>NW_026606199.1:112500-712500 GCF_029834395.1 Sorex fumeus | reverse complement strand
GGCAGGGGGTGGGATGGGGTGGGGATGGTGGGAGAGATACTGGGGACATTGGTGGTGGAGAATGTGCACTGATGGAGGGATGGGCGTTCAACCATTGTATGACTGAAAATCATGAAAGCTTCGTCACTGTGTCTCATGGTGATTCAATTAAAAAAAGTTAAAAAGTCTGGAAAGAAAGATGGCGGCCGCACGGGAGCCTTGTGGAAAGCAGGTTTGAGCCGGGCTCGGGGGAGCGGCGGGGACCTCATGGGAAGGGGGGCTTTGTGGGCCGTCCCCCACGCCCCACCGAGGTCGCCAGCTGCCCCCCACGAGCGGCTCTCCGGCACGGCCACGACTCCAGGGCACAGAAACCAATCTCTTAACTAGCTAACTTTTAATAGAAATTCTTCCAGGGTCAATAAGTAAAATAGCAGAAATTCAAAACCGCGCGGCCGCTATCGCGGCTGCGCGACATCATTTTATTCTTAAACCAAGTTGTAGAAAGCAAATCATTTCACAACGCTGTTTCAGCATGTCTGATTGGGGGTGGGGGGGGGGTGGGTCGTAAACTCTAAAGAATAATTGTGCATCTTCTATCGAAATAATCTATCTAGTCAAAGTAGATAGAGTATTAACTAGAACTCATCTGCCTCACAAGAATTGGGAGGGGTGGGAGGTGGGGGTCTATTGGGGTTCGGGGTTAAAAATGAGTATTGGTAAAGGGAAATGTGTTCGGTATCTACATGACTGAGACCTAAACCCGAAAGCTCTGTAACTTTTCCCACAGTGATTCAATAAATAAATAAATTATTTAAAAAAAAAAAGTTAAAAATAAGAATAAATTTTTAAAAAATGTCTCCTGTATATCTCAATAAGGCTGGAATGATAGCACAGCAGGTAGGGCGTTTGCCTTGCAGGTGGCCAACCCGGGTTCGATTCCTTCATCCCTCTCGGAGAGTCTGGCAAGCTACCGAGAGTATCTCACCCACACGGCAGAGCCTGGCAAGCTCCCCATGGCATATTCGATATGCTAAAGACAGTAACAACAAGTCTCACAATGGAGACGTGACTGGTGCCCCCTCGAGCAAATCGATGAACAACGGGAGGACAGGGCTACGTGCTATATCTCAATCAACTTGTTAAAAGGGAAGTGACCCCGGATCCTGCTTCATACTTCTCTGCAGTGCCATTCTCCCAACGAGCCTCACGGAACCTGGGAGTGACCCTCTTAAATATCTGAAAATGAGACAAATAAAAGAGCCTGGCTACCAACCCGTTATGTGACCTCATATAAATTCTGCGGTATTTTTAGTTCCATCTTTAGAAAAACAGGTCTGTGCGGATTTCTCTTTCACGGCAATTTTCTGGGGTGGCTGGAAATTGATCCCAATTCCAGAACGCATTTAAAAACTAAGCTACTAAGTAGCTCTTAAATGTATGGGTCTAAAATTTGTGGCAAACACAAAGCCTGTGTCATACTCAGTAATTAGAGCTATTCATTTTGTCATCCAGAGGTAGCCAAGGATTGCTTCTGTCTCCGAACCTGTTCCTTAAATCAATAAATTGGTATCTATTAGACCAGAGTTCATATCAAATTAACCCAGATGATTTGTGCTTGTATAATATTACGGCGGTTACTAATCAGAGTTGCTAATCAGAGTTTGAGTTTCTCCTCTGAATCGTCTCTTCGAAGCAGCTGATTGGGATGGTTATAAAATAAAACTAGAGGGTGAGTCGCTGTCGGGCCGAGGCGTTATTGATAGCTCGCCCTTATAGTGGGTCTTTCCGGCTGCGTCCTCAGAGGCTTGGTGTTGTATTTGATCAGCTCCTTGCAGATATTGGACTCCTGCTCTTTAAAGACTAACAGACGATTTGTGGCCAGCTTGATTTATGGAGTCGCTATTAAACAATCGATGGCAGTTCTCAAACAGTGTCTTAGCTTAGTTTCTTAAGGTCTCGCGTCCTCATTACAGAGACAGTGCACCCTCCTCGAGAAAAGCCCCCCCGCAGTGAAATTGCATAGAAACGCTGACTTGCCGACACCCGGATAACGGTGAAGGGAAGTCTCTGGGGTCAGTCAGGGGCCACTGCAACTTTAAAGAAGACCCTGAGCCTTGGCGGCTTGACCTGGGTGCAGGTTCCCGACCCTCTGCTTGGATCCCTGGGCCGAGTCCTCCCTACTTGCCTCGCTGATGAAGCCCCAGCAAGGAGGAAATAAACACTCCCTCAAGTCCTTGTAGGAGAATGAAAATCAGGCTAAAAAGCACCTGCACCTTACTCGGAGCTCGGGCGGGACTCAGGAAATGGACGTGTTCAGTCATTTTCTGGCCTGCGCAGACACTTCCGTCTCCTTCCAAGTGCAGGCTCCAACTCTTCGCTCAGTGCCTGGACCAGCTGGACTTTGCTGAGCGGGACCAGCGTCCAGCTGCTGATATGTGGGAGGCGTCTCTGTGCGCCCAGGTTCAGACCAGAGCCCGGGGGGAGCTTTGTCAGTGTGGATGAGGCAGGAACCCCAGCTGGGAGGGTCTTTGTCTCCCCAGACTTGGCCAGTGGCCCTGCTTGGTGGGACCCTGTGCAGACTGGCCAGCCTCTCAGAAAGACTGTCACCCCTGAGTCTTTGCCTCCTTGGCTTGAGTCTGGGGTCCAACAGCGGAGCAAGATGGCAAAGATCTGATGGGAACCAGCCCAACCGTCCATCGTGTTCTTGGGACCCCACTTCTACACGGCTACCCCGCCGCCCACTGTCAAGGAAGAACTACCACTGGGGTCCTCTGTGCCAGTTCTGGGCATCCCCTCATCACTCCTAACCTGTCACTGGGAGTGACACAGAACCAATGAAAAGTAGGTGCTTTTACCCTCCTGTCCATTTTTCCCCCTCTTTTCTATCCGTCATAGCTAGTTTCTGGTTTTATTGCCACGGTGTTTTGTGAGATCTCTGCTTTTTGGAATTTGCTAAGATTTTTGTATTCATGCCTTGCATTTGTGGACACTTCATGGATAATCGAAGGGAACGGCTCTTTCCTTTGGGCTGCAGAAACCCATCACTGTTAGTGGAGCTGATGCATGCACTGGGCTGGAGCGATAGCACAGTGGGTAGGGCGTTTGCCTTGTACGCAGCCAACATGGCCGACCCGAGTTCGATTCCTCCACCCCTCTTGGAGAGCCCGGCAAGCTACTGAGAGTATCTCGCCCACACGGCAGAGCCTGGCAAGCTACTCGTGATGTATTTGATATGCCAAACACAGTAACAATTGTCACAATGGAGAGGTTACTGGGTCCGCTCGAGCAAATCAATGAACAACGGGAGAACAGTGACAGTGACAGTGATGCATGCACTGTCCCGCTATCCCAGGAACTGACATACTTTGGTTTCCATCATCTGTGGATTTCTGTGAAGCGTCTCCTGCGGCCACGATTTCCTCCACTCTCATTTCTTTATCAATTCTCTCCCATCTATTTTCCTTACACAGGAAAGAAATCGCTAACGTGAACTTTACTTCTCAAAGTTAGAGTTCATATCAAACAGTAAGTCACTGTGTCTGGGCTTGGAGGGCCAGAGGGGAAGGCCGGGGCCTGTACCCAGTTCATCTGCTCATCTAGGGCTCTAACAAGTGCCCAAAAACCACCCCAGACAGGGTCAGGTGAGACCCCTCTCCTCCCCAAGGGACCCAGTCCTGGCAGCCGACAACCTCCAGAACCCAAACACTGTCCTGCTCACAGCCGCTCTCCACATACTCAGACCAAGCCTCACCCATGAGTGAACCCCTAGAAACCTTTTTGTGGACTTCATAGGACACACCCCACCCATACTCCAAGAGCACCACACCACATTTGATGGGATTCAAAGTAGGAGGCAACAATCCTTAGAGGGAAATATTACATTATTTCAGTTCTACTTTGGGGGAGGGATTGGGGTTCAGGATGGAACCACCTGAAATATGGTGGTGGGAAAGTGTAATGGTGGTGGGATCGGTGTTTGAATATGAACGTAAAAGTAAAAGTAAAGTAAAGGCCCGCCCGTTGATCATCGATTTGCTCGAGCGGGCCCAGTAACGTCTCCATTGGAGACTTTGTTGTTACTGTGTCTGGCATATCGAATACGTCACGGGGAGCTTGCCAGGCTCTGCCGTGCGGGCGAGATACTCTCGGTAGCTTGCCGGGCTCTCCGAGAGGGGCGGAGGAATCGAACTCGGGTCGGCCATGTTGGCTGTGTGCAAGGCAAATGCCCTACCGCAAATATCGTGAACTAGTTTATTCAATAAATTTTTTAATAAAAAAATTCAAAAATTAAAAAAAAATTTTAAAGTGCCCACAAACCTCTCTCATGGCACTGCATGGTGGTGGTGGTGGGGTTTGTCCCACCACGTGCCTGAGAGCAGACGGCCGACCCCAGCCCGGCTCCATGGCTCCAGAGACCATCACTATCTCCTCCGTTTGTCTCCTCTGAGCCACGCACATCCGGGACAGGCCTTGAAAGCTGCTCACAGGGGAAACGAAGCAGTGGACAGGGGACTCAGGAGACACACAGGACTCAGGGGCCATCCAGGGCCAATTTGGGGGAGACAGACTTGCCCCCACTACCCCAAGGAGTGGAGCCAGGTGGGGGCTCCAGGTGGGGGGATGGCATCCACCTCTACTTGCTGGGCCTGGCTCAGGGGACAGTTAATCACTTAGGAAATCTCTTCAGTTATGAGCTGAGTCAAAAGCTGGTTCCTACTCCGTAATATTCAGGAAGGATTGAAAACAAGAAAAGCCCCGATTCCTCGAACAAATCTATGCACACAAAGAGGCCCAGTTCAACATCCCTGCAGCCAGAGAAGCTTCTAAAAGAGCCAGAGGCATGACGAGCTGGGGGCAGTGGCCCTCACCATCCATCACCCCTGGGGTGAGTCCCAGGCGCCTTCGAAGCCTCCTGAGAAAGGCGTCTGCACTGCAGTCAAACGGGAATCACAGCTGGCGACTGAGTTTCCCATCTTCATCGAGCTACTGAGGTTTGTGGTCCTGCTAATGCTGGTCTCGTGTGGATATCATGTGAACACCACCCCTCCAGAGTGCCCACTTCCCTACTTCAGGGCCCCAAACCCCTCATTCATGCCCACCCTTCTGCTGACTCAGTTCTGCAGACCAACTCCTCAGCTCTCCGGCTTTGCGTCATGTGTTGCTCCCTAAAAGACTGTGTGTCTTTAAATCCTGTATATGATAGACCATTCTGTAGCTTATCTGTATCCCCGGGGCTGAGTTCACTACTATGCCACCCTCCAGTTCATCCAGGTAATAGAAAATTGCATGGTTTTGTCCTTTTCCACAGCTGCATAATACTTCAAATGATGCCAGTTCTAGGCATCTCAGCACCCATAAACACAAGAGCGCTAATTTTTAGAAAAGCATAACTAAGATCATTTGTGGCACTTGGTACAATAGCCAAGGCACAGAAACCACCCAAATGTCCAACTCCAGATGACTAGATGAAGAAGTTGGGGTATATGTACAAATGCAAATAGTATTTTTGGTTTGTCTTGTTTTGGGGCCACACCTGGCAGTGCTCAGGGATCACTCCTGGCTCTTTGCATAGGTAGCGCTCCTGGCAGGGCTCAGGGGATCGGCCATATAGGGTGTTGGAGAGAAAATCTGCAAGGCAAACACCTTATCCACTTCACAATCCCTCTAATCTCATCTTGAAATTTTTTTTTCACGTCTTCTTATATTTTACAAACTGCGAGTGTGGGTGCCCAGGGCAATCGCGTTTCAGCCCCTCAAGTCTTCTCTGCTGCACAGGGAAGGAGCAAGAGCCACAGGAAGGGGTGGGCTTGGGAAAGGGGCCCTTGTGCAGGGCTGGTCAGCAGGTCACCCTCTCGTCCGCAGCACGTTTCTCGTAGCTCAGAACCCTCGAATCAGACCTGAACTCCACCGAGTCACGGGACCAAGTAGATGCTTGTGATGAGGCTCTGGTTCTGGTACTTCTTTGCCCGTTTTGAAAGAAATAAGTCCTTGAACTTGAATGACCATGGACAGTCTAGCATCACGTCACCGCAAATCAGCCCCTGAGCTGCCCTATTCAGCTGGGAAAGTGCCGAGCGTGTGAAACTACCTTTGGGGAAGGGGCGTGTGCGAAGAGTCATTTTCTTCATTTTCAGAGAGGCGCGCGATAGGGCTTTCGTAATTAAGCTTTCCTACATCAAGAGAAGAGAATACGGCTCCGAAATGTGCAGTGAACCCAAAAGGAAAAGTTAATTCAAAAAGGAAAAGCAATGATCATCTTGTGTTTATTAACGAGATAAATATTTAATAAAATACCTCCTTCTAGGGCGTTCGCCTTACACGCGGCCAACATGGCCGACCCGAGTTCGATTCCTCCGCCCCTCTCGGAGAGCCCGGCAAGCTACCGAGAGTATTCGATATGCCAGACACAGTAACAACAAAGTCTCCAATGGAGACGTTACTGGGCCCGCTCGAGCAAATCGACGATCAACGGGAGGGCCTTTACCTTTACCTTTACCTACCTCCTTCTCATCTTTGAATTTAAAGCGTGGCAATAGAAAGGCGTTTGGGGCATCATAGCTACCCCGAGGCCAGAAACTCCTAATTGGTTTCAAATCCTCCCAAGGGCTCAACTGACCGACAGCCCCCTGGAGGGCAGGTGGAATGTTGTTACCCCATCTAGGCAACAGGCAGGGGGCTGGAGCCGGAGAGACCGGTCTGGCCTGAGGGTCAGTTGGGGGCACTGCCAGGTGGGTAAGGGGTGGGCCAGGCAGAGGAGCTGCTGGTGGGATGCAGGTGAGGGGGAGGCTTCAGAGTCCTCGGTTCTGTTTGGCCATTTCAAGTTTGGGGTGTCACGCCCACAGCTCAGTGTATGCACCCCGACTGGACAGATGAGCCTGAGGTCCCGACAGCCCGCCAGAGCCGTGGGACTGGCTGGAATTAGCGAGAGGGAGAAGTGGGGAAAGTGGTGAGACAGGGTCTGGGCAGGCTCAGAAGTTAATGGAAGGTGCGGCAGAGGAAACTGAGAGGAAGCCATCAGGCAGGGCCAAGACAAGACAAGAATGTTCCAGAAGAGCAAAGACCGTCCTGCTGGGAGTTTGAGGAGAGGGTGGAGCGGTCACTGGCACCTCTGACAAGGTCAGCTTCTGCAGAATGAGGGGGAAGGAGCGGGGGGAGCAGGCCTGGGTTCGACACTTCTGAGAATCTCCCATGTGGGATTCCAAGCCTGGCTGGGGCCAGAACCCGGAAGCCCCCAGAACTGCCATTAGACAGGTGGGGGTCTCTGGTTTCCTGGGCCCAGGCAGTATAGCACCCCTACGGTCAGCACTTTGACCCACCGAGCAAGCAAAGCACCACAAGGAGTGTCCGGAGAATCCAGGAAGGAAGGTGGGCGTGAGGGAGACAGTGGGTGGGGGGATGCAGAAGCTCCCCACGCCCCAGATGGTAGGAGGGCACTTGCTGTGGGCAGAAGCTGTGCCATCCTCCCTGGATCTTCTCATAAAAGCCAGCTGGGGAGACCCAGCAAGCCAACCTGGGGGGTGGGGTGGGGGGTCTCATGTGAAGATGCGCTTCCAGCCGCCTCGGCTGCCTCTGGGAAGGGGAGAGTCCGATCAACATCCCCAAAGAGACAGCTCTAAGTACCGCATCTTGTTCTTCCGGGAATCTCACGTCCGGAGAACCTCTTCAAAGACGCCTTTATCACACCTTAATGCACAAGTGAGTTGTCGTAGGAAGAAAAGGCCACACACCTCGATGAAGAAAGGCTGTATAAACTATAAAGGAAGGAACGCGCTCGGGGTGGGACGTTTGAAGAGTTCAAGTCCGACTTGTGAAAGAGCGGAAGTTGAAAGGAGTGAAAATGTGCTGTGATGTTCCTTGACAATGCAGACTTGTCCCCACACCGGCCCTCAATTCCGGGGGGTGGGAGAACAAACCACAGGGAGAGGAGTGGGGAAAGGCATGGGAGTGAGGTGACAGGAATGCTCCGCCCCCATTTTAATTTTTATTTTATTTTATTTTTGCTTTTTGGGTCACACCCAGCTATGCACAGGGGTTCCTCCTGGCTCATGCACTCAGGCATTACTCCTGGCGGTGCTTGGGGGACCATATGGGATGCTGGGAATCGAACCTGGGTCGGCTGCGTGCAAGGCAAACGCCCTCCCCGCTGTGCTATCGCTCCAGCCCCTCCCCCCATTTTAAAAAATGTTTTCTATATTTCAAAAATGTACATTTCCTTTTTTGTATATTTTCCTTCTGTATATTTCAAATCTTCAAGAATGAGGGACTATTTTAAGAGCAGAGGAATAACAAATTGCCTTCTAAAAATATTTCCCCAGGGAGGAGCAAGTGGGGATGTGGAAGAACCAACATTTTGACACAAAGGTCTTCCTGGAGTTTGGCAGCAGGGATGCTCCCGGCCTTTTCCGCTTCTCTCGCTGGTGCCCGAGGACTGCACGTCAGGCACATGCTCTGATGGGTGTTAGAAGTTGCCCGGAACAGCACGAGACACCCACTGGACACTGGACATCTTACAGCCCCCACCCAGAACACCCCAGAAAGGCAGCAAGTACTGAAGAGTCCGGGTGTTGGCTCGTCACCAAGTTGCCGAGGGTCTTGGTTGGCGGCTGCAGGGGACAGAGACGGCTGGGGGTGTCACTGGGTGGGATGCCCGGCCCATCTGTACAGGGCTCCAAGTCCAGAAGTGACCATCTGATTCCATCTGGGCTGCTATAACCAAGCAGCCTTGAGTGAGCGGCCAACACAACCAAAACCTCCTGTGCTGGGAAGTCCAGGATCAAGGGGCTGGCACCCTCGGCGTGACGACTGCTCCCTGCTTACAGGATGGATGGATGGATGGATGGATGGATGGATGGATGGATGGCTCCCTGGCTCTGCCTTGGTGGAAAGCAGAGAGAGCACCAAAGTCCTGAGGGAGAAGCACTCCCCCCTCCTTGGCCCTACCCTGAGGATGGGCATCTCCCCAGCCCCCTGATGCCCTCGCCTTTGGGATCTCAGGGTTGGGGACATGGGACCGTCTTGCTCCCAGGCTGCCAGCCCCTGCCCCACACGCGTGCAGGCCCCGGGCTCTTGGCATCTGAATCCGCCCATCTTGGGTTCCCATGTGCCCCTTGTTTTGTGGTGTTGGGGGAAGGTGCCAGCCTGAGCCTGTCCACGCATGGTGTCACGCCAGAGAGGATGAACATGTCCATGACTCCGACCCCCATCCAGGGCACGCAGTGCCAGCTGGGAGCGTTCTCCAGGGCATAGGAGACGTGTGTGTTCATCTTAGGGTCCTAGCTTAGCCTTTTGGTGATGCCAGCGTTGCTCCCATCAATTCTAATGAAGTGAGAACGTGAGCTTTTAAGAAAAGGCCTCAGTGCCAAGGCTGATACCTCCATTCGAGGTCACATCAGGGAAGGTTGAAGCAGCAAAAGGAGGGAGGGTATTTCAATAGCAGGGCTGGGGGAAACTCACACCTTCTTTTCGATTTTCACCAAGAAAAGTCCTCCCTGACCTGAGGCAGGGAAGCCGGAGACGGCTTGTCCTGGTGCCCTGCTCCCTGCTGGGTTTCATTAGCGTCCCCACCAGGAGAAAGGGGCCAGGTAGACCCAAGATTCCCTCGCTGACCTTGGTTTGTCCTGGGTACTGGAGGTGGAACAGCCAGGCGACCCCTCGGGATAATGGGGAGGGTGCTCTGAGACCGTGACCCCCAAAGGGCGCCCATCCGGAGCCGCAGCTCACCACCAAGTTCAGTGAGGCGACAGGAAGTGCGTGTGTGAGCACAGAGCCAGACACCCGGCAGCCGCAAGGGGCCTCATGCTCCTGCCGTGGGCCTTGGCCTGACACCGCCAGAACGACACATGCTGGTGGCCGCTCGGCCATGACCTCTGGAACGGTCAAGGGTAACTGCAGAGAAAGTCAGGGTCATCAGGTCCTGCTTGGGAGGGACCACGCCTTGCTGTGGTCCCCTGGGTACTCGATGCTGAATCAGAGACAGTGAGAAGCGTAGGACACAGCATCCTGGAGGCCGGGCTCAGGCCCCGGGTCCCCGGGCTGGAGGGTCTCTAGCAGATCCCATCCCCTAATTCAGGATCTTTCTGGTTTGTTTTTTTCATTTGGGGTCACTCCCGGCTATGCTCATGGGCTCAGGGATCACTTCCTCACTCAGGGTCTTAAGACTGTGTAGCATAACCATGTTCTGCTCGACTCTGGGCAGAGGAACGGACGAGCTCGTCATCTCTTCATTAAAACGTTCCATCAGAAGAATCCTAAACATTATTTTTATTTGTTTTAAAAAAGAAGTGTGAACGGCCCCAGAATTCGTGGTAAACGGTGCCATTTTGCGGGGCAGAGTAAAGGGTTATGTTTTGTTGATGTGAGTGACCTTGCATTCTGTTTGAGAAAGTCGGTCTCGTCCAGAATGTATAAATTTAATAGACCTTAAGGGAAAAGGTTATTAATATCTAACTCGGAGGATGCGGGAAATATTGCCAAGTGGAATGTGACGACGCCCAAACGCCAGATAGTTGTTAAACAGAAAATAAACAAAGCATGGTTCTTACATACAGCCTTTTACTTGGTCAAATAATACACGCGGGGTGTATTTTCATTGAATTCATCTCGCGCGGTGATGGGCTTAAAACTCAACAGAGTGGGGGGAGGGGAAGCCGTTAAAGATATGGACAAAGAGGAAATTAAAAACACAATCATGGGTAGCAACATGTAATGAGGCCTTTTAAAAAAAAATTTTTTTTTCGCTTTTGGCCTCTGTAAGTTCTTACCAAAAGGAATTCTTTCTCCCTTAAAATCTATTTTCTGCTGCCTGCCTTGCCCAAGCAGTCCTGACTTATTCCACACATCCAACAGGTCAAGTCAGATAATTAGCTAGCTGAGCCTGGGTGCCTGGGAGTAAAAGATATCTCTGGACTCCTGCAACTTTCTCATTTAAAAAAATAACAACAACAAAAAATAAATAAAATAAAACACAAAAGGGGCGCGTGGCGGGGGCCCACCGGGGCTGGATAGGCCAGGAACGAAATCCGAAATCCGAATGTACACAAATGGGTTTTGAAAGCGCACCAATATTGCTTTGAAATTAATTATACCTCTCCCATTGTCTTCAAAAGTGGAAGATTGGAACCTGCATGGCGCTGTTTACCACGCTTAATTTTCAATTGTTTCTTTGATGTTTCGGATAGAAAGATTTGCACCTGCTAAGAAAAAAGGCCCTGAACAGATTGCAAACCCTCTGCAAACACTTCATCAGGAATGTTGCCTGTCAGCCTCCCCCCCGCACAAGGAGCCTTGATGATATCTCGTGTGCCTTTGACTCCTTTTGATTAATAAATGCAAACATTTTTTCTCAGTAACCTCTGTTGCAATCTATGCATGACAATTAGGGACAACCTCTGGCGAAGGCAGCGCCGAAGTCTGCCTTCCCTTCCTCGGCTGCAGAATAAATAGTTGATGTTTAATGCTTTTTGACAATTAGAGAATGAAATCTCTGCAGCTATGCAATTTCGGCAACTGTTTATTATTTCTGTTCCCCGCAATGAAGGATCAATGTTTATGACAATTTTAACTCCACTCCGGATGGACAATTTGATTACTTCTTTCGCCGGGCTTCGTGTCCTATTATTGAATGCCTGGGTGCGAATATCATTGGCTTTTCTCAAAATGGGTTTTGTGATGTTTCCGTCAAAATCATCTATTGAGTGGGGCATTGCAAGGAAGCCAAGTGTGGCTCCCGGGTTAGCGTGGGCTGGTTTTCCAGGGCACAGACCGGAAGCTTGAGTGTCACAATCCGTTCCGGGTACCGTGGTCCAGCACTGAGCACATCTGTTTGGAGGTTTCAGGAATTGAGTAACTGGGTGACGCAGAGATAACGGGTGATTGGCAGAAACCACAGGCTCTCCCGGAAGAGATTTGGGTGTTCATCAAACACCCAAGATCTCACTTAAGGATCCAACCCAGGTTTGTTGGCTCCCAAATTTCGGTGCAGTGCTTCTCCGTGCCCCCCCCCCCAAAAAAAAATCACCAGGAGCAAGTACAGCAAGGAAGGCAGCAGGGAGGTGTGTTTTCCTCAGTTCAGTGGCCGCCATGGCCAACAAACCACAGTCCTGATTCTGGTCAGAGCCCTCTTCTGGGCTGAAAAGGGCCGTTTCCTCACATTTCCCTCATGGCCCAGAAGGTGAAAGGTTCCTGGGGCCCCTCTCAGGATGGCGCCAGCAAGACTGTGCTTTGTCTTGTCCCATCAAACCAGAGAACCACAGAACCCCCAACCCTGCCACGGAGGCGCTTCCACGGGGGAGATGCCTGTTTACAGAGGCACGTGGGGGAGTATGAGGGGCCTTCGGGGTCTGAGGGTCATGCGGGAGGAAGTGGACCAGGTGCCGCTCGTAAACGTCCCTTCACATTGGCTTGATGGATGAAGGAACTCTTCTCATTGACTTGAGTCACTTGCTTAAGGTCGGCGCCTTGACCCCTGATGTTATCAGCTCGGAATTCTCGGAAGGAAGTCTCAAGAGAAGATGGTGGCACCTGGGACCCCGTGACACCAGTAAACTGATCCAGCAACTTCACGCTCTTGCTCAGTTAAGGTTAACCAGCTCGGAGGGAAGAATGTGGCTTTCTCGAGGTTCAGACAAGGAGCAACAAGATGGCGTCAGTCACGCCAACCCCTCATTGCCAAGTTGTCCCTCACAAGGCCGATCGCCCTGGGGAACCCCTGCCAAGGGCCCCCACCCGGATGCCATCACATGGAGAGGAGGAGGGGTTACCACACTCAGCTGAGCCGTGGTTCAGGGGAAACCAAGGCCCCGTGCAGGGGATGGAGACCAGCAGTGGCCTGGGTTCCAGGAGACCCTGGGCAGAGCTGGCCCAGGAGACAATACCAGGTCCTGTGCTAGACCAGGTCACACGGGGTGACCGGAGGGTGGGGAGCCAGAGAGGGTGGTAGGGAGAGGGTCGCACCCACAGCCTCCCCCACAGGAAAGGAGGGAGCAGGAGGGGTTGGGGGGTTGGGCGGCAGGGACACTGCGGGGTGAGCCACTCCTCAGAAGGCATTCCTGTGGTGCCCGTCACCAGCACCACACAGCCGTCCCTCTGTGCCCATGGCGGGGGCTCCAGCTTCAGGCAGGGGCTTCCTTGACTTGCATGACCTCAAGCCCATCTGTGCCCTGAAGCGGGCACTGCCCGGGCTGGTGCCTGGCAGGTGACCACAGTGACTGCTAGATAGGCTGCCTTTCCACAAGACAGGCATGGAACCAAGCACCATACACACATGCATGCACACACACACACACACACACGCACACAAGTGCATACATGCATGCATGCACGCACACACACCCATACACACATGAACACACGTGCAAACACACAGGCACACAAGTGCATACATGCATGCATGCATACACACGCACACACATACACACATGAACACACATGCAAACACACACACGCGCGCACGCACACACAGGCAGGCAGGCGCGCATGCAGGCACACACACGCACGCGTGTGCGCGTGCACACACACACACACACACACACACACACACACACACACACACACGCCCCTGCCGTCCGCTCCAGTGTCCTCATCTGGATGATCCTGGAGGCAATCGAATGTTTCAACTAAATTTGAGCCACAGATGTGCCCAGGCACCTTCTCAGAGGCCTCCTGGGCTGACAAGTGGGTTTGGTTCCCCCTGATGAGCCCATCCGTTCACCTGACTTTCGGCGGGGATTCTGGTCTGAAAAAAAAAATCAGCAGGAGGAAAAACAAGGACAAAGAAAAGAGTCTCACGTTCAGGTGATGGGTTTTAGTGGCCCACGTGGAGAGGCAGAATTCCCAGACTGTCTGCAGAGGTGCTGGGAGGTGCGGCGGGTGTGCGGAACGCAGGGCTCAGTGTGAGGAACCCTCAACGGGGGGCTCAGTGTGAGTGGTTTGAGGTGAGAAAGCCTCTGGGGTCCTTCCGACTGCCAGTTCTCACCCCCTGAGAGGTCATCACAGCCTGATGCCCAAGTATGTTCAGGGCCATCAGGACCAGCCCAGAGATTGAATATAAAGTCCCAAGTGCCCTGGGGAAGGAGTCCAGAGAGACTCAGGGTCGCCAGGAGGAGGATGTGTCAGGTGGTCCCGGAATCTATTTCCCACTCCCCCATCTCAGGCCTGGGCACGTGCTCTGTGAGAATACAGACCAAGCTCGCACCCTGGGAGTTCTCTGCCGACACGGCCTGTGTCCCCAAGGTTCTCCCATTGCCACCAATTCCAAGGGCAAGAATGTCCAGTGAAGGGGCCGGAGCAATAGCACAGCGGGGAGGGCGTTTGCCTTGCATGCGGCCGACCCGGGTTCGATTCCCAGCATCCCATATGGTCCCCCGAGCACCGCCAGGAGTAATTCCTGAGTGCATGAACCAGGAGTAACTCTTGTGCATCGCCAAGTGTGACCCAAAAAACAAAAAACAAGACAAAACAAAAAAGGATGTCCAGTGAAGCAGGCGGTGGGAATGAACCTCGGGATTCTTGGGAGAAAGGAGGGGGGGTTATTGTTCTTAATTTCTGCGGTGCCAGAAATTGAACCCAGGACTTCATTCAAGCAAGGTGGGCGCCTTCCCTGCACCTCCCCCCCAGGCCCTGGGTCGGTCCGTTTCCAGGAGACATGCCCCTGGGGACCGAGATGGGGCATGAACCACCACAGCAGAGGAGGAAGGCGGCTGCTCTCGGGTGCCGGGAGGCCGCGCCGCTGCAGTGCGGTTCCTTGGGCTGGCCGCATCCCCAGGAGCCTGCAGTCATTACGGACACAGACACGCCGCTGTCGGCTCCCGGTGTGAACTTGTTATCTGAGTATTTTATAACCCACCTGACCGAAAAGAACTGGACTGTGAAACGATCGAGCAAATAAAAAAAGCCGTAAAGGAGACAGAGTGATAGTAATGGGAGGTTTTAAGTACCCGGGCGCGAGCAGAGTGCATTAAGTGAAGGAAATAAAGCTTGAAGTGTGTGTGTGTGGGGGGGGGGGGGGGAGCGCGGGATGGAGAGGGGGAGGCGGGGCCGGGGGGCCAGCGGGGAGGGGGGTCTCTCCTTGGGGCTGGATGCAGAGAGACCCAGGGCGCCTGCCCAACCACGGGGAGTCTGGGACCAGGGACCGGGCATGAAACGCCAGCAGAAGATGCACCGGACTCCTGAATTTGCAGCACCAGGGTCTGGTTCCAGCCGCAGCCTCCGTGTGCTACGGCTGCTGTAGGTTCTGACCTGCGGGTTCCGGGGAAAGCTCCCAGCGTGTGGGCCCCAGGGTCTCCCTAAATGCATCTGGCCACTGGTGCGGGACCCCCCACCCCCCTGTCCTGCTGAGTCACTTCCAGGGCAGGGCGGAAAGCCCGGGAGACTGACAGCTCTGCCGGGTCCTGAGCAGACTCGCTCGGAGACTGTGTCCTGGTTTCGGCTGGGAACCAGCTGCCCTGGCTGGAATAAGGCTGACTCACTCTCCTCCCGGGTCCCAGACCTGTCCCCAGGCTCAAGGGGCTGAGACTCCACTTGGCGGGCCCAGCCCTCCGCCCAGCTCTGCCCGGCCGAGAGCTTCCCGCCTGCAAAGGTCTCTTGATTATTGGAGGAACTGGCCCAGAGGGACCCAATTCTCAGGTGGCTGGTGATGCAAAAGAGGCCACTTTTCAGGGGGGTGAGGCAGGGTCCGAACCACCAGCCTGGGGCAGCGGGGCAGGGACAGGAGGCCAGGGTCACCTAGGAAAACGGGGTCACCTGCCACTTGCTCATCCTGTCCCCTGGGTTTCCATGCACCTCTGGTCTAAGGCGCCTGCTCTGTCGGCAACACAAGCCCAACACAGCTGCTTGGTGACCCCTGCGCTATGCAAAAATAAGCCCCCTGCAAAATATTATTCTAGCTCTTTGCTCTGAGGTGAAGTGTTCCATTTCCAGCATGTCAGTAACGGCTCCCCGGGGGGAGCTCTGGGCTGGAGAGGAGATTCTTCCTGGAGCCCCCTGCAAGGCTATAAACTCTGCTGCACGTTAGCGGGGAACTGGAGGCCGTTATCTGCAGTGTGCAGGGATGCTCGACCCTAGAGCTCCCTCGGCCCAAAGAAGCAGGGAACTCGGGGTGCGCCACCCCCCCACACACACACTCACATTCTTTGTCCACTCAGCGGTCTCTCCTGCAGATTAACCTCCCAGGGAGCTCTGCCGTTCCTGGCCACACCTCAGGGTCTTGTGAGGTACATGAAAGAGCAGAGCCACCCCACACCCTGGCACTGTCCCCCTCCCCCGCCCCCTGCGGGGCTCCCTCTGCCCAGTGGAGGTGATGGTGGAGGTGAGCCAAGCGAAGCTTGGACTGGCCGCAGCCTCCTTCGGACTAAGCCAACAGGGGCGCCTTAGTTGCAGCTCGTCCTGAGCCTTGTGTGGTCACCCCAGGCATATCATGCCAGGCCAGCCTCCTGCCGCCTGACTTTTTGGCTTGGTTTTGGTTTGGGGGCCGCCCCCGGCAGTGCTCAGGGCTTACTCCTTCCTGGCTCTGTGCTCAAGGACCACTCCTGGAAGTCTCTGGGGGCCAGATGGGCTGCACACACCCAGGTCAGCCGTGCGCAAGGCAAGTACCTCACATCTGTGCTACCCCAATATTCAAGGTTTCCTGGTCTCTCACACACACACACACACACACACATGCATGCACGCACCCATGCATGCACACACACACAACACACACATATACATACACACAGACACATGCACACACATGCACACACGCACCCACACATGCACGCACACACCTATGCACACACATACACATATACACGCATGCACACACGCACACTCGCACACACACGCATGCACACACAACACACACATACAAACGCATGCACACATACACAAACACGCATGCACACACATACACACACGCACACACATGCACACATGCACACACATGCGAGCACACACACGCACGTACACACATGTATACACACATATACACACATGCACACACGCACACTTGCACACACATGCACACACAACACACACATACACGCACACACACGCACACATGCACACACATGCACGCACGCACATGCACGCATGCACACACAGCACACACATACACATACACACATGCACACACACGCACATGCACACACACGCACACACATGCACATGCACACACACAGAGTCATCAGACCTGAAACCTCCCAGGGAACCTCCCCTTCACCCGCCAGCCGCCCCAGCTGAGCCCTGAGTCAGACCCCCCCTTCGCTCCTGCTCGGGCTGGGGTTCCGGGAACGAATCTCCACGTGCTTTGCCTTCCCGGGTCCAGGACCGCCAAGGGGACATCAGCGATTAGCGACGGGAGGGGCTGCGTCTTGACAATGTTAATGGGACGGAATGTTTTGCTGACAAACAGCAGCGGGACATCTGTCACATCGACACAATCCTCAATCCCCTACCCCCGGGGGCTGCTGGTCACCCCCGCTCTGCGTCTCCCAAGACCCGGGGATGCTTCCACGACAGCTTCCAGGTGATGCGATTCTCATTAGCCCCCCAGTGGCGGGGAGGGCCACGCTGGGATGGACCGTGCAGGACCGCAGAGGGACCGGCCAGAGTGTCACTGCCAACACACTCGACACCCAACTCACTCTTGTGCAGGCGCAACCGATGCCATGAGAAGCTGCAGCTAACATTAAGTCTCAACCTGGCCACAGTTTCTGTTTCCTGGGAGCAGGACTTGCAGTTGCTGGTCAACTCCCAGTTGAGTAATTTGCCAAGGTAAGGAATTGGGCAGTGGAGTCTGGCCGGTCATGAAGGATCACTGTACCCTCCTTAGAAACTGCTGCTAACCATCGCCTAATTGCTGACCACCATTGTAAGAGAGCCAATGCTACAAATAGCACTGTAGTGCTGTCCTCCCATTGTTCATCGATTTGCTCGAGCGGGCCCAGTAACGTCTCCACTGTGAGATTTGTTGTTACTGTGTCTGGCATATCGAATACGTCACGGGGAGCTCGCCAGCCTTTGCCATGTGGGCGAGATAATCTCGATAGCTTGCCGGGCTCTCCGAGAGGGGCGGAGGAACCGAACTCGGGTCGGCCTGGTTGGCTGTGTGCAAGGCAAACGCCCTACCCGCTGTGCTATCGCTCCAGACCATGCTAAAAATAGACCAGTATATAAATTGTCTCTTAACCCTGAACCCTACAGAAACTGTTTGTGATTTGGAGTCGGGGTCCTTGTCAAGACTCCACTGCGTGACCACAACACCCAAAAGGAGAGAGAGAACAAAAGGGAATGCCCTGCCACAGAGGCAGGGGGGATGGGGGGATGGGGGTGGGAGGGATACTGGGATCCATGGTGGTGGAAAATGGGCACTGGTGGAGGGATGGGTACTCGATCATTGTGTAATTGAAACCCAAGCACAAAAATTCGTAAGTCTACAACTGTAACTCATGGTGTTTCACTAATAAAAATATAAAAAGGTAAAGATAAGGGCTCTCCCGTTGATCGTCGATTTGCTCGAGCGGGCCCAGTAACGTCTCCATTGGAGACTTTGTTGTTACTGTGTTTGGCTGGAGCGATAGCACAGTGGGTAGGGCGTTCGCCTTACAAGCGGCCAACATGGCCGACCCGAGTTCGATTCCTCCACCCCTCTCGGAGAGCCTGGCAAGCTACCGAGAGTATTCGATATGCCAATAAAAATATGAAAAAAAAAACTCCACTGCATTGGGTGAGACTCGGACCCTAGTTCGGGCTAATAATAAAGTTCCTTTGCTTCTGCGTTATCGTGTGTGGACTTGGCCTGTCCGCGATTGGGGAACTGAAACGCAGGCACAATGCTCTCACCTGCTTCCAGGTATTTCTCTCCGAGCGGATGCCCCGTCCTCCCCCGCACCCCCCTCAGAGGGAGCGACTTCTTTCCACCTCAGGGCTGGTGTGACTTGTCCGGGTACCCAGAGATTGTCACTGTACACATCCCCACTTCCGCAAACGGCACCCCCTCTCCACCCCACTGGCCACTTCTCCCCCAGTTTCAGCCAATGAGCTGCTGGCGGTGTGCAGGCATTTGATATAGCAGGACCAGCTGAGGAGCATGCCGGCGGAGCCCTAGGTGAGCACTAAGGAAGGAGTCCGCTTATCTCCCATGGCTGTGACTGTCCTCGGCCCCGCACACTGAGCAGAATGCTCCCTGGGCTCCCTGTGGGTGGTGCAAGGGGTGGGAAAGACCAGCCCTGGGGAATCAAAGCCACCATGGCCACAGCCCTCTCGGGTGGGTGGCACGTAGGACGTCCTGAGTGTGAGGTGCGCCCCCGGGAAGACCCCACGGGGGTCTCGCAGAAGCTGAGTTCTGGGAAGCGCAGCAGGGTTGCGAGTGGGGTGGGGAGGACCCAGGAGCTGTGGGTGGGGTCCAGAGAAATGCTGTCGGGAGTCGGAGTGGAGGCTGGGGTCCCCCTGACTGCTGGCCCTTGTTGGGCGGGGAAGGGTCTGCTCTCCGGGAGCTGAGGGTCAGCGTCCAGCTGGTCTCTGGATCGACATCAGTCTCCTGTGTCCCCTTACATCTCACAGCTGCGTGCCCACTGGGGCAATCCCCGATTTGTGGCTCACATTGATTGTCCCCTCCTGGGCTGCACGTGAGCCAAGCCACATCCCTGAGCCACAGGTCTGGGAGACACTGCCCACGCCCCCCGGCCACCCCGCACCCTCACGCCCCTCTCTGCCTCAGCAGCCCTGGTTGGAACTCAGGGACCCCGGCACCTCCTCCAGTTTCAAGAATTTCCATCTTCGTTTTTGCAATTCTGTCAGTGCCTCTGGCCCCCCTGCAGTCTCCGGGCTCAGGACCCCCCGCCTTTGCTGGACACCCAGAGGGGCCTGTCCAGCTGGCGGGGTCTGTTGAGTGGTGGAGAACTGTCATACCCCAGACCCGGGGCTTTAGTGGAATCGCTTCATGTCCCATCAGCCCCTCTAAGGACGTCCTCTGACATGCCTTCAGCCGGGGCTCAGCCTCTGAACGGCCCTGGAGAGCAGGAACGAGGGAGCAGGGCAGGGCCACGTAGGGAGCCCTCTTGGGCCCTGAGACATCTTGGGGTGACCGAATAGCCTGGGCATAAAGCAGAGAGCAGAAGCCATGGACTGACGTGGTCTCGGGGTTGGATCCCCGTCGAAGAGTTGCTGAGTGTCACCACACACCCACCCAGCCTGTGCGTCAGTGCCGGGTACCCTTGGATGTCAGGATCCCCAAGGCCCCGGTAAGGCGCTTCGAGGGCCAGGAACTCACCCAGGGCTGCAGAGCAGGGCTGGGGCATCTGGTCACAGCCAGGGTGGAGGAGTCGTGGCTGGAAGGTGTCTGGGGAGGCGGCGAAGGCTTCCCGCCAAGCCCCGGGCGCGACGCTGAAGTCAGACTCTAACAGTGCACGGAGCACGGTCCCAGACCATGCGAGCAAGAGCAGGCAGAGACCCTTGGCCCTCCAGGATAAGGGTGAGTGCGGGGGTGCAGGCTGGCGGGGCAGGGATGCACGGGACCCGGGACGCCACAGGGACATCTTTGGAGATGAAGCTCATGGTGGCAGGAGTCTGGGTTGTATCGGGACCGTGAGGATGAGACTCTGGGCCAAGGGTCACCGGAGGTCCCTGAGTGAGGTCCTGGGCATCTAGGCGTCTCTCTCCCTTGTCTCCCTGCCTCCCTGGCTCCACTCAGTGCCGGGCTGAAAGGTCAGCTCCCGAGAGGTCAGCTCCTGTGCCTCCCGAGGCCAGCCCTGCCCTGGTGGCGTGTCTTCAGCTCCCAAGTTCCTCTGGCACGTCCCACCCAGGCTCCCCGGTACCCCGGACACCACCGTCAAGACCGGGTGGACGGCAGGCAGGGGTCAGGGTATGGGAGAGGCAAGACGGAGACAAGAGGACTGACCTGCCGACAGCTCGGCCTGAGCTGGGCGCGAGGGAGAAGCTTGGGGACACACAAGGGCCTGTCGTGAGATGGACATTTACAGGATCCCTGGAGCTGAGACTCCAGCAAAGGGCCTGGCAGGTTCTGGCCCGCAGCAGGTGTGAAGGCTCGGAGCCCGCAGGGGGAGAAGAGACCAGGCAGAGAATGACAGTGGCTGTGCCCACTCCCAGGCCCACTGCCTGCAGGGCCCACGCCCAGGGGAGCGGCGTTAAGATCCAGGCAGTGGCAGACATGGAGGAAAGCGTCTGAGGGGAGAAAAGGTCCCATTACTGCAGGCGGTTGGGGCTGGAGCGATAGCACAGTGGGTAGGGCGTTTGCCTTGCATGTAGCTGGCCCGGCCGAGCCGGGTTCGATTCCTCCGCCCCTCTTGGAGAGCCCGGCAAGCTACCGAGAGTACCTCGCCCGCACGGCAAAGACTGGCAAGCTACCCGTGATGTATTCAATATGCCAAACACAGTAACAAGTCTCACAATGGAGACGTTACTGGGCCTGCTCGAGCAAATCGATGAACAACAGGAGGACCGTGACCGTGACTGCAGGCGGTTGGGATCCAAGGTGGGTGGAGGTCTTGCTGGCAGAAGATGTGGAAGCTGAGCAGGGTCAGGCCGAGGGAGGGTGCCCAGGAGAGTAGATGAGCTGCATCTGCCCCATGCACCACCCAGAGGACAGGCCCGCGGCCGGACAGGGGTCTGCAGAAGTCCAGGGAAGGCGGAAGTTGGGGGAACGGAGGAGTCACCCGACGACACAGGAGAAAGGGAAACGCCAAACAAGCCCCACCAGCCCTTCCTCAAAGACAGGCGGTGGGGTGGCAGGCAGACTCTGCACTAGGAAGCTCAGGCGCTCCTGGGACCCCTGGGGCACGGGGCCAAGGACCCCGCAGAGACCCAGCCCCTGATACGAAACTCATAGACCCACCCGCCGTGCTCTCCCAGGCAGCTGCCCTGTATCTCTGACCCCGTCGATGCTGCGCCAATTGTTATTTCAAGATATTGTCGAGGGAAGAAGGGAAAAATGTATGTTCAGCAGAGTTTTCCAGCTGCAGCCCTGCAGGGCTTGGCCCTGCAGACAGGCGGTGGGCTCGGAGCACATAGTGTGCGTCTATCTCTGCCACCGTGTCCACTGTACACATGATAGCATATGTTGTGCCAAAAATCCTCCTCCTGGGGCTGGGAGGGCAGCTTGCATTGCATGCGGAGGCTGACCCGGGATTCCAACCTGGCATCCCATGAGGTCCCCCAAACACCACCAGGAGTAACTGCTGAGTGCAGAGCCAGGAGTAACCCCTGTGCATCACCGGATGTGGCTCAATCTTCCCGGCAAAAAAGCAATGACTCCCCCTCCATTGCACATACATACACCACACTCCTGGCTGCATGACTTGTACATGATTCATGTATGTGAGCCTACACACACACACACACACACACACACACACACACACACACGTCTATTCTGGACATGAGGCAGTGCTTCAGTATAGGGAACTCTATCCTTGATTTGATCAACCTGCTATTTGATGACTCGACAGAAGCCCCCTGGGACCCCCTGGAAGGAGGAATCTGTGATGAGAAGGGGACGGGAGCTCCAGGAAACACGTCCCAGGGTGCCGGGGCACCAGGAGTGGGCACAGATGGTACCCACATGACTTAGGTCGCATCACAGGAGGCCACAGTGAGCCAGAGGGGGCCAGGCAGCGGAGCACCCATGGCCCAAGTCATGGCCCCCAGTGGTCACTCTAGCCCAGGGTCTCCGCATCTGCCCTTAGCCGCTCACAAGCACCCCACTCCCTCGCCCCCGAGAGTCGCACATGCAGACAGCAAATCACACCAATGGCCAGATGTAAAGTCAGGATGTCAGGTGGAAAATGAACACTAGCGGGGGGCGCCTGGCTCTTCCTTGGCCCCAGAGTATAGGAGGAGAAGATAAGAAAGAGAAGGGAAGGGAGCAGAGAGAGACGAGAAGGAGCGGGGGCAGGGGGCGAGGAGACCCTGTAAAGTGCAGGTGTTAAGGAATGTTAGCGCTGAATACCCAAACCACAACGCCAACAGCACTGAGATGGCGAGACCCAAACATTTAGAACCGAATGTAAAAGGGGCCTGCGAGATGGCAGGTTGGGCTCGGGGCGGGTGGGGTCGGGGAGGGAGGAGGACAGGGAATCTGGGAGCACGGCGGAGGGAAGTTGACACAGTGGCCAGACGGGTGACGGACCATTGTGTGTCAGACACCCGGTTGTGAACAGCTCTGGAACTCGTGGTGTTTTCATAAAGCAAAATTTTGTAGAAGAAAAGAAAATGAACCCTATTGTCACCCTAAGAGCGTCCCCAGCACGCAGGTTTTCTAGCGACACCTGCCCCGGAGGCCTCCTGCCACCCCGCGTCCCCCCCCCAACCCCCCGCACGGGAGTGTCCTGCTGAGCTCAGCAGTGCAGCCGGGGGGGGGGGGGTGTTAGGGGCTCTGTTTCACTGCCCAGCCCCTGCCTTGCTCACACCAGATCCTGCAGATTCAGGAAGAATGTTCCTGAGTCCGCAGTACCTCATTTATAAAGGCTCTACTTAGCTTCCAGAGGTATAATAAATATTAATTAATTTGCAGTAATCTTCCTTAACAGTTTTATAGTAGCTTCATAAAGCATAATTAAGATAACAGACCCAAGACTATATCAATACTAAGTATTATTATCTTGCTTCATTAATTTTCAAAACTACAGTGGCTGAGCAATATCTTAATCACTGAGGTAAGTAGAGTTCACGTGGAGCGCCTTCCGAGGGACCCTTTTCAGGGGAAAGAGGCTGAGAAGGCCTCTGGATCGGGGAAAGGCCAGAGAGACAAATTCCCGAGTATCTACTCACCAGGGGCACTTCTCGTAACTGTTTGGACCCTTGATTCCCCGATGAGGAGACCCAGGGTCCGAGGGGGGCACTTGCCACAAGTAAGAAACAGGACCTATTTCCCAGACCTTAAAGCACCAGGAGGTGGTGGCTTTCCAGAAAACAAAGCCTATTTCTCGAGCGTCCCCGACCCCAAGAGCCCATCTCTGGGGAAAAATGGAGAGAAATATGAAGAGCTCGAGCCGGAGGAGTTATTTGTTTCAGCGCACACGGACGGAGGATGATTTAATGATTCTCCCCAAGGGCCTGAAAGGTTATTTTACAGAAGACGGTGATGGTCTCTGCTTCATTGCCTCTCAGGGAAGGAAGAGGAAGGCCAGGAGAGAAAACGGAATCATTAGAGTAGATGAGGAGGAAAGGGTTGGTGGAACCAGGGACCGTGGGAAGTTCGAAAGCCCCATGGTAAGCTTCGAAAATCAAATCATCTCGCTGGCTGCTTCCCGCCTCGAGGTATTATGCTAGATGAGAGGAAAAGGAAGTGAACGCTTCCAGGGTATGGATGAGGGAGGAGGAGGAACGTTTTTCCTCTCTTTGCATAGTTCCTTCTTAAAATCCTCCTATGTCCAGAAGTTATTTTTATATTTGGAGACACAAATATTACATAGAAAGCAGCTGGATCATGCCAGCTGTGCAGAGAGTGGGTTTCTGAGAATGCCAGGCAGCCTTCACCCCAGTTCTGTGACAAGAGCGAGTTCCCTTGGCCTCTGCGATAATTAATTCCTTCCACCATCCTTGACTTCTTCTTTTTCCCCAGTATAGTTTGGGTTTGAGGGTTTGTTTGCTGTCATTGTTGCGGTGTTTTGCCTTTTCTGTGTTTGAGTGTAGATGGAACCAGGGCTCTGGGACCCTCTGAATCAGCTCTATCTCAGATAGCACTATGTATTGGAGCCCTGTTTCATGAAGCAGCTGCTGATTCCTTTTCATTGCTGAGTAATATTCCACAAAATGATTAAAACTCCAATGAATCTGTTCATCTGTTATCCAATGAATACTGGATCATTTCTGGTTGCAGCCACTGTGCACGAAGCTGCTGTGTCCGTTGGTGTATGAGTCTTTCTATAGACTGTGAGTTTCAAAGAAAAGGTGTGGGCACACGGGTAACTCGAGTGTTCGGTGGCCAAGAACTGTTGCTCTGGCCAGCCCACGGCGAAGGATGGACAAAGGACCAGAGAAACAGAGAAACTGGGCCCAGGTTCCAGGCTTGTTGGTGGTCAGGTTATTTCTCTTCCCCAAGCGTCCCAATCTCTCCCCTTACAGCACAATCATTGTCATAGTTTTGCTTGTAGTTATCATAGTTCCATCATCCTAGTCTCCGATTTCACCTCCCTTTTCCTCCTCAATTACTCTAATGATTCCAAACAGTCATCATAGTTCCATCATCCTAGTCACCTCGTAGACCTCAAAGTCTCATTGCATTTTCTTCCTCATTTCATCATAATCCCATAGTCCTCTCCTCCCAGTCATCGCTGTCATCTAGTCCTCCTTCTAGTCCTCAAAGTCCCAAAGTCTTCAAAGTCTCAGTTCTCATCCTCTTCTCTTTCCCCTTACAGCATAGTTATATAGAAACCATGAAAGGTGGGGGGTACACACCGGTGGGTTGAACACTGTCATAACAACACACAGAACTTCCACTCCTTCAGGGGAAGTTCTAGGAGATGAACTCAAGGACAAAATCTCATCTGAGGGCTCAGCACTCCAGATTACGAGGAGATCCGCTCAAGGGCAATATTCCATCCAGGGTGTATTGCTTTCTCCTTTCTTCAGCTAGCAATCCATTTATATAGGTAAAGGTAAAGGTAAAGGCCCTCCCGTTGATCGTCGATTTGCTCGAGCGGGCCCAGTAACGTCTCCATTGGAGACTTTGTTGTTACTGTGTCTGGCATATCGAATACTCTCAGTAGCTTGCCGGGCTCTCCGAGAGGGGCGGAGGAATCGAACTCGGGTCGGCCATGTTGGCCGCTTGTAAGGCGAACGCCCTACCCGCTGTGCTATCGCTCCACATTTAAATAATCATAGTGAATTTACTTCTTATAATATTTCTAGTCATTTTTTATGAACACAGTAAGAGATATATTAAGCTTAAAGGTTGACTCTTCCTGGGGACATCTTGCTATATATTCCAGAACACAGCCCTCAGGTCAGGTTAGTCTTTCCTAACCTCAACAGGGTCCTTACTCAATTACTTCTTTTTGGGTCATGACAGAGTTTGTCCAGTGATCATGCTCTTAAGTTATACGTGTGGCACTTACTTGTCTCCTTTCGATGCCAGGGTAGCTTAGAGCTTGCCCTGGGTCCATTCAGTCCCTTTGTCGGCACCCTTCTTTTGGAGTGGTAGGAATTAAGGGCAAGCAAAGCTTAAGTCAAGTAAATATGGATGCCCAGGAGTAAACATTATTTTGGAGTCAATTAACTCCCAAGTTACAGAGCATGGCATGCACTGTCTTCCTGTGTCTATACGAAAAGGACATTGCTAAACAAACCATGCAAATGACATAAAGGAAAGAGAAAAGCAATATAGGATTATTAGTGTTTGATGGAACTGGGTGTGTCTCAGGGGCACTGTTGTCGGAGAAACTCAATAAACTTAAGCTCCCTGAGGGAGGAGCAAGGACACCCCAATGTTATCCAACGATAGACAAACTTCATTTCTTCAGCGTAGTTGTGTCGAAATGGCACTCTGGAGTCATTTAGCAAGTGTGTTTAACAAAACCTCCAAATGGCTTTTGCAAGGTAGCCATACCATTTCTTAATTTCATCAGCAAAGCAATATAAGATCCACTTATGGGCCGGAGCAGTAGTACAGAGGGTAGGGCACTTGCTTTGCATGCGATCGAGGAGGGTTTTGTCCCCAGAACTTCATATGGTCCCCCAAGACCACCAAAGAGTGATCTCTCAGTACAATCACGAGTAAGTCCTGAGTACCACCAGGTATGGCCGCAAACCCAAAACATAATAAATAAATAAATTCTCTGTGTGCTTGCATGTGTAAGTGTCCTTGTGCACATTCAGCCTTTCAAATGGCATCTGTGTGTGGTTTTTATTTACCTCCATGTACATCTGTTCATTTGCTTGTTGACCATTCATAGATCTCCATTGGCAAAATATCTGTTCCAATCGTCTGCTTTAAAAAAAAAATAGATTTCCAAAGGGCCCACAAATAAAGAACTTTCAGTCTTTCTGCACAATGGAATACAATGCAACTATTAAAAAAATTAGCAAGTGAAATTGCTGCCACTTAAAATGGGAGTCAGAGCATGGTGGTAAATGCAGTGAGTGAGAGAGAGAAGAACAGCTCCCTCGGATCTCACTCATTTGGTGAGTATAAGGAACCGATGCAAGGGAATAAACGATTCCTCCGCCCCTCTCGGACAGCCTGGCAAGCTACCGAGAGTATCTTGCCCGCACGGTAGAGCCTGGCAAGCTCCCCGTGACGTATTCGATATGCCAAACACAGTAACAACAAGTCTCACAACGGAGATGTTACTGGGCCTGCTCGAGCAAACCGATGAACAACAGGAGGACTGTGTTTGGAACAAACGATGACCAGTGAAAGCAAAGCTGGAGATTCTGCCAAGCAGGGGTGCAGAGGAGTGTGAAGGGCCCTAGGGATGGTAGGGGAGGGGTGTTGACACGTTAGTGGTGGGTGTGGTACAGTAGCACTGCATGCTTAAAGCATCGATAGGAATACTGTGCTAAATCATTCCACCTTAATACAAAAAATTTCATCTGGAATGTCTCAGTTTATTGCTTGGAGCGGTGTCGGGGTCCCTTCCAGTTTCTGTACACAACCCCTGTCACAAATCCATACTCCCAGAAAAAAACATATGTGAGATTGTGCTTTTCATTGCTCTAATCTTCTCTGATGCAGAACTAGTCACCGTCCCTCTGCGTGCTCAGAGATCTTCTCAACCAGAGATTATGGAGGCTCTCTCCGATGTTTCTTTACAGAAACGCTCACTCTCTGCTCCTACAGGCAAGCCATGATCTGTTTTCCATGAGAACCCTGACTTGGTGAGAGTTGAGAAGTGAGAGTTTTTCCTCTGTGGTATTCCAATTATTGCAGAACCCAGTTATTGAAGAGACCCGAACTTCACAGTGAAATTCCCTGGGTCCCTACATGCACAAAAAACAAATAAGGTCATAAGCAAGGCTCCTGTGTCTGCCTTCCTACAGCACCACATGGGATTAAGGGAATGTGCCTGCATGCCTTGAGATCTGGCGATGGGAACCTCAGCTTTGTTCTTTGGGGTGGGGGGTGGGCTGAAGTGTTACACAGAGGAACCAGGGCCACCACTGGACTCTGCCAGCTGGCCAGTGGTTCAGTGCAAAGGTATGAGGATATGGTGCCTCTTGGACTAGAAAGTGGGTGGGTGGGGGTGAGGTGGGCTTACCCAGGCCACTCCAACAAGCTCCAGGGCTGCTTTTGGCAATTCTCAGGGACCAGGTGGTGCCAGGTTGAACCACATGCAAGGCATGAGCCTTAACCCATGTATTTTTTTCCTACTTCCCAACTTTGTTTGAAAACTAAAAATAATCACTTGATCACTTCCTTGACATCCTGTTACTCATCGATTTGCTTGAGTGGGTACCAGTAATGTCTCCATTCATCCCTGTTGCGTGCTAGTGTAGCCCAATGGCGTCTGCTCGCTCCAGGAACACGAAGAGCCTCAAACCGATCGTTCAGGGTCTTGACGAGGAAGTCTGACCATCTTGTAGGTGGGCGGCCATGTGATCTTTTGACATTCTGTGGAATCCAGTCCGTAATGGCTCTAGTCCAGCGAATATCTCAAAATCGCATTACGTGTCCAGCCCATCTGATTTTCGATGCCGTGACAAATAAAACAGCATCCCTGATTCTCAATCGTCGGTGGAGCTCCAACCTCCAGATTCCTTCTCTCACTTGAGTGAAGCATGATACTCCAAGCATAGCTCTTTCGATTCCTCTTTTGGAGACCCGAATAGGGTTCTCATCCTGTTTTCGTGGGGCCCAGGTCTCTGAGGCATATGTTAATGCAGGACGAACAGTGGAGTCGAAGAGATGTGCCCGGAGCCAGAGGTTCATCGTCCTCTTAGCTATTTCTTTGACGCTCTGAAGACTTCCAAGCCAGTAAACAATAATAATAATAATAATAATAATAGTTTGGGGTCTTCTAGGCCCTTAAAATTTCTATACACGTTTTAATTTTATTTTTTTGCTTTTTTGGGTCACACCAGGAGATGCTCAGGGGTTCCTCCTGGCTCAAGCACTCAGGAATTACTCCTGGAGGTGCTCAGGGGACCCTATGGGATGCTGGGAATCGAACCTGGGTCAGCCGCATGCAAGGCAAACACCCTACCCATTATGTTATCTCTCCGGCCCCCTCTATACACATTTTAGAGTCGGCTCTTTGGCTTTGTTTTTTTGGCAATAAGATCTTCTAAGAGTTTGAATGGAAACCAGCCAAGGGTCTAGATTGATGTGGGGGTCACTGGCACGATCACAATACTGAGTCTGATCCACGCCCAATTCCCGCACTTCTTTCGTTTGTGCTTCAACTTGTCTCATCAGTATGTTGGGCGGGACTTGCGCTGAGTTTGTTGAAACTATCCCCCAAGAACTTTGCATCCTGAGACTACAGTAAATTGTATTTACATTTTCATTTTCCAATTTTCACCTTTAATGTTCTGGTTGCTCATTGTTAGAACATTATGGAAATTCATTCTTTCCTCTAAATTTGCCTTCTGTTTTGGAATCTTGCCCAAATGGTTGAGTTCTAGTATTTCTTTGGAGATTTCTTAGGAATCATTTTCTATGCACAGAATTATGTGTTATGAAAATTAAGCTGGCTTTATTTCTTTCTAATCTGTACGCTTATGTGTGCAAATCTGTGTGTGTGTGTGTGTGTGTGTGTGTGTGTGTGCGTGTGTGTCTGTGAGCTACGTTTGCTAGGAGTTCCTAGACTAAATAGAAAGCGTGAGAATGCACTTCCTTGACCATTGACCCCAAGGAGGAAGGTGTCCACCCCTTGCCCAGGTTAGGTAGAGCCTGTATGTTCCCCATGAATCCTCTTCCATAATTTAAAACTGCTTTTCTATTGGTGGTTTGCAATTGTTTTCAGAAAGAAGTGCTGAATTTTCTCAAATGCTTTTTCTCTCACTATTCACGTAATCACGTGGTCTCCCTGTTCTACTAATGTAACGGTCTATGGTGACTATTTTTATAATGATAACTCCACACTGCACTCCTAGGGTGTGTAATTTTTATTTTTACTGAGTCTGATTGGCTAGTCTTGCTTGTAGGTGTTTGTATCTTGACCCGTGTATGAATTCTATTGGCTACGAGCCTATTTTTTTCTGACCCGCCCCCCCTCCCCGCCGCCATTACCAGTTTATGGACTTGTAAAATCATATGGAAATGTTCTCTCTTCCTCTATTTCCTGAGATATTTTCTACATATTAGGTGTTACTACTTCCAATAACACTTAAAGATTAGGTGTTACTAAACATTTGATAGAATCTCCCAGTAAAGTCAGGAATTTTTAGAATTATCTATGCAATAAAGATTTTCCTTGTGAATCCCATTTCGTTATTTATACTTTTATTTCTTCCAAACTTAATTTTGGTCATCTGTCTTTCAAGAACTTTCTACATTTCCTCTAAGTTGCCACATTCATTGTCAAAAAGTTGTTAGAGGAATTCCTCGCTTTCTCCCTAATACCTGTAGGTTTCTTACTCTCAAGGTGCCAGGAAATTCCAGGAGTACCTTCACAATCTCGCCTCACCCCTTCGTGTGATAAGAACATTTGGGTCATCTCTCTTCCACTCTTCATCATTCCAGATGGAGACGGATGCTCTGTATTCCTGTTTTATAAAAACAAACTTTGGTTGGGGCTGGAGTGATAGCACAGTGGGCAGGGCATTTGCCTTGCATGAGTCTGACCCAGGTTCAATTCCCAGCATCCCATATGGTCCCCCGAGCTCTGCCAGGAGTAGCTCCTGAGTGCAGAGCCAGGAGTAACCTCTGTGCATCACCAGGTGTGACCCAAAAAGAAAAGAAAGAAAAAACCCCACAAGTTTTAGCTTCAATGATGTTGCTTCTGTTTTCTGCTTGACCGTTCCTGCTGCATCGGCCCTGTCCTCTGCCTGCTTCTGGTTGCATTAGCTCATCCCTGCCCTGCTCTTTGACAAAGACACCGGGCCACTCAGGAGAACACTTTGTTTTCTCCTCTAAGCCACTCCCTGAAGTTCATGGTTGTCAGTCAGTCATGGTTTGCACTGCGTGTTATTTTCCTGCAGTGCAAAAATATTTTTGAACATGTTGAGGATTTTTCCCCCCTGCCACCACAGGTCCCGCAGATGTGGGCTAATCCACGGTTATTTATTTTAGAATAAACCAATGGTCATTCTCTAGTTGGTGGCTAGTTTAACTTCCCTATCAAAAAAAAAAAGCCATAACCTGGATCATCTTGGTCTTTCGTAACGTGTTAGACTTATGGTCCTGCGATGGTTTAGCTTAGTAAACGCTCCCTGTGCACTTGAGTGGAGGGGGTGGGGGATGGAATCTGTATTTTGTTCTTATTAGGTGACTATATATATATATATATATATATATATATTTAAAATAAATAAAAGACTATAAAACCCAGCTCCCGGAAGAGAACAGCGCAGAGTCTCCTGCCCCCGTGCCTGGCTTTCCTCGCCGGGGGCCCCTTGGAGGGGGGTAGGTTGAGTTTCCCTTCCCGTCCCAACCAGAGCTCCGGTAGCCAAAGACCTTCCAGAACCAGCCACCACCATGCTGAGACCACTCTCCACACGCATGAAGGTCCCGGCAGAGGAACAAAGGCATGCGGGTCCTGGGACTGAGATCTCCAAGCCTGCTCAGATCGGGGCTGAGCATCCTCCACCCAGATCCTCCACCTTCCAGTAGGCAGGGCTCACACCCACCAACTGGCCCCCTGGCACTGTGTAATCCCATCAATGGCCAAGATCCAGAGACTATAAAACCCAGCTCCCGGAGGCAAATGCGGCCACGCGACATCTTATTATCTCATTCTTACTTTGGACAAACTAGCAGGCTATCGAATGTAACCTGCCCACAAGGCAGAGTCTGGCAAACTCCCCGTGGCGTACCCAATATGCCAAATACCAGTAACAATGATGGGGCTCATTCTCCTAACCCTGAAAGAGCCTTGAATATGGCACTTTTTTAAATCTCAGGGCTAGGACCAAGGAGACGTTACTGGGGCCTGCTCGAGGCAATTGATGAACAACAGGATGGTCGTGATCGTGATCATGAGGTGACTAAATGGCGAGTGGGTCCGAGTGGTTGATAGTGTCTTTCCTGGGCTTCCTAACAATGCTGAAATAGTTGTGCTGAAATCTCTGGCCTCGCTGGAACCCACGTGAGGTTCAGCATGCTGTGTCATGGTGTTCGCGGGTCCTGGATCTCTGTTATCAAAGGGACCCCCTGCTTTCCTATTATTCTTCCCACTGCCAATAACAATTGTTCACCGGGGTCTCTAGCCATTCTCTTTGACCCTAAGCTCCTTTGCTCTGGCTCAGATCATCATTCCAACTTTCTCAGCCTCTGCCAGGCTGTGATTCAAAACCAACATTCAGAGCAATAATACAGTGAGTAGGGCGTTTGCCTTGCACGGGGCCTACCGAGGTTCAATTCCCAGTATCCCATATGATCCCCTGAGCACCACCAGAAGTAATTTCTGAGTGCATGAACCAGGAGTAACCCCTGGGCACCGCTGCGTATGACCCAAAAAGAAATAAAAATAAAATAAAATAAAAAATTTTAAATACCCAACATCCCAAGACCCCTAGCAGCAATGGTGAGTGCAGTGACCAGGGGGTTTGGTCACTTCTTCTACTGCTCACATCTGCTGCTTCTGCCTCTTGTGTTACACTTGGCTCGGGGTCTCAGAGAGTCTAATGGGAGCCGGAGGGAGCTTTGGACACTGCAGAGATGCCTGCTGGGCACTGCATCTTCCTGGAGTGGCATCGAATCAGCACCACAATGCCCCAGCAACCCAGTGCTCAGGCATCAACCCCATCCCGCTGCCAAAGGGCAACTGTGAACTGGGATCCGGACACAGCTTGTACTCAGAATGTGGGGATTTCTCCTCTTCACCATCCCCAAACTCCCATTGCTTTGCCAAGTTCAAGTTCTGCTCCCCGATGACCCCTGGACTAGCCTCCTTCCAATCTCCACGCTGGCCTCCAAGTCCCCCTGCAGACTCAGCAGACGTGGGGGTAGATGTGGTGACCCCCCCAGCAAATTTCCCTGGTTTGAAGTCACCCTTGGCTTCAGGACTGAACCCCATGTTCCCACCCAAGTCCGACAGACAGCCTGGTCCTGCACAGACTTATCTTGCCTATTTTTAGGGTGAGGGATAGTGATGGCTGAACGGGCTGAGCGTGTGCTCTGCACACAGGAGCCCGCGTGGTCCTCTGAGCCTTGCTGGGAGCAATTCCAGGGCCACTCCAGAAACGGACCCTGGCACCGTGAGGTATAGACCGTCCCCCACCACAATGGCATTCTGACTTGGATTCATTTCAGATAGCAACAGTCTAAATGCATATTGCTGAAGCCAGTGGTTTTAGGTCTCTTTACACTGAAGAAAATGGGAGAAATATGTCACGGACCACTAAGGCAGAAACAAAAGCCGTTATCTATAATAGTATTTTGGAGAGCTGTCCGCTTCAGCTCTGCTCTATGATCCAGTTGCAATAACTTTCTCTGGATGTCCAAGAAATTTCTGCAGACCAGTACCTGCCAGTGGACGGACAGTTGAAAAACACTCGCTTCAACTACCCGCATGGATTAGGAAGATCTCTGGGTCGCAAGAAAAAAGTTTATCTTCGGGATTCCCAAGGTTTGCACACATGATTCGAATGTCTCGGATCTTTATAAGCTCAACTGTACGTGCTATGTAGATTTGGGCTGTTAATCCACTGCTTTGATCTCTGATATTCAATACCAGCTACGGATTCCTCTACAGAAGAAGTTCAGTCTTGAAATTCTATCTGCTCCGGTTTTTCTCACGGATACGAGTGAGCTGATTGCATCAAGGAACTGAGACTATATGTTCTTACCAGAAGCAAGACAAATGCCAGGAATCATGTTAGGAAAACATATGACACACCAGGCAAGGACCCCCATCCCCCAGACCGCATTCTTGCTTTGAGTAGAAGAGAATGAAAAGATCTTCCTGTAGTTCTGCTGAATCTAATTGTGAAGAAACTTACCTGCGGGCACACAATTCTGAACGCAGCTGGCTTGCTTGATCATTTGCTTACAGTGTGTGTCTGGATCATGGGCTAATCACTCAACATCCCCTAACAATTCATAAGGCAACGATGTCCATTGATGTGTTGGGATGAACTTCAACTCACCTTGGACAGAAGTCTGTTGGGCTTCTGGGGCTGAGAAGGCTTGAGAGGGGGGGTTGAGGTTTGCCTCATTTGCAAGCCCTTAAAAGAGGAGGATTTCAGAGCTGTAGCCATAGCACAGCGGGTAGGGCATTTGCCTTGCACACGGCCTACCCGGGTTCAATTCCCAGCTTCCCATATGGTCCCCCGCATACCACCAGGAGTAATTCCTGAATGCATGAGCCAGGAGTAACCCCTGTGCATTGCCGGGTGTGACACCTCCCCCCCCCAAAAAAAAAGAAGAGTATTTCTTCCTCAGAACCTGTAAATACATGGTTGAGCAATGCCAAAATTCCCTGGTCATCTTCAGTGGGTCTGAGATGCAGGGTGTGGAGAAGAGAAGGTTTCCAGTGGACAAATATCTTTGCAAGTGAAATGCCTTTTGACACCCTTATTTTCCTCTCAGCCCACAGTTGAGCCTGTGGCTAGGGTTAACTCAGAGATCTTTATTAGCATTTTCCTTAAAAATAACTTACGAGCATTAGTCATGAGCTTGTTATTTTACAGAACAGAAGCTGGCAGTATTGTGGGAGCAGAACAGGACACCAGACGATGAACATCGCTGTCAGCTGCTGAAGAGAAGGAGGAAGGTCTCCGCGGGCTGCCCGGGAGCGCGAGGTCGTTCAAGGGAGAAAGGCTCGTTGCAGAACACGCTGCACACAGAGTCCCGCTTACAAAAAGGGTCCGTGCCTGTCTCCTCACCTCGTTTCAGAGGAAGCAGCTGAAGGATGCGCTCCAGCCTATTTCCTATCGGCGGTTCTCTCCGGGGACAAATGAGAGGGACTGCCAAGGTGAGGAGCGTCGTTTTCTATCCAGAAGTCAGGAGAGGGGGCTGCAACGCTTTGGGGTATTGTTCAAGTTTGGAAGAAATATCCCAGAGGGAAAACAATGTGAAAGGGAGGAAGAAATCTCGAGCCCCCCACCACCACAACCAAATACGCTTGTCGCCCCCATGCCTTGGGGCGTGAAGTTCATGGGAGGTGCAGCCACCAAGTGCCTGAGAATGTCCCAGCCTTGGTCCTGTCCCCTGTGCCCTGTCCTCTTGCCCCAGCCCCGCCCCCGATGACTCTGCCCAAGGGCGTTCACTACCAGCGCCTTCCCGGACACACCTAGCCACCCCTTGCTTTAACAAACCTTGGTGCCTGTGGGGGGCACATGCTGCCCGCCAAGTAGCCAGGAGACTTGTGAGGCCCTGAGGCTGGTCTCTCCCTTCCCGAAGTCCTGACATCCAGGCTGCGCCAACCCAGGGTCAATCCCCAGCATCCAATATGGTAGCCTAAGCTCTGCTGGGAGTAATTCCCAAGTACAGAACCAGGAATAACCCCTGAGCACCACTAAGTGTGAACACCCCCCCCCAACCCAAAAAAAGTTAATTAATTGGGTCCTGGGCCCCTTATATAGCGTCTCGGCCCATTGGTGGGTCCTCAGATTCTTCCTCCATCCCCCACTGTGGCTACCTACACGGGGGTCAGTGTTCCTCCCCCTGAAACACGGACAGGCCCCCCTTTTCTGTCGGCTGCCTGCAGGGGTGCAGACCAGAGGCAGAGAGGTGCAGGGGTCATTGTCCATCTGCAGCAGAATCTCCCGAATTCCTCTGGCGGACCTTTATCCTTCGTATAATACCACTCAAATAAGCGTAAACATAAATTAGGTTTAACTTCCTTATGTTTATAGCTCTCGCGCATCTATAAAAAGCAAAACAAATTTAAAGATTAAATACAAACAAAACCATAAAAGCTATAAAAATCCAATTAAAAGCCTGGGTTTCGTGTGATAGATGAGGATGGTGTGTCTGAACGAAGCTGCTTCTCCCGCTCTGGGCAGACGGGTCCTAACTCCAGGTCCATGAGAACAGGCTTAGTCCTGTGTCTCTGGCAGGGGTTTGGCTCAGAGTCACACCCACAGACCCTGTGCGGGGCTTGCCGGGACCGTTCTCAGACAGCCAGGCTCAGAGAAAACACATGTGTTCAGAGAAACGGTGTTCAGCCATTTGAGAAGTCTGAGAAGCGCTGGGGTAGAGGTTAGGGGTCTGGTTTGTCCAACAGCAGGATGGAGCGTGGCCACCGAGAGCCACTGGCCTTGGACAAGCTAAGCCTCAGTTTCTCTTTCTGAAAAGTGGGATTAACAAAGGGATCTGCCCCGGTAGGTTGATGAATCTTAGAAAACATGTTCAGGGGTGAAAGTTTCCCACTGGGTGGATTTGTGTCCCCCAAACTCAGGGGCCCCATGAAAGCATCGTTGTTTGGAAGTCTTGTCGATGGTGAGTTACGATGCAGGGTTGAGGGGGTCCAGGTGCAAGAGGACCTGATAAGCAGTGGGAAATTTGATGGGGCTGGAGCGATACAAGAACTGGTAGAACACCTGCCTTGCACTCAGGAGACCCAGGTTCCAACCCCAGCCCCCACCAGGGGTGAGCCCTAAGCACAGGGCCAAGAGCAAGCCCCGAGTGCCACCGGGTGTGGCCCAGAAACAAAACAAAATAGAAAGAGAAATGAGAAATTTGCACACACGGACACACAGACAGAACCCGTGTTCTTACAGGCTTCACTCCAAGGCACACCAAGAACAGTGGGCGTTCTGAGATGCAGGAAGGAGGTCGGACACTCTCCCTCAGGGATGTAGATAGACCATTGCGGGTTGGGTGTGCAGAGACCCACGGGGACCGGATAGTTTGGATGGTGCATCAGTGAGGCAATGTCAGAGCTGCAGGACCAGGCTTCAGCTTCAACAGCAGGGGCAGCGTCCCATGCTGGGAGAACAGGCAGGCTGACGTCCCTGAGAGCCTCCCCTCCATCTCAGCCCCCAGGGCTCACCCCAGGGAAACGCTGCCTCATCCAGGAAGTAGCTCTGCCCATTCCAGGGACACTTTCTCATTCCTTCCCATTGTTGGCACCAAAAGTTGGAGTCAGAGAAAGCAAACGCTGGTCCATTGGCCAAGGAATCTTGTCGAGCTCACTGGTTCCATGTAGTTAGCCATTTCAGAGACCCCGGAAGAGGGAAAAAATAAGTTTGTGGAAAATCTGTCAAAATCCAAGTACGGTCCACAGCTGGGTTAGGATGTAGGTCCGGGGGAGAATGTCTCTCTTTGGCCAACACTAACGGGTCCCCGTCTGATGTCAGTTGACAGATGTTTGACAGGAGTTAGGTGTGTAGTGTAAGGACAATATATGCTATTTCTGCATGTTTTCTTTTCATCTCAAACTGCGCCAAGTAAAACGTTGATTCTTTTTTAAAGCTACTTAGAAAAGTTGTTCTCCAGCTGACTAGAATATTTTGCTGGAATGGCCTTGTGAAATCAGGCAAACAAAATATCTGATGCATAGGAAGCCATGGTGACCGTTGGCCTCGCTTCCCTATTTATTTCTTGTAAAACACAATGATTTCCCACTATTATTAAAATACTATGCAGAAAATTTAGAAAATATGAAAAAATGGAAAGAAAACAAGAAACCAACACTCTCCCATCACCAGGTGAGTCCCCTCAACATCTTGTTTGGTGGATTCTGTGTCAGTGTGTGAGTGTGAGCATGTGTATGTGTGTGTGTGTGTGTGTGTGTGTGTGTCTGGGGTTAGAGAAACAGTACAACAGGGAAGGCACTTGCCTTCCAGGCTCCAAACCCGAGTCTGATCCCTGCACTGTAGATGGTCCCTTGCACATCTCCAGGAGTAAATCCTGAGTATCGCTGGACTTGGTCCCCAAAAAGCAAAGAAACAATGGCGCCAAGGAGCTAGGACAGCAAGTCGGGCATTTGCATTGCTTGTGGCAGACCTGGGTTGATTCCTGGCATTCCATATGATCCCACAAGCACCACCAGGAGTGATTCCTGAGTGCAGAGCCAGGAGTAAGCCTTGAGCATCACTGGGTGTGTCCCAAAAGCACTGTAGCACTGTAGCACTGCCCTCCCGTTGTTAGTCAATTTGCTCTAGCGGGCACCAGTAACATCTCCACTGTGAGACTTGCTGTTACTGTTTTTGGCATATAGAATTCGCCACGAGGAACTTGCCAGGCTCTGCAGCGCGGGTGAGATACTCTCGGTAGCTTGCCAGGCTCTCTGAGAGGGAGGGAGGAATCAAACCCAGGTCGGCCGCGTGCAAGGCAAACGCCCTACCCGCTGTGCTATTGCTCCAGCATGGCCCAAAAGCAAAAACAAAAATTCAAAAGAAGTGTGTAAGTTTGATGTGATGTAAGTGTGAGTATGAGTGAGTGAGGTTGTGTGTATTATGAGAGTGGGTGTGTGTGTGCACATATGAGTGTGTGTGGGTACAAGGGTGCATGCATATGTGTGAGTATGGGGGTATGCACGTGAGTGTCTTTGCACACATGTGTGTGGATGTGAGTCTATTAGTGTGTTTCAGGTGTTTTCACATGAGTGTGAGAATATGAGTGTGTGAATATGAATGTGTGTGTTCGTCTGTGTGTAAGTTTGGTGTGTTTAAGTTTGGTGTGTTTGTTGTGTATGTGAGTGTAATAGAAGTGTGCTCGCACATGTTTCCATATGTGTATTTGTGAGTGTGTGTGTGAGTATGAATGTGAGTATGGGTATGTGAGTGTATGAGCGTGAGTGTTTGCATATGAGTGTGTATGACTGCATGTGAGTGTGGTTGCATGATTGTTAGTGTGACTTTGTGAAGGTGTGGATGTGTGAGTGTGTATTAGTGTGTGAGTGTGTGCACATTTGTGTGAGTGTATGTATGAGTGCGTTTACATGAGTGTATATGTGTGTCTGAGTGTGTGGGTGTGAGTATGTGTGAGTGTGTGGGTATATGCATGAGTGTGTGCGTGTGACTGTGTGACTGTGTGAGCATTCTGAGTGTGAATGCTGCTAGAATCGTGTCCCACCCATGGGGGCTGGGTGGCCCCTGATGAGCGCCCAGGGCCTCCCGACTGCTCTCCCAGCATGGACAGTCCTGACCCCCCTGGGAAATGTGTAACCCGGGGTCCCCAGTCGTCCCCGTGCTCACCCTCTCAGGCCTGGCTCTCTCCTCTCTCTGGAGCTCTCGGCCTCCCCTAGCGTCTCCCCCCGCCCAGCGCCCTGCAGCCGCCACCTTCTCCATCTTGTCCCTGGCAGGAACTGACTGTCCCACCACCCGCCCTTCCTCTTTCCTGCCAGGCCTGGGCCAGGGAGACCCAGGTCCCTGCAGTGCCCCCAACGCCTCAGGGTGACACCGTCCCTCTTCCCCAGCAGGGTCCTCCCTCGCTCCTTCTCCCGGGCCCCTGCAGCCTCCCGGGTGCCCCCTCCCTCACGCCTCATAGACCAGCCGCCCCTGGGCCCTGTCCTCAGCCCTGGCTCCCTCCTCTCGGGGGACCCTCCTGCTCTTCAGCCCTCGGTTGCTCCCCTTCACCCTGTCCCGTCCACCCCCACCCCAGGATCAGCTCTGCTCCATCATGCCAGTCCCCATCTGACTATTTGCTGGCTGCCGTGGTGGGCACCCCAGCCCAGCCGTCCAGATTGGCCACCTGGGGGTGCCCCTGAGCTTGGCCTGGTGCCGTGTCCCAGCTGGCATTGCTCAGGGCTGTGAGGGATACAGGTGGGGGGGGGGTGGCCATCTAGGTGACACACAGCTGCTCTCCTGACTACAGCGACAATCTCCCTAGCCACAGAGGAATGTTCCAGAAGGTGTGAGGTGTGTGTGTGTGAGAGAGAGAAAGCGTGTGTGTGTGTGTGTGTGTGTGTGTGTGTGTTTGGCACTGTGTGAATGTGTTTGGGGTTGTGAGAGACAATGTGCATGAGAGAGAGGATGTGTGTGAGGATGTGTGTGAAAGTGTGAGTCCCTGAGAGGTAGTGCTGAGTGTGTGAGAGAATGTGTTTGAGTGTATTAGAGTGTGTGAGAGAATGTGTGTGAATCTATATGTGTGAGTGAGGTGAGAGAATGTGTGGGAGTGTGTGAGAAATAGTGTGTAAGAGTATGTGAGTTGTGAGTGAGCGTATGAGAGAAAGTGTGTGAGAATGTGAGAGATAGTGTGAGTGAGTGTGTGTGAAAGAATGTGTTTGAGTGTGTGTGAGGATGCTAGAGTGTGTGAGAGAATGTATGTGAGTATGAAGGGACAGTGTATGAGAGAGAACGTGTGTATGTGTGTGAGAGCGAGAATGTGTGAGAGAGCATGTGTGTGAGTGTCTGTGACTGTGAGAATGTGTGTAACTGTGTGTGAATGTGAGAATGTGTGTGAGGGTGGGAGGCGTCTGAGTGTCTAAGGTAAAATGTGTGTGTGTGTGCGCGCTTCGCTTTTTCCCAAAACTAGTAATGAAGTTGTAAACGCGGCATTTCTTTCATTACCTATTCATTAAAGATATGACATAAAAACAGAGTTTCCATGGAAATGGCCGTGTGGATTCAGGGAACATAATGAGAACTGCATTGTTTACAGAGCAGCGCAGATAACTGACGGCCGCTATTGTAGCAGGTAAGTCTTATTGAGCTTGAAAGCGAGGGAGGTCACTGGCCCTGCTGCAGTTGGGCCTGAGGAGAGGCTTCCGGCCACCACTGTCTCCTCAGGAGAGGAACCCGCTGAAGGACACCTCAGACGCGCCCTTCAGGACAGAGAAATTCACGGTAACAAGAGCCCAAATTATTCCTCTCAACGTTTCTCGAGTCTGTCTCACCTAAAGGCTTGTTCTGTGGGGGTCTCCCAAGCCGTGCTCTGGGGCCACCAACAGTTCTCGGCTACCCAGGCCAGCGGGTCAATGCCGGGTCTGTGGGGCTGGAGATACCCTGGTCAAAGCTGCTCTACTCGGTCCCTAAGACAAAGATTTTTCTTTGCTCACGTTTGGACCAGAAGGGGAACTTGGTGGTTCAAACCTTGATTTATTGGCTGGCTGGCTGCAACATCTCTGTGCAGAGACTTTGCCTCTCTTGACCTTACTTGTCCTACCAGCACGGCGTGCAGTGAATCATACCCTGTTCGCACACACATAAAGGCTGCGGGGTCAAGTGGGTTACAGGCACGGGGCTATCCAGCATCCAACGGGGCTGCCCCAGCCCAGTGCTCCCTCCCCAGTGCTCAGGGCCATAGGCAGGTTGTTTGAGGCTGAGGACACTATCCTCCAGTCCCAAGGCCTCCATTCCCGGGACCTCTGCCTGGGGAGATGCAGTTCCTCCCTGCCCTAAGCAGAAGACACCTGTCCCCTCTGCAGTGTCTCCTGCCCTCTGTGGCCTCCCCACCTCTCTGGCTTAGCTTCTCCCCACACATACATCCTCCCTGGCCTGACCTTCCCAGGATCCCCTCATGAATTAAAGTTCTAGCTATGACAGATACAATGAGCTAAAACCACTTTGCACGAGGCTGGGGGGTAGATCAGTGGTTAGGGCGCTTGCCTTGCATGTTCCCATCCTGGCTTTGATTCTCGCACCATATGGTCCCTCGAACCTGCCACGTGCCTCTCTGGAGCTCCCAGACTGCTGGGCTGTCCCAGGCGTCCCCGGCACCACGGAGACTGAACAGCCCCACCCCCGCATTGAGCCTCTAGCTCAACTGTCTGAGAATCATCAGTGGGATCTCCAGAACCTCCTGCTTAGGGGACCTCCTTGTCCCCCAATCCCATTCTTGAACAAAATTCAGAGAAAATCATTCGCTTTTGGGGTTTGTTTGAGGCGGTTGTTGTTTGTTGCTTGCTTTATGTGGAGTGTGAGAATCCACAGAGAGGACAAGGTTTTTCTTTTTATTTATTTATTTATTTATTTATTTGGGCTCTCGGAGAGCCCGGCAAGCTACCGAGAGTATTCGATATGCCAGACACAGTAACAACAAAGTCTCCAATGGAGACGTTACTGGGCCCGCTCGAGCAAATCGACGATCAACGGGAGGGCCTTTACCTTTACCTTTACCTTTTTTTGGGCTGGAGCGATAGCACAGCGTAGGGTGTTTGCCTTGCGCGCAGCCAGCCCGGCCGAGCTGGGTTCGATTCCTCCACCCCTCTCAGAGAGCCTGGCAAAGCTACCGAGAGTATCTCGCCCATGCAGCAAAGCCTGGCAAGCTACCCATGCCGTATCCAATATGCCAAACACGGTAACAAGTCTCAAAAATGGAGACGTTACTGGGCCTGCTCGAGCAAATCGATGAACAACAGGAGGACAGCGTTTTGTTTGTATTTGTGTTTTTATTTATTTGGGCTGGAGCGATAGCACAGTGGGTAGGGTGTTTGCCTTGCACAGGGCCAATCCGAGTTTGATTCCTCCACCCCTCGTGGAGAGCCCAGCAAGCTACCAGGAGTATCTCGCCCGCATGGCAAAGCCTGGCAAGCTCCCTGTAATGTACTTGATATGCCAAAAACAGTAACAACAAGTTCTCACAATTTGTTGTGAGACGTTACTGGTGCCCGCCTGAGCAAATAGATGAACAACGGGAGGACAGTGCTACAGTGATACTGTGCTGTTTATTTATTTATTTATTTATTCTAATTGAATTACCATGCCTTCAGGGTCAGGTGAATGAGAAAGAGCTCTGCTTGGAATATCACATTTCACTCAAAAGAGAGAAAGAATCCGGAGTTCTGACATCCGTCGACGATCAAGGATCAGGGACGCTGTCTCGTTTGCCAAGGTGTCGAAAATCAGATGGGCTGGTCACATAATGAGATTTAGAGACGACCGCTGGACTAGAGCTGTTACCGACTGGATTCCACGGGATGTCAAAAGACCGCGTGGCCGCCCACCTACCAGATGGTCAGACTTCTTCGTCAAGATCATGAACGATCGGTTTGAGGCCCTTCATGTTCCCGGAGCGAACAGATGCCATTGGGCTGCACTAGCACGCGACAGGGACAAGTGGAGTCGTTACTGGCGCCCGCTCGAGCAAATCGACGACTAACGGGAAATTAAGTGATTAAGTGACACAGTTGCAAAGCTGTTCATGATTGGGTATTGGTCATACAATGTTCCAACAACTGTCCCTTCACCAGTGTACGTTTCCCACCATCAGTGGAGAGGACAAGGTGTTTCTTAAGTAAAATTGAAAGATTAGGGAGCTGGAGAGATAGTCCGGTGGGCCACATGCTTGCCTTGCACACCGCGGACCTGGGTTCAATCCCCAGCACCTCCTATGATGCACCGATCCCGGCCAGGAGTGATCCTGGGTTCAGAGGAGTATTAAGTCCTGAGCACCGCTGGGTGTGGCCCCCAAAACAAAATAAATGGATGTAGGAAGTGCAGGGCTAAGGGGCTAGAAAGGAGAGTCCTTCACGGCCAAGACACTGCGCAGTTTTCCAAACGTTGGCTGAGCCTCCTGCACAGTCCTCCGCGGGTGGAGGCTGTGTCTGTCAGTCAGCTCCAGGCTGACACTCCCATCTCCCTGGGGTCCTGGCACCTGAGCTCCTCCCCTCCCCTCCGAAGGGAGAGACTCAGCACCCAGGACGAGGGGCTTCCTAAGATGTCTGACAGAGACCGCGCCGGCGATGCTCACGTTTACACTTCACAGACAAAACGATGCCATTGGCATCTTCTTTATAAAACGGGCATTAATCCAGTTCTGCGTGGCTGTAGCACAGTTTGCTCCAAGCGTGGCAGGAAGGCTGGGAGCCCGTCAACGTCAGCGTTCCACTGGCTCCGTGTGCTCTGAGTGCCTGGCTGCCGGCACCCACATGAGGGGAAGGGTTCCCACCAGGAGACACACTCGATGGGGAGGAGGAGTTGCAGCCATCATCGCAATTTCCACAAGGCGTCCTTGAGTGGTTAAGGCCACGAGGCGTGAGGAGCAGAGGGGAAGTGGAGGAGAGACCCTGGGCCTCAGCCCCGCTGCCATGAGGAAGCCCTGGATGGTGCTCACCCCCATGCCGGTGCCCAGCAATGCCAGGTCACAGGCACACAGGAGGGCTTGCTGAAGCGGGAGTTGACCCTGACATCTACCCGGTGATGCAAAGGACCCACAAGAGCCAACACACCGGGGAAGGGGAACAGTTGGAAAACCAGCCTCTAGGGCGACAAGGTGTGGCAAAGAGTCTCATCGCTCACACACTGGGGTTGTGTGGAGCTGGGGGTCCACAGAACAGAGGGGCCAGACTTCACCTGTATGCTCAATGGTCTTCTTCCCCACTGGAACCGCCACATCCTCCCACTCTCACTCTTCCACAGGAAGAGAAGAACGACCATCGATGGCACCTGAACCTGCTCACGCTCCTCCTCCAGGACGCTCTGCCTCCTCCTGGGAATTCCGGATGCTCCACACCGTCAGAGAAGCTTCTCTAGGAACGGGCCATAGAAACAATCCCCGAGAGTGGAGTCTTTCAGTGGCCACTTGGCAACAGGTCATGATAGGATTCCAGATGCGAGAGAGTGAGGGCAGCTGGCACTGGTGCAGCTGCTGGCCTAAGACGGAGCACGGAGCTGAGATGGAAAACTGATGCCAGAGGGCAGAAGCAAGAGCCCGGGGTCAGGAGATGGCAAGAAAGATAAAATAAATTAAGAATAAAAAACTGTACCTCATGGTGTTTCACTGACAAAAATTTTTAAAAAAATGTAAATGATGGAGAATGGGCACTGGTGGAGGGATGGGTACTGGATCATTGTATAACTGAAACCCAAGCACAAAAATTTCTAAGTCTACAACTGTACCTCATGGTGTTTCACTAATAAAAAATTTTTTAAAAAATGTGCAGACGAGCCCAGAAAGACAACGCACTGATTTGGTTAACACGAGCGGCCAGAGAGGTTGGCAGGGAGTTTGCCTGGTCTGTGGTTGACCCCTCTGATCCCTGGTACCATCTACAGTCCCCCAAGAACCTTGGGGGTCGCTCCTGAGTACAGAGCCAGGAACAACGCAGCAGCACCGGTTGTGGCCCCAAAATCACAACATCAAACTTTTGCTTGTTAGAAATATTTTCCCATTTTTCAAATAAAAATGGGTTAAGGATAGGCGTGTGTGAAGTATTTGTGAGACTGTATCTGGTAAGCGCCCGTATCTATAATAAACACTTGGAAAACACTTAACACTGTCACTCCCTCAGGATGGGCTGAGCTGACCGCGGCGCTCTGCCCTCGGTGTGCGTTGGAAGGAGGGATGGAAAAAGACTGACCACACCAAGTGCTGGGGAGGGTTTGGACGAAACGCCCCGCGCCTCAGAGGCTGTCAGCGAGGATATAAAGTGATACAACACTGCAAGAGAACGTTCTGGCAGTGCCTTTCAAAGCTAAACATAGACCGGCCATATGATCCAGCCCTCTCGTTCCGAAGTATTTACCCAAAAGAAGTGAAAACATATGTTTACACAAAGACGCCACCCAAACACTTTCTGCAGCTTTATCTGCGACTGTCGCAAACCAGGGCCACACACCTGAGGCTGTCGGGGCGTCAGGATATCACCGAGCTCTGGGCTCACCCTACAGATGTCAGGACGCAGGTTACGCAGGGGTTAAGGCGTTTGCCTGGTACTCAGCCGGGCTCCGACCATGCCACCACACATGGTCCCCTGAGCACAGAGCCAGGAGTAAAACTTGAGCACGGCTGGGGGTGGTCCAAACCCTGCCCCAAATCGTAATTAAAAGAAGGGGCTGTCCTTGTCCTCTTCCGTGAAGCCCCAAATTCACAAAACAGGAGGTGCTTTGCTTTTTTGCTTTTTTCTCTTCTTTCTTTCTTTCATTCTTTCTTCCTTTTGTGGGGGAAAAATAGCTTTAAGAAATATGGGTCATGGGCTGGAGCGATAGCACAGCAGGCAGGGCGTTTGCCTTGCATGTGGTCAACCAGGGTTTGATTCTTAGCATCCCATAAAATCCCCCAAGCACCGCCAGGAGTAATTCCTGAGTGCAGAGCCAGGAGTAATCCCTGAGTATCACTGGGTGTGACCTAAAAAGAAAAAAATATATATATATGCCAGACACAGTAACAACAAAGTCTCCAATGGAGACGTTACTGGGCCCGCTCGAGCAAATATATATTTAATTAATATTTAATTATATTAAATAAATATCACGATCACGATCATCCTGTTGTTCGTCAATTTCCTCGAGCAGGCACCAGTAACATCTCCTTCCTAGCCCTGAGATTTTAAAAGAGCCATTTCAATGCTCTTTCAGGATTAGGAAAATGAGACCCATCATTGTTACTGGTATTTGGCATATTGAATACAATACGGGAAGTTTGCCAGACTCTGCTGTGCGGGCAGGATACTTTTGGTAGCTGGAAAAATAAGATAATAAGATGTCACGCGGCAGCAAATGCGGCCTTGCGCTTCTGGGAGCTGGGTTTTATAGTTTCTGTGTCTTGGCCAATGATGGGACCAACCTGGCACTGGTGGCAGCTGGTGGATGTAACGCCTACCTACTGGAAGATGGGGGGGGGGGTCTGGGTGAAGAAGGCCCAGTCCCAATCCGAGTAGGCTTGGAGACCTCAGCCCCGGGACCCGCATGCCTGCGTTCCTCTGCCAGTTCTTTCATGCATGAGGCCCGTCCGGATGCGTGGAGAGTGGTCCCAGCATGGCCGTGGCTGGCTCCGGAGGTCCTCAGCTGCTGGGGCTCTGCTCGGTGCGGGAGGGGGGGAGAAAAACTCAACCCTCCCCTCTCCAAGGGGCCCCAGTGAGGAGAGCCAGGTGCGGGGGCAAGAGACTCTGCACTGTTCTCCAGGAGCTGGGTTTTATAGTCTCTGCGTCTTGGCCGTTGATGGGACCAACCTGGCGCTGGCGGCAGCTGGTGGGTGTGACGCCTACCTACTGGAAGGTGGGGGGTCTGGGTGGAGAAGGTCCAATATAAATATATATATGGGTGAAACTAATTTGAAGTAACAAAACCATGAACACAGAAAAGGCTTCACTTGCAACAGCAGCTTAGCTAACCCTCAGCAAGGACTTACTGTCCTCTTGGTGAGATTCAGCAGTTTTCTTTTACTGAAGTATTTTTTTATCATTCCATTAGCACGTAATGGATAGAAAATAAATCATTCTGGACCTGCTATGGGGCAGGCTTGAGGGGTGGCTGGAAAAATGGAGACCGTGGTGGAGGGAAGGGGACAGTGGTGATGGGACTGGGGCTGGAATGTTGAATGCCTGTGACATCATCATCAACAATTTTGTAAATCATGGTGTTTAAAATATAGTGGGGGGAATTTTTTTTAATTAAGGAAATAGGGGTGAGGACCTGGAGAGACAATAAGCAGGTAGGGTTCTTGCATGTTGCCAACCTGACCCATCCCTGGCACCACATGTGGTCCTCCAATCCCTGCTAGGAGTAATCTCTAAGTACAGAGCCAGGAATAAGGCCTGCAAAGAGTGTGGCCCCCCTCAAAAAAAATGACAACACAGAAACAAAAATATCCTGCAACTGGCCTGTAGCTCCACAGCCCAGGTACCTACGGCCACCCCAGGCTGATGAAATGCTCTTAGCGGCCGTAACTGAGGTGACCTGGTGGGAAAGGGGTGTCCCTAGGGCTTGGGGAAAATTACTAAGAGGCATAAAGAAACTGGGGGGATTTATTTATTGTCCCGACTGTGGCCGTGACCCCATGAGTCGGCGCATCTGGGAACACCACAAACCTCACCTTCCAGATTCCAACAGTTTCTTCTGTATCATGTAAAAACGTGATAATACAGTGGATAAGACAGCAGGTAGGGACTTCCCTCCATGTGGCAGACCCAGGTTTGATCCCCGGGGAAAGAATACACCAATGGTATCCTACACCAGCACCACACGTGTTCCCCGGGGACTGGGCCTGACATCCCTGGCTCCTGCGTCTCCCCTGATGAACTTCTCAGCCTGATCCAACCTCACTGACTCTGGGCTGGGGGATCCTGCCTCCAGCAGAGGGAGGCCATGGAGCTGGGGCTCAAACCTGCATCTCTGAAGTTCTGCAGCAACCAGCAGGGCTGGAGACCGTCAGCCTTGGTGCACTCAGATGCCCACTGACACGTAGGCCCTTACAACTCCCAAGGTCAGACCAAAGAGCTCATGTGTGTCTGCAGTCTCCAAAGAAGGGATGGGGTGGGGGGGTTCTCCTGCATCTGATTTTCAAAAGGAACAAAGACCCACACAAGGTAATGGACACTTTTACTCCCACAGCTACGCTTTGTGGGGGGAGGGTGAGACACAGGTTTTTGCATGGAGAAAGGCAGATGGAAGATTCTAGAATCTCCTTTCACAGAGCTGGGGTTTCTGTGGCTGCAGGGAGCAGTGTATATGTGAGAGGGAATGATTCGCCATTCCAAACAAGGAATATCCTTCAAAAGTTTTAATCCTATTGGCTTACAGGGGGGAGAAAAGTGTTGTGTTGACCTCATGGAAAGTTCTAGAGGCTTCTGGAAAACTATGTGTCAGGGCTCATTGGATAAGAAAATCCTGCCTGGAGGGGCGCAGGAAGCTACACCGTTTCAGCCATCCCTTCTCTAACAATTAAAAATTCTGACATTAACAGACACAAAAAATGCCTGATGGAAATTTGTGGACATCACTGCTGTCGGATGTGCTGGTGTGGATGAAAGAAAGCAGCTATGGTGTTCGTGTTCTTCGCCAGAGAGAGGAAGGCTCTCCTGTTTTCTTTCGGTCTTTGACTTACTAAGCTGGAGAGAAAGCACAGAGGGTTAGGTACTGGCACACCCTAGGAGCCCCCGAATCCCACCAGGAAGGATCCCCGAGTACAGAGCCAAGGAATATGCCCTGAGCACCATCAGGTGGGGCCCTAAATAAATAATAAAGTAACAGCCTTGGACCAGTTTTCTTCAAAAGTGGGACTTCTGCAGGGAGCCAGATCTCAGGACAGTATCGTGGATCCTCAGCATCTGACAAACAAGGCCCAAATGGCGCATCTCCTGGCTTAAGGAAGTTGTACATGTATGCTTGTTTGTTTGTTTGTTTTGCTTTTTGGGTCACACCCAGCGATGCACAGAGGTTACTCCTGGCTCTGAATTCAGGAATTACTCCTGGTGGTACTCGGGGGACCACACGGGATTCTGGGAATCGAACCCTGGTCGGCCGTGTGGAAGGCAATTGCAAGGCAAAGGCTGCTGGAGTGTGCTGTCACTCCAGCCCCAGAAGTTGTACATGTTTATAGCACAGCATCGAGATTCACGATGTAGATTTTTAGCTTCTCAGCAGTTCCTGGGCCGGGGCCCAGCAAGTGTCCCAACGCTGTGGTTTTTCATCATCCCGGTTCAGAGAGTTGAGTGAATAAAACTCAAAGGCTGACAAATAGGTAGTGAGCACACTGGGCCATGAAACCATCTTTCTCTTTCAGATTTCCAAGAGTCGAGAAGTTATTCCGTGCAGAACTCTTGCACACAAATCAGGGAGACTTTCATCAACGGCATTTCGACCTATAATTCCATAGATTTCTTGAAACTTGAATTTAAAATACTCCTCTTCCAATCAGTTAGCAAACGCCTTCCAAAGGTCAGCCTGCATCATGGTACAACTGCAAATTTTGTGGACATTATTCCCACGTTTGGTGGAGAACCGAGAATTGAAAATCTGAGTTTCAAAGGAAAGGATTTTGTGACAAACCTTAATGGGACACTGAAGTGCTTTATACGATGCATATGTTTTATATACATATAACAAACCATATCTCTCACATCAAAGCAGTTAGTATGATCTCCGGATTCGTAGTATGAGATGACTATTTTTAAGATAAATTATAGCTTCCACGCTGCTATGGAGTCACTAAACCTGGGAGACTTACTTATTTATAACTGTTATTTGCAATTCATGGAAATTGATTACCTGAAGAGCAGTCAAAGCTTTGTGTGTTATGATGATAAACACAACTGTTCGTTGTCAAGGTGCTTTTTCCCCCTTTAAAAAAAAAATTCATCAATACTGCTGGAAACCACAGTGGTACACACAGGCAGGTGTTTGCCGTTTTCCAAATACCTCCTACCCCTTTCTGGCCAAACACGAAACAATAGGCTTCCCTGAAAACTCTGGACGTGAAACAAAATGAAGGTCCGAGGCCCCCACCGAGATAGAAATATCGATCTTAGGTGCTCAGCAGCCGAAAGATGACAGGCTATTGAAAATAATGGGATCTTGCCTTTCTCTTCGGCATCTTAACGCGCCTTATTATCACTGGGGCTGGAGCTACAGCACAGCGGGTACGGCGCAGCCAAAGTGGCTGACCCGAGTTCGATTCCTCCGCCCCTCTCGGAGAGCCCTGCAAGCTATCGAGAGTATCTCGCCTGCACGGCAAAGCCTGGCAAGCTCCTCGTGATGTATTCGATCTGCCAAACACAGTAACAACAAGACTCACAATGGAGACATTACTGGGCCCGTTAAAGAAATCGATGAACAACGGGAGGACAGTGATTATCACTGGAGCACTTAATTATCCACTGAGCCCGTCTTCAGCACCAGGCAGCGCTCTTTGGCGGGGGTGGATACTGCACCGGGGAGGGAGGAGTGTCTCAGGGGTCCACCAGCAACTCTCAGCCAACCATGCCGAGCTTCAATACATGACACTGCAGTGCCGGGGTGACCTAGCCCTGCTGGTGTTCTGGGAGCCTTCAGGGCCCCACACAAGAGTTCTGGGCCCCAATGGTGAAGCGGAAACCCAGCTCAGACACATGAGGGCAGGAGTCGAAACCTGCTGCTCTCTCTATTGGTTCCCCCGCCCCTTTTTTTTAGCTGCATAGTAATTTTTATTTTATTTATTTATTTTTAAATTTTTATTAGTGAAACACCATGTCCAAGGCCCCCACCGAGATAGAAATATCGATCTATCGATATTTCACCATGTACAACAGTCCAGTTGTAGACTTACAAATTTTTGTGCTTGGGTTTCAGTTATACGTGCATAGTAATTTTTAAATGTAAAATACGGAGATAAGAAAAAAGAAAATCGTACCAACTTGCAATCATAATGTGAATCTTACAGAGCACAAGAGTTACGGTACAAAATTATCCGAACACCAACTATACTGAATTAGCTGTATAGTAATTTCGAAATATGAAATATAAAGATGAGAAAAATAATGCCCAAAACAAATATATCCATAAATCATCATACATAAACACTTAGAACACAAAGACTAGAGCCCAAAATATAACGAGATACTAATCTAACTTAAAAATCGCAGAAAATTCATGGATCTTACCACCACCATTGACTTGTTCTATATGAAAATTTTCTTGGCAGGGTGGGAGGGGGGGATGGAGGGTGGGAGGGATGCTGGGATCCGTGGTGGCGGGAAATGGGCACTGGTGGAGGGATGGGTATTTGATCATTGTATAATTGAAACCCAAGCACAAACATGTGTAAGTCTGCAACTGTACCTCATGATGTCTCACTATTAAAAATAAAATTTAAAAAATTTTTAAAAATGTAAATAAATTAAACCTATTTCATGCTAAAGACTGCTAAAATATCAGAAGACTAATTCAAAATATATTTTCATGTATAACAGAAAGGATGGGTCTGGAGCAATAGCACAGAGGGTAGGGCGTTTGCCTTGCATGAGGCCGACACCGCCGACCCGAGTTCGATTCCTCTGCCGCTCTTAGAGAGACCGGCAAGCTACCGAGAGCATCTCGCCCACACAGCAAAGCCTGGCAAGCTCCCCGTGACGTATTCGATACGCCAAACGCAGTAACAACAAGTCTCACGATGGAGATGTTACTGGGCCCGCTCGAGCAAATAGATGAATAACGGGAGGACCGTGACCGTGACCGTGATAACAGAAAGGTAGTATATGTCTAGAAAAAAGGATAATATGATATAAATACTTACCCTAATAATCTGATGTCTATAGTCTTTTGCTAAAAAAAAAAAAAGAAATTTTTCTTAATGTGTTTGCTACTGTTGCCCCCCCCCCCGCCTTTTTTTTACTGAATCACTGTGAGATGCACAGCTACAAAGTTGTTCATGATTGGGCTTCCGTCACAAAACGTTCCAACACCCGTCCCCTCACCACCAGTGTCCCCAGCTGCCGTGCCCAACTCCCTCGGCCACCGTGTTGCTACCCGCCAGCCCTGCTCTACAGACCCCTGACTAACTCTCCCAGGAGATACAAGCCAAGCAACTAAGCTTCATGGAAAAGCTGGTCCCCTGCGGCTGAAAACTCTGGGGTGCCCTCGGGAGGGGTCTGGCCAAGTCCCCACCCTGCTTGAAGCCGTGGCAGCCCACACCCACAGCCCACCACTTTGGCCACCGCAAGGGTTCAACAACACCAAGGCTGCGTGAGCACTTTCTGCAGAGACGCAGAGCCACAGATGACTCCAGGTGCTCCTGTGCCCAGGCTGAGAACTCGGGGTCTTCTTGGAGCCGGGGTGGGCAATGTCCCTGCACCTTCCCCTGTTGCCAGCAGCCCCAGCAGCCACGCCCACCTCTCGAAGCTGCCACCATGCCATCCCATTGGCACAGGCCATGGACCACGGAGTCTCTGACGGCCTAAGCAGCAGAGCAAGGCCTCTGAATCCCCCAGTACTGAAATTCCGGAAGCTGCACACCAAGTTAGATGGCACAGTAACACACAGGCCAACAAACTCAACCAACAAACAGTAACATCCAAGGCTCAATGAGCAAGAAGCAGCTTAGTAAATCTTCAGACGGGGACCTAAACAACCCTGGGCTGAGATCTAACAGTTTTCATACAAAAAGTTGATTTTTGAACTTATTTATTTTAATTTTGGAGCTTTGCTATCTAATCAATTCCAACTCTAGAATTGTATTAACAGTCGTGGCTTTTGTCTACATTAAAATAGCATCTCAGTGCTTTTCTCTTAAAGAACAAGAAAAGGGAAACAATGAACATTTTCTAATTTGATTTTTCTCTTGTTGTTTTTCCTCAGGACGAAGAGCCTAAAGTGTCTTTCTCCCTCTAATAGAGTTTTGGGGCCAGAACTGTCAAGAAAATACAATGCTGGAGGTCAGGAAAATGCCTAGTAAGTTTAGATGATCTAAATAATTAGATTTAAGGTGTTCTTCCTTCCAAATTAACCAGACGCCTTCTTGGTTATTGATACAACTCTCACTCTCCTAATTTTCAGACACATTTTAGAGTAGAACATTCTGTTTCAGTTATCTCTTCCCGGCCCAATTCCACAGGATTAAAACAACAACAACAAGTCCTGACCTTTGCTTCTGAAAAGACCTTCATTTGAAATGTAAAGGCCATAAAAGGATTGATTGATTGAATCAAAAAAGGTAACTATTATAAATTATAGGAAAACTGCCTCTATTACTATCTGACTCAGAATTAAATATAAAGAGGATTACAAGAAATAAAGAAACAGTTGCATTTTGTTTTTATGTGGGCGTGATTTTTTCTGGTTTGGGGACCACCCCAGGTGGTTCTCAGGGACTCCTCACAGCAGTGCTCAGAGTCATGTGGTGCTGAGGATCAGATCTGGGACTCCAGCATGTGATGTACGTGCTTCAGCCTTTGAGTTATCTCCCCCAAGAGAAAGATTTTTTTAATTGAATCCCCGTGAGATAGGCCATCACAAAGCTGTCCATGATTGGATTTCAGTCAGACAGCATCCCCACACCCATCCCTCCACCAGGGTACACTTCCCAGCGCCAGTGACCCCAGATTTCCTCCCATCCATCATCCGCCCACCTCCACTCTTCCTGCCTCAATGGCAGGTGCTTTCTCTCTCCCTCTCTCTCTCTCTCCCTCTGTCTCTCTCTCTTTCCCTTTCCCTCTCTCTCCTCTCTCTCCTCCCTCTCCCTCCCTCCCTCTCTCTCTCTGTCTCTCTTTCTGTTTCTCTCTCTCTCCCTCCCTTTCGGACATTGTGGTTTGCAATATTGATACTGAAAGATTATCAAGAATATCCCTTACCTACCTTTTTTTTTTATAATTTTTAAATGTTATTTTCTTAAGGTTGTTCATAATAATTGATTGCATTCAATATTTCAACACCAAGCCCACCACCATTAATTACACCTTCCCAGCACCATTATTTTGAAGTTTCCCACCGCCACTCAAGTCTGCACCACAGGCAGATGCTAGATCATTTATTTTGAATTGTTTGTTTTGAATAATATAAGATGTCTGTAGGTGTCTATTTCACAGTGATTCAATAAAAGAGAGAAAAAATAAAAAATAGTATGAGATAACACGCAGCTGCAAAAGCAACATGTGTTCCTGGGATTATAAAAATTTAAATTATTGGGGTCCAGAACCATCCCTGAAGTGAACTGTTCAGTTCCAAGATTCATTTGTGAGTCTCTGGATCATGGCCATTAATGCACTTCAATGGCACCCAGGGGGGCTGGAGCAATAGCACAACAGGTAGGGCGTTTGCCTTGCACATGGCCGACCCAGGTTCAATTCCCAGCATCCCATATGGTCCCCCAAGCACCACCAGGAGTGACCCCTGAGTGCAAAGCCAGGAGTAACCCCTGTGCATCGCTGGGTGTGACCCAAAAAAGCAAGTAAATAAATAAATAAATAAAATGGCACCCAAGAGGCAGTTCGTGGGCAGGACAGTCAAGAACCCAGAAGGGTGGGGAGATGGGAAGAGATGGCCCAGTCCTGACCCCATGAAGCCTGGTGTTTTCAGTTACTGGTCCTGCATACCTGGGCTTTTCAGCAGATTTATACTCTTGCGTAGGGCTCCTGGTCCCTTACCTAATCTTAACCCTCAGATCTTGAAACTTGATATGCCAAACACAGTAACAAGTCTCATGATGGAGACGTTACTGGGCCCGCTAGAGCAAATTGATGAACAACAGGAGGACCGTGACCATGACCGTGACCTATTAATTAGTAAGGCATAATATTCCTCAATGTGTTTAAACCATATCACAAAGTATAAGAACATAGCACAGCGGTAGGGCGTTTGCCTTGCACGCAGCCAACACGGCCGACCCGAGTTCGATTCCTCCGCCCCTCTCGGAGAGCCCGGCAAGCTACCGGGAGTATCTCGCCCGCACGGCAGAGCCTGGCAAGCTCCCCATGACGTATTCGATATGCCAGACACAGTAACAACAAAGTCTCCAATGGAGACGTTACTGGGCCCGCTCGAGCAAATCGATGATCAACGGGAGGGCCTTTACTTTACTTTTACTTATTTATTCATTTATTTTTTAAATATGGAACGCTTCACAAACTCACGTGTCATCCTTGCGCAGGGGCCATGCTAATCTTCTCTGTATCATTCCAATTTTAGTATATGTGCTGCCAAAGCGAGCACAAGAACCACTTTATTCATTATAAAATAAAATAGCTGAAGAGTAAAGTAGGGCAAAGAGTTCAGTTAATAACTTTTTTTTTCATTCTCCGTAATTGATAGATCAGTGGGCAAAAGTCAGGCAAGTGAAGAATAACATTTCAACAAACTCAGTGTCGTGACAAATTTCACCCAACAATTATAAAATACAAGTTAGCTTTATTTATTCAAAAGAACATATATGTGCTCGCCACTATTCACTGCAGCACTCAGTAAGATCGCGAAGGTTGTGAATCAACCTAGATGTCCAACGACACATCAGTGGACCATGAAGATGAGGTATATCTACACAGTTACAGAATGTAACTGCTGTAAGAAATGATGAAATCATGCATTATGGGTAGAACTGGAAGCGCCGTATTAAATGAGAAGAGAGCCAGAAGTAGTATAAGCTAAGATCACTTACGTGTGTATTTAGAATAACTGGATGAGGAAATGCAATGTTTTAAAGGGGCGATGCCCAGATCAACTCTGGCCCCACAGTATAGGGAGGAGAAGGAAAGAAAGAGTAGACTTAGAATCAAATGTAAAGAGGATTACAAGAAATACAGAAATGCGGGAGGGGAGAAGAGACAGAGGAGAAGCAATGGGGCCAGTCAGGGGATTCAGGTACAAGGGTGGTGTTAAGGAATGATGGAGCCAAACCAGAGTCAACAGCCCTGAAATCAAGAGAGCCAAACTTTAATTTTTTTTTTTTTTTTGCTTTTTGGGTCACACCTGGCAATGCACAGGGGTGACTCCTGGCTCTGCTCTCAGAAATTACTCCTGGCGGTAGCTCAGGAGACCATATGGGATGCTGGGAATCGAACCCGGGTTGGCCGTGTGCAAGGCAAACGCCCTACCCGCTGTGCTATCGCTCCAGCCCCAAGAGACCCAAAGTTTAACAACCAAACTTGGAAAAGTGTCTGTCAGGGGACAGGTCAGAGTCGGGGGGGGGGGGGGGGGAGTGATATGGAGGGAACCTGGGAGCGTTGATGGGGGAAGTTGGCACTGGGAGTAGCACCAGTGGTGCAATATTGATGTCTAAAACTCAACTGTGAACAACTTTGCAAACCACAGTGCTTTCATAAAAAATTTTAATGAAAAATAAAAACAGACAATTTTGTTTTAAGTCCATAGGCGACACATTCACCAAAATAAAACCTGTTAAATTCTAAATTATGTACAATATAGGGGCTGGAGAGATAGCACAGCAGGTAGGGCATTTGCCTTGCACGTGGCTGACCCAGGTTCGATTCCCAGCGTCCCATGTGGTCCCCTGAGCACTGCCAGGAGTAACTCCTGAGTGCAGAGCCAGGATTAACCCCTGTGACCAAAAAGCAAAATAACTAAATAAATTATGCACAATATTATTATCTGACTATTGGATCAACTTGGTGTTAATATAAGTGGAATATCTAAAATGTTCAAATATCTTAAACACAAAACATATGACAGTGCTAGAGGTTCTGGATCACTTAGATGATGGTGGACATGAAGTGAATGGGCACATCAAAAGCATAAATACTAACGCTACTATAACCTTATTGCCTCTCCAACAATAATAAAAAGCTTAAACACACTTCTAGATAATTCAAAGGGCAAGGACATACGTAGAAAAATTACAGAACAGTTCAAATTGATAATAAAAGGCCCTCCCGTTGATCATCGATTTGCTCGAGCGGGCCCAGTAACGTCTCCATTGGAGACTTTGTTGTTACTGTGTCTGGCATATCGAATACGTCACGGGGAGCTTGCCAGGCTCTGCCGTGCGGGCGAGATACTCGGTAGCTTGCCGGGCTCTCCGAGAGGGGCGGAGGAATCGAACTCGGGTCGGCCATGTTGGCTGCGTGCAAGGCAAACGCCCTACCCGCTGTGCTATCGCTCCAGCCCACAACATTGATATTTTGGGGCTGAAGTTGAAGTGGTGATTTCTTTTACGATTTTTATACATTTTATTTTCATAAAGTCGTTCACAATGGTTCATTACAGATAATATTCAAACACCCACCCAACCAGCCGGCATCTTCCCACCACAATCAGAGGGAAGTGTGTGAAGGTTGTTGATTTCATTCTGGGGCCCTTTTTAAGCCGGCATATAAGAGAATACAAGCAAGCATGTTAAAATCAAACATATGTGTGCTGCTTTAGCTATATCCGTGGTCTAGAGTGTAAGAGGTCGCATGACTGTGAATGCAGTCACACGCTCCAGGAAAAACTGCATTGCTCTCTTTCGGGAGCTTTCTTTTATCGTCTCTGGATCTTGGTCGTTGATGAGATTACATGGCGACGGGGGCAGTTTGTGGGTGTGGCTGCCAAGCTACTGGAAAACTGGGGATCTGGGTGGAGGAGGCTGAGTCCCGGTCTGAGCAAGCTTGGAGATCTCAGCCACGGGTCCCACATACCTGGGTTCCTCTACCAGTTCCTTCATGCGTGAGGCTTGTCCAAGTGCGTGGAGAGTGGCCATGAGCACGCTGTGGTTGGGTTCTGGAGATTTTCGGCTGCAGGGGCTCGGCTTGGGGCGGGAAGGGAATTTCAACCCGCCGCCCTCCGGGGGCCCCGGTGAGGACAGCCTGGCATGGGGGCAAGGATTCTGCCTGATGTTGAAGTGGTAATTACAGAAAAATGTATGACTTTATACTTTGTTCTCAAAAGGAAAAACAATCCAAGCTTCCAAGTATTTGCTTCCACTTTCAGAGCAGAGACAAAGAAAAGCATTAAACACAAATTAAGTGGAAGGAAATAATCAAGAAAAGGGGCTGTCTGACCGTTTATACAGTCTTCTGTTCTTGGGCACTCAGGTTGTTTACGGATTCCGGCGACTGTGAATAGTGCTGCAATGAACACAGACGTGCAGATGGCTTTTCTGCTGTGTGTTTTTGGGCTCCCAGGTTATCTTCCCAGAAGTGGTATTGCTGGGTCATGTGGAATTTAATATCTAGTTTTTTTTTTAGGAATGTCCATATTGTTTTCCAAAAACGCTGACCACTATGACAATGATAGTTGGAAATGATGACTCTGGACAAGAATTGAATGCTGAAAGGAGATGAAGGGATATACATGATAGCCTTTCAGTACCCATATTGCAAATAATAATGCCCAGAGGAAAGAGACAGAGACAGACAGACGGACAGACAGACAGAAGAGAAGTGCATACCATAGAAGCAGACTTGGTGGGGGGTGTGGTTGATGAGAGGAAATGAGGATATTGTTGATGGGAAATGTTCACTGGTGAAGGAATGGGTGTTATCACATTGTAGGAGTGAAACCCAGTCACAGACAACTTTGTAACTGTGCATCTAACAGTGATTCAATTTGAAAAGGAAAGAAAGGAACGGAAAGAAAGAAAGAAAAAAAGAAAGAAAGAAAGAAAGAAAGAAAGAAAGAAAGAAAGAAAGAAAGAGGGAAACATTTAAATTAGAAAAGCAAGAGCAGAAAGAAAGCAATGTAACAAAAGCTAGTTCTTGAATTTTTTTTTTTTTGCTTTTTGGGTCACACCCGGCGATGCACAGGGGTTACTCCTGGCTCTGCACTCAGGAGTTACTCCTGGCGGTGCTCAGGGGACCATATGGGATGCTGGGAATCGAACCTGGGTTGGCCGCGTGCAAGGCAAACGCCCTATCCGCTGTGCTATCACTCCAGCCCCTGAAGATTTTTATAAAGTGAAAAGACTTGAGCTGGATGTATCAAATCGAAAGAGAGCAGATAAGCATCACCACGCCAGGAGAAACAAGAGCACAGCATTCGAGACCCAACAGATGCTAAATGAGAATGAGGAAAAGTATGAACAAATTCAAAACGGTAAGTTTGAAACTCTCAGGAAAGTGGAAAAAACACTCAAAAGGCAAAATATTAAAGCAAGAAAAATAAAAAATTTGTGAAGTTCTGTGTTCATTTTTAAAACTGAATTTGGAGGGCTAGAGAGATAATATAGCAGATAAAGCACTTGCCTGGAATGACCCCAACCAGGAGTGATTCCTGCACCTCAGGTGGTCCCCTGAACCCTACCAGGAGTGATCCCCGAGCACAGAGCCAGGAGTGATCCCTGAGCACAGAGGTGGGAGTGAGCCCTGAGCATAAAGTCAGGAGTGAGCCCTGAGCACAGAGTCAGGAGTGAGCTCTGAGCACAGAACCAGGAGTGATCCCTGAGCACAGAGCCAGGAATGAGCCCAGAGCACAGAGCCAGGAGTGAGCCAGGAAGGAGTAAAGCCTGAGGACTGCTGGATGTGCCTCCCCCAACTCAAAAAAAAAAAAAAAGGAAAAAACTGGATTTGTGACCAAAAAAGCATTCTATAAATAAACTCCAGATTTAGAAGATATGACAGCGAATTTTATCAAACTTTCAAAAAAGAATAATAGCAATCCTACACGAAGACAATAGGAAAAGAAGTACTGCTTTTCATGACATTGTATGAGTCCATAATTACACTGATATTCAAGCCAAGCAAAGAAGAATTTGCAAGAGAAGAAAATAAAGTAGACTTTATTAAGATAGGGGCTAGACTTTATTAAGATAGCACAGCGGGTAGGGTGTTTGCCTTGCGCTCAGTCAGCAGGACTGAGCCGCGTTCGATTCCTCCGCCCCTCTTGGAGAGCCCAGCAAGCTATTGAGAGTATTTCGCCTGCACGGCAAAGCCTGGCAAGCTCCCCGTGAAGTATTTGATATGCCAAACACAGTAACAACAAAGTCTCACGATGGAGACGTTACTGGGCCCGCTCGAGCAAATCGATGAACAACGGGAGGACAGTGACAGTGATTAAGATAGATTCAGATCCTCTTTGAAATATGAGTAAATTTAATTCAGCAATATGCAATTAATAAATCAATGATCACAAATCCAAGCCAAGGGTTTACTTCCGTAATACAAGGTTGATATGTCATTGGAAAATCAATGAGTTCACCAATCAAATCAAGTACAGAAAATGGCATAAGTCCCTCAGTACATTTGGGGGGGAAGAAGCCTAAGAAAGCAAATTACCCATCATGAGGAGAAGTTCCAGAAAACTTTCAATTAAAAGAAACTTGCTTACATGATGAAGAGTATTTACAAAAGGCCTACAGTGAATCCCATACTTGGCAGTGAAATATTAAGCACAATATCATTTCCCCAGTCATAGTCTATCTTACTTTATAATAGATGTCTTAGCCAGTGTACCAATAATTATAAAATTTAAATATTTAAATACAACTTATCATAGAGTCAAAACACATGAAATATTTCATGATAAGCATAACAAATTTTTAGCAAGACCTGAATGCTAAAATCTACAAAACATTGCTGAGATCAATGTAACCACCAACGTAACTGGACAAATGGAGCTTATTTGTGAATTAAAAGACTCCATATCATTAAGAATCCTCAAACTAATCTTCAGATTTGACTCAATGTCACTCAGACTCCTAGCACAGGCCTGAGAACATCTGCATATAAATTACCTAGATGATTCTAAAATCTTTATGGAAATGCAGGGGACCTAGAATAGAAAACGGGTTGAAAATGAAAGACACACTAACTTCCCCCAGAACTTAAAAAGTTATGGTAATCAAAGCAGGGTGATTTTAGTTCAAAGACAGAACAATAGAACAAAATAGAAAGTCCTATTGAGACTCACATTTTAATGGTCAACTGAGTTTTGGCAAGACACTGAAGCAACTTAATGAGAAAGAAAAAGTCTGCAAGAAGTGCTATTAGAACTATAGGATAAACATGTTTTTAAAAACATAAACTAAATCTCTACCATTTGCCACAGACAAAAATTAATTTTAAGAAGATAAAGGCCAGTACTTTCTAAATATTTGTTAGCGGGGACCACCCCCCCCATACAAACACCAAACTATGAGACAGAAAAATTACACTCTAACAACATTTAAAACTTCTGATCACCAAAAGATACAATCAAGAAAAAAAAAAAGGCAGCACACAAACTAAGAGGAAATCATCTTAATTCATATATCTGGCAAAGGATTTGATTCCAGGATATATGAATAATTGCTACAACTTCACAATAACCAAGGTAATTAAAAAATTGGCATGGGCATAAACAGATATTTAACAGAAAACATATGAATGGTCAATTAAGACACAAAGAAGTTTCAACGTTATTACTCATGAGAGGAAGCAAATTAATACCACCACCAGTGGCCAGAGAGACAGTTCAGAGAGTGAAGCCCACGGTCTGCATGCAGGAGGCTCCGTTCTGATCCCCGGCACCACACAGTCCTCTGAGCACTATCAGGAACAACCCCGAATTCAGGGTCCATACTGAGCACTGCTGAAATTGGCCCCCAAACAACCAAAATAATAATAACAGAACTACCACCAGAACCCTCTTTATACCCACTGAAAAGACTGGCATCACTAAATGGTGACAAGACGTGGAGCAGCCGGAAGTCTTCGGCATTGGTGGTGGGAGTGCAAAATGGCACAACCACTTTGGAAAGGACGCTGGTGGTTTCTTATAAATTAAACATATATCTTCCCCAGGACTGAGTCATTTCCCCCCGAGGAATTTACTTAAGAGAAATGAAAACATATGTCTACAAAAAGACTTGTGCAGAATGCTCTTGGCAGACTTACTCGTAATGATCTGGGAGGGAGAAAGACAACCCTAAATATTCATTAATAGGTGACTGGTTTTCATTATACGATGGAATATGTTATAGTGATAAAAGGATGAATTTCAAAACATGCAGAACAAAAGAAGCCAAACACAAGAGTCCCTACTGCATAGCCCCATTGACGTAAGACTGAGCACGACTCACATGTGTGATGCGGTTCCTAGCCGTGGCCGCTGGGCAGGCTGCGTGGACAAGGCTGGAGGGAAGAACCGCATCGAGGATGGAGCCTGGCTCAGGAGGATTCAACGGCACTCGGAAACGACGCGGATGGACAGCTTCAACATAACGTCAATCTTGCCGCAGCAGGAACAAATTTTAAACACAAAACGAACACAAGCTAAAGATAAGGTGAAAAATAAGAAAACCGCCATAGGGAGTAATCTGAGACAATAATAAGGTCGGGAATAATAAAATTAGCGTGATTTGATTTTCCTTCTCTATTTGCGTTATATTTGTAGGATAGCACAGCAGGTAGGGCATTTGCCTTGCATGTGGCCGATGCAGATTCAATTCCCCGTCCCTCTGGGAGAACCCGGCAATCTACCCAGAATATCCCACCTGCACGGCAGAGCCTGGCAAGCTCCCCGTGGTGTATTTGATATGCCAAAAACAGTAACAAGTCTCACAATGGAGATGTTACTGGTGCCCGCTCGAGCAAATCAATGAACAACGGGAGGACAGTGCTACAGTGATACATATATAGGATATTTCTTTTCATGCGCTTTATTTCCTCATTTACTTGTAATCTACGCTCCCTTCTCTTTCAAACAGTAGGTGAATCATTTTGTAATGAATAGAGGAAAAGATACTACACTACACTTGATCTTAGCCAAAAGGCCAAGAAGTGATAGCACAGCGGTAGGGTGTTCGCCTTGCAAGCTGCCAGCCCGACCGAGCCGGGTTCGATTCCTCTGTCCCTCTCGGAGAGCCCGGCAAGCTACCAAGAGTGTCTCGCCCGCATGGCAGAGCCTGGCAAGCTCCCCGTGGCACATTCGATCTGCCAAACACAGTAACAACAAGTCTCACGATGGAGACGTTACAGGGCCTGCTCGAGCAAATCGATGAACAACGGGAGGACAGTGATACAGTGCAGTGAGGAGGAAAAGAAAGAACACAGTTTAGCCTGAACTTAAGTGATTCTAGAAGTTTCCCAGGTCTCCCAGCTGACTGGATTGGGCCTATCTGTGGGTCGTGACCAGCTGGAACCCACGTCCAGTGTTTTCCCTTGTCATCCTTCTGCCCTCACACCTGGCCATGAAGGTGTGTGTTGTTTCTGCAGAGTGGTTATTTAAAGGTCTGTGGAGAACTTTGAAATTGGGAATCAAATTAATGGGAATAATAAAGTTAGAGCTAAAATTAAACCCACTAAATTGGTTTAAAAGCACAACCTAGGTCAGGGGGATATCTCAAGTAAGAGTATTCCATATGATAGCACATGCCCAATCTCTACAAGCCCTGAGTTCAACAGAAAGAGAGAAAGAAAGAAAGAAAGAAAGAAAGAAAGAAAGAAAGAAAGAAAGAAGGGAGGGAGGGAGGGAGGGAAGGAGGGAGGGAGGGGAAGGAGGGAGGGAATGGGAGGAAGGAGGGAGGAAGGGAGAGAGGGAGAGAGGGAGGGAGGGAGGGAAAAGGAGGGAGGAAGGGAGGGAGGGAGGGAGGAAGGAAGGAAGGAAGGAAGGAAGGAAGGAAGGAAGGAAGGAAGGAAATGAAGGAAGGAAATGAAGGAAGGGAGGGAGGGAGGGAGGGAGGGAGGGAGAAAGGAAAGGAAGGAAGGAAGGAAGGAAGGAAGGAAGGAAGGAAGGAAGGAAGGGAGGGAGGGAGGGAGGGAGGGAGAAAGGAAAGGAAGGAAGGAAGGAAGGAAGGAAGGAAGGAAGGAAGGAAGGAAGGAAGGAAGGAAATGAAGGAAGGAAATGAAGGAAGGGAGGGAGGGAGGGAGGGAGGGAGGGAGGGAGGGAGGGAGGGAGAAAGGAAAGGAAGGAAGGAAGGAAGGAAGGAAGGAAGGAGGGAGGGAGGGAGGGAGGGAGGGAGGAAGGAAGGAAGGAAATGAAGGAAGGAAATGAAGGAAGGAAGGGAGGGAGGGAAAGACACTGCCTGCGCGCCACAACCTTTGTGATCTCTGTGTACTGAAAGCAAGGCCAGTGTTGGGGGCGGGGGTGCAAGCAGAGCCCGTCCTGTTCGCCTTTTCCCTTTCTCTTTCAGAAGACCGTGACGCCTTCCTTCCTCTCGTCATATGGACAGCGTTAGCACAGAGACTTAATTCAGAGAAACTGTGCTGAGAGGCTTCCTCTTCATTCTTCACCATTGATGATCCCCAGGGGGAGAAAGAACCATTTGGGGAGAAGAGAAAATGATGGCCGGTGACTTCAGAACCGTCAGCTGTTCGTTTTTGTTTAGATCCAGAGTCGGTACTATGTCTTGTTTTCTAGTTAAAATTCCAGTGGTTGTTTGGAGAGATGTATAATGTATTATGAATGAAGACAAAACCGTGGAATTGAATTTGCCAAGGGATCTGTTCGCAGAAGAAGCTCCACGTAGCTCCAGACATCAACTTTAGCCTGCAAGGATTCCCGGAGCCAAGAAATAAATCTCAAATATTGCCAGCAGATGGGCAGTAATCAGGCACCACCCAAGAAACCAGGGCTGCTGCATTCATTTTCTTTACCCGCTTCTCTCTCCCCTCGATCTCTTTCTTTTCTCTTCTCACTCCTTCTGTCTCTCAAGACACGTCATGAAAGATGTCTCTGAGTCTTATCAGACATCTCCGGGTTGCCTTTCCCTCCATAACCGTCAGAGAAAAAGAAAGCCGGTAGTAGTTATCTGCGAAGTATCCTGTATTTCACCTTTATTATCTGTGTGCTACACTATCCTAGATCTAACCCCTTGACAGTAATAAAGAGAAAATCTTTTTTAAGAAATTGATCTCCCCTAGCTGTCTATGCGTCACGAGAGGAGGGGGGTCTTTCATTTATTAGAGAGTAATCGCCTGGCTCTGAAGTCTGTGATGCAATATGCTAAAAGCATGTTCGGAACCATTCGTCAAAAGTAACGGCAGCTCCTCCGCGAGCTTTGCAAGACACATTCTCTGTGTCCTGCACAGAGAACGGCCAGGGGGAGCTTCAGGCAGCTGACCGCGCGCCCACAAAGACTCACACAGGCTTACACTGAAATAGTCACTCTGAAAACCACAAAGGATCAACTGGCAATATATACATATATACACATATGTATGTGTGTATACAAATACATAGATACATCTACATATTTGTATATTATATGTGTGAATATACATATGCATAATTTTTGGCCTATCTTATATGTCACTGTCACTGTCCCTGTCCTCCCGTTGTTCATCGATTTGCTCGAGCAGGCCCAGTAACATTGTGAGACTTGTTACTGTGTTTGGCATATTGAATATGTCACAGGTAGCTTGCCAGGCTTTGCCGTGCGGGCGAGATACTCTCGGTAGCTTGCCGGGCTCTTCGAGAGGGGCAGAGGAATTGAACTCGTGTAGGCCATGTTGGCTGCATGCAAGGCAAACGCCCTACCCGCTGTGCTATCACTCTAGTCATTCTTATATGTATATATATATGTATATATATATATACAATTTTGGGGTTTTCTTTGCTTTTTGGGTCACACCTGGAAATGCACAGGGGATATTTCTGGTTCATGCACTCAGGAATTACTCCTGGCAGTGCTCAGGAGACCATATGGGATGCTGGGGATCGAACCCGGGTCAGCCGTGTGCAAGGCAAACACCCTACCTGCTATGCTATTGCTCCAGCCCCCATTATAAAAAAAAAATTAAAGAAACTTTAAATTTGTTTTGGGGGCCACTGCTGGGTGTGTTTGTGACTTACTTCTAGCTCTGCACTCAAGGGTCCCTCCTGGCAATGCTCAGGGAACCACACACAGTGCCAGGAATAGAAGCGGGTCAGTCACATGTAAGTCCAGAGTCTTAACACCTGATTCATCTCTATAGCCCACAGTGAAACTTTTAAATGAAATATGTTGAGAGATCCAGATGAGGAAGCGTCTGAGCTTGGAGGTTCAGTTTGGACTTGAATTCTAGTGTCATTATCTACTGATGGGGGGTGGGGGTAGGGGGAAGGTGTGTCTAGTTCAGTTCACTCATCCTGAAATTCAGGAGAGGAGGGGTGTGAGGAGGAGGGGGTGGGTAACAAGGGGGACAAGGGGGAACAATGCCCACCTGGAAAGATTGTTCTGAAATAACAGTTCAATAATTAGCAGGATTCTTTTTCAGTGATGTTGAAGAACCTGTGAAATAGTATCACTAGCAGATGTGGTAGGGGTTCCCAGAGTGTGTCTTGAGGACCCCTAGTGATCCCTGAGGCGATTATAATGCAGTTGGATTTTTCACTGTCATGTATTACTCTCGTAAGTCAGCCTTTCCAGAGGCCACTTGAGACGTGAGAATATGATCAACTGAACACAGACACAGATAAGAAAACCAGGAGAGATAGTGTAGTGGGTAGGGCACATACCTTGCCCAGGGCTTACCTGGACTTGATCCCCACCATCTAATATGGTCTCCTGAGTTTTTCAGGAATGATCTGAGCACAGAACTAAGAGTAATCCCTGAGCCCTGCTGGGTATGGGTGGGGGGAAGAAGAAGAAGAAGAAAAGAAGAGGAAGAAGAAAAGAAGAAGAAGAAGAAGAAGAAGAAGAAGAAGAAGAAGAAGAAGAAGAAGAAGAAGAAGAAGAAGAGGAGGAGGAGGAGGAGGAGGAGGAGGAGGAGGAGGAGGAGGAGGAGGAGGAGGAGGAAGAGGAAGAGGAAGAAGAAGAAGAAGAAGAAGAAGAAGAAGAAGAAGAAGAAGAAGAAAACCCAAGTGTTCTCATATAAAACCAAACATTAAGAGATTTGCAAATGAAAAATAGTAAAGTAACCCATTTCATTTGGAAAATAATTTTAAATCAAATTGTGTTCTTTACACTGCCAAGCAGTAGGTGGTCAAAGATACAGACATATGTGTGTACATACTGGTTAAAAGTACTCAATGTGTTCATTGAGTATTTTTGAGGACTGGAGAGAGAGTCCAAGGGTTAAGGTGCTTGTCTTGTAATGCAACTGACCCAGACTTGAACTCCAGCATCACATATGGTTCCATGAAGACCACTCGGAGCAAATCCTGAGCACAGAGTCAGGAGAAGTCCCAGAGCACTGCTGGGTTTGGCCCAAATCTCTTCCACCCCTACTGAATACTTTAAATCTTTCAATCAAAGGTTTTGAAAGGTGCTTTATTGAAGCTTGGGAGCAGAGCTGTGTGCAAGGTGTGGGGTACTGATGCTCAGTCCTGAGAGTAGTAGGATACCTGGAGTAGCTGAGTCATGCGTGTCAGAATCACTCTAGACAAAAGAGGTTCTTCAAGCATGCAAATCCACATGTTTGTGGGGTTTTCACTTGAGTCTTCCTCTCAAAATGGCTCCACACAGAACTAAACTTGGGGATCCAAAGCCAGAATTTTGGTTTTTTCACTAGCTATAATATATAGGTGCATTAACTTACATGACTATAATTTCTCAAATAAGAAAGGAAGGGGGCTGGAGCGATAACACAGCGGGTAGGGCGTTCGCCTTACACGCGGCCAACATGGCCGACCCAAGTTCGATTCCTCCGCCCCTCTCAGAGAGCCCAGCAAGCTACCGAGAGTATTCGATATGCCAGACACAGTAACAACAAAGTCTCCAATGGAGACGTTACTGGGCCCCGCTCGAGCAAATCGACGATCAACGGGAGGGCCTTTACCTTACCTTTACCTTAAGAAAGGAAGAGAACAAGGTTAACCTAATTGTAGTGTTCTTATGATCAAGAGTGAATTCATGCGAGGTGCCTGCAGATTGTGAATGCACAGAAAATGCACCAATGAACTCAGCATTCCGATGGAATAGTTAGACATCACTCCTGGACCAGAGAGAGAAATAAAATGGCAAATAGCAGAAAGAGGAAAGCAAAATAAACCGCAGCTATGATGGTTAATCTCACATTGCCAAATAATTAAGAAATCCTAAAACTTACAAGTGATATGGGAGAGTATATGTCCCAAGCACAGACTCAACGACACTGAGTACCTGACTTCTAAGCTACAACCCTTGAACTGCCAAGATGGCAGGTGGGGGTTGGTCCAAGGTCGGGGGCCGGATGTAGAATGGGAACACTGGTGGAGGGAAGTTGGCACTAGTGGTGGCATTGGTGTTGAAGTTTTTTTTTTTTTTTGCTTTTTTTGGGTCACACCTGGCGATGCACAGGGGTTACTCCTGGATCTGCACTCAGGAATTACTCCTGGCGGTGCTCGGGGGACCCTATGGGATGCTGGGAATCGAACCCGGGTCTGCCGCATGCAAGGCAAATGCCCTACCTGCTGTGCTATCACTCCAGCCCGATGTTGAAGTATTCTATGCCTAAAACTCAATTATCAATATCTTTGTGGATCATGGTTCTTTAATTAAATTTTTAAAAATAGCTTAAAAATACTAAAACAGTTCATGAAGGTTGCCAATTGAAACCAATATACAGAGAGTTTTTCATACATGGTCAACAGTCAGTCTTAAACCTAGTTTAAAGGGAGTCAATGTCTTGACCTCCTGCCTGCTGCTCAGCTGTCCCAGGTGAGACTTGCCTGTGGCTACATCTTATTAAGGGTCATGCCATAGCTCCTGAAGGATGCCGTGGCCACAGAGGGGCCACATGGCAGATATAATCAATGAATTCCATGCTGCTCAAAGTGCTCTAACTCTGGTTATGTTTTTACAACCAAATCTTGACCCACCTGTAATGTATATTGATGAAGGGACAAGAGATAAGTCTTCACGTGAGTTCCATGTTTTCCCATCTCTACCCTCATTGCTGGCGCGATAGCACAGCGGGTAGGGCGTTCGCCTTATAAGCGGCCAACATGGCCGACCCGAGTTCGATTCCTCCGCCCCTCTCGGAGAGCCCGGCAAGCTACCGAGAGTATTCGATATGCCAGACACAGTAACAACAAAGTCTCCAATGGAGACGTTACTGGGCCCGCTCGAGCAAATCGATGATCAACGGGAGGGCCTTTACTTTACTTTACTTTTACCCTCATTGAATGACAGGAAGCATCCCTGGGAGCAGTATGGAATTCACTGAGCTAGACTGTTCTACACTGCTAGAATTCAACAGGCAAGGATTAATTTTATGTGCCTAGGAAAGCCCATAAGATGTATAGTAGATTTGTCGGCTGAGACCCTACAAGTCAGAAGAATATAGAAGGATATGGTACCAAAACTGAATGAAATCAACACCTCACGAAGACTACTCTCTCCAGCTAGATTGTCATTCAGATTTGAAGGATTTGTACAGAGCTTCGTGAACTGCCGAAAGGTAGGAGAATTCATAGACTTGAAACTAGTTTTGCAAGAAACATTAAGAAAGCTCCTTTAATTGCATTCATCTGGGGAACACAAAGCAACAAAATGGGAAACTAACACCTAGGAATGGCTGAGATTAGTACCAGGAATTTTGCTCCATGACTTGGAAGCCAACCACACGTGCTAGGGGAAAAGGAAGCTCAGATAGAGAAGAGAGCACCAAATAAAGGGTGTTGTGAGGATCCTCCCAGGGTGGGAGAAGCATGCTGAAAGTAGACTATAGACCAAACATGATTGTCACCCATTGCCTCTCTTGCAAACCACAGGACCCAAAAGGAGAGAGAGAGAGAGAGAGAACAAAAGGGAATGCCCTGCCACAGAGGCAGGGTGGGACGGGGGGGATGGGGGGTGGGAGGGATGCTGGGACCCGTGGTGGTGGAGGATGGGCACTGGTGGAGGGATGGGTACTTGATCATTGTATAACTGAAACCCAAGCACAAAAATTTATAAGTCTATAACTGTACCTCATGGTGTTTCACTAATAAATATATATATATTCTAAAAAAATAATAAAATAAAATATCAAATTAAAAAAAAGAGAGATAGCTCCTTTAAAGAAGAAACTTCCCATCTTGTGACATTGGATAGGATTCACTAATGATGCAGATGGTTGTTCTCCACTAGGTTAAGATAGCTTAAAAGCATATAGCATCATCACATACTAAGTTTTATTGATTTATTTTCTGATAATTCTATTTGCCATTCCTTTAAGTTTTATTGGACCAAGCAATATGACATGAATTTATGACATGTCCACCATGGCGGCCAGTTAGGAGTTGGTGGGTGGGGAGTGACCTGGGGATATTTGTGGAGAGAAAGAGACATTGGTGGTGGAGTTGGTGTTGGAACATTGTATGCTCAAAACAACTCTATTAAGGGCAACTTTGTAGATGATGGTGTCTCCATAAACATTCCTAAAAAAAAGATAAAATTAAAAATCACCTCTAACATGTTTCAAAAGGCCTGGAGTGATAGCCCAGCGGGTAAGGCATTTGCTTTGCCTGCGGCCAACCCGCCAGACCCGGGTTCAATTCCTCCACCCCTCTTAGGGAGACTGGCAAGCTACCGAGAATATCTCGCCCACACGGCAAAGCTTGGCAAGCTACCTGTGACATATTGGATATGCCAAACACAGTAACAAGTCTCACAATGGAGACGTTACTGTGCCCGCTTGAGCAAATCGATGAACAACAAGCAACGGAGGACAGTGCTACAGTGCTATGTTTCAAAGAAATTTTGGTTACTAGTTGATAGTATATGATGGAATTTTTTTACAGATTCATAACATTATCCCAGCTACATGAGTGAGATTTTCCAGTATTTGCCCTTCTCTCTCTAACTTATTTCATCTGACGTGACCCCCTGCCGTTCCATCCAAGTTGCAGAGAACTGTAAGATTTTATCTCCTCTTTTAGCTGTTGGTATTCCATTGTGTATATAGACCATCACTTCTTTCCACTCATCTGTCACTGAATGTTGGCGTTCTTTCCATGTCCTGGGTATCCTGGCCATTTTACTTTGTGCTGCAGTCAACATAGATGTGCAAACAACTTTTCAAATTAAGTGAGACCTCCAGGTCATGTAGAAACACTATTCTTAGCTTCTTACAAAGTTTGCGCGGTATTTTCCATAAAGGTTGAACTAGACAATACTCCCATTAACAGAGAAAGAGGGTTCCTTTTGCACTGTTTTCCCGCTAACGTGGGTTGTTTTCAGTCTTTTCGATGTATGCCGTTCTCACTGGTGTGAGATGCTATCTATCATCATTTTGATTTGCATTTCCCTGACTTCAAGTGAAAAAAAACACTTTTCTCATACGCTTTCTCATATGAGCATATGTACTCTAGAGGAAGTATCCGATGTTCTTCCCTCCCTATTTTTGCTAGGGTTGTTTTCTTTTGTGTCTTAATTTTAGCCAGCACAGCGGTAGGGCGTTTGCCTTGCGCGCAGCCAGCCCGGCCGAGCCAGGTTCGATTCCTCCACCCCTCTCGGACAGCCTGGCAAGCTACCAAGAGTATTCAATATGCCAAACATAGTAACAAGAAGTCTCATAATGGAGACGTTACTGGGCCTGCTCGAGCAAATCGATGAACAACGGGAGGACAGTGTTTTTTACTGGGCCTGCTCAATTTTAGCCAGAGTTAATTTTGCCATGTAATTTTTTTAACTTAAAATATGAAGTCTTAGCGTCTGGAAAGAAAGATGGTGGCCGCACGGGAGCCTTGTGGACAGCAGGTTTGAGCCGGGCTTGGCGGGAGCAGCGGGGACCTCATGGGAAGGGGTCTTTGTGGGCCGTCCCCCACGCCCCACCGAGGTCGCCAGCTGCCCCCCACGAGCGGCTCTCCGGCACGGCCACGGCCCCGGAGGCACAAGGACTTAGCACAGAGAACCAGCCACTTGGAGCAGAAAAGCAAATGGACTATGTGTTAAACCGCGCCACCAAGCCTGCCCAGAGGGGAAAGGGTGTTGTCCCGCTCGCCCGCTCCTCTCTGGAAAGAAAGATGGCGGCCGCACGGGAGCCTTGTGGAAAGCAGGTTTGAGCCGGGGCTGGCGGGAGCGGCGGGGACCTCATGGGAAGGGGGGCTTTGTGGGCCGTCCCCCACGCCCCACCGAGGTCGCCAGCTGCCCCCCACGAGCGGCTCTCCGGCACGGCCACGACTCCAGGGCACAGAAACCAATCTCTTAACTAGCTAACTTTTAATAGAAATTCTTCCAGGGTCAATAAGTAAAATAGCAGAAATTCAAAACTGCGCGGCTGCTATCGCAGCCGCACGACATCATTTTATTCTTAAACCAAGTTGTAGAAAGCAAATCATTTCACAACGCTGTTTCAGCATATCTGATTGTGGGAGGTGGGTCGTAAACTCTAAACAATAATTGTGCATCTTCTATCGAAACAATCTATCTAGTCAAAGTAGATAGAGTATTAACTAGAACTCATCTGCCTCACAAGAATTGGGAGGGGTGGGGGGAGGTGGGGGTCTATTGGGGTTCGGGGTTAAAAATAAGTATTGGTAAAAGGAAATGTGTTCGGTATCTACATGACTGAGACCTAAACCCGAAAGCTCTGTAACTTTTCCCACAGTGATTCAATAAGTAAATAAATTATATAAAAAAAATATGAAGTCTTAGCACACTAAATCCAACATCTTAGCGAAGGAATCATACCTCCAAATCAACTGGGATTCGCTCCAGGGGTACATGGAGTGAATTCTATATACATGAATCAATTAATATAATATATCAGAGCAACAAAGGGAAAGATAACATCACATTATCATATCAATAGATGCAGAGAAAACTCTGACAAGATCTAACATATATTCGTGACAAAAGGCCTCTGGGGCTAGAGAGATAAAACAGCCGGTGGGGTTCTTGCCTTGCACACAGCCAACCTGGACTCCTTCCCCAGTGCTCCCTATGATCCCCAAGCCCACCAGGAGTGATCTCTGAGTGCAGACTCAGAAGTCATCCCTGAGTACAGTCAGGAGTGTCCCCAAAACAAAAAAAAATTAAATTAAAAAGTGGACTAAAGAGCTCAAGATCAGACCCAAATCCATAAAGGACATTGAAGAAAACACCAAATTCTATAGGATATAGACCTTAGAAGTGCCTGAACAATTGCACCCCACTGGCTAAGACAACAAAGACAAAAATACAAAAATAGGACTACATTCTTTCAATCATGTATTTGAATTTAGTAGGATCACTTGATCACTTGACAGCCCGTTCCTCATCGATTTTGCTCAAGCAGTCACCAATAATGTCTCCATTTCTTCCTGTCACGTGCTAGTGTAGCCCAGTGATGTCTGCTCGCTCCAGGAACACGAAGAGCCTCAAACTGTTCGTTCAGGGTCTTGACGAAGAAGTCTGACGATCTCGTAGGTGGGCAGCCACACGATCTTTTGATGTCCCATGGAATCCAGTCGGTAACGGCTCTAGTCCAACGGTCGTCTCCAAGTCACAGTACATGTCCAGCCCATCTGATTTTCGACACAAACAAGACAGCGTCCTTGATTCTCAATCATTGATGGAGCTCGGAACTCCGGATTCCTTTTCTCACTTGAGTGAAGCGTGATACTCCAAGCATAGCTCTTTCAATTCCTCTTTGGGAGACCCGAATAGCGTTCTCATCCTGTTTTTGTAGTGCCCAGATCTCTGAGGTATATGTTAATGCAGGATGAACAGTGAAGTCGAAGAGATGTGCCCGGAGCCTGAGGTTCTTCATCCTCTTAGCTATTTCTTTGACACTCTTGAAGGCGTTCCATGCCGCTCTCTTGAAGGCGTTCCATGTCACTCTCTTCCTCCTGTGCAACTCAGGTGCCAGGTGCCAGAATTTAGCAGTATAGAGTTAGGCAAATGCTCGCTAGCACAGCGGGTAGGGTGTTAGCCTTGCATGCAGCCAACCCGGGTTTGGTTCCTCCATCCCTCTCGGAGAGCCAGGCAAGCTACAGAGAGTATCCCACCCCCACGGCAGAGCCTGGCAAGTTCCCCATGGCGTATTCGATATGCCAAACACAGTAACAACAAGTCTCACAGTGGAGACGCTACTGGTGCCTGCTTGAGCAAATCGATGAACAATGGGAAGACAGTGCTGCAATACAGAGTTAAGCAAAGTGCTATCTTAGAATCTTCCCAACCTGATCAATGTCTGCTTAGTTTCCCTATGTCAGTTCTAGTTATGTAAATTCAGCTTTTCTTCATGAAACGCCTTGACTTTCCCCCCTACCCCCCACAAATAAAGATCTCTTGTGTTTAATTTTAGTTATACCATTGTTTGATTTATTAATAATCAACTCAATTTCTCCAACATTTTACTTCTGTGTCTCCATCATTTTCCACATACAGTGATATTTCTCTTGATGATTGAATGCATCATATGACTTTCATTTCTCAGCACTGGAGCTGTAGCTTCTGCCTATAAACTCACTACGGTATCAGCATTTGGTAAACATTCTCTAGGACAGCGGTAGGGTGTTCGCCTTACAAGCGGCCAACATGGCCGACCCGAGTTCAATTCCTCCGCCCCTCTCGGAGAGCCTGGCAAGCTACCGAGAGTATTCGATATGCCAGACACAGTAACAACAAAGTCTCCAATGGAGACGTTACTGGGCCCGCTCGAGCAAATCGACGATCAACGGGAGGGCCTCGAGCAAAGCAAGATGCAAAGGAAACTCAACGACTAACAAGCAGGTGTCTGCCCACAAGAAGACTTCAGAGGGAACCCAGTTTTTTTTTTTCCACAAACATCTTCAACTCCTGAGAGTACTATGGCATTTCAGAATTGGAAAAGGTTTGATGGGACTGCTACGTTTTCTTTCCTTTTGAAAATGTGTGTGTGTGTGTATATATATATACATATGATTAGAAAATATATTTAAATGCATGATATCTGATTATATATTTGATTATATAACATATAATCACATGCTGTACAGTACAACCAATAAGTAACTGCATTGACATGATGATGTCACCTTTGGATCAGGGCTCCCAGCCTCATTACCTAGATGTCATGGGCCAGATTGTTCCTGCTGGAGGAGTTGTACATGTGCAGAGAAGAGTTTGCAGGTGTTTTGTGGCATTGCTGGCATTTATCCATTAATCCATAATAATCAACACTGTCTCCAGACACTGCAAAAATGTCCCGGAGGCTCAATCACCCCACTTAGGAAGCAGTCTCTGCTTTCCACGAACAACTGAGTGCCCCCCTTTCAGAGAATGGGGTCTCCAGTTCTCTCAGAGCTACGAAACTCAAAGTTCTAGGTCATCGCATTTTTTTAGGCAGAGGTGCTGTCTTTCACTGTTCCTCGTTTGTCATAATGCCAGGAAGTAGAGTTTTTGAAACATTTTATATCATTATCTCTTTTACCCAGAACTCACTCCTATTTCTATAAAAATCTTACTTTTCACAATAAAATAAGAGAAAAATGACAAAATTGCCGATAATTTATTTTAATCAACATTTTAAAACCTCCTCCCATTATCAAGCGTAATTGAAATCATTTTAAAATGACCAAAATTGAGCTCCAATTTTGTTCCTTTCAGTTGTGTCTTGAACGCTTAATCGGTGGTTTTCTGCAGCCTGCTCAGGCCTGCCCGCACAGCAGACGGAGCAGGCTGAGTTTTCTCCCCTCCGCAGCCCATGGAGTCTCATCGGTTGCAGGGAAAGGGTCTATTAGGAATATTTACTCCATAGAACATCAGCAAATGCAGTTACTTATTTCCTGGAGAACTGGTCGAACAACATCCACCCACACGCACCAACCGACCTGGTCAAAACCCGGAGCCAAATAAGCCAAATCTGGCTCTGCTCACGGCTTCCTCCCGCCTCTGAGCTCAGGAGTAACTGAACCAGCCGGGCTCCAGAGACCATTTGTGGTGCCAGGGGTCAATCCTGGGTCGACTGCATGCAGGTAAAACGCCCTCCCCAATGTCCTCTCTCCCAGTCCTGTTCATCTGTTCCTTGATTGTGTTTGACTTGACCATGTGTGTCTGTCTGAACTTTCTCTTCTATGAAGGACTGTGCCCCCACCCACCCCACTCTTCCAAATTGACCTTTTGAAGTCCAACCCCAGGACTTCAGAATGGAACTGTGGTTGACAGAGGTGTAAAAAAAAAAAAAAAAAAAGTTAAGGGGCTGGAGTGATAGCACAGCAGGTAGGGCATTTGCCTTGCACCCGGCCGACCCAGGTTCGATTCCCAGCACCCCATGTGGTCCCCTGAGCACCGCCAGGAGTAATTCCTGAGTGCAGAGCCAGGAGTAACCCCTGTGCATCGCTGGATATGACCCAAAAAGAAAAAAAAAAGTTAAAATGAGGTGATGAGGGTGGCCCTAACCCAACAGGACTGATGCCCTAGGCCACATAGAAATTAGAGCATAGACACTAGTAGGAGGTCCCATGGGCGCACCAGAGGCAGACCGCCAGCTGCAAGTCATGGAGGGGTCACCACGAAAGCCACCCTCACTTCTGACCCCAGCTTCTCTGACTGACCTCCAGGCCCCAGGAGAGCAAGAAAAGGAATCTCTGTCGTCAGTGACAGTTGCTTCTGGACCCAGATGCAGAATCCTCCTGGTCACCTCAATTTTCTAGTCTTCGAGATGCTCACTGTGTCCTTGCCGCCTGCAGCTGGAACTCCTGGCCTTGAGGTCCGAGTCGTGAACTGCACACAGAGTGGATGACAGGAAGGCAAAGCTCTCGGGCTACCGTCTAGGTCATGCTGACCAGCCCCTGGACAAAAACGTTCCCCTCGCCACAGGACCAGGGCCAAACCAAGTGACCTCCGACAAGCTCCACCCCCCATCCCCCGGAAAGTGCTCACAACCTGCTCAGGTGCGGCAAAGGCCCTGCAGGCCTGAGGCGCTGGCCTCCATCTCCAGTCTGACCCCCCCACAGACACCAAATAGAGTCACTGTCTAGGCTGGCCGACAGCGATTCTGTCCTCCTGAGCCTTAGCTGCTCCCATCCATTTCCGGGTGAGACCAACCAACCCATCCTCCTGTTCCTTCCCACCTCAAACCAGTGTTGAAGAAGAGTTCCCCTTTCCCCCAGGGGCAAAGACGAGTGTTTTTGTGTTGCTTAAGAGAATCTGACTCCACTTCGACTATACTTTTTTGCCTCTCTGGGATCTATTCCCAGGAGTGGTATTGCTGGGTCAAATGGGAGCTCAATTTCTAATTTTTTGAGAACCGTCCATACTGTTTTCCAAAAGGGCTGAACCAGTGGACATTCCCACCAACAGTGAAGGAGTGTCCCTTTCTCGCCACATCCACGCCAGCTTTGGTTGCTTTTGTTCTTTTGAATGTGGGCCAGTCTCTGAGGTGTGAGATGGTATCTCATTGTGGTTTTGATCTGCATCTCCGTGATGTGTACCTCATGGTGTCTCACTAATAAAAATTTAAAAATAAAAAAGAGAGAGAAACTGACTCCAGTCCCCTCCAACACCTGCACCCACTTCTTGTCGTTTCTCACAGGAGAAGTCAGGCCTTGGCTCTCTCTTCAGGGGGCGCAGCTCCATGGCAGGGAAGGGCCTGTAACCCCCACACCCCCACCCTCCAGCAAGCCCCCTGGGCAATCACTTGTGATTTCCATGTGGGTTTTTTTCTTGTCTTTCTATTTCTTTTTTAATCAATAACTCATGAAGCACAAAAGGAGACTTGCTCTGGATCCCTGGTTTGCTGAACACATCACTTGAAGTGTAACATTTTAGAACCCAATTTTTAAAAATCATTTACACTTCGGAGTAGAAAAATAGCAACATTACTAGAAGATCCAATTAAATTATCCCAGGTTAATGTGCTCCGTGCCAGCAATGAATAATCATAAGTGTGAGACCAATGAATAGACGATAAAAGCTCTATTTCTTTCACAGATCTATAGTCCATTTTCTAAGCGTATTAAAATATAAAAAAAATGAGATACCCTTTTGTTTACTTCTTTTTATAGCAAGCTAGTGCCTATCATTCCCAGGACAATGGTTTCTTTAAAACTACAATAGCTTTCATCTCTTCAAGCCCCAGAGGATACTGGGAAAATCCCTCACTTGGGTTAACTTTACTGAATATATTTAACCAGTAAATTATTTGCCTTCCCAACTGGAAGAGCCAATATGCATTTATGTCCTAGGAATGGTTTGTTTTACTAACTTTATGAGTGAAGACCTCAATAGTAGCAAAGCCGAGGGACATTTAATTAAGTTATATTTGCTTTTTCATGATCTTTAGCTCTGGCTTATAAATCAAGAATCAATGAGTACTTAATTTCCTCTTATAGCATTAAAAGTAATTGCTTCATAAATTCACTTTAGTAATCCAAATATTTGCACACAGCACAGCACAAAGAGAAGTTGTTTCATTGATGAGATCCTAACTTTTATTTTATTAGTATAAAATGGAGCTCACTCGTTTTATAGCTTATGATTTTCCTGGTTGCCTCAAATTCCTTTTTGAAGCAGACAGCATATAAATTCAAAATAAATACAATTATGATGTTGCTCGAGGAAAAAGAACCCGGTCTACTTGTTTAAAATATAAAAAGAAATCATAGTTGGAGATAGATTTCGGCTTAGTGGAGTAGAACTATAATGAGCAAATTCTCTCCCCCCAAAACTGTGAATGCTTGGAAAACAACAAAAATATTTTCAAGCCTGGTTTACACTAGATCTGTAGATTTCACTGTGTGAGCAGGGGAAGGAACAAAAGTCCTGATAAAATTGTTATCTATAATTAACTATATTGTAAATCCTGGCACCTCAATAAAAATGGTAAAAAGGAAAAAAATCGTTATCTGGGCTGCTGAGTTATTAACTCTCACTCTTCCTGCTACGCCTGCAAAACTTTGTTCTACCCTTTCCACAGTATTTTCTTTTTTTTTCCTTAAACTTTTATTAGTGAAACACCACAAGGTACAGTTGTAGACTTACAAATTTTTGTGCTTGGGTTTCAGATATACAATGATCGAGTACCCATCCCTCCACCAGTGCCCATCCTCCACCACCACGGGTCCCAGCATCCCTCCCACTCCCCATCCCCCCATCCCACCCTGCCCTTTTGTTCTCTCTCTCCTTTTGGGTGCTGTGATTTGCAAAAGTGGCATTGAGTGGCAATCATTTTCGGTCTATAGTCTACTTTCAGCATGCATCTCCCATCCTGGGAGGATCCTCCCAACACCCTTTATTTGGTGCTCTATTCTTGAGCTGCCTTTGCCCCTAGCATGTGCGACTGGCCTCCAAGCCATAGAGTGAACCTCCTGGTACTTATCTTGGCTATTCTTGGGTGTTAGTCTCCTATTTTGTTACTTTATGTCCCCCAGATGAATGCAGTCTTTCTATGTCTGTCCCTCTCTTTCTGACTCATTTCGCTTAGCATGATACTTTCCATGTAGTACCACTTGTATGTGAATTTCATCTTTTCTAACTTCATCTTTTCTAACAGCTGCATAGTACTTCATTAATGAACAAACTGGTGCAGATGTCACTTCGACTATACTTTTTTCTGATACTTATATCCCAAATAAGATTTGGAAGACTTGTTAACGGTTATTCCCAGGGGTTCCAGATGAGAAATGCAAGGGAGAAGAGGCGGCTGAGCCTGGCAGACTGGAACCCGTCTCAGAGTGGCAGGACCTTGGCTGATGGGCCCCCAAGGTGGGTACCTTTACCGTGTTTCACTCCACACACGTCTTCAGGACTTGGGTCTGGCCACCCCGTGGGTCTCCCTACAAACTACCGGGTACAAGAAAGTCGCCCTCAAAACCACATCTCACGAGGGCGCACCTTCCTGGACCGTCGGGACTGGCCCAACTCTCGAGGCAGCGAGTACAGGCAGGTCAGTGCTTGCCTCAAGCAGGGAGAGATGGACAAGGAGAGGTCAGGACAGACCAGGGATGTGAGGATCCTTTGGGGTGTCACACAAATGTTCCCAAATCGATCGCAGCAAAAGAGCCTGCATGCAAAGCCCCTGAGAGCAGCCTTGCGACAGCAGTTGGCGTGGATAGGGGCTCCCCCTCCACAAGAGGCTGGGCAAGGGGCAGAGGAGTCCACAGCATTGTAGGGTGGACATGGCGGGGATGTGGTGACTTTAACACTGCATACACAGAGGACGCCTTACTGAATCACCCGAAATCTAGAAAGTTTGAAAGTGGTGTTCGTTCAACTAACCCCCTTTTTTAAGTTGTCAACCAAGGAACTGGCAGATGCCAAGCTACTGATTCCAAAGCCCTGACCATGCACTGATCGTGCACTGACCACCTCCTCATACTTGGCTAGATCCCGCAGGGGGCTAAATCCCAGGAAGTGGGGGTGCCCTAGTGCTGGTGAAAGTGTGACATGCTCCCCACAACCCAGCCTGGTCACCGTGGGGCTCGCATCCCAGCTGTGCTAGGAGGGTGTGGTTCAGAGCACACGCTCCTGTCTGCTGAGCAGGATGGTCACGTGAGTGCCTTGTCATTACGGGACCCTTAGAACCATCGATGGCAACCCCCGGGGAGAAAGGCTGTGTCATGGGGGGTCCTAGAGAGGGAGTGCCTGCAGCTGACCAGCTACCACCCTGACTTCTGGTGAAATCTCCTTCAGTCCCCACTCCACCATGGTAGCATTGTAGCACTGTCCTCCCATTGTTCATCAATTTGCTCAAGCGGGCCCAGCAATGTCTGCATCATGAGACTTCTTGTTACTGTGTTTGGCATATCGAATGCATCACATGTAGCTTGCCAGGCTTTGCCATGCAGGTGAGATACTCTCAGTAGCTTGCCAGGCTCTCCGAGAGGGGCGGAGGGATCGAACTCGGGTCGGCCAGGTTGGCCACGTGCAAGGCAAACGCCCTACCTGCTGTGCTATGGCTCCAGCCCAACTCCACCAACTCCATCTAATCCCCTCCTGGTTCCCATAAAGTGAAAGAGTCGGGGCACCCAAGAGATAGGCCATCAGGGTAAGACACTTGGCTTGCACTCAGCCCCCTGGCATCGATCCCTGGCACATCGGGCTCTGCTAGGGGGTTACCCCCAAGCACATAACCAGGAGTAAGTCCTGAGCACTTGGAAGACTTGTTAACGGTCATTTCCAGGGATTCCAGATGAGAAATGCAAGGGAGAAGAGGCGGCTGAGCCTGGCAGACTGGAACCCGTCTCAGAGTGGCTGGACCTTGGCTGATGGGTCCCCAAGGTGGGTACCTTTACCGTGTTTCACTCCACACACGTCTTCAGGACTTGGGTCTGGCCACCCCATGGGTCTCCCTACAAACTGCCGGGTACAAGAAAGTCGCCCCCAAAACCACATCTCATGAGAGTGCACTTTCCTGGACCGTCGGGACTGGCCGGCGGTCAAAACAAAAAGGAGGGGTGTGGATCTGCTCTTTTATGAGGTCTGAAATTTGCAGGGGGTTGGGGGGCAGGGAGAGGGACAGACAGCAATTTATCTTCTTGTGACCCCCACCTCATCCCACCCAGGGCCCTGTGTCCAAGAACTCTCCATCCCACTGTGACCATTCAACCTGGATTGAGTTCAGTCATTTGCAAGCGAAGACTTGGAGTGGGTGCGTGTCACAAAACCACAAGCATGTTACGTCCAAAGCCTGCAAAGAAAAGCGCGTTTCTTGAGTGATATCAAATGAGACAACGGAAAGAAGGAAGGAAGGAAGAACAGCCCGAGGTCTCAGACAGCCGTCAGAGTGGAAGATTTTCGTTGGCGCGCAATGGAATAATCAAGATTTATTTTTTAAATATTGTTATTAAATAAACATTACAGAAACTTTTGCATAGCCGACGTATTTATAGCTTAAGGCATGATAAAACCGCATTAGTGGGCTGAATTATAAGACTTCACAGCAGCCTGCTAGCTGACAGCATGTCAAATTATTTGCAAATATTTTCTGGAACAGTAGCCTTGAGAGATGCCAGCCCCTTTCAGTGGAACCTTATCACAAGACAGGAACCCAGTGTGGAGAGGGGTTTGCTCCGTGAGGGAGCCTCGTGGCGTTCCCAGCAGCCTCTCTTTGCTTTTCGAGCAAGGATTTAGCCTTCGATGAAGCCCGATGCTTGATTCTCATAGGCCTCTGTATCCCTGGGAGATGGGATGCAGGAGGCCTCGCCAAGAGACGGTGCTCTGGCCAGGAGCAGGGAAATGCATCTGTCACAGAAGAGACATTCTCTCTTTCCTTCTGTTGTCACGTCACTCCAAGAAAACCAGGTGATGCCTTCAACAGAGAATCTCTAATTGACATGAAAAAGCCAAGGCAGAGCAAAAGCGGAGGTCATGGTGGGCAGTCTGGCATGTGATTGGCACTGCCCAGCCTCCTCCCACCCACCCGTCTCACCAGGGCACTTCAGCCCCAGGAGGAATGTTCCAGAGTATTCAGCCTCCTCATGAAGACTATGAAGACTCAGGTGCCAGATTCCTCCCAGGAGCAAATTTTTTTTTAATATCTAATGTCTCCACCTTTCAAATGCTCCCAATGTGTCCTCTCCCTCTATTTTTTTCCCTATTATACCACATTATCTTCCGTGCTTTAAATATCTTTCTTCCCATCAAGAAAAATAGCACTCTTCAGATGAAAAGCAATTACGGTCCATTGAAACCACTGCAAAGAGGTTGGGTGTTTGAATAATTATATCTAGATCATTGAGCAAGATTGGCACAACATCTGACTTCTAAAAATCAGCGTCTTGCCAAATATTTTAGCCATATCACAGTTGCTAAGCTAACGATGAGAAAATGCTAATCGCTTGGCATAAACGTGGCCATGTTCAAATTAAACAAAATTGATTGCCTTCAAAATAGCCTCTTGTTTTTTGTCTCCAAAAAGCAGCTTGGCACATTCGGGACAGGTAAGAAGTCATTGCTCATCCAGACACTGACATCTTTGTTGCCTTCAACAGGTTCTGTGTTCGCCTTTGTTCTCCCATCAATACCAATGAGGCCGCGCCTCACCCCTACGGACTGAACTCAGAGTTGAGCAGGGCCCTACTTCTGCGCTCTGCACTCTGGACTCTGTGGTTGGACAGAGCAGGACTCTGCAATGAGGAAAAACTATGCTTTTCCACATTTAGCTCCAGCAGGGAGAAAATCAAGGCTCGCTAGCACATGATTGCAGAATTACGGCATTTCCAAATGACCTACACGCTCAAATGAGAAGCAAATTAAATGTGTCGTTGAGCTGATCAATGATATTTCTCAACAGATTTTTTTTTTATTCCTTGAAATGCATGTTTATGTACTTCTGCTCGTCCTGTATTTCTAAATCAAACTGTACTGGTGCGTGGTTGGTTTGAAAAACTCTGTAACTTCCGGGGAACCAGTTTCACACCTCAGTCTGTGGAGAAACCTCACGGCATCATCCGGCCCCAAGTTCCCCCCACATCACACTCTTGAATTCTTCCCTCCCACCCGCTTCCATTTCCCACTGGCAACCTCCTTAGTTTTCACAGTTTAAGAGTAATTTTCCAAGAATGTATTTATAAAAAAAAAAAAGCAAATTGAAACAACTGTTCTTCACTCAAGCCTGTTGTGAGCATAAAAGGGAGAGAACCCTGCCAGAGGCATGAGAAATGAATCCAGAGGGAAGGAGGAAATAAAACTGTCCACAGCCGACGTATGCTGGCTTTGGCCCATGTGCCAATGAGTCTCATGCAGGTATACGGACTCGCAGTGGTACCCCACAGCACACACCCCTGGGGGAATGGAAAAAATCACAGGCCACAGAAAATGCCAGAAACTCTTACCACTTGGGAAAGAATGCTCCCTATCTACATCTTTGTAATTTTTTAAATTAGTACATCCATTTTCTTTGCAAGTAAGACTTACTGACTAAGTGTGTATACACAGACCTGCACCCTCACTTAGCCTAATGCAGACTCTCCTGTGTTTTCCACTAAGAAATTCTAGCAAATTTTAACTGTGCCTGTTGTATTAGCTGACAGAACAGAAGAAAAATTTGGAGATTCCAAAATATTGGCTCATGACAAGATGCCAGCAAGGAGCAGAGGGAGGATTTTTGGTCTCTGTGTATCTCATAAGAGGATGTACGGATTTTATCCTTTTTTTTCCTATAAAAACAGTGAACTATAGTGGCTGATTTTCATGTGTTGAACCAACCTTGCATTCCTAGAATAAGTCTGATTTGCTCTTGGAAGCGTTTTCCATATGTTGCTGCCTTCGGTTTAATAGGCTTTTGTTGAGGATTTTTTTTGTGTCCACATTTACTGGAGGTACTGATTTTTACTTTTATTTTATGATGTCTTTGTAAGGTCTTCATATCAGGACAATACTCGACTGTAGAATGGGTTGGTAAGTACTCCCCCTTTGGAAAACTTAGTGAAGAGTTGATATTAATTCTTCTAAGGTTTGGTGGGATCCTGTGCAGTATTGCAAGATTATAACACATCCAAATAATTCTGCAAACTGAAATTAAAGCAAAAGTAATTGTTTCTTACTTTAACCAGTTTCACTTAACTTCTGGTTCTTGGCTTTTCTTTGTGAGATTTTTAAAAATTTGGTCTATTCCTATTCCTATTTTCTATTTGTTCTTAAGTCAGTTTTGATGCTGTCTGTCTTGGGAGGAATTTATCCATCTTTTCTAGGTAATCTCATTTGTTAGTATGTGCATTCAGAGTACGGTTACATCATTCTTTCAATTTAGCATTAATTTTGTTTCTTGGATCCTAATTTTAGTAATTTGAGTCTTCTCTTTTTTTTCTCACCTGTGTAAAGATTTGTTCATTTTTCTTATTTGTTTTGATTTTCCTACTTTTTTTTCTGTTCTCTATTTCACTTTTGTTGTTGCTCCTTTGGGTGGGGAGGAGGACCACACCTGTAGCTGCTCAGGACTTACTCCTGGCTCTGCACTCAGGGATCTTTTCTGGGGGGGACCATAAGAGGTGCCAGAGATTGCACCCAGGTGAGCCACATGTCAGGCAAGTGCCTACCTGCTCTCCTATCTCTCCATCCCCATTCATTTCACTTGCGTTAACATCACTCATATTTTTCCTACCTTTTGATAGCTAGCTTTGAATTTAATTTTCTGCTATTTATCTATTTTAAGTGTGAAGATTAAGTTATTAATTCAAGATATTTTATTTGCAGCTATAAACTTCACCTCTAAGCACTGTTGTTGTATTGTGTGTGTGGTGTCCTATAAATTTTGATATTTTGTGTTTTCACTTTCATTCATTCAAAAGATCTTCCACTTTTGGGCTGGAGCACAGCAGGTAGGGCGTTTGTCTGGCACGAGGCCAACCCGGGTTCAATTCCCAGCATCCCATATGATACCCCGAACACTGCCAGAAGTAATTCCTGAGTGCATGAGCCAGGTGTAACCCCTGAGCATCGCTGGGTGTGACCCAAGAAGCAAAAAAAAAAAAAATCTTCAACTTTCATTTGTGATTTTTACTTAACCTGTGAGCTATTCCGGAGTGTATTGTTTAAATTACAATTTTTTTAATTTCCCAAATTTTGTGTTTTATGTATTTCTTTTTGGGTTAGAGTATACACTTTGCATGACTTCAGACTTTTTAAAATTATGAACACTTGCTTTATGGCTGCGTGTATATGATCTACCTTGAACAGAATTTCATCTGTATTTGAGAATAATGTGTATTTTATTATAGGGTGAAATAGTTATGGATGTCACTTAGGATCTATTTGGCTTGGAGCATTGCTCAGAGAGTACACATCTTAATTTATCTTCTGTTTCTAATATTGAAAAATTGGGTAATAAAAGTTGTGTGGTTGTTTGTTTTTCTTCCCTTGGATTGTGGACCCCACCCAGCAGTGCTTGAGGCTTACTCCTGATTCTGTGCTCAGGGATCACTCCTGGTGGTGCTCAGAGAAACTTATGTAGTCCAAGCATTGCACCTGCTTTGATTTCATTCAAAGAGAGGCTCTTCTTATGTTCTATCTCCGACCTCTTCAATTAATATTGTTGAATTATCTATTTCTCTAATTCCGTCATTTTTTGCTTCGAACATTTTGGAGTTCGGTTATTAAGTACACACAAATTTAATATTACTTTTATATCTTTTATGACTCTCTAACCATCAAAAAAGTCATTTCTCTACTAAGTAGAGAACCTTCTTTATCATTCAGCATATTCTAAATTGCCCTTCTGGTTTGGTTAGCTCTGCAAAATCAAGCATAAGGCCTTTCCACATAGCACTTAAATAAGAATACCTCTGAACTTTTGCACACCATTTAAAGATTGCCAGCGTTAAATTCTAATCAAAAGTCTTCACTTCTGTGCAGCCAGTTAGAAAGAACTGTGCCTTCCTTCATTTGCTATCCGTGTATTTATTGAGTACAAGCCAAGTTCCAGATGGTTCTCGGAGCAGAGATACAAGACCTGATCCCTCCCGTTGTGGGCCTCACACTCTAGATAAGGACACGTGTTACAGCTGAATGGCATGAACCAGGAAGACAACGGGACCTTACGACATGGGGAACCCCAGGGAAAGAGAAACAGCACAACTTCGAGTGAGGGGGAGGAGAGGGCTCTCAGAAGGGGACGGCTTCCTCCCTGTGTCTTATGGAGCACTCTCTTCTGGAGTGTTAAGCCATTGAAAACTATTTTTTTTTTATAAACTACTGCTATTGCCAAAATTAATACAATGATCATAGTTTTAAACTTTTTTATTTGCTTTTTGGGTCACCCCCGGCGATGCTCAGGGGTCACTCCTGGCTTTGCACTCAGGAATCACTCCTGGTGGTGCTCAGGGGACCACATGGAATGCTGGGAATTGAACCTGGGTCGGCCGCGTGCAAGGCAAACGCCCTCCCCACTGTGCTATTGCTCCAGCCCCATGAAGATAAAGGGATTTGTTTTTTGTTTTTGTTTTTTTCTTTTTTGGGAAACCAATTTTTTATTTATAACAGACTTCCCTCTACTTCTTATCAACACCAATTCCCTTTTACATTGTGGTAAGCATGCCATATACACTATTTTTCTACTGTAAACATGCAGCTTTTAAAGTTACTCTATCCTGGGGCTGGAGCGATAGTGAAGCGGTCAAGGCATTCGCTTAGCATCCCACAGACCCTGGTTTTCTTCCTCAGCACTACGGGTGTTCCCCAGCACTGCTGGAGATCACTCCTAGCACAGAGCCAGGAATAACCCCTGAGCACAGCCAGGTGGGGCCCTAAAACCAACAAACACAGGGAATTAAATTTCCATAGCCATTTAGTATCAAAATTGCCTTTTTTTAATGCCTACAGAGTATTTCATGAAATAAATCATGCCTGTTCCCAATTTTTGAGCATTCGCTTTTTGCCCATCCCTTTGGTCTGGAGGCGAGGGGAGGGACCAACTCCAAGTCTGTGTTTCTGCCAGAGCTTGGGGGCACAGGCCCGGTCAGTACTTACCACACTGTGCCGGCCCTTTTCCTCGTGACTACCAGTCCAATGGCCATGGGCTCTCTTTGTCATTATTTACAGTCACTGCGTCTCACCCCCTGGGGTTCTCAGCTTCCAGGACTCCATTCTAGTCATTTCCACCCCAGAAAACCCAGGGAGCACCCATATACAACACACACACAAATGTACAAATGCACAAACGCACATGCACATGTATACACACACACACTCACACACACACACACACACACACGAGTCCCTCACCTCTCACCACATCTGGTGATGCTCAGGGACTATCCTGGCTCTGCACTCAGGAATCACTCGTGGCGGTGCTCAGGGCGCTGTGTAGGATGCCAGGGATCGAACCCGGGTCTGATACATGCTGGCAGGTGCCTAACCCACTATCCCACTGCTCCAGCCCCATGAACACCGGCTTCGATCTACCTGGAAGCCTGAAAAAAGCAATCAAACCAATCTGCAAGTGGGTTGGGGAGCGGGGGGCAGGAAAAAGCAGGGGACAGGGCTTACTGGACCCTCTGACAGTGCCAGACAAGGACAGGCTCAAAGGCTTGAGGATGGTTTCCAAAGCCACCCAGGACACTGGGTCCCTGGAGGCCGACAGTGTGGAAGGGAATGAGATCCAAGGACTGAAGAACGGTTTTCCCTCCACCACATCCTTCAAGGCCACCCCCCGGTCTTCTCTGGGGGGTCTTCTCCATGACCACGCCTCCTCTTCAGGCTGCTGGTTCCTGGGCAACTGCTTTGCCTCTAGACTTTGTCTCAGTGTCCAGCAGGCATAGTAGCTACTCAATAGACGTCTGACGAATGAATGCGCGTTTACTGAATGGCTCAAGAAAGGTGAAAGAACACAGAAAACCAGGAAAATGAGCACTCTGACTTTTGATGCTGTTGGCCCCACTTCCTGCTACAGCACAAGTGACTGTTGAAAATCACCTTAAAGTTAGAAATGCCACATATGGCACCTGTTGGCAATCCAGGGTGGGGCATCTTTCAAGTGTGTGTGACACATGGAACCACCAGGATAAAAAGGTCTATTTAGCAATAGGAGCGATGCAATAAGACTTTCCGAGCAATTAAAAGTCACTTCTAACCCCATCTGTCACAACAGTCTTGTGAGCAAAATAAACACTGAGATAAGTCAATGAGAGTTGCTCAGCAAAAGGGGAAAAAAATAGCAAAAAATCTTTGGAAATACATAGTTATATCTTTTAAACTGAATTGAAGACACCTTAAGGAAAAAAATTGGATGATCACATATTTCCAGCAGCTTTGGAAATCCAAGTGGGGGCAGGCCAATGGGGTTTGTGACTTTTATTTCCTTATAAAATATTTATTTCTTTGTTTGAAATAATAATTTTTGGATCAGTTTTATCTTTATCGAAAAGAAAAATCAGGGCTAGAGAGATAGTATAGTTGATAAGGCACTTACTTGCTTTGCACGTGGCAACCCTGGGTTCCATCCCCAGCATCCCATATGGCCCACTGAGCACTGCCAGGAGTTACTCCTGAGTACAGAGCCAGAAACAAGCCCTGAGCACAGCCGGCAACAGGGTATGAGCCTCCTCCGCCCCCCAAAAAGAAATATTCGGAAGGCCTTTATGACTGCAAAGTATTTCAGACATCTCTTCTTAGGCTACCATTACACGGGGAAATAAACATTGGCCGAACAAGCTGACGAACAAAGACCCAGGAAGTTATGCTACAGAGAGATGGAGAAGAAAAACCCGTGACAGGAACAGGGAAGAAACAAAGATCGGAGGAAGTGCTCCCTCTGACATGTACCTCCGGGCCACTGTATCCGAAAAACGGAAATCAAAAGTTCAGCCACATAAGACGTGGTTAGTAAGAAAAGGAGTCATCAGACAAGGCCCCGGACCAAAGAGGGTGGCAGTCTGTCCAACATTTGTCCTCTATTCCAAGAAGTACCCAAAGAGGCCAGGTGAGCATGGGGAAATGTTCTGGAACAGGTGAGAGAACAAGGGGGTTAAGGTACTAGCTTTGCAGGGCTGGAGAGATAGCACAGCGGGTAGGGCGTTTGCCTTGCACGTGGACAACCCGGGTTCGATTCCCGGCATCCCATCTGGTCCCCCGAACACCGCCAGGAGTAATTCCTGAGTTTATGAGCCAGGAGTAACCCCTGTGCATGGCCGGGTGTGACCCCCCCCAAAAAAAAAAGAAATAATGCATCAGATACCAACATAAAAATACGTATGTGCATCCATAGTAGAAAGCTCTAGAAAAGGTGCTTGCTTTGCATGCAGCAGACCCCAGTTCTATTCCTGGGACCACGTTTGGGCTCCTGAGCACCACCAGGCGTGATTTCTGAGCACAGAGCCAGGAGTAAGGCCTGAACACTGCCGGGTGTGAATAAGAAAGGAGGAGAAAACAACAGTTTTGGTTCCGAGTGGGAAACCCAAAGGCTGATGACTCAGGATGGAAATATCAACCTCTCTCAAAGGCCTCTCTGTTTTGTCGAGAGGGCAGCTTACTTCGTTCGGTGCGAGTGAAGGGGCCTCAATAAGCCGTAAGTCAGCAATGCATTCAAAGGCAGACAATATTTTGAAGGGTTACGTATGTGCTTTTTCTTCTGGTTCGTGGCTTCTCCCTGGGTTTCTGAGCAGACTTCTGGGAGGCCGGGCCGGCCTGCCGCCTGGCAGCCAGCCTGGCCTTTGCAAGCACCAGGTGCTGCAGAGAGAAATGGCTCTGGAATTTCTAAAACCTTGGCCGACCCAGTCCATCCCAAACCTGGTCCTGTCCCCGGGAGGGAGGGACGGGCGCCAACTGCAGGGCTATGCTCAGCCACCCGGCCGCACCGGCTCCCTTTCCAAGTGGGAGAATCGGGAGCGGGTTGGGGTGCTAGTGAGAGGAGCTGTTCACCCGACACACAGGGTGACAGCCCAGATTAGGGTGACACCCCGAATTGTTCCCCAATGGTGGTATGAAAAGACCCCCAAAGGCAATGGTTCCCCCTCCCCTGGCAGAAGGGACGAGCCTGAGATTTAAAGTTCCCCCTGCCGAGAGACCAGGACACTGAGCCAACAGGACCTGCAAGAGGCTTCCAGGCAGTGATGTGGTCAGTGCTGACCTTGGAATGACCCCTGCCCACACAAGGAGGCACGGGACCCAGGGGAGACAGCCCAGGGAGGATGCAGCCCTTATGTGCCAAGCCAGGGCCCCCCCTGCTAGCAAGTTTGGAAACAAGTTAACACTGAAAATACACAAATCTGTCGCTGTGGCGGAAGAAGTGGCCGCAGCATGTGACAACACGTGACACCCAGGAACGCGGTGGGGCTTCGTCCACTGCCACGGAAATGCGCTGTTTGCTTTGCTATTGGTTGACAGTCCCTCGCACGGTGAACACTGCCGGGCCTCGAGCCAGGCACCCTAGAAGCAAAGCGGACACAAACGGGGACAAGCTGCTGCCCAGGAGGACTCAGACCTCTGCAGAAGGGCCCGGCCAGGCAAAGGCCGTGGGTCCCGCGCGTGCGGTGATCAGGAAGCGAGAGTGGGCAGAGACCCTCCCTGAAGCAAAGCCCCTCCCGGAAGCAGAGGGCGGGGAGGAGCTGGCCCTCCGCAGCGCCAGCACGGCCAGGTGTGCGGCAGGACTGGAAGGACAGGGCGGGACGCGGAGGCGGGACCGCGGGGGGCGGGGCTGGGGCGAGGGGCGGGACCAGGGAGGGCGGAGCCGGGGAGAGCGGGGGCCCAAGGAGGGGCTAGGCCCAGTGGACGGGGCCCAATAGGCGGGCCCTGCAGGGAGGGGCCCCGGGGCGGGGCCAGGGAGATTAGAGCCGGGAGGGAGGGTCCGGGGGTGGGGCCAGGGAGAGTAGAGCTGGGAGGGCGGGGCCAGGGGCGGGGCCAGGGAGAGTAGAGCTGGGAGGGCGGGGCCAGGGGCGGGGCCAGGGAGAATAGAGCCGGGAGGGCGGGGCCATAGAGAGTAGTGCTGGGAGGGCGGGGTCCGGGGGCGGGGCCAGGGAGAGTAGAGCCGGGAGGGCGGGGCCAGAGAGAGTAGTGCTGGGAGGGTGTAGCCCGGGGGCGGGGCCAGGAAGAGTAGTGCTGGGAGGGCGGGGCCAGAGAGAGTAGTGCTGGGAGGGTGTAGCCCGGGGGCGGGGCCAGGAAGAGTAGTGCTGGGAGGGCGGGGCCCGGGGGCGGGGCCAGGGAGAGTAGTGCTGGGAGGGCGGGGCCCGGGGGCGGGGCCAGGAAGAGTAGTGCTGGGAGGGCGGGACCATAGAGAGTAGTGCTGGGAGGGTGTAGCCCGGGGGCGGGGCCAGGGAGAGTAGTGCTGGGAGGGTGTAGCCCGGGGGCGGGGCCAGGAAGAGTAGTGCTGGGAGGGCGGGGCCAGAGAGAGTAGTGCTGGGAGGGTGTAGCCCGGGGGCGGGGCCAGGAAGAGTAGTGCTGGGAGGGCGGGGCCCGGGGGCGGGGCCAGGGAGAGTAGTGCTGGGAGGGCGGGGCCCGGGGGCGGGGCAAGGGAGAGTAGAGCCGGGAGGGCGGGACCATAGAGAGTAGTGCTGGGAGGGCGGGGGCCGGGGGCGGGGCCAGGGAGAGTAGAGCTGGGAGGGCGTGGTCCGGGGGCGGGGTCAGGGAGAGTAGAGCTGGGAGGGCGGGACCCGGGGGCGGGGTCAGGGAGAGTAGAGCCGGGAGGGCGGGACCAAAGAGAGTAGTGCTGGGAGGGCGGGGTCCGGGGGCGGGGCCAGGGAGAGTAGAGCCGGGAGGGCGGGGCCAGAGAGAGTAGTGCTGGGAGGGTGTAGCCCGGGGGCGGGGCCAGGAAGAGTAGAGCCGGGAGGGCGGGGCCATAGAGAGTAGTGCTGGGAGGGCGGGGCCCGGGGGCGGGGCCAGGGAGAGTAGTGCTGGGAGGGCGGGGCCCTGGGGCGGGGCCAGGAAGAGTAGTGCTGGGAGGGCGGGGCCCGGGGGCGGGGCCAGGGAGAGTAGAGCTGGGAGGGCGGGGCCCGGGGGCGGGGCCAGGGAGAGTAGAGCTGGGAGGGCGGGACCCGGGGGCGGGGTCAGGGAGAGTAGAGCTGGGAGGGTGGAGCCCGGGGGCGGGGCAAGGGAGAGTAGAGCCGGGAGGGCGGGGCCAAGGAGAGTAGAGCCGGGAGGGCGGGGCCCGGGGGTGGGGCCAGGGAGAGTAGAGCTGGGAGGGCGGGGCCAGGGGCGGGGCCAGGGAGAGTAGAGCTGGGAGGGCGGGGCCAGGGCGGGGCCAGGGAGAATAGAGCCGGGAGGGTGGGGCCATAGAGAGTAGTGCTGGGGGGGCGGGGCCCGGGGGCGGGGCAAGGGAGAATAGAGCCGGGAGGGCGGGGCCAGAGAGAGTAGTGCTGGGAGGGTGTAGCCCGGGGGCGGGGCCAGGAAGAGTAGTGCTGGGAGGGCGGGGGCGGGGTGGGGCCAGGGAGAGTAGAGCCAGGAGGGCGGGGCCATAGAGAGTAGTGCTGGGAGGGCGGGGCCCGGGGGCGGGGCCAGGGAGAGTAGTGCTGGGAGGGCGGGGCCCTGGGGCGGGGCCAGGAAGAGTAGTGCTGGGAGGGCGGGGCCCGGGGGCGGGGCCAGGGAGAGTAGAGCCGGGAGGGCGGGGCCAGAGAGAGTAGTGCTGGGAGGGACGAGCCTGGGGGCGGGGCCAGGGAGAGTCGTGCTGGGAGGGTGTGGCCTGGGGGCGGGGCCAGGGAGATTAGAGCCGGGAGGGCGGGGCCGGGGTGGGGCCAGGGAGAATAGAGCCGGGAGGGCGGGGCCAGAGAGAGTAGTGCTGGGAGGGCGGGACCCGAGGGCGGGGCCAGGGAGAGTCGTGCTGGGGGCGGGGCTCGGGGCGAGGCCAGGGAGATTAGAACTGGGAGGGCGGGGTCCGGGGGCGGGGCAGGGGAGAATAGAGCCGGGAGGGCGGGGCCGGGGGCGGGGCCAGGGAGAATAGAGCCGGGAGGGCGGGGCCGGGGGCGGGGCCAGGGAGAGTAGAGCTGGGCCTAGAGAGGGGGTGTTTGGAGCTCAGGAGTGGGCCCAGAGGTCCACGGGGGCCAGCAGGTGACCGGAGTGCACAGTCCTGGGCACCCACTGTGCGTTGGTGGAGCCACAAGAGGCTCTGGACGAGACTCTCAGGGGGCGGGAGCGCGCTGGGCGCTCCCCCCGCCCCGAGGACGCCGAAGAGCGTGGAAAGGGCCCTTTTCTCCCGGTCGTTTTTCTTCTCGACCGTGTTGAAGTCCCAGATTTATGACATTCAAAGCAAGAGGTCCAGCGCGACGTCACTGGAGGGGGCGGGCGGGGATGGACCCCTGCCCCCAAGATTGTGTGTGCGGAGGAGCGATGCGGGAGAGGGGCAGAAGTTCTGCGCCCCGGAGCCCGGGCCTGGGGGGTCTTCGGACCCCCCTCCTGTGGTTGGGCCGCAACAGGCGCTGCTGGGACAGAGCCGTCGTCCTCTCCCCAGACCCATCACCCTGCAGCCCCGGGGTGAGAGCAGGAATCGGCAGGAGACAGCGGGGATGAAGCAGAGGGCCGCGCCGGGGGTCCTGCCCCGCACCCACGGAAGGGAGCTGGGCCACTTCAGTCACCTGCACCCAGATCAGGGCTGCCCGGGGCCCCAGCCCCTGACACCTGCTGTTGGTGTCCTTAGCAGCCGGGGCCCAGCAGGGACAGAGCCTGCTCAGACTCAGAGTTCAGCATTCCCTGACACCCTCTCCCAGGCTGCGGCCGCCAGCCCCCCTTTCACTCTGTCCCCATCACCCCTGGCCAGGCCCCATGTGGGCATCCGCTAGCTTATCCGTCAGGGAGCAAAGAACCGTGCGCTGGGACTGGGGTCTCCTTCCAGGCTCCTTTATTTTGCTGCCCTTGTGAATTGCTTCTCCCCCTGCCTGGCTGACTTTCCCTGTTTCGCAGACTGTGCTCCAGACCCTTATTCTTTCTCCCTTCACGTCTCTGTCCTCAGCCAGCTAATTTATTGATTGGCTTTTACCTAAGGCCAAATGAAGTTCTCCTTTATTGAGACGATTTCTCAAAGTCTGTAACTCGCAAACCACGACCTCACCTCACTTTCTCTTTAATTAATGGAGAACCTCGCACCAGGAGTCCGCCAGCCACAAGCACCACGCATGGTAATTTCCTTTTTTTTTTTATCTTGCTGTCTGGCTGAAGGGTGCCAGTTCTCTCAAGGGGCAGAAAGACAAAATAAGTCTTCACTCGGTAATTCACTCAGAAAGTAAAAGCTGGACACACAAGCACACGCGCGCGCGTGCACGCACACACACACACACACACACACACACACACACACACACACCGCTACGTTAAAAGAGAGTAGAGATAGAAAGATGGATGGACTGTGGATTATGAGTTATATTTCTCTGCCCCGCTGCATAAAGTTAACCAAAATTCACAGCACCTAATTTTTTAAATGTCATTAAAGAGCCATTATTAAATAAATAATTAAAGTTATCGATACTCGGGTTTTTAGACACACAACATTTTGACACAAATCCCACCACCAGAGTCAAGTCCCTCCCGTGTTTCCAAACTCCCTCCCGCGCTCTCGACCTGACCCTTTTGGCAGACACATTTCAATGTTCTGTAGTTCAATTTACATCTCGTGTTTTCAGTGATTGGATAGATTGCTACATCAGTCTCCCACATCACCAGTATAACTGGGGCCCCAATCCTCTCTTCCCCCTTTCTTGATTCCCTTCCCCTTGATTTCTTTCCTTCTCTGTCCTTCTCCTCCCAGTAATCTAGAGTCAAGGGCGATCTAGGCAGTCCCCCCCTTTCATCTCCTCATGCAATGATTCTATATACCGCTGCTAAGTAGGGCTGGAGTGACAGCACAGCGGTAGGGCGTTTGCCTTGCAGTTGGCCGGCCAGGCCAGCCCGAGTTCGATTCCTCCGCCCCTCTTGGAGAGCCCGGCAAGCTACAGAGAGTATCTCTCCCACACAACAAAGCCTGGCAAGCTCCCCGTGACGTATTCAATATGCCAAACACAGTAACGACAAGTCTCACAATGGAGACGTTACTGGGCCCGCTCGAGCAAATCGAGGAGCAACGGGAGGACAGTCCTACAGTGCTACCACTGCTTAGTGAGGTCATCCTATATTTGTTCTTCTTCTGGTTTACTTCACTCAACATGATATCTTTCAGTTCCAAGCAGGTTGCGGCAAATTGCACGAGAAACCATAACACTTGTCCAGAGCATTTCACCTGAAAGCCCCTTCCCTCCGAAACGTCTAGGTGGTTGAGTCACACTGGCGCTCTCTGCATCTGTCACACCCCACCCCCCGGGAGGGCCTCTGCTTTGGTGTTTGGTTTTGCGTGAGGATCCGTGCTGTGCTTTCCTGCCCTCTTCTAGGACTCTGTTCTTCAGGCAAGTGCCCGGGTGTAAGAAAAAAATGGATCAGCGCCTCACTTCTATTTTCTCATCACGATCATGATCACGACCATCCTTTTAATTGTCGATTGCCTCGAGCAGGCCCCAGTAATGTCTCCTTCATCCTAGCCCCGAGATTTTAAAAAGTGCCACATTCAAGGCTCTTTCAGAGTTAGGAGAATGAGACCCTTCATTGTTACTGGTATTTGGCCTATTGGGTACGCCACGGGGAGTTTGCCAGACTCTGCCGTGTGGGCAGGTTACATTCGGTAGCCTGCTAGTTTGTCCAAAGTAAGAATGAGATAATAAAATGTCGCGCGGCCGCATTTGCGGCCGCGCTATTCTCTTCCGGGAGCTGGATTTTAGTCTCTGAGTCTTGGCCATTGATGGGATTACACAGCACCAGGGGTCCAGTTGGTGGGTGTGACCCCCGCCTACTGGAATTTGGAGGATCTGGGTGGAGGATGCTCAGCCCCGATTCAAGTAGGCTGGGAGATTTCAGTCCCGGGACCCGCATGCCTTTCTTCCTCTGCCGGTACCTTCATGTGTGCAGAGAGTGGTCTCTGCATGGTGGTGGCTGGTTCTGGAGGTCTTCGGCTGCCGGAGCCCTGGTCGGGGCAGGGAGGAGAATTCAACCCACTCTCCTCCAAGGGGCCCCGACGAGGACAGCCAGGCGCGGGGGCAGGAGACTCTATTTGCTCATAAAAAAAAAAAAAAGATCAAAAGGCAAAAATCACAAAAGAATCCAAATCCTCATTCTCAGTCAAATCCACAGCTTGTGAAGAAGTCCGGGCTATCTTCCCCGAACATGCCAACTCAGGCTATCCGCTCCTATGAAATGGTAACCAGAGAAACGTTGGCTCGACACACAATTTGCGCTCACCTCAGCTCACTTGGGAGGTAACCACAGTTTGGAGACTTTCCATGCAGACCTCTGGGCTTCTTGATACAAATCCAGTTCAAATATGCGTCCTTGTTTTCCCCTCCACACTTAAGATAGGAGTCTCCTTTAGACCCCTGCCTCTTTCTGCTTAACAGTGTAAGGGTCTGGGGGACAGCCTCTGACACTGGGTTGGGCTGGGCCCTCCCCTGTCCTCCTGATTGGGGTCTGCGGCAAATTGCCAACAACTAGCATGCCACTGGGTGTTCGGTTTGTCAGACAAATCCCCAGTGCTGGGATTCAGTCAGAGGGATCTACCTTTTCCATTTTGATAAATCTTCCCAACGTCCCTTCTGGAAGAATGGCACTGATCCCCACCCAGCCGCTCTGGGTAAACACGTCCCTTGCCCACGGCTTCCCCGCAGTGTCAGCAAACATGTTTGTCTTCCAGGGTGAAAATGCAGTCTCCTTTTTATTTGCATTTCTCTTATTATGAGCTCGGGTAAGTCTCCTTTCGTATGTTTAAGAGCAATTTGCTCTTTCCTTTTCTCCAAACTAGCGAGTCAGATCATTTACTGATTTTTCTCTTGAGTTATGGGTGGTTTTTTTTTTCCTAATCGATTTCTAAGCATTCTTGTCTCTTAGGATTATCAGTCCTTTTATGGTGATAGGAACTGGGGGGCTGGGGTGATGGCGCCAAAGGCTGGTGCACACACTCTGTATGCAGGCACCCCCCAAGTTCCATCCCCAGCACTGCATGGTCGCCTGAGCTCTGTTTTCATTTGTCTTTAGACTCTATTTTGTGGATTTTCCTTCATTTTCTTGTGTGGGTGTTCAATGTGCCTGTGATGGTTTTGCCACAAAGACGTTTTCACTAGTGTATAGCCCTTTTTTTTTTTCAGTTTCCTTGCTTTTGCGTTAGAAAATCCATTTCCTTTCCATTTCTCCCGCTTCCTCCATTCGTCTTCAACTAAGTGTCCAGGTTTCTTATTAACAGGCAAGTCTTGGATTCATTTGGAATTTGTCACCAGGTACATTGCCAAGTGTGGACGGTTTGTTTTTCCAGACGACTGCTCTCACAAGGCCAGCAGGTGACAGGCATCCTTGCTGGGTCACCTGAGAGAGACACGGTCTCGCTGTCAGAGGGGGTGTCTTTCAGATACACCTAGTTCCCGGCACTCTCCCCACAGGGTTCCCCTCAGTCGCTTCAATCACCAGGTATTCCAAAACAGAGTGTTGGTCGAGGGCATCTTTCCAATACCCCAGTGGTGTGTGTCTTTTGTCTTCCTACAAGGCCCTTTATTGCAGAGTGAGATCTCTCCATCCCGAAAGCACACCGATCCTTGATAACTCTCAAGGTGACTCACAGTCTGGAAGAACTCCGCTCCAGACCTCCCACTTCATGGCACTTGGAGCCCAGATATCCTGAGTGTCCACGCCCCACAGCACCAGCGACCATCCTCACCCCACCCGTCACTAGCTTCACTCTTTCGTTGCTCAAGTATCTTCCCATAGAGCCCACAGTGTGCTTGCTGCGGCATCTGGTCTCCCCTTGGACTGTGCTTATGAGACTTGCCCAGGCTTCTCACATGCAGCTCTGCCTGTATTTTCCTTGGTGTGTAATATTCCCTTGGGTAAATGTCATACAGCGCAGACATTTGGCTTGGTTTCTGTGGGACTGTCAGGACATACAGACCCAGTGTCCTTGCTGTGTCTTTCTGTGTACCCACTTGAGTATTTCCACTGCACCAGTACCCAGGGGAGGCACCGTAGGTCCTGCTGACCTCAGGGCTGGCCCTGCTCTATCCAGCTGGACTAAGCTTCAACCCCCTTTGAACTTAGATTAACAAAATCTTGCTTGGGGCTGGAGCGATAGCACAGCGGGTAGGGTGTTTGCCTTGCACACATGCAGGCTGACCCAGGTTCGATTCCCAGAATCCCATTTGGTCCCCTGAGCACCGCCAGGAGTATTTCCTGAGTGCAGAGCCAGGAGTAACATCGCCGGGTGTGACCCAAAAAGCAAAAAAAAAAAAAATCTTGCTCAGTACATCCCCTGCTATTTGTTGAGTGCTTGCTCCCCTCGGACATCTTACTAAGTGCTCTGCCATATATGTCAATCAGTGACTGTGCCCCTGCCCTTGACAGAGGAGAAATTGGGAAGCATCTCATCCTTGTGCTGAGAAGTTTCCCAAATGCCCCTGGGAAGTGCTGACTCTATCATAGTTAATAAAGCACCTTATCCAGTCAACAGGCTCCTTGGTTTTCTAGTTTGAGCTCCAAAACGAGCTTTCTATGTGAGTACAAGGAGAAACTGTGAGGCATTAAGGAAGGAGTGACATGAGTCGCTGAAGTCAGTATATGGCATCCTCAAGTTAGTTAATCACAGTGTGTTTCTCATGTCTACTTTGGTTGACTAAGGAATGCTGACTATGTTAGAGTCTCCTGCCCTGCGCCTGGCTATCCTCACCGGGGCCCTTTGGAGGGAGGCGGGTTGAGTTTCCCTCCCTGCCCCGAGCAAAGCCCCGGCAGCCAAGGACCTCCACAGTCATGCCGAGACCACTCTCCACAGGTTAGGACAAGCCTCGTGCATGAGGGAACCAGCAGAGGAACCCAGGCATGCGGGGCCCAGGGCTGAGATCTCCAAGCCTGCTCGGATCAGAACTGGGCCTTCTCCACCCAGATCCCCCATCTTCCAGTAGGCAGGCATTACACCCACCAGTGCTGCAGGCGCCAGGTGCTTCCCAATCAGAGACTATAAAACCCAGCTCCTGGAAACATCTTATTATCTCATTTTTACTTTGGAGAACCTGGCAGGCTACCGAGAGTATCCTGCCCGCACGGCAGAGTCTGGCAAACTTCCCGTGTCGTACTCAATATGCCAAATACCAGTGACAATGATAGGTCTCATTCTCTTAGCCCTGGAAGAGCATTGAATATGGCTCTTTTGAAATCTCAGGGCTAACACGTGCTAGGTGAAAAGGAAGCTCAGATAGAAAAGAGAGCACCAAATAAAGGGTGTTGTGGGAACCCTCCCAGGGTGGGAGAAGCATGCTGAAAGTAGTCTATAGACCAAACATGATTGCCACTCAATGCCTCTCTTGCAAAACACAGTACCCAAAAGAAGAGAGAGAGAACAAGGGGGAATGCCCTGCCACAGAGGCAGGGTGGGACAGGGGGGGAATGGGGGAGTGGGGGGATGCTGGGACCCGTGGTGGTGGAAGATGGGCACCGGTGGAGGGATGGGTACTTGATCATTGTATAACTGAAACCCAAGCACAAAAATTTATAAGTCTATAACTGTACCTCATGGTGTTTCACTAATAAAATAAATAAATAAATAAATAAATAAAACCTCAGGGCTAGGAAGAAGGAGACGTTACTGGGGCCTGCTTGAGGCAATCGAAGAACAACAGGATGATGGTGATCGTGATAGTGTCAGAGATTGAATGTCCATTCATCCTTGCATATGGTAAGCAATGTGCTGAGCCCCTACCACTGTCAGGACCCAAGCAAAACTCACAGCAAAGGATGGTGGAAAAGACGGTAAATGAATCCAGAAATCGGAGATAGTGAAAAGTAAGATTTTGCAGATCTTGCTGAAACCTGCAATCGGCCAGGTTCTATCAAGGGCTATTCTTCGAGAGCTATCGGAATAAAGGAGGAAGGTGAAGAACATTCCCAGAGATGGAATACTGGGGCTGGGTTTTGCAGGATTAATAGAAGTTCTCTAGATGAATGTCAACAAGACAGAGCTCACCAAAAATGTTCAATTTGCATTATCAGCAAACGGTCATCCATGTCTGGTTCAAAGGGCATAAAGGGGGGCAGGGAGGGAGGACGAAGAAGAGAAAGACAGAGGGGAACCAGATCAGAGCCCCAAATGCCACACAAGGATTTAGATTTAATTCTCTATGTACTTGGGCCCAAGATAATGACTCAGATTGGCAGCAACCTACAAACTGTTGCACAGTGTCCTACAACTGATGGCAGTCAACTAATATTGTCAATAACATGATATTATTTGGGACGTTGAGGGATCCTAGTGTCCAGCTTCATGCCTGGGGATAAAGTCCTTAGACACGAAGGCTTGCTAGTGGCCAGCGCAGTATTTCTCCTGGTCAGCTGGAGCAGTTCGGCAGGTCAGAATGGTTGAAGCATCAATGAAAAACCACTGTCACTGTCACTGTCCTCCCGTTGTTCATAGATTTGCTAGAGCTGGCCTAGTAATGTCTCCATTTTGAGACTTGTGGTTACTGTGTTTGGCATATTGAATACGTCACGGGTAGCTTGCGAGGCTTTGCTGTGAGGGCGAGATACTCTCAGTAGCTTGCCAGGCTTTCCAAGAGGGGCGGAGGAATCGAACCCGGCTTGGCCAGGCTGGCTGCACGCAAGGCAAATGCCCTACCACTATGCTATCGCTCCAGCCCAACCAAACTCCATAAATATTTTAAACTTTCTATTTAAATGAAGACAGCTTGAGGTGGGTATGCTGATACTCTCACTCTGAAGGAGGATCTCTTCTTTGAATGCAAAATGCGCACAACACTTCAGATGCTATTTAGGGCTTCGGGAGATGCTTCAAGGGGCTGGAGAGACCTGAGTTTGAGCCCCAGCAATTCATCATCCCAAGCATCCCTGGAGTGACCTCTGAGCACAGGAATAATCTCTGAGCCCCACTGGGTGTGGCCCCCCTTCCAAAAATTACTCATAAAATTTTGACACGTTATTAATTTTTATTAATAAATAAATCAAATTGATTAAGAAATAACTAAGAGGACAAAGAACCTCCAGCTACGAGCACATCTCTTCGATTCCACTGTTCTTCCTGCATTGACATACGCCTCAGAGACCTGGGCCCTACGAAAACGGGATGAGAACGCTATTCGGGTCTCTCAAAGAGGAATCGAAAGAGCTATGCTTGGAGTATCACGATTCACTCAAATGAGAGAGAGAATCCGGAGTTCTGACCTCCGTCAACGCTCAAGAATCCGGGACGCTGTCTCGTTTGCCAAGGCATCAAAAATCAGATGGGCTGGACACGTAATGAGGTTTACAGACAACCGCTGGACTAGAGCCATTACTGACTGGATTCCACAGGACGTCAAAAGATCGCATGGATGCCCACCTACAAGATGGTCAGACTTCTTCGTCAAGACCCTGAATGATCAGTTTGAGGCTCTGCATGTTCCTAGAACAAACAGATGCCATTGGACTATGCTAGCACACAACAGAGATGAATGGAGACGTTACTGGCACCCGTTTGAGTAAATCAATGAATAACGGGGGATAAAGTGATTAATTTTGATGACCTATTAGTATTTTTGGATTACTTTGTTATTATGATGACAGTTATAATACTACTACTAATATTATTGTTAATAATGATATGGTGCTCACACCCTTTTGTTCATTAATAAGTGACCCTTTTTATTTTTTTGACTTTTTGGGTCACACCCGGCAATGCACAGAGGTTACTCCTGGCTTTTCACTCAGGAATTACTCCTGGCAGTGCTCAGGGGACCATATGGGATGCTGGTACTCGAACCCGGGTCGGCCGCATGCAAGGCAAATGCCCTACCCGCTGTGCTATCGCTCCAGCCCCACGTGCCCCTTTTAACACATGGCTATTCTTTTCCACATTTGTCTGCTTTGGGGCACATACCCAAAATGCTCAGGGGTTATTCCCTATTCGGGGCTTCTGGAGAGTGGAGGGCCATTGCTGGTGATGCTTGGGGGACCGTATACTGTCAAATCCATGTTTCCTACTTGCAAACCTCGCTTTCCAGCCCATGAGCAAGCTCTCTGGCTCCATCCTCTTTACTTTGAAGATACTTTGTAATGGTGCAAAAACTTTCAAACATTCAAAAGTAATCTTTTGGAGTAAATCTTTCAGATGGCTGCAACTTTTCAATTTTAAACTACTGTGGCTCCTGACAATTGCCATGACCACTCCTAATTCTTTCACGGCAACTGTTCAATGACTCCTCTACCTTGAGTTTCTTCAATAGCGTTCCCTTTGCGCTTTAAGGACACAATTGCTATTCTTTGGCCCCCCTGGTATTTCATCAGCTCACTCAACAGCTAATGAGACCAACTGGTTGCAGTTAACAAAAGTCACACATAGGCACGGGGCTGAACACAATAGACTCCGGGTCATCATGCTCCCTGCGAACTGGGAAGAGACGCAGAGATTTGAGAGTGACGTCCAGACAGCAGCAACACCTGCAAACTCACTAGCAAGGCAGATTCCCAGCTCGCCTGACACCTGCTGAATCAGAAGAAACTCTGGCCAGCAAAGCACTTAAACAAGGTCCCAGGTGATGTGGCCGGTGAAGGCTGCATCTCCTTTGAGAACTTGGCTCTAGCAAGAAACCTATTCCCACCGACACTCCCCATGCGAGCTACACCAACACCAACCCGGTTCCCGGAGGAACCGGGGCACCCCGGGGGCTGTGCTCAGAGCTCGAGAACCTCCCAGGGGCGCGTTCAGACATCACGTTTCTCCCCTGACCTAATCAGTCCTTACAGGTCTTCTCTGAGGCTCAGACCTGGTTTCCATATAAGGCTCAGGAGTCCCCCGGAGTCGGTGCTTCTTTCCCACATGCAGTTCATCTTTTCATCTCCTGTCCTCCCGTCAGAGGACAATTCTGGGATCCCTGCTGAATCATCAGCCCCCATCCCCATGTGGCATCCCACGTGGGTGCTTCTTCTCCCAACCCCACTCCTGGACTCCTGGGATCAACGCCCACATAGCTAGCACCCTCTCCTTGTCTCGGGCTCTTTCCACAAAGGAAACCCCCGTAGATGTAGCCTGGTGCTCCCGGTGACTCTGGAGACATGTTGCTCCTGTGCCACTCAGGTCATTCATCATGTTGACTTCATAAGGGTGACCAGGCTGCGTTTGGCTGTAGCCACTGTGTGATTTATCTAACTCCACGCCTATGACGGACATTTAGAGTGTTCCGAATTGCACAATGGGAATTGTTCTCACTGAAGTCTTTGTACTCGAAGACAAATGTATCTTTCCAGAGGAAAGTTTCCAAAGCCAAATTTTCTAGATTTTCGCATTTAGATTTTCCATCCTTCTTGGCAAACTTCCATTCAAGCCTGCTGAACCAATAAGAACTCACACCCAGGGAGTGCTATCACGTTATATCTTTCCTATCACTAAGCGTTAGCCATCCTTAATTGTATAAGGAAAATCCAGTATCAATTGGCTGTTTTATTCTATGAGTTTAATAAAAATTATATGAAAAGAGATCACTTGATCACTTGACTTCAGGTGCCAGTAACGTCTCCATTTGTCCCTGTCACATGCTAGTGTAGCCCAATGGCGTCTGTTCATTCTAGGAACACAAAGAGCCTCTCACCGTTCGTTCATGATCTTGATGAAGAAGTCCGACCTTCTGGTAGGTGGGCGGCCACATGCTCTTTTGACATCCCGTGGAATCCAGTAGGTAACGGCTCTAGTCCAGCGGTCATCTCCAAATCTCATTACGTGTCCAGCCCATCTGATTTTCGACGCCTTGGCAAACGAGACAGCATCCCTGATTCTTGACCATCGACGGAGGTCGGAACTCCGGATTCTTTGTCTCACTTGAGTGAAGTGTGATCCTCCAAGCATAGCTCTTTCAATTCCTCTTTGGGAGACCCGAATAGCGTTCTCATCCTGTTTTTGTAGGGCCCAGGTCTCTGAGGCATATGTTAATGCAGGAAGAACAGTGGAATTGAAGAGATGTGCCCAAAGCTGGAGGTTCTTCGTCCTCTTAGCTATTTCTTCGACGCTCTTGAAGGTGTTCCAAGCCGCTCTCTTCCTCCTGTGCCATTCAGGTGCCAGGTCATTCATCATGTTGGCTTCTCGACCTAGGTACACATAGCTGTTGCATTCGGAGATGGTCGTTCCGTTGAGAGCGAATGGAGCGGCAGGAACGAGGTTGTTTCTCATAAACATTGTCTTTGTGAGATTCAGCTGTAGTCCGACCTTTCTTCAATGGAAAGGGAAAAAAATTGTAAATTATCTCCAGATTGATTCATTGGGTGCACCTCAGTGTCTGTGTTTATCTCATTTTTGCTTTCAGTCTTGAACCACCATAAATAAAAAGGCAGAAAACTTTATTGTTGACAAACTTTGCTCACAAATCTCATAGCTAAAATCTAGACGTTTAAAGTCCATTACTTCGTCAAAAGGTGTAAGCACTTTAAAAATTCTTGGCACATACTAACGGTTCTCAGACGCATCGATTATTCTATTCCCCAAGTTATGTAAATGAGAGGTTTCAAAATTTTGAATAGAATCATTCTTAAAATCTTAGAAAACATAAAGCCCGGCATTTCAGCGTGGCTTGTGATTTAATTCATTCAAAAGACAATTATGTTAAAGACAATGTATGTATTAATAACTTAAACACTTGGTCTCCTTTTATTTGTTATATTTAAAAGAAAGTTTTGGGGCCAGATAGAGCTCAAAGAATAGGGCACATGTTTTGTGTGCAGGAAGCCCACATTTGTCCCTTGAGTACCAACAGGGGCCATCCCAAGAGCAGAGCCAGGAGTAGCCCCTGAGCTCCATTGATGTGGACCCCAAACCCATAACTTTTATCGTTTTTATTTAAATTATTTCATTGAAAGTGAGGGGCTGGAGGGACAGTACAGCGGGTAGGGCATTTGCGTTGCACGTGGCCAATCCAGGTTCAATTCCCAGCATCCCATATGTTCCCCTGAGCATCGCCAGGAGTATTTCCTGAGTGCAGAGCCAAGAGGAACCCCTGTGCATCATCGGGTGTGACCCAAAAAACCAAATAAAAAAATAAATGAAAATTAAATCAATCAGATATCAATAATATATAACCATAAAAATAAATCATAAAGTCTCTTGTGGGAAACAAAAGAAGACCTAGGTGAAGAGGAAATGTAGATACATTGCTTGGAGAACTTCTCCCTTTATGTCAGAGCGTCTTTCTTAGAGTGCACATTGTGATTACAGAAGTCATATAGGATTGGTAGGAAACTATATAACAGTATTTTCTATCTATATGTATTCAATATGCCAAAACACAGTAACAAGTGTCACAATGGAGACGTTATTGGGCCCGCTCGAGCAAATCGATGAACAACAGGAGGACAGTGACAGTGACAGTGATTTTCTATCAGATTATTATCATTTTTAAAGACTCGGCAGAATTTCTCATATATGGTTGACAATTATACCATGTCAATTATCTGTATTGCAGACATCTTCTAGTCTAAGTTTTGAGAAGTTTTAAATTGGAATGCTTATTGCAACCTTCCATTTTAAGTTTTAAGAAGTGCTTCTTGGAGCTGGAGCAACAGGACAGCAGGTAGGGCATTTGATTTGTATATAGCCAAATACATATATATATATATATATATATATATATATATATATATATAACTCTCCTACCGCATGCCTGACTGTCCTCACCAGGGCCCGGCAGCCAAAGACCTCCAGAACCAGCCACAACCATGCTGAGACCATTCTCCACACGCATGAAGGTACCGGCAGAGGAACAAAGGCATGCGGGTCCCGGGGCTGAGATCTCCTAGCCTGCTCAGATTGGGGCTGAGCATCCTCCACCCAGATCCTCCAAATTCCAGTAGGCAGGGGTCACACCCACCAACTGCCCCCCAGTGCCGTGGTAATCCCATCAACGGCCAAGACCCAGAAACTATAAAACCCAGCTCCTGGAAGCGCATGGCCACAAATGCCTTATTATCTCATTCTTGCTTTTGACAACCTGGCAGGCCCCCGAATGTAACCTGCCCACACGGCAGAGTCTGGCAAACTCCCCGTGGCGTACCCAATATGCCAAATTCCAGTAACAATGATGGGTCTCATTCTCCTAACCCTGAAAGAGCCTTGAATGTGGCACTTTTTAGAGTCTCAGCGCTAGGACGAAGGAGACGTTACTGGTGCCTGCTAGAGGCAATCGACGAACAACAGGATGATCGTGATCATGATCATGATAGCCAACCCAGGTTTGAGCCCCAGCATGTGGTCTTCGAGCACCACCACGAGTTATTCCTGAATGCAGAACCAGGAGTAACCCCTGAGCATTGCTGGGTGTGGTCCCAAAATAAAAACCAACCAAAAAAGCATGCTTCTTGATGCAATGAGGTCAATCAGGGTTAACCATCTTCAAGAAGTCAGAATTTAGACTCAAGAAATCATCTCTGCTATGGTTAGTGTCTTGAAGTTTTAGAAACCCTTCTTGAATCAAGACAAGGTGATATCTCTATATGTTTTCTTTGAAACTCTTTTATCTGGGAGAGTGGGAATGGTGCACCATACCCAGTGTTGCTCAGGCTAGCTCTGTGCCCAGGGATCACTCCTGCCAGTGTTTGGGGAATCATATGTGGTTCTGATGATCAAACTGGGTCAGTCATGTGCCAATGCCCACTCTTCGGTACCTTGGAAGCATTCTATTTTTTTTTTATTTAAACACTGTGATTTACCAAGTTGTGCATAATACAGTTGTTTCAGGCATTCATTCAGTGTTTAAAATCAGTCATACCACCAGTGTGACATACCTTCATCAATGTCCCCAAATTTTCCACCCACCCCCAAAATCTGCACCCCCCCCATTACCAGGCACAAATGACTTGACTTCATACTGCTTGTTACAATAAAATGCAAATGAAATTGTCAAAAATAGGTCAATAAAGTAGATTTGTGAACATTGTTATATCTTACAATAGTCTTGCTAAAATCATTGGGGATTCACTGAGCTAGCTGGAAGCATTTTAAAGTTTCACCTTTGACAGGTAAGACTTTACTTAGAGTTAGTAGATTATCAGTGCATATGGAAAATCCACTTTCAGCGTCACATATTGAAAATTCTCTCCCTCCCCAGGGGACCAGAGTTCCCTGCCATGTTTTCATGTCACCTAGGCTGGGCACAATAATTGGTCTCTGTTCTGCTAACAGCAGTGGAACCTTGAGTTGACAGTGTGAAATCAGCCCAATCCACGGTGGCAAGTGTCAATTCTTTTCTTCTCCTGAATGATCCTGGTGTGCTGCTTGACTCTAATCTGACCCACATGTTTCTGGAACTAGCTTCCACATTCTGTCGAGAGCATAGGACAGAAATGCTCTGATTCTCCGGGTCCAGTGGAAGACGTTGACACCCTTCCATGAACATAGTTTACTCTTGACATACTTTCTCTGCACGGACCTTACTGAAGCACTTTGTATTTTCTTGTTTTGTCTTGTATATCTTATTACAAGTTTAATTGTAGGTAATTTGCAGTGTTTTTGCTTGACTAGTGGAAATAATGACCTTAATATTATATTTTCTGTTTACCGCTAGTGTGGAGAGACACCGTGTCCAAGTACAATCACCTTGCCAAAGTCTCTTAATTTTATTTTGACTGTAGTTTAGGTCTGCCAAGGCTTTTCATTCTCAACACTTGTAAGTTATTTGAAATTTTTCATATGGTGGTAACATGATCTGCAAATTCTGATAATCATCTATTGCTTCCGTTTTCTTTTAAAAAAATTTTTTTTAATTGATACACAATGACATACACAGTTACAAGGTAGTTCATGATTGGGTTTTCATTCTAATAATATTCTATAATGTTCTAATACCCATCCCTTCAGCAGTATGCATTTCTCACCACCAATGTCCCGGTTTCCCATCACACAACCCCCCCTCCTGTTTCTGTGGCTGACACTTCTCCTCCCTCTCCCCGCCCTCACCTCTCTCTCTCTCTCTCCCTCTCTCTCTCTCTCTCTCTCTCTCTCTCTCTCTCTCTCTCTGGTCATTATGGTTTGCAATGCAGGTAATGAAATGTTATCATGTATACCTTTACCTGATTTCAACACTCAATTCTTTTCTAATTATTATTGTCATACTGGTTCCTTCTTATCCTAACTGCCCTTTACCACACACACACACACACACACACACACACACACACACACACACACACAATGGTGGCAAGTTTCCAACCATTGACCCATCCTCCTGGCCCCTGTTTTTTCTGGCCTTGGATATTAGTCTCATACTGCAAGGGATGCATTCATCCTATATCTGTCCCTCTCCTTCTGACTTATTTCACTCAGCATGATAGACACTCCATGTCCATCCATTTATATTGCTTCCCTTTTCAACCCTAATGCCCATCACTGAATTTTTTTATGTCTTTATTGTTCTTTACTAGAATATCCAAGACTGAATAGCAGTAATCTTAGTGGACATCCTTATTGTGAGCCTACTAATCAAATGAGAAAGCAACCGACTGAAAAATAAAAATAGAAAACACATAGGTCCATTCACATGTTATAGGAGAAAAGATATACCCCATAAATATATGGAGATATGTTCAGTTTTAAATGCATTAAGAAGATGAAAATTACGGTCCCTGTATGTGCTATTTCATACCTGTTCGATCAGCAAAAAATGAGAATCTAATTGGCACACACTGGAGAAGGTTTGAGATGGTGAGACCCCTTAGCCCTTGGTGGCCGGACTGAGGAGGTGGACTGCTCGAAGTATCTGTAAATGAACAACAGGAATTGTTCTGGAGCTTGGGCAGGATGGTGGGCACTGCCCAGTATCCAGTGCCCAGTGTAATTAGAACCTTATTTAAATAAGTATTCAAAGGATGCAATTATCAAGCCAATACTCAAGTCAGCAAAAGAAAGTGTGATCAAAAGGAACCTATAATGAGTATGTTTCTTAAACCTAGGGTGATATATCTTTCCATGAAAAAAAAAGTAAATAAAATTCCCTCGTTATCCTATTACTGGGAAACACCAACCTCAACATTTTCTGATCATTCTTCCAATCTATTTCCATACAAATTTGTAGGTAGAATGGTTTGGGAGATGTGCTGTTTCATAAGTTTATGGTTCATTTATTTATGGACAGACATTTTAAATTTTTCTCGTCTTTTATAAAATTTAATCTAATGCTTTTTTACACAGAAATGTTTTTGACAGTAATCAATTAAAAAGATACACATTATACGGAGAGAAAAAAAGAGAATAAAAAAAGATACTTTTTCAATGAACTACTATTTTTTAACTACTAAAAGACCAATTTGTAGGGCCAGAGAGATAATACAAGGGTTCATTGATTGCCTCGAGCAGGCCCCAGTAACGTCTCCTTCGTCCTAGCCCTGAGATTTTAAAAAGTGCCATAGTCAAGGCTCTTTCAGGGTTAGGAGAATGAGACCCATCATCGTTACTGGTATTTGGCATATTGGGTACGCCACGGGGAGTTTGCCAGACTCTGCCGTGTGGGCAGGCATACAAGGGTATTATCTTGTATAAGCTCTTACCCTGCATGCATCTGATCCCAGTTTAATCCCCGGCCCATGTACAACATGGTCCCCTGAGCATCACCCAAACCATAAAGCTACTCACCAGGTCACCTCCCAGTGCCTTGGGTGAGTATTTCCAGCCCTGCAAAGGGGTCAGGTTTGCAGGTAGAAACCATGCCCTTAGTGGGCAGGTGGGTTCAGATCTTCAGCCCCCAGCCCCACCGCCTTGAGACCCTCCAACACAGTGGCTTCCTCCTTCCCCAGGCCAAGGCAGCCTGGGCACTGGGGGGCGCTTACTCCCTGTTTGCTGGGAAATGGAAACCTGAAGATGTTTCAAGGAAAGTTCTCAGGCTCTGGTTGCACCCTGGGGAACCTTGCGTCTTGTCCCAGCACACATGAGCATACTGTCAGAGTTTCAAAGCCTGGGCTACTCGGTTCTGCATAGGAAACAAATACACTCTTCCTGCTTTTCAGGGAGAAAAGCGCCAGTGGCCAAATATTTTATCATTTTAAAGAAGTGCCAGGGGACTGGAGGGCAGGGGTTGGAGGCCTTCCCATTCGAACTCGAACATCTCCCTATCTGCTCTTTGCTCCAGCTGCTGTGAACAGAACTAAGTTAAGAGAGCATATGTGTTTCCTAACGTTCCTGAAACGATTCAAAAACGAAGAGCCTTGGAAAAACCGCGTTTGCTATTTTTCAGAAGGAACAGAGAAAATGTGATATCTATAGCCTCGATTCCACAAGAAAGTTGCGTTTCTCTCTCTCTCTCTCTCTCTCTCTCTCTCTCTCTCTCTCTCTCTCTCTTTTAAATCTGTTTACTGACAGGAAGAAAAATAGCAATAATGGGAGGGGGGGACCTGCTTTCTGCCTAATACATGATTCGGCTGACAGCACAAAGAATCAGATCACTCTGCAGAACACTGACAAGCAAGAGAAGGATGGGATGAAGCGCCAGCGTTCTTCTCTAAATACCCGCAAGTATCACTGGTGATGCTGAACATTCACAAACCATTAGGTTCGACATGTATATTTATGGGTTGATAATCAGCTGTCATTAACAGATGAATAAACAACGTCATGTTCCGTTTAGAAGCAAGACACAAGCGGAGACGAGTGTGCCCCCAAGCAGAGGCGGTTCCCTGTGTCCTCCTGTGTGAAGGAGGCAGGGCAGCTAGCTAGGTGGCGAGGGTGCGAGCACATGCCTCCCATGGGGGACGCGGAGACTTCCTCTCTGGCGCTGCCAAAATAAATAAACTAGAAAGACTGTCTTCCCCCAAAGCACTGGACAGCAAAGAGAGGCTATTGGCAGGAAAACAACTTAAACTGGGAAGCGAATCTGACCGACACAGGCTGGGGATGCAAGCTCCAGAGAGAAAAAGTGGGGCTCTGGCTTTACAAAGGCTGCTAGAGTAAGGGTGACCTAACCATTTATGCAGGTGTGTTTTAGGGTGTTTCTTTGTTTTAGGAAACTCATGCATGTGCATGAGGGGAACAGAAGTCATGAGCAGTTGCGGAGTATGCAATAAACATACATTGAAGGTACAGAATGGGCGTGACTTAGCATGTTAATGAGGAGGTTAATATTAGAGGGCGTGGTTTGGTATGTTAATGAGGAGGTTGATATTACAGCGGGCGTGGTTTGGTATGTTAATGAGGAAGTTGACATCACAAAGGGCGTGGTTTGGTATGTTAATGAGGAAGTTGACATCACAAAGGGCGTGGTTTGGTATGTTAATGAGGAAGTTGACATCACAAAGGGCGTGGTTTGGTATGTTAATGAGGAGGTTGACATCACAAAGGGCGTGGTTTGGTATGCTAACGAGGAGGTTAATATCACAAAGGGCGTGGTTTAGTATGTTAATGAGGAGGTTAATATCACAAAGGGTGTGGTTTAGGTGATGAAGGTTGGGGGAGGTAGGGCTCCTCGCAGTCTCCTCTGACCCGTCTGTCCATTCCGGATCTGGGCTCCTTATTGGTGAAAGGTTTGGGGCAAGGCTGGACCTCAGCTCAGTCAAAACCAACGGAGTGTAACCGGGTGTTTTCTCCCAGAAACGGTTGTCATCCTCCAAACTGAAGACCTCAGATCAGTGAGGTTTTTGCTTTCTTAACCCAAGAGAGTGCTAAATTATTGTTTCTGGTTGTCGTGTGTGTGTGTGTGTGTGTGTGTGTGTGTGTGTTTGGGGGGTGGGGGGGAGGAAGCACAGGGCACACAATTGCAAAACCAGACTTTGGTTATTTGATGACAAGAAGAAAAAAGGAATAAATCTCTAATTTCAACTTCTAAATCAGATGGGCCAGTCTGCCAGAGTCTGTCTGAGCTGCTAGAGCTTGGACAGATTTTTTTTTTTTCTCCACATGAAAGTTACAATGTCAACTCTTCTCAGCAGGAAAAGTTGCATTAGATTTGCTGGATTAGAAATAATCACTCTGTAGGCCACGTGTACACTGTCAGCCCACAAGAGAGACGAAACAATTGTTCAACTATGTCTTTCAGGTTGATAGAATATTTTGTAATTTTAGAAGTTCCTTTAAGTAGTTCAGGAAAGTCACTTAACTTCTCCAACGCTCAACCTCTTTTTTTCCCCCTGTAATGCAGAAATGAGGCAGGAATGATAATCCACGTGAGTTTAATCCTGGTTTATGACAGTGGGCCAAGAAGGGCTATGCCAAGTAAGACTCTTCACACCAGAGTTTTATATGGATGAACAAGGTGATGGTGATTATAACAATAAGGATGATTTCTTCTCAGTGCAATGGGGAAATCACACAAAAATGCATCTGATTTGGGGCTGAGTGGACAGGAAACTCCTGCATAGCCATTAATCTTCAACTCAGTGGCACATGGACACTCTCACCCCAGCCTGCTGTTCATCACGGCACTATTCCTATAGCCAAAAGGTGGAAGCAACCTGTCTCCATTAGTGAATAAAGTGGTCATGAAAATACAATGCATGTATTTAATAGAATATTATTCAGGTTTAAAAAGGAAGGAGCTTCAAACACCTGTAACAGTACAGATGAATCTTGAGCACACGATGGTAATTGAAATATGCTAGACCCCAAAAGGGCGGATCCACTGAGATAAGGTCCCTGCAATCCTCAGATTCTCAGAATAGGCGGCATCTTCTAGCTGCTGGGATCCAGGGAGTGGGCAGTTACTTCATAAACATTGTGTTTTGCACAATGGAAGTAGTAATGAGGATGGGGGATAGTGTTAGCCACACAATGAGGTGACTCCCCCCAAGAAAGTCATCATATAACCAGCAAAGGAGAAATGGTCAATTTCATATTACATATCACAATCACAAATCATCCTGTTATTCGTCGATTGCCTCGAGCAGGCCCCAGTAATGTCTCCTTCATCCTAGCCCTGAGATTATATTCAAGGCTCTTTAGGAGAATGAGACCCATCATTGTTACTGGTATTTGGCATATTGGGTACGCCACGGGGAGTTTCCCAGACTCTGCCGTGTGGGCAGGCTACATTCGGTAGCCTGCCAGTTTGTCCAAAGTAGGAATGAGATAATAAGATGTCATAATAAGATTTCGGGGGCAGGAGACTGCACTGTTCTCTTCCGGGAGCTGGTTTTTATAGTCTCTGGGTCTTGGCCGCTGATGGGATTACACGGCGCCAGGGGGCCAGTTGGTGGGTGTGACCCCCGCCTACTGGAATTTGGAGGATCTGGGTGGAGGATGCTCAGCCCCGATCCGAGTAGGCTTGGAGATCTCGGCCCCGAAAATATATTACAATATATAATATTGTATTATGTATATATTATAATATATTATAATATAATGTATTATATATTATAAAATTATGAATATATTATATATTATAAAATTATAATATTATAAAATTATAATATATAATATATGTAATCAAATATATTACATATATTTTATAGAATTAGAGATCAAAAGCTGTTTTAGACAACGAAGTTTTAAGAAAATGAAATGGACCACAGAGACTGTACAAGGAGTAGGGCGCTTGCCTTGCATGTGCCTGACCCAGGTTTAATCCTGGCACCCTACATGGTCCCCCCAGCCCCACCAAGACTGAACTCTGCTTGCAGAACCAGGACTAAGCCCTAAGCACTGCCAGGTGTGGATCAAAATAAAACACAAAACAAAAGATGGTGTCTTTTCACTCTGGGGGGTTGAGTCTGGGGTAAATGCATGATTAACCCTGTCTTTTGCTTCTTAATAAACCTTCCTTCCTTCCTTCCTTCCTTCCTTCCTTCCTTCCTTCCTTCCTTCCTTCCTTCCTTCTATCCCTAAGCCGAACCCTTGTTCTAATTCCTTCACAAGCCCCTGCCCTCCACTCCCAACACCACCTTCCTGTTTCTCGGGTCCTCATTTAAGGAAATCTGAGACATAAAAGAATGTAGCTGCCCACACCAGTGGAAGGTCCCAAAGGGGCAGTAAGAGAATTCGTCATTTGATGCGGTCCCTGATGAAACGGTGGTGGCCAGGGACTGGGAAGAGCCTAGGGAGGCAGAACCCGGACTGAGCGGCCTCGGCACAGGCCCGGGCCAGCTCTGGGCTAGGAGGTATCCAGGGAGGCAGGTGAGGTGGGTCGGGTTGAACACATGCGCCAGGCTGTTCTCTGGGTGCCCCCTCACCCACTTCCCTTTCTCTGCAGACTGACGGGGGACCTGCTGGACTTCCTACTGGGGACCCCAAAAGCATGTTCGAAACGCACTTAGAGAGACTGGGGGAGGGGCTGGAGTGATAACACAGCGGGGAGGGCGTTTGCCTTGCACACCGCTGACCTGAGTTCGATTCCCAGTATCCCATATGGTCCCCTGAGCACCGTCAGGAGGAATTCTTGAGTGCATGAGCCAGGAGTGACCCAAAAAGAAAAAAAAATAGAGAGAGAGAGAGAGTGGGGGAATAAGGACCCCTGGTCAGTTGCTCTTTTTTTTTTTTTTTGAAAATTTCTAAATTCGGATCTTAAAAAAAACAGCTTCATAAATCTCACCTACTTTTTAAATGTTTGAAATACTTTCTTCATATGCTTGGTAATATTAGTCTTTCCAAGGCTCAAACCATCAAATCCATTTACTTCCAACCCCTTTTTAAGCCATAAATGAGTCGAATCACAGGACTCTGGACATATACAATGATGGCAGTCGTCTCTTCTTTTCCATCACATTACTTGAAGTGCATTGAAAAGCTACAGCATTTTTGGATCAGTTCCCATTCCATGTGTAACCCTTTGTCATTTTTCGTCCCCACCTCCCCCCCAAAAAAACTGATCCCCAACATTAAAGGACAGCTGTGCATTTTAATCCCTGCAGAAGAAAAGCAGAAGAAAAGTCAAACATGTTCCAATGCTCAATGGAAACAGGTCAGATTGCTCTTGACCCAGAATAAAAACCCCTTCTTCTGGCCCCCCAAAGCCCTTCCAATCCCTGCCCAATGGAAAATGAACCCCAGAATGATGAGCTTTTGGGTCTCTAAACAAGCACCTCCACCCCCTAATCCTGAAATCTTTGGGGACATCTCCAATGTGCAGGAGAAAGATAAATAAGCAACAACTCAGCAAAACTGGAGGCGGGAGAGACAGGGCAGGGGCTGAGGCATTTGCTTTGCATGTGGCCAAGCCCAGTTTGATTCCCCGCACTGTTGTGTATAATCAGTGGGACCGCCAGAAGGTGCTCCTGAGATCACAGCTCAGAGCCCCTGAGCTCACAGAATGTAGCCCAACTCCCCACACCCCACCAAATAAAGGTTTATAAACCTCGGCCAAATTAAATGCAGGAAACTCGGGAAATAAAGAGGAATGTTTTCTATTCGGGAAATCAAAACCAACATATGAGATATATAAGACCTCAAAACCAACAAATAAGGATTCTGCCACTGACACGCACAACCCTGACCCCAAAAAACGCTTTTTTGATTTCTAATCTATTATCTCATTCCTACTTTGGACAAACTGGCAGGCTACCGAATGTGACCTGCCCACACGGCAGAGTCTGGCAAACTCCCCGTGGCGTATCCAATACTCCAAATACCAGTAACAATGAGGGGTCTCATTCTCCTAACCCTGAAAGAGCCTTGAACATGGCACCTTTTAAAAAATCTCAGGGCTAGGACGAAGGAGACGTTACTGGGACTTGCTCGAGGCAATCGACGAATAACAGGATGGTCGTCGTGAATATCCACCACCCTGCGAAAGAGATGTGATATTAACCTACATCGGTAAGAATATTTTTCATTTCATTTTCATCATCCTGTTATTCGTCGATTGCCTCGAGCAGGCCCCAGTAACGTCTCTTTCATCCTAGCCCTGAGATTATATTCAAGGCTCTTTAGGAGAATGAGACCCATCATTGTTACTGGTATTTGGCATATTTGGTGTGCCACGGGGAGTTTGCCAGACTCTGCCCTGTGGGCAGGCTACATTCGATAGCCTGCAAGTTTGTCCAAAGTAGGAATGAGATAATAAGATGTCATAAAAAGATGTCCTGATAAGATGTCGCGCGGCCGCCTGCCTGGGCCCTGCTCTTGCGTGCACCTGGGGGCAGTGTCCCAGCCGTGGCAGTGTCCCAGCCGTGGTAAGAATATAATGCTATGAAAAAGAGATAGAAACAGAATGGAAAGTCGCTCACTGACAGTGGAACCCGCCCCCTCCAGTGAGCAGATTGTAAAGAAAACGACTGATGGGTCTGGATCCGTAGGACAGTGGGTAACGCATTTGCCCTGCACGCGGCCAACCCAGGTTTAATTCCCAGCATCCCATATGGTCCCCCGAGCACTGCCAGGAGTGATTCCGGAGTACAGAGGCAGGAATAACCCCTGTGCATTGCCAGGTGTGACCCAAAAAGCAAAAATAAATAAATAAATAAATAAATAAAGAGAATGACTGGAATCAATTCCGAACAGTGAGTAGAGTGAAGGGGGAGGGATGGGGAGAGCTGAGCTCATTTCTCCTCCCCGAAAAGAAGAGAACAGGAACCAGAGGCTCCAGAAAGCAAAACCGTACAAGAAACCATGACTCTAACCGGAAGCGGATTTAAACACATTTCTTCTCTGAAGGCCGAGGAGTTGGGGGAGGGGCTGGGGGCACTATAGGCCCAGCTCAGTCCCTGAGCAGCGCTGGGTCAGTGTTGCGGGAGGGGGCTGGCTCTGATGGGCGAGTCAACCGAGGGTCCGCGAGCTGCAGTGACTGCGGCGTTCCTTTCATTTTCTAACCCCGGCGTTAGAAGCGTCACCCCAAGAGAGACTGCAGAGGGTTAACCCAGTGGGCAGCAGGAGTGGGCAGAGGGAAAGGATTCCATTCCAATGGAGACCCCGGGCCCCATGGCGAGCACCAGCCTAGCACGCCCCTGGAGTCAACGGGAGGGGCCAGACCTTTGTATCGCCACAGTGCCCACTAGATGGGCACAGGCTGTCTCCCACAGGAAGTGGAACCCAGGAGTTGGTCCCAGGCTGGCTCCGGGGGGGCTCACAGCTGTGAGCATCCCCACCAACTCTCCCTGAAGGAGGAGTGAGCACCTCCCTCCACAGGGTCTGAGGACACCACCCCACTGTGTCCACTAGGCTCAAGGCCCTGGGCAGCTCTGACACGCTGGTTTCTAAGGACTCCTTAATTGTGTCTAACACAGGACATGCAGCTGGTAACCGCTTCTGAATGGAGGAGTGAGTGAGTGAGTGAGTGAGTGAGTGAGTGAGTGAGTGAGGAATAAATGGATGAGTTAAAGAATGCCCCAGGAGGAACATAAAGTAACAAAATGGGAGACTAACACCCAGGAGTGGCCAAGATTAGTACCAGGAATTTTTTCTCCATGACTTGGAGACCAGCCACATGTGTTAGGGGAAAAGGAAGCTCAGAAAGAAAAGGGAGCACCAAATAAAGGGTGTTGAGAGGATCCTCCCAGGATGGGAGATGCGTGCTGAGAGTAGACTATAGACCAAACATGATTGCCACTCAATGCCTCTTTTGCAGATCACAACACCCAAAAAGGAGAGAAAGAACAAAAGGGAATGCCCTGCCACAGAGGAAGGGTGGGATGGGGGGACGGGGGTGGGAGGGATGCTGGGATCCGTGGTGGTGGAGGATGGGCGCTGGTGGAGGGATGGGTACTTGATCATTGTATAACTGAAACCCAAGCACAAAAATTTGTAAGTCTGTAACTGTACCTCATGGTGTTTCACTAATTTAAAAAGAAATGAACGCCCCAGGAGGAGTCAGAACGATAGCAGAGTGGGGACCCAGGTTCAATCCACAACATCCCTCTTTGATACCCCAATTCTACCAGGAGGGAATCCCTGGATTCAGAGTCAGGAGCCCTGTCAGGTGCGACCCCCCAAAAATTAAAAATAAATTAATTAAAAAGAATGCGTAAGGAGATTGATGAGTGAATGAGTGGAGGAGGGAGGGAGTGAATCAGTGAATGAGGAAGGGAACGAGAGAAGTGAGGAGATGAATGAGTGAGGAAATGAATGAAGGAGTGAGTGAGGGAATAAAGGAGTAAATGGGTGAATGACTGAGGGATAGAAGGAGGGAGTGAGGGAGGGAGTGAATGAATTAATGAGTGAGTTGGGGAATGAGTGAGACAGTGAACAAGTGAATGCAAGAGTAAGAAATGAAAGAAGGGTCCTGACCCTGTGCCAGGCTGTCTTCACCGGGGCACCTTGGAGAGGGGCGGGTTGAGTTTCCCTTCCCCGCCCCAACAGAGCCCCGGCAGCTGGAAGCCTCCAGAACCCAACTGCACAGCCATGCTCAAGGCCAATCTCCACAGGCTCGGACGAGCCTCACCCACAAGAGAACCGGCAGAAAAACTGAGATCTCCAGGCTCACTCAGAGCAGGACCAGGCCTCCTCCACTCAGCTCCCAAGTTTTCCAGTAGCTTGGCAGTTACACCCACAAACTACCCTTGGTACCATATAATCTCATCAGCAGCCAAGATCCAGAGACTCTGAAATAAAGCTCCCAGAGGAGAGCGACATAGGCCTTAACCATGAGTGAATCTGCTCTATATTCATATTCTAAATTTCAGAATTCCTGGAGTGCAGTCTCCTGCCCCCACGCCTGACTGTCCTTGCCGCCGGGGTTCCTTGGAGGGGAGCGGGTTGAGCTTTCCTCCCCGCCCCGACCAGGGCTCTGGCAGCCAAAGACCTCCAGGACCAGCCACCACCATGCTGAGACCACTCTCCGCACACATGAAGGTACTGGCAGAGGGACAAAGTCACGCGGGTTCCGGGGCCGAGATCTCTAAGCCTACTCGGATTTGAGCTGAGCATCCTCCTCCACCCAGATCCTCCAAATTCCAGTAGGCGGGGGTCACACCCACCAATTGGCCCCCTGGCGCCGTGTAATCCCATCAACGGCCAAGACTCAGAGACTATAAAAACCAGCTCCCAGAACCGCGTGGCCACACTTGCGGCCGCACGACATCCTATTATGACATCTTATTATCTCATTCCTACTTTGGACAAACTGGCAGGCTACCGAATGTAGCCTGCCCACACGGCAGAGTCTGGCAAACTCCCCGTGGCGTACCCAATATGCCAAATACCAGTAACAATGATGGGTCTCATTCTCCTAAAGAGCCTTGAATATAATCTCAGGGCTAGGATGAAGGAAACGTTACTGGGGCCTGCTCGAGGCAATCGACGATTAACAGGATGATTTGTGATTTGTGATTTGGAGTGCGTGGCCGTGAATGTGGCCATGTGACCTCTCATACTCCATCCCATTTGTTTGGGTTTTACATACATGTTCGTAATCTCTCATAGAAGGGCTTAATGGCTCCAGGATGAAATTCAACAATTTTCACACGCTTTCCTCTTATGGTGGTAGGAAGGCACAACGGTGGGAAGGGACTGGTGTTTGAATATTGAATATAATGAATTATTGTGAACAACCTTACAGAAATAAATTTAAAAAAAAATAAATGAAAGGAGTGAATGAGTGGGTTAAGGAGTGAATAAATGATTGAATGAATTAATGAGGGAGGGAGGGAGAGAAGGAGGGAGGGAATGAGCGAGAGTGGACAAGTTGATGATTAAGGAATGAATTCATGAGTGACTGAGGGAATAAGTGAGTGACTGCATGAGTGCGTGGATGAATGACTGAGTTAAATTAATAGGCCAGGCTATTGCTGTAGCTAATTCCCTTTGCCCGGTCCCGCACACACCCTTTCTTGCAGGTCCATGGGGTTCAAGAGACCAGGGATTTTCTCTTAGCTTTTCAAAGACAAGAAATGCTCCGATGGAAGGAGCGAGGGGCCCGGAGATCACGGGGGCCAGCGTCTGGCCCGCCCACCCGGTCTGACTCCAGGAGATGCCTGCTGGGTCCTCTCGCACCCACAGACCTCACAGTGCGTCTCCCTCTGCCCCACATTCTGCTGGCTCCCTTCTGCCGTCTTTCATGGAATAGCCTCTTGGGGGGCACCCAGGCACGACTCACAATGCCAACATTGTTGGGTCAGAGCGAGGCGGTGGAAACAATGAGGTCTTGAAAGCTTTTTCCTCCCAAGACAAGGCTGCCGGGACAAAAGTTAGCAAAGCCAGTTCTGCCAAGTGCCCAGATGGGGCTGGAAGGGGTGCAGGCTTCTGCCCCAGGAGAGCTGGGATGGGAAGTGGAGGCAGAGAAACTGAGGCAGGATGGTCTTCATGGCACAAAATGCCCCCAAACACCACTATAATAAAGAAAGGCAAGGAGTTGGGGGCTGGAGCCATAGCACAGCAGGTAGGGCATTTGCCTTGCACGCGGCCAACCTGAATTCGATTCCCAGCATCCCATATGGTCCCCTGAGCACTTCCAGGAGTAATTCCTGCGTACATGAGTCAGGAGTAACCCCTGTGCATCGTCGAGTGTGATCCAAAAGGAAAAAAATAAAGAAAAAAGAAAGGCATGAAGTTCAGTGCTTCAGTGCTGGGGACACCACCTTCAGCACTTGGACAATTCCCATCTTCCCTCCCCTTCTGGGCACAGAAGCCCCAAATCTGTGGGCAGTCAAAGGTTCTAGTTCTGCAAAACCCTGGTCATGTCTCCTGGGAAGACTGGATCCCATAATGAACAAGTTGCTTCCTTGTCACCAAGTTTTCCTCCTAGAATTAGCTTTACAGGAAACTCGTGACACAAATGCAGGGAGACCAAGATCCCACACCCAGGCCCCTCCATCAGCATCTTACTTTCCAACAACATAGCATTCCTTACCATCTGTGCACCTGTGTGCGTGTGCGGTGACTCACTCAGACGCATCACTCCAAAGTGCAGTGACACCATCACTAGCTACAGAATGACCCAGCAGGGGTTTCATTTCCTTCCTTCCCCAACCACCCCACCCCAACTCCTGTCATCATCAGGCCCTGTCGGCAACTCCTGGCATTGATTTTCTTAGACTTGTCTTTTTTTATTTTCCTTTTTGGGTCACACCCAGCAATGCTCAGAGCTTACTCCTGGCTCTGCACACAGGAATCACTCAGAAATTTTTCCTGGCAGTGCTCGGGGCAATCGTACAGAATGCAAGGGATTGAACCAGGTCCACCGTGTGCAAGACAAAAGGCCCTCCCCGCTGGACTATTGCCCCGGACCCTCTTAGACTTTTCTTGTTCCCAACACCCCAGACACTTTTGAAGGCAAGTCAGGAATTTGCAGAAGACACCCCCTACCCAGCACCCCATGAAGCTCGTCTTGGTACTTTTCTCATGCGTGGAGGATTCTGGTGGGGAAGTCAAAGTCAGAAAGAACCAGGGCAGCCTGGGGAGGGGAGTGGCATGTCCCTGAGTGTGGGCATAGCCTCCACTTCTGCCCTCCTGGCCTCTGCACCCACGTGCCTGTCCTGTGGGTGACAGTGATGCCTGTTCAGTCTCAGTCTGACTCCTCCTCTGCTCCATGGCTGAGCTAGCTCGGCGTCCTCCCTCCATGCTTGCTGGTGAGCGTGAAAATTCTCACTGTGTCGTCTCCCTAACACGCACCTGAGCGTGTCTATCCCAGACCACCTGCCTCTGCTTTTCTGTGCCTTCCAGCTGCCCCCAGTGAGTGGCCGCTGCCTGGGGATCTAGGTAGGCCCCTTCTTGGGCCAGTCCTGCTGCAGAAATGTCTCTCGGGCAGGCGCTCCACAATGCAGAGCACTGACCACTCAACGCAGAGTACTGACCACTCAACCATCACGGCCCAGGCAGGAGCTCCACAATACAGAGCACTGACCGTTCTACCATCAGGGCCCAGGCAGGAGCGCCAAAGAGGGTTCGGGGGAAAGTGTCATCTCTTGTGGGCAGACCGGATGCATTTTGCTGGCTGGCTTGGGATTTTCAGCGCAGGAGGAAAAGTGGTTTTCGAAAGGGCCCTTTCGGCGTCAACGCAACAGTCAGTGAATGTCTCTAAACGCCTGCTAATTTGTCTACGTGACTCAGCACTAAAGAATGATTTGAAGGGCTAAGGAGAGAGGGCAGGGGGTAAGACATTTGCCTTACACAGGGACGGCCGTGCTTCAAGCTCCAGCACTGCACAGTTCCTGACCTCTGTCAGGAATGATCCCTGAGCACAGAACCAGGAATAAGCCTAAAGCACTTCTAGGTGCCACCTTGAGTCCCTACCCCCCAGAAGGGAACAACACATTCTTGGCAGGTGAGACATTTTAATATGCCCCAGAATAGTCTGCGGTATTCCAGGCCCCAACCATGGGTCCCTGCTACCATGGGCAGACTCTGCAGGGCCAGTCGCCACCCTGCCTCACCCCTGCAGTTAGCCCTCTCAGCAGTGCTCTGAGCTTGGAAGCGGTTTCCTTGTCTTTATTCTACATGTCAGAAGACAGAAGCTCCAAGAAGTTCAGGAACTTGAAGTAGTCGCACGTGAGTCTGTCAGACTCTGTGATCAAGAATGTTCTCTGGGGTGTGACTATGTGATTTCTGAACACATTTTTCTGTGTGCGCCCCAGAATATTTGAGGAGCTGGAGGAGATGAAGCCACTCCTGCCTGCCAGGGCTCCTGGTGGGCTGGTTGGTCCCGTCAGGAGGAAGCCAGAAGCCAGAGTGAGCAGTGGCATCCCCAAGGCACAAGCTTCTTGGGGACAACAGGCGAGCACGGGTGTGGTGTCCCCAAGAGAAAGGTGAGTCACAGGACCCCGGGGCTCCATGTGGGTCACTTATCTACCCCCAGATGCATAGAACTGTGTCTGGAGTCGATAGGATGTGTCAGACCAATGTCTCCTAGACCCGCCTGTCTCAGAGGGACCCACGGGGGGGCTCTGCAGCTCCAGAACTGTCCAAGGTGGTGCACAAGTGAGAATCACAGAAGTGGGGCCATTGCATGGGTAGGATTTACTGTCACTGTCACTGTCCTCCCATGGTTCATCAATTTGCTCCAGCGGGCCCAGTAACATCTCCATTGCGACAATTGTTACTGTGTTTGGCATATCGAATAAGTCACAGGTAGCTTGCCAGGCTTTGCTGTGTGGGCGAGAAACTCTCGGTAGCTTGCCGGGCTCTCATAGAGGGATGGAGGAATCAAACTCGGGTCGGCCAGATCAGCCACTTGCAAGGCAAACGCCCTACCGCTGTGCTATCGCTCCAGCATGTGTAGGGTCACATTGGTTTTTCCTTCCTGCATAGCCTCAGGTAGTTCAGGTTTTTTGGGTTACTCCCATCACAGTGTTTCCTTTCCTCTGTGTTTGTTTGTAACTTCTTTCTTTGAGCTCTGTTGACTTGTAAATATTGTTTTTCTCTTCTCCCTAAGTCCTTTGGATAGTTTATTCAGAGCAATGTCCTTGTTGCATGGGCACAGGAAGACTGTAGCAAATGCTACGCTTGAGTTAGGTGGGAGTCATTTGACTCTCAATGATGTTTTCCTCCTTAACATCTGTTCTCTCCACCTAAGCCTCAGCTGCCCCTCCTTTCTAGCACCCCCAAAAGCAGGGTCCTGACGAGGGACTGGATGGACCCACCCAGGGCAAGTGGTGAGCTATGTGCTACCCTGGCACGGAGATGGGCCTGGCCAGAGTGCCTAATGCTTAACTACAAATTAAGAGCTTGGTCGTGGACAGATGCTGTCATGACCCAAAAAGTGACAGCTAGATTTGGACCCTGCTGGGGTTAGGAATGATTCATCTGGCCTGAGCTCTGTAGTCTGAGTCTGCCGCCAAAGATGTTCCCAGGAGAGCTGCCCTACAAGCTTCAATGTAACTCTTACTGTATCCACGCAAAAATAACTAAAGGACAAAAACACCTTAAGTGGTATTTTAACCCTGCAGGCCGTCAGGAAGGGCTTCCTTATTTTGTTTTTGCTTCCAGATTGGGTGGAACATGGGCCTGGAGGGCAAGGTGGAGAGAGAGAAATAGGGGGGGAGCGAGAGAGGGGGGTCAGAATTGAGAGAGAAAAGGGAGAGGCGGGGCTGCAAGACAGTGTGGAGAGATGGGGGGGAGGAAGGAAGGAAGGAAGGAAGGAAGGAAGGAAGGAAGGAAGGAAGGAAGGAAGGAAGGGGAAAGGAGAGAGAAAGGGAGGGAGGGAGGAAGGAAGGAAGGAAGGAAGGGAAAGGAGAGAGAAAGGGAGGGATGGAGGAAGGAAGGAAGGAAGGGAAGGGAAAGGAGAGAGAAAGGGAGGGAGGAAGGAAGGAAGGAAGGAAGGAAGGGGAAAGGAGAGAGAAAGGGAGGGAGGGAGGAAGGAAGGAAGGAAGGAAGGGAAAGGAGAGAGAAAGGGAGGGATGGAGGAAGGAAGGAAGGAAGGAAGGGAAGGGAAAGGAGAGAGAAAGGGAGGGAGGAAGGAAGGAAGGAAGGAAGGAAGGAAGGGGAAAGGAGAGAGAAAGGGAGGGAGGGAGGGAGGAAGGAAGGAAGGAAGGAAGGAAGGAAGGAAGGAAGGAAGGGGAAAGGAGAGAGAAAGGGAGGGAGGGAGGGAGGGAGGGAGGAAGGAAGGAAGGAAGGAAGGAAGGAAGGAAGGGAAAGGAGAAAGGGAGGGATGGAGGGAGGAAGGAAGGAAGGAAGGAAGGAAGGAAAGGAGAGAGAAAGGGAGGGATGGAGGGAGGAAGGAAGGAAGGGAGGGAAGGGAAAGGAGAGAAAGGGAGGGAGGGAGCAAGGAAAGAAGGAGGGAAGGGAGGAAGGAAGGAAGGAGGAAGGAAGGAGGAAGGAAGGAAGGAGGAAGGAAGGAAGGAAGGGGAAAGGAGAGAGGGAGGAAGGAAGGAAGGAAGAAAGGAAGGAAGGGAAAGGAGAGAGAAAGGGAGGGATGGAGGGAGGAAGGAAGGAAGGAAGGAAGGAAGGAAGGAAGGAAGGAAGGAAAAGGAGAGAGAAAGGGAGGGAGGAAGGAAGGAAGGAAGGGAGAGAGGAAGGAAGGAAGGAAGGAAGGAAGGGAGAGAGGAAGGAAGGAAGGAAGGAAGGAAGGGAGAGAGGAAGGAAGGAAGGAAGGAAGGAAGGAAGGAATCAAGGAAGGAATCAAGGAATGAGGGGCAAGGAAGGAATCAGGGGCAAGGAAGGAATCGCATGTGAGATTGGAGAGATGAGAGTTTAAATAAACGATAATCAGCAACCAACCTGGCCCACGTTCTTCCTTCTCCTGCCCATCACCTACAGCCATCCCGATCCAGTCCATACACAGTGGCTCGAGAGCACCGAATGCAGGTGGTGAGAGAGAACCGTCCGGAGAGTCCATGGACACACGTCCTTCTGCGGGCCCGTTCTTTACATGCGTGAAACTAGGGGTCCAACCGATAGGACAGGCAGGGGAAGCCACCGGAAAGAAACAAGGCTGGCTGGGGTCACAATCAGAAAACGGTTGAGAGTTGCCCGTCCAGACCATGTCCTCCAGCCACCTGTTATAAAAGTTTCACTTGGACACACTTACCACCTTCTGCTTATAGAAATGTCCCCGGGACCTCTCAGCCAACGCCAGCAGCAGAGTGGAGTGACCACAGGGCCCTTAGAACTGAAACTACGGACCGTCCGGTATTTTCCAGAAATGAATAAATAGCTAGCATTTCTTTGAATAGCCAGCACCCCGAGTCCTGCTCTGTGCACCTACCCGGTGGCCTGTTTCTGCCCATGGCCAGCACGACTGCTCCTCCCCCACCCCGCCCAGGTCATTTGCATCTGCATCACCCCCCATGAATAACTGGCCTCCAGCGAGCAGGGTTCTGCTGACACAGCAGTTCATTCACCTTCCTGGTGAACCCATCTGGGTGAATGGATTATCCTCAAGGGTTCTAGTAGCTCCCCAATCAATTTATGGGCCTGGGGAAAGGCACACCTATTATGCCCCATAAATTGTGGCTCTGCTCACCCATGGTGAATACTAACATCTCTGTAAGCACAACGGATCGCCGGCAGCTTCTTCCTACTCCAGATGCAGCCCTCTGGATGGGATTCATAATTCTTTGGAGCAGCCAAAAAATCAGAAAGAGGGGAGGCACCCTGCACCCCCTTCCCACCTCCCCCAAACACACACTTCTCTGCACACATTTTTTTTCAGATGTGTGCTATAATTCCGAGAGACGTCCGCGGGGCCCTGGGGGTGTTGGGATGGCCTCCACTAGCCTTGCTTCCTTTTGTCACTGTCTGTTTCTGAGGCTTTGAAGAACGGAGTCCTCGTACAGGTCTCTCCATCATCGTAAGTGCTGAAAGACTCGGGATGGAAGCTTAAATGCTAATGCAATGTCGGAAAGAAAGCGCCCGTGTTTGTGTGCAAGAAAAGCAGATTACGTGGGGCTCGCACTGAACTTGACTTCCTCCCCCAGATGTGGAAGATAGATGGCCGGACCCCAAGGGCAGCGAGAAGGGACAGTGACCCTGTGGCGCCAGCAGCCAGGTCCTGGCAGAGGACTTGCCCTGGGGAAGGAAGCCGGGGAGGGGGGCGAGTGTGGGGAATGGGTGGTGGCAGAAGGGATCTGCAGAGAACCAGAAAATCCCTGAGCAGCCCACGCCCATGTTTGTCTGGGGTCCAACAGAACTGCAAGCCCAACATTGAATTCGCGGACGCCAAATCCGCCCACCAGCCCGGGCAGGCTGCGGTAGGAATAAGATCGTCCTGTTCCAATGCGTCTCTCGTGGAAGGAGATGCGGGGCCTCACGGGCGTTTCACCAGCCACCAGGCTGCTAACGCCCAGTGACTTCCAGCACCATTTTGAACCATGGGACCCAACACAGCCCCGCTGGGCTGGAAACAAGGACACATCCCTGAAGCCCCCTGGGGACCCCCATCACAGTGGTCAGAGACACCTTGGTCCTGGTGCACAATCGTTCTCCCTCGTGACTTTTGCACTTTCTTTTCCAAAATTTTTTTTTTTTTAAAGAAACGTTAATATCTTGATCCTGAAGACAAAGGTGTATTCACTTGTTTCCATGAAGAAGTGGGCTGGGGTTAGAGAAAGAGTACCGAGGGTGAGGAGTTTGCCTTGCATGAGGTCACCTCCAGCTCAATCCCCGACACTGCCTATGGTCCCCCCAAGCACTGCCGGGAGTGATCCCTGAGCACAGAGCCAGGAGTAAAACCAAGCATCACTGAGTCTGGCCCCAAAACCAAATCAAAGAACAAATTAAAAAAAAATAATAAGTAGCAGATTGGGGCCAGAGAGACAGCACAAGAGGTTGAGGCCATTCCCAGTTCAATCCCCGGCACCAGATATGGTCCCCTGGACACTGCCAAGAATAAACCCTGAGCACGGAGCCAGGAGTAGTTCCTGAGCATCACTGAGTGTTGTGATAAAGGTGGAGGAGGAAGAGGAGGAGGAAAAGGAAAAAGGAAGAGGAGGTGGTGGGGGAGGAGGAGGAAGGGGAGGAGGAGGAGAAGGAGGAATTGAAGAAGGAAAAGGAGGAGGAGGAGGAGAGGAGGAGGAGGAGGAGGAGGAGGAGGAGGAGAAAGAGGAGGAAGAGGAGGAGGAACCTGACATTGCGTGGTCCTGGCATCTGCAGGGGTGTGTCCTGCGGAAAGCCAGCTCAGATCTCGCAAGGCCCTCTGTGTGTCCTTCCTCAGTGACAGGGACCAGGAGGAGCGTCAGAAAGGTGGGGTGTATTCTTCCCCACTGTTTAGAGAAGGAAAGGGTGTCACCCGCCAGCCACGGTGGCACTGTCTGTGTCCTGGTGGATGTGCCCACAGTGCGAGGTCAGCTGCAGTGAACGGAAGGAAGTGGACAGCGGTGGGCAGGAAAGCTGACCAGACTGGACAGCCCCTCGGACCCGGCTGCTCTCACGGAGCTCTGGGCTCCCTGCCGGCGGGAGGGAGGAGCGAGAGCGGTGTCCTCAGACACCTCTGAGCCCGTTTCTGTTTGGCCTTTATGTTTTTGTTGGTTTGGGGGATACACCCATTTTTATATCGACTCAAAGCGGGACGCAGCTCCCTGGCTGGAGTCGCTCCCGGGCAGCGCTGTGGCCCCTGCGTCCAGATGGCCACGCTGACCTTGGCCACAGCCTCCAGGGCCGGGTCCAGGCCGGCCGCAGAGAGGCGGGCAGTGGCCATCTGGCGGGGCGCCTCGCAGCCAGGTGGCTTGGCCGCAGGAGGACCAACAGGCTGAGCAGGAGCTGAGGCCGTGCCGGCTGCCAGCCGGGGAAGAGCCGGGGTGGGGGGCGGGGAGGCTGCCCAGAGGATGGGGTCACCTTTCCCACTGCTAACTGGCCTGCGTAGCCCTGAGGGACATCCCTGGGCCCTGAGCTTCCTGGCCAGGGCAGAGCCAAGTGTCAGGACCTCATCAGGTGACCGAGGGGCCTGGAGGAGAGGGATCGTACCCACCAGGTGAAGTGAGGGACACAAGCCACATTCACGTGGCCCCGAACGACCAGGCCTGTGGTCTCATGCGAAGTGACTCCTGTGTTAACACCTCGAGGCTTGAACTGGAATGCAGGCTAATTAAACCACATTCACATGTGAGCCACCGGTGGAACGCACATGCTAGGGAGGTCACGCAGATGGGATGCAGCTAGGGGATTTCTGTCCCTGAACTACTCAGGGACTTGTCCCCACTCAACCTGTGTCACCCAGAACTGGGTGCACCCCAAAACACTGCCTGGCCTTGCCTGTCAGGAGGCACAGGACCGCCTCTCTGCCCAGGCCAAGCAGGACCCTCCAGTCGCATCTACCTTTGTGTTGAGGGAAGGCGGGAACCTTCCAGATGGCTCATACGACTGAGCTCACCAGGGCCAGAGAACTCTGAGGCTGGTCTCAGCCCAACCTCACCCCCAAAACTCCCCCTAACACAGGACACCAGATCCAGACCTGCAGAGAAGCAGCTATCGGCTTTCCAAACCTCAGAGGAAATCAAAACCCCAAGCCAGGGCACCCCTAGACGACCAGGAGGGGGAGGGCCGGGGGCCCAGCTACTCTGTTCATCTTTGCACAGAGGCCGGGAGCTTAGTTCTCTCATCAGCACCACATCAACTGACTGACCTGAGCAGAATCATCACCCCAGGCTGGAAGGTTCAAACTCAGAAAACTGAAGTGCCTTGGAGATGGAATCTTCCAGTCCTGCGCCTCCCCAGGGGACCAAAAGGAGGCCCCCAAAGGGACAGGCCTGGCCAGTGGTCTGCGAGGACACAGCCAGGCGCCGTGGTCTGCCCCACCTCCAATGGGCTCCAGACCCTTCTCTCTGCTCTGCTTCCAAGGTCCAGGGCGGGTCCAGACGTCCCTCTTCTCCGGCTCGCACCTGTCACTGCACCTGGGTTTCCTACAGGCCCGGGCCACTGGGTCGCGTCCACCTTCAGAGGGAGCCCAGGTCTCTCTGGGCAGCTCCCCTGCACCCCACTTCTCACCACCTGCTGGCCCCAGCTGGAGAAGAAGCCCGAGAAGGAGAAACACAGAAGCACCTTCTTGCAGATGCAGGGCCAGGCCAGGCCGGCCACTGCGTTCCCAGGACCTCCCAGGGACACACCGCAATAAGCCAGGCGGGGACAGCACAGACGTGTAAACCCAGAGATCAAGACGCAGATGGACACGTGCTTCAGAAGCAGCAGTGATGCCCGGGGCTGTCGCGAACCCAGGGCAGGACTCCCATAGCACCCTGAGGTCCCAGTAGCCACCAGGTTCTCTGGGCACTTTCTTGGACCTCTGTCCTCGTCACGGGGTTCCACAGAGTCTTCCCTGACCCCCACTGCCCTGGGCTGGGCTGGCCCACATCACCTCCCCAGATATGCCTCCACACACATATTCCTCTTCTCACATGTGCACACACACACATTCTTTTTTTTTTTCCACACATTCTTACACACGGCTACACCTGGTCTTCCACGCTCACACACATCTTTGGCATATGCATACATGTTCTCATTTCCTCTCTTGTGTACACGCATGTTCTCATGTGCACACATGTATTGATGGTGCACGCTCACAGGTATGTGTTCTCTCATAAATGCTAGCACACAGGTGTTCGCACATGCACATAGATGGTCTCATACATATATACGCATATGCACGCATATGTGCTCAGGTGTTCTCGCACAATGCTCACATGCATACACACACATGCACACATGCTCTCATATGCACAGGCTCACACACATACAGGCACACACGTGCTCACACACGGAGTCAACTGCTATGTATGGCCTGAAGAATCAAGGCTGTATAGAGGCCAGGCAGGCAGCCACCTGGACCCCAGGAGGAGTGGGGGCCCCGCAGCCAGCGGTGTGGACAGAGCAGGGAGCCGAGGAACCCATGACAGACTCACTGTCCTTCCAGCCCCACACAGCTCCAGGGCGATCCCGGGGCACTGGGCCAGCTCCGGGCAGCGCTGCTGCCAGCCTTGGGGTCGAGCCGAGGAACAATGGGAGCCAGAGTTGAGTCTCGGACCTCTCAGAGGAGTGTGGTGGGGAGCTCAGGCCATGAGGCTGCCCCCCCCCCGAAACAGCAAGGGGCCACCATCAGCAGGCCATGAGCCTCTGCTGATTCTGTGCATGGCCCAGCTTGCTGGAAGCCATGGGGACGTCGAGGGGAGGCAAACACTCCAGCTCCAACCGAGACCCTGTGCTTGGTCCCCCCCCACACACACTTCTCAGCCTGTCCGCTCTTCCCTCCACCCCTGACCACCTCCCCCACCCCACTCTCCCCTCCTAGAGGACAGGATTCCTTCCTGGTGCCGTATGGCGAACCCCTTCCTGTCTGTTCCCTTCCTGGAGGGCACCTGACCCCTGCGGGACCCCTCTCCTTGCCCACTCCACCGGCTCCCATTCCTTCTCCCTGTGACTCACCATGGCTGACCCCCGGGTGACAGTTCCCGTCCAGGTTTATTATTTAGTCTGGCCGGGGGCCAGACTCCGCAGGGCAGACACGTTCCCACTTGTTTGATGCTGTTTCCCAGTGCCTGGTCCAGCGCTCAGGGACAGTGAGACAAAGGACCCACTGACCCTGACGGAGAGCCCAGAGCAGGGAGGACTGGCCAGCACACCCACACCCCTACCCCAGCCTTCTTGCAAACTCGCCTGGAAGAAGTCCAAGGGAGAGAGTTTCAAAGAAAAGAAAGGGCTCTGCAGTTGCCAGAGAGTTTGAGAAGACTCTAGAAGGTAAACTCCAGGCGGGGCTAAAGGGAGGGTCCCAGAAAACATGCAGTCAACCAAAAAATGGAAAAGAGGAAAAGGAGTATCCCACAGTGACTTAAGAAAAAAATAATAATTAAAAAAAAGGGAAAGGTTTTCAGAGCCACCCATGACAAGGCCCTGCCCCATTCGCTGTATATGTTCTCAAAGCACATGAGGGATAAGCCAGAGTGATAGGACAGTGGGAAAGGCACTTGTCTTGTACACGACTGACCCAGCTCCAGTACCCAGCATCCCATAAGGTCCCCCGAGCTCACCAAGAGTCATTCCTGAGTGCCATGCCAGGAGTAACCCTGAGCACCCCCAGGTGTGGCCCCACCCAAAAAGAAGAAGAAGGAAGAAGGAAGAAGAAAGAAGGAAGAAGAAAGAAGGAAGAAGGAGACGAAGAAGAAGAAGAAGAAGAAGAAGAAGAAGAAGAAGAAGAAGAAGAAGAAGAAGAAGAAGGAAGAAGAAGGGAAGGAAGGAAGGAAGGAAGGAAGAAAGAAAGAAAGAAAGAAAGAAAGAAAGAAAGAAAGAAAGAAAGAAAGAAAGAAAGAAACACCTGAGGGAGGTGGCAGAAAATAAGCATGGACAAACAAGGAGCATTTTAGACAGTGCTCTGAGAAAGGGATGATGATGACTTGGCCAACAACCAACACTGGCTCCACAGTACAGAGAAACAGTATCAGAAATGACATTTGTCAAACAGACCACAGCATGGGCTTCGTAATCAAAAGTTGGACTTTACAGAAAGAGAGGGATAGACATAGAAAGATTGCATTCATCTGGGGAACATAAAGTAACAAAATAGGAGACTAACACCCAAGATTGGCCGAGATTAGTACCAGGAGGTTCACTCCATGGCTTGGAGGCCAGCCGCACATGCTGGGGGAAAAGGCAACTCAGATAGAAAAGGGAGCACTAAATAAAGGGTGTTGGGAGGATCCTTCCAGGATGGGAGAAGCATGCTGAAAGTAGACTATAGACCGAACATGCTTGCCACCCAATGCCTCTTTTGCAAACCACAACACTCAATAAGAGAGAGAGAACAAAAGGGAATGCCCTGCCACAGAGGCAGGGTGGGATGGGGAGGTGGGGGGTGGGAGGGATACTGGGATCCGTGGTGGTGGAAAATGGGCACTGGTGGAGGGATGGGTACTTGATCATTGTATAATTGAAACCCAAGCACAAAAATTTGTAAATCTACAACTGTACCTCATGGTGTTTCACAAACAAAAATTTTTTAAAAATGTAAATGATGGAGAATGGGCACTGGTGGAGGGATGGGTACTGGATCATTGTATAACTGAAACCCAAGCACAAAAATTTGTAAGTCTACAACTGTACCTCATGGTGTTTCACTAATAAAATTTTTTTTTAAGTTGACTTTATTCCACTACAATGGAAGAAGCCTCGTGGATGAGGTTGTGCAGAGAAATGGCATAATTAGGTGAAGATGTCTGAAAATTGCTCGGTGCAGGATGGCAGGTGGGGCAGAGGACAGCAGGGTGGCCTGGATGTGTTGGCCACCTGCAGGGACCCTGGTTCAGGAGGACAGGGCAGGGACAGAGCAGGCCAAGAAGCAGCAGGATTGATCTGAGTTATGGACACACGCAGAGGTACTGTCCACAGGTCAGTTGACATAGTGGTCAATATTGGTCGCAGAGTGGACGCCGGTTTTGAGACAGAGAAATGGAAGATGAACGCCAATTTTTGAGCCCGGATGACCAATGGGAGAGTGGATCGAAGTGATGGCGGTTTTGGAAGTTGCTGAAGCAGGAAAAACTTGGGCAGATGGAAGCACACAAGGCAACATGGGGTTACCCAAGATCTTCCCAGAGTCAAACACAAGAGGCCTAAGAAGAGTCAGAGCTCTGCACCAACGCTCTTTGAGTCCGGGGTCAGAGGAACAGACAAGTCAGGGTTTATGAACATAGATGTACCAATGCCTAATCGGGGCCCGGGAGCTGACTCAATGGAATGAGTGTGTTCTTTGCAGGCAGGAAGCCCAAGGTCCCATCCCTGGCACACCAAGCACAGCCAGGAGCCATCCCCAAATCCTGCGTCACCACCAGTGTAGACCCTCCCCCAGAAAAGCAAAAACAGAAATAAGTAAGAAAGCTAAACCAGCATGAACAAATAAACTTTAACAATAACCTCAGGTTTCTAGTTCCTTAAAGAGCCTGGAAGTCACCACTTCATTCTAAAAGGAAAAAAAAAATGAAGAGACCAAAAAATCAACACCTGTTGATAAGAACAATTAAAACAGTCAGACACCTCCTTCAACCGAGAATCACTTAATCACTTAATCACTTAACTTCCCGTTAGTCGTCGATTTGCTCGAGCGGGCGCCAGTAACGTCTCCATTTGTCCCTGTCGCGTGCTAGTGTAGCCCAATGGCATCTCTTCGCTCCGGGAACATGGAGGGCCTCAAACCGAGAATGAGCAAAGAAATTCCAAGAAACAGGGCAACTTGATGTGAAACGCTGGTGTCTTTCCCCACTGTGACCCATCTAGCTTTAATCAGCACTGAACAAGGCGGAAGTCTTTGCTAGTGCACTAGTGAAAGAAAAGTGTATTTAAAAGGTTAAAGGGATACTGCTATTAACCCCCAAATTTTACAATTAATATTAGAAACTGAGAAGATTGCACAGCTAAGTAAATCTGAGGTCAATATACAAAAATTAATTATGCCATCAACACGTAGATAATGTGTTTCAAAAGTGATATCATTTGCAATAGCACCAGAAAATAAAATATCTAGGAATAAATATAATATTAAAAGGTGTTACAAAAGCACCACACAGAATGAAAGGCAAAATAATATCACTGGAAATCACAGATTTTTTTTTCTTTTTTGGGTCACACCCGGTAATGCACAGGAGTTACTCCTGGTTCATCACTCCTGGCAGTGCTCGGGGGACCGTATGGGATGCTGGGAATTGAACCTGGGTCGGCCGCATGCAAGGCAAATACCCTACCTGCTGTGCTATTGCTCCAACCCCAATCACAGATCTTTTTTAACAAGACAGGAGGAGAAAGGAGATCCTAGGAGAGAAAGAGGAAGGTCACATTCCAGATTTTGAAGAGTCGCACGGTCCTCCCATTGTTTATCGATTTGCTCAAGTGGCCCAGTAACATCTCCACTGTGAGACTTGTTGTTACTGTGCTTGGCATATCAAATACGTCATGGGTAGCTTGCCAGGCTTGTCGTGCAGGCGAGATACTCTTGGTAGCTTGCCGGGCTCTCTGAGAGGGGCGGAGGAATCGAACTCTGGTCGGCCAGGTTGGCCACATGCAGCCCTACCCGCTGTGCTAAATAATATATATAAAAAAAATCTTGCCAAATTGAGCTATAGATTCAATGTAATTCCAATAAGATGATAAACTAAGACCATCTTAAAGGACAAAGGTAGAGGCATTACCCTACATTATAAAGAGATATTTTACAGCCTAAAGAAGTGAAGGTGTGATACTGGCATATGGTTAAGCAGAGCAAGGGGCAGAATGCTGAATCCATAAAGAGTCACGTGTGTACAGTCACCATTTATGACAAAGGAGACACGATAGGAGAAGGTGGTCCTTTCCCCAAAGGGAGCTGACCCAGGGAAGATTCCAGGAGAAAGAGAGACCGTAGTCCCTACCTCACACCATGAACAAAACCAACCACCTTGTCAAAGGGGAAGAGGGAGCTTTCTTAAAACAGAATTCCTTCCCAGGCATGAAATAAGTAGAGACTGCTTAAGTGCTAGCCATGAATGAAAATTTAACGTCAGACAACAACAACAACAACAAAAAAATGAAGAACTTTCAATCAAAAAAAAAAAAGTCAAAAAGGCAAGATAGCAAAGTCTGGCCCAGAGAGATAGCAGAAGGGTTAAAACTCCTACTTTGTATGTGAACAACCCTGATCTGATCCTTGGCACCACACCTGGTCCCCTGAGCACTGCCAGGAATGGTCCTTAAGCACAGAGTCAGGGGCACTGATGGATGTGTCCACCCCAGTCCAGAGAGATAGGTCATGAATATTACATATATACATATATTTAACGTGTGTAGCATATATACTTTATATATATGCATATATGTGGATATGTGTATATAAATATACATATATATGTATATCATATTCCTAATAAAAAAAAGACACTGCCCACCCAGAGACTGGACAGGAGAACTGAACAAACATAGCACAGAAACTTATGTGTATTATCCAATTTATCAGTCAGCAGGAAAACACTGATCAAAACCATAATGACTGGAACCTCACCTGTCAGGCAGGTAAAGGTGAAAAGGTAGAGATTGCACAGCTCTGAGCAGAGGGGCAGACCTGGACTTGCAGCAGAGGGCCACAGAGGGGTAGACTAGAGTTGAGCTTCTGCCCTGGCCCAGCGTCAACCCTGCTAGGCCAAATGTTCACAGCCCATTCCTCAAACATGCCCCCATGTCTGCAACGGTGCTATTTCTAAGAACCCCAAGTTGGAGACCACTTGAGCAGAATTGCTAAGTGATCATAGTCTGCTCATATCCTATAGAAAACCTTTAGAATAACTGGAGTGATAGCACAGCGGTAGGGCATTTGCTTTGCACGCAGCCAGCCCGGCCGAGCTGGGTTCGATTCCTCCGTCCCTCTCGGAGAGCCTGGCAAGCTACCGAGAGTATTCAATATGCCAGACACAGTAACAAGAAGTCTCGCAATGGAGACATTACTGGGCCCGTTCGAGCAAATCGATGAACAATGGGAGGACAGAGAATCAGTTATTTATTCAATAACACACTGTCAAACACTGACACTGTCAAACACCAACAGTGTATTATTGAATAAATAACTGATTCACACACAACTTGTATTTCACACACATGATGCGGAGTAAAAGAAGCAGACCCTCCCCCCAAAACCCTACTGGATCATCCACAGGAAGTTCAAGTCCAGGGGGAGGGTCAGAAAAAGTCTGTCTTTGGGGGGTGGGCGTGGAGGGGAGGCTGCAGTAGGGCCTTCCCAGGGCTTGATTTTTCTGTCTCTTCAGTTGATTCTATCAATGTATTTGTTGTATGAAAACATATCACATTTTACACTGATGACTCACGCTACTTCTTGTACTTGTACAAAACATCCAAACTAAACGATGGGTCTTAAATCACAGCAAGGTAGCCAGTGTGTCGGTAACAGAATCGCCAGCAAACTAAACGTTTCGGAATCTGAAATATCATTCTTGAAGTAAGCTCTGTGTGGTCACCTGAATACCAGTGAGTGGGACTCCAACTGAGCTATTTTTTCTCTAGCAGAGATCTTTGAGCCTTCTGGAAAGAGCCAGATGCTAAATAGTTGAGGCATTAGGAGCTAGAGTCTCATTCTTTACTCATTTAGGGGGTGGTACACGGGGGAACTAGGGTGCAGAGGCTCTCAAGGGTCCCCAGAACTACTCTTGGTGATGCTGAGGAGGGTCACATGATCACAGGGGTTAAACCCAAGGCCTTGGGGCCAAGAGTATGGCTCGAGGGCTGGCTGTGGTCACTCTGGGTGGGATGCCCATCACTGCACGGCCGCCTCAGCACTGCCGGCAGCAACCATAGAACATGAAGTAGTCCCCACAGAAGCCCCCCGTCTCTGACCCAACCCTCAGTCACACCATTGCAATGTTTCCCATATTATACATGTTTGGTCCTCCTCCATACTTCCCAACACCCCTGTGTCAAGAGGGATTGAGGCGTCTTCTAGAACCTGCAAGTCTCATGGGATGGGGACTATACCAACCCATCCTTTGGCTCAGGAGAGCCTCGACTTTTTATCCACCCCCATCCTTCTGGTTCGCACATCCAAGAACTTCCTATTCACCTCCTTCTCCGTTTTTCTGTTGGTTTGCCCCTACCATTTTTTTATTGTTCACTTGAAGGGCTCCTTGATATACATAAAGAGCCTCCAGGCTGGAGTTTGAATCAATGGCCAATGAGTGTCTCATCATCCTTAATAAAGAAGCCTCCATAGTTACTAAAAAGAGCGGGTTCCAGGAGGTTCTGGATTAAACAATGGCGATTCGGGGAGAACGGTTCACCCACACAGACCTTCCCCAGACCTCTCTCTGCACATCTCTTCCATCTAGTTCCCCCTTTGTTATAAACCAGTTATCTGAAACGATGGGTTTCCTGAGCTCTGCCCGCTCTGGGAATTCACAGACCCCGAGGAGAGCCGCAGGGGAAACTCTGATTTACAGCCAGAAGGTCGGGCAATGCAATGCACCCGAAACTGCTTCCAGAAGTGGAGGGGTGGTCCTGTCAGAGGGACCCTTTCATGCAGGGAGCCTCATGCTCTCTCCCAATAACCCGCCCCAGAAGAGGACCAACCCTGACACTGCAGGTGTCTGAGGGTGGTATGTTGGAGCGCCCAATGCATGTAGGAAAAAGCACGTTGGAAGATACCAGCTCAATACTCAGTTCGTTCAGGCATTTCACACCATCTTACTTGGCTTCCTTTCTTGTGTGACTCTGTTTTCTCTTTTCCTACCAATACCACATAGCCTGTGTTTCAGCCTGGAATGATGTCCGCCTTACATCCCCCGAGCCCAACAGTGAGCATGGGTGCACATACATATGCTTGAGGCTAGCTCACCTTTACACACCCTAATTTTCAACATTGGCATGTGGAAAGACAGACCATTCTTCCTCTACTTGTTCGTCCATTCCCACAGGCAAATTCAAGTCTCCTTTCATGTTCGCTACCTTTCTCGTATGTATGTTCAAGAACTTCCTACTCACATCTTTTTCCATTTTTCTGTTGGTTTCCCTCTACCAGTTTTTTTATTGTTCATTTGAAGAGATTTTTGATACACATAAATGAGATTGATAAACTCTGCTATTTTTAATATATATTGTTTGTGGACTGGGATTTAATATCGCTCACTATAAAAAGATTTGATTCTTATATATTCAGATTTGTCCATATTTCCTTGTCCAAAACTTCTTCATGGTCAGAATAGTAAAGAAATCCCCTCCTCTTCCAAATCACACATGGACTCTGGAATTGCTCCATGTATTTAATTCTATAGTTCAGTCACAATTTGTCTTGAATATAATATAGAGTCTCACTTTTACTTCTTCTGGATGATGGTTAATTGTGCCAACAAAATATATTGAATGATCTCAACCATTACTTTGGTCATCTCTCCTGGCTCTAATGTCACACCCACTGTTCCGGTTCACAGATATATTTGTCTTTTCTAATGTCAAAATGTACTGATTTTACAACACTACTTTTGCTGCATGGCCTGACACCAGCTAAGACAAGTGTCCCCTCATTAAGCCCCTTCGTCCTACAGACCTAGCTGCTATCTGGGATTTATTCTTTTATTTCTTTTTTAGATTTTTATTAGTGAAATACTATGAGGTACAGTTGCAGATTTACTAAATTTTGTGCTTGGCTTTCAGTTATACAATGATTGAATACCCATCCCTCCACCAGTGCCCATTCTTCACCATCAATGATCCCAGCATCCCACTCACCCACCTATCCCCCCATCCCATCCTGCCTCTGTGGCAGGGCATTCCCCTTTGTTCTCTCTCTGGGATTTATTCTTTCACAGAAACATGTGTGTCATTCTATTTAAGTGGAGAGAGCAATGACATCAGTAATATGGTGACATAAGTTTTCCCAACTTCAACTGCCCTAATCACACCAACAGTAAACTAGACAAGTCACCACCGGGAAGATCTCAGACCCCATGGGCGAGTCTGCAGGACCCCCCAGATCATAACCTCTGAGAAGGACCCCAAGATCACAACTTCTGAGAAGGGTTCATTAAGAGGACGAGAGGAATGGATATGTCCAGACACACAGACCCTCTCCCAGTGAACCAAGGCCACGGCAAAGGGGTACCCCACCCCGGGTCTACAGAGTCCCTAGTCAGAAACACCTAGTGAACATCAGAGTTCCTCCAATTTCCTGGGAGAGTTGCTCCTGCTTAAATGTGGGGATGTGAGGTCAGAAAGAGATGGAGAGGATGGTGGAACTCCAGCAGCCAACCCACGCTCAGATATTGGCAGAGAAAACCCTCCCATATAGCTGAGCCCACATAGAGATAGATGCTGGTGCTGGTGAGTGATTCTGGCCGTTAGCAGGGCCGAGACTGTGGCCCTGTCGCACAGGGTCCTTGGGGGCAGGTCTGCCTCGTGTGGTTCCCCTGACAGGGGCTACTCCAGCTCTGGGGCCTGTTCAATGACCCCTCCCAAGTCATAAAGAAAAGCCACACTCCTGCCTAATGCTGTGTGTTGCCTCCACCCTGCACAAGCAGGAAGCAGGCATCCCTGGGGCTCATCGCATAGCTATGCTGGGGCAGGCAGCCAATCCAGTGACCAAGCCCAGCTGAGACTATAGCTTCCGAGCCCAGGTCAGCTGGGGGCCTGAGCACTGACTCTTGCCAACCCAGACAATCGCATGGACCAGCCAGACGTCAAGTCTGTATCATTGCCCCATACCAGCCTGTGGCCTGTTTAACCCAACTGCAGAGCAGGGGGCAAGTCGTAAACGTCACAGATACATCAAAGTTGAACAAGACACTGCTGAAAAAAAAAAAAAGAAAAAAAACAGTGGGCTGACAAAGAGAACAAAAGGATTTTTTTTCCCAATTTTGAAATAAATGATAATGGAAGTACAACATAACAAAACGTATGGGGTGCAGCAGAAGTCATAATTCCAGGAGGAAAAATTTAAGTAGGAAATGAGCACATCAAGAGAATGGGATCCTTTCAAGTAAGCAGGTTAGATTTATACCTCAAAAGAACTATAAAAAGGAAAAAACTGAGACCAAGTTTCCGGGGAAAAAAGGAAATAATAAGATAGAGCAGAAAAACATGAAATAGAGAATAGGAAAGCAATAGAAAAAGAACAAAAACAAGAGTTGTTTCAGAATATAAATGCAGTTTACAAGCCATTAGTTAGACTAACAAAAAGAATATTTAAATAGGCAAAATTATAAGCGGGAGACATAACTGATATTGTATAAATACGAAGAATCATAAGAAACTACTACGAATAATTATAAGTCAAGAGACTAGATAAACTAGAAGAAATAGACAAATTCTTAAAAAGTACAACCTACAATGCCTAAAATCTGAACAGACCAATAGTGAGTTTGATTGAATATATAATAATAAAATCTCCCAACAAAGAAAACCAGGACCAGATGGTTTCACTAGCTATTGCTACCAAACATTTAAAGATGAATTATGCCATTCCTTCTCAAATTCTTGCTCAAAATTGAAGAGGCCACACCTAAACCCTTCTTATGAGGTCATCATTGCTCTGATACCAAAGTCAGATAAGGACATCACATGAAACCAATAGGCCAATATCCTTGGTGAAGACAGATGAAAAAATTCTCAACAAAATATTACAAAAGACCCCCCCCCCAACCCAATAACCAAAGCAGTTCTGAAAAGAAGAATAAATCTAGAGGTATCACAATTCCTGCTTTCAAATTCTGCTAACCAGCCCTCTAGTCATCAAAACAGAATGGTATTGACATGAAAAAAGATCTAAGGACCAGAGAAACAAAACAAGAACCAGGAACTAATGCCACACACACGCAATCAACTGGTGTCTGATTAGGGAAACAAGGGTCCTGGAATTTCTCCATCTAGAAGTGACTTCCTCTCCAAACAGTCACAATCACAACCATCCTGTTATTCGTCGATTGCCTCGAGCAGGCCCCGGTAACATCTCCTTCGTCCTAGCCCTGAGATTTTTTTAAAAAGTGTCATATTCAAGGCCCTTTCAGAGTTAGGAGAATGAGACCCATCATTGTTACTGGTATTTGGCATATTGGGTACACCACGGGGAGTTTGCCAGACTCTGCCGTGTGGGCAGGTTACATTCGGTAGCCTGCCAGTTTGTCCAAAGTAGGAATGAGATGATAAGATGTCACGCGGCCGCGAATGCGGCCACGCGCTTCCGGGAGCTGGGTTTTATAGTCTCTGAGTCTTGGCCTTTGATGGGATTACATGGTGCCAGGGGGCCAATTGGTGGGTGTGACCCCTGCCTACTGGAATTTGGAGGATCTGGGTGGAGGATGCTCAGCCCTGATCCAAGTAGGCTTGGAGATCTCAGGCTTGGGGAGTGTAGGGCCGAGCTAATTCAGTGGCTGAAGGCTCAGGGGCTTCCCCAAGGTCCTCAGATGCTTCTGCTACTATTGGCCTCACGACCTCTAACAAGACAGTAGCTGAAGGCCAGAGAAAGGGAGGAGGTAGTCTTTCTTCTCCCTGGACTCTCCTGCCCCTCTCGCAGGCTAGGATTGGGCTGCAGGTTCAGGTAGGCTGGAGGGCAGGGTGGGAGCCACCTACCTTGGTGTACAAGGACTCCACGGGCTGGAGGTCTGAGACAGAGCCAGCAGGGCTGGTTTCTGGTGGAGCTGTCTTCCCATCTACCTGTCCTCTAGGGCCCTGCAATCAGCTGATGGAGCTTCTAATCTGTCTCCTTGGAAGGATGCCAGTCCTACCGGATTGATCAAACAGACCCACCCTTCTGATCACATTTCATCCTATGCAGCTTCCTAAAAACCTCATCTTCAAACACAGTCACCACGAGGCATAAGGCCCCCACCTGTAGGGCCCCATGGGAGGGACACTTGCCATCCTTAACCCAAAGACCTCAGAAGGGTCACCCAAACCACAAAAAGGAGGAAGATGATTCTGGCTCCCGCTGCTCTCTGGAATTTCTCATCTTCACACGCTGCTTGTCTTTGTGTTCTGACAGAGTGGTGTTGGTGGGGCGGGACTCCTGGAACGCCAAGGGACAGCTGGCTTTTACCGGCGCATCCGTGACCTCTCTCCACTGCTGTCTCTGTCCCGCGGAACAATCCCTGCCTATCATTTCATATTGCTTACAAGGGCCCTGACTTTTAAGCGACGCGACATTCAGTGTGTATTTAAATGCCATCCATTACCATCAAATGGTGACATTTACTTCATTTGTAATTCAGAAAATGAAAACACATCTCCCAATACAGCAAGGAGACATTCATATCAAAGATAATGGACCCAAACAATTGTCGCCCCTTGTATTTCAAGTTTGGAGAACAGAGCTAATAAAAGATTAAAGAGAAAACTCAAGAGCCAAAGGAACAAGTCTGAGCGATTGCTTGTCACAGGAGGTTAGCACGCACGTTATTTTAACAAGATATTACTTGCAGAATTTTCACCATCAATCTTTCATAAAGTCCAAGGGTTCCACGCCGGACTGTCAGGGGTAACGTTCCTCGGGGGTCCCTTCCCACCTGAGGACCAGGAAGCTGCGTCCTCAGCCCACTGACCTTCACAGAAACCTAATATGGTTACTGATTTTTCTCCCGCTCACACGGGCAGGATCCATTTTCCGGAATCACGGTTAACGAGCTGTTTGGTTCAGCCCGGACAAAGCCTTCTCCTATACTCCCGTTGGACAGAGCGAAGCCCCGGTGGATATAATCAGCCGCCACACCTCTGCTCACCCCGGAACTCCCCCTGAACAGGGGTGACAGCTCCTGTCCAGAGAGCAGTGACCGCTATCTCCCTTCCGGCTTCCCAGGCTCCCTGCTGACTTGCCTGTTTGGGCGAGATTTCTTATTCTTGGAAAGTTCCAGAAAGAAGCCCTCAGTCCTCCGCAGTAGCATCTGTTCCCTGCCACACGGTCCTGCTCCTGACAGCTGACCAGCTGCTCTGTCCATGGCCAACGTCTAGAGCTGTCTTCCTGTTTCCTGTCCTGGGGATGGAGCCCAGGGCCTCACACGTGCCAGGCGACCCCTTGAGGGTGGAGCTGCACCAGCCTCTGACCCATCTGCTTCTCCATGTCTAAGTGGCGTCATTGGCCCCAGCGCGAGTTGAGACTCTTTCTCCTCTGGGCTGTCACGGCTCTGAGGGAGACACCTGGGCCATGTGTGGGGTTGTGTTTGCCCTGACCTCTGCCAGCTCTTATCCCCAGCCCTCCCACTGTCTGAATTATTCAGCAGCTCAAGGCAAACATTCGGAGACAAGGAGTGAGGCATAGGCGCTAGGAACGCTATGGAAACCTCTGGAACCAGCCATTCCTGATCTCCACCCGGGATGCACTGTCACATCCACAGTAAATCCCTGATCCTTTTCCCGTGTGTTTTTTGGGACAGAATGAAGAGTCCTGCACTGTTCCTACCTCCAGGACACTGCCCACTGGTGGCCGTGTGGTCAGTCTGGAAGTCAGGCTTTGCCTCTTGGGGTGGACGTCAGACGTGGCGTGAGACCTTCCAGAGAGCCACACGCTGGCGTCTGAAGTCGACCCCGAGAACTGCCTCACTCAGCGCCTTTAACTTGCATCCTTTTCCGAGTTAAAAATAAGAAGCAGCTTTGAGGCAAGTGCCAGACGCCTTCCATGTCTTCGCCAGACAGGAAGTTTTACTGGCCTTGATGTAGTCCAACAAAGTCGAACCCCGCCCCCCAAGAAAGAATACTCCCCCCCCCCAGGTGAGTCCCTGGGTCCATGCTTGACTGTCAGTCTCCCTCCAGGGGATCTGGGATCATCGCTTGTTATTGATCAGCTGCCACCAGCTTCTCTCACAGTGAAGGCAGCCTCCTGGAATTTAAGGCTAATTAAAATACAAATCCATCCGTGTAGACAACGGGAGTGCTTGAAATGGAGCAGAAATGGGCCCTTGAAAGAAATCATACGCGTAATATACGCTCGGCAGCTTCGTCCTCTGGCCTGTGGCTTTGAAAGATACTGTTAAACAGGTTGCTAATGTCCTGACTATACTGAAATACTCCCAGAGTATTTCCCACTCCTTACAAATCATATCATCAAAATATACAATGTATCAATCATGTTCGGTCTATAGTCTACTCTCATCACACATCTCCCATCCTGAGAGGAACCTCCCAACACCCTTTATTTGGTGCTCCCTTCTCTATCTGAGCTACTCAATGTCTCTTTTGCAAACCACAGCACTCAAAAGGAGAGAGAGAGAACAAAAGGGAATGCCCTGCCACAGAGGCAGGGTGGGATGGGGTTGGGTGGGGGGGTGGGAGGGATACTGGGATCATTGGTGGTGGAGAATGGGCACCAGTGGAGGGATGGGTATTCGATCATTGTATAACTGAAACCCAAGCACAAAAATTCGTAAGTCTACAACTGTACCTCATGGTGTTTCACTAATAAAAATTTAAGTAAACACACACACACACACACACACACACATATATATATATATACATATATATAATGTATTAGCAAGGCAATGATAAGGGGAAAGGGGAGGTGTGTTCCGAAAACAAACTGAGCTGAGTGGGCCCCAGGGGACACATCCTGTTGTGGCCCCTACAACACCAGAAAGGTGGGCCACAACCCAGGCTCTGACAGCTCAGGGCACCTGAGCCACGTGATGCCAGGACCTAGGCTGTTGCCCAAATCTCCTCTCTTTGGCACCAGAAGGGGAAGGAGAGCGGAGACCACACACCACACGGATCTGAGTCGCTCAGAAGTGCAGCATCTGGAAGGTGACTCGGTGCTTTGCAGGTCGGACCCTGGGTCCCAAACCCAGCACCACATGGACACCCAAGGTTAGGATTAGCCCCAGAGTGTCCAAGTGTGGCCCCCAATCCGAAAGGCCAGCAGCTCAAGGCAAGCATGCTGAGAGATGGCACGAGGAATAGGCGCGAGGAACGCCATGGGGACCTCTGGAACCAGCCGTTCCTGATCTCCACCCGGGATGTCCCTGTCACAACTGCAGTAAATCCCTGATCCTTTACCCATGTGTTTTTGGACAGAATAGAGAGTCCTGCACTGTTCAGACCTCCATATTATGTAGGTCATGCGTAACTTCAATGTTTGTATCTTTGTTACGAGGATGACACAGAAGTTAAGGCCAGGGTGTTGGGTGAAGTTCAGAGGAGTGGCATCCAGCGACAACTGATTTCCTTATTGGGGTTCATGCCCCCAGGGAATCCAAGAGGCTCCTGGCATAATATGTTTGCTTCCATAAGTGCTCGGCTGATGCCTGAGGCCTCTGGGGGAGCTGGTCAGTTCTGAGAACCCTCCGGGGCATCCTTGACTCATTTCACCAGGTCCTGGAAGAGGAACTTCCACTGCCGGGGATGTTACAGCCACTCTGACACCAGGGCCACTGGCCCGTGGACACCCGCAGCACACAGCAGGTGAGTCGTGGTCTCCTGATCGTGGGGCGCTGGGCACTGGCCACAGGCTGCTGCCCCGTCCACCCTGCTTCCATCTCAGCTGCAGTGTCACCTGCACGTGCCGATCCTCAGCCGTTCACAGAGAGACACGCTGAGTAAGCGGCCCCCCGCATGCCCAGAAATAGCGCGTGCCCACCCATCTAGAGCACTCCGGGTGCTCCCTGCCGACCTCTCCCTGGAGGGAAGTCCTCCCTCTCTGAAACGTCAGAGCACAGGGTGGCAGGGTCCGGACACAGCTCAGTCACACGAGCCATTTGCTCTTTGATGCCTGTTTTTTTTTTTTATTCTTCGTTGTGTCTCTGGGCTTGGTTGCTGCCTGTGACAATCATCTGTGCTTTTTCCTTCCTGAGAGGCCCCCATGCTGGGAGTGCTCCCTGTGCATTGATCTGCGCTCTGCGTGCTCCTGGGTATTGACTGATTGATCCATGCTGGGAGTGATTGATCCGGGTATTGATTGATCCTGGTATTTGAGGATTGTCCTACTTTGGACAAACTTGCAGGCTATCGAATGTAGCCTGCCCACAGGGCAGAGTCTGGCAAACTCCCCGTGGCCTACCAAATATGCCAAATACCAGTAACAATGATGGGTCTCATTCTCCTAAAGAGCCGTGAATATAATCTCATGGCTAGGATGAAAGAGACGTTACTGGGGCCTGCTCGAGGCAATCGACGATTAACAGGATGATGAAATGAATGAAATGAAATTTGAGGATTGATCCATGCTGGGAGTGGTCCCCGTATATTGATCCATGCTAGGAGTGCTCTATGCCAAAGTGCTCCTGGGTGATGATTCCTGCTGGGAGTGGTCCCCATATATTGATCCATGCTAGGAGTGCTCTATGCCAAAGTGCTCCTGGGTGATGATTCCTGCTGGGAGTGCTCCCTGTATATTGATCCATGCTAGGAGTGCTCTATGCCAAAGTGCTCCTGGGTGATGATTCCTGCTGGGAGTGCTCCCTGTGTATTGATTCGCTCTGCTCTGCATCGACCTTTGGGCATTTCCAGTTTCTAAATAAATCTGGTGTGAATGTTCCTGTGGGTTTGGGGTTCCCCAGCGGGGCTCTGGGACCTGGGACTGACTTCCTGTGACCGGTCCTATGGGGACCTCGTGGCTTTGGCGGTGTTTGGGCTCCACAGTGTTACGGCCACCAGGTGCTCAGGGGACCACGCACCCAGGATAAGACGTGGTGTCCTACACCCCAGCCCTGGGCCCATCTCCCTGGCTCTATGTGGGCACAGTCTTTGGGGACAGATGCACTTAGGGCCTGAACCTCAGGACCTAGTCTAGTTTAGCCCTGGATTTCTTCAGCTTTGGTGGATTCTGCCCAGTCGTTTTCCAAAGAGTTGACAGAAATAACTGACACGCCTTGGATATTAACCCTTTGTCAGCTGGGGCAGGCAGGCATCTCGCCCAGCCTCCGAGGAGTCGTTTATTCTGCTCATTCCCTTTGCCGTGTGGCAGCCTCTTCGTTTGATGTGGTTCCTTTGCGTGCCTTTGTTTCCACATGCTCAGCCCGTGGTTTTGAATCGTGAACCTGCCTCTAGAATCAGTGTCATGTTCTCCTCGGCGTGATCCGTAGATTGAGGTCTGATCCGAATCTCTCTAGCCCGGTTTGATTTGACTTTTGTGTATGGTGACAGAAGTGGGTCTGCATTCATTTTCTTTTTTTTTTGCATGTGATCGCCCAGTTTTCCCAGAACTGTTTGTTGAAAAGGTTTTCCTTGCTCCACTTCACACTTCTTGCTCCTTTATCAAAGATTGACTGTGCGTTCTATTCCATGGGTCTGAGGGTCTGTCCATCCAGCACCATGCTGTTTGAATGACTGCAGCTTGACATTGTAGTTTGAAATTGGGGGATAGAGGCCCCCCCATCTTCTTTTTTTCCTAGCATTGTTTTAACTATTTGGGTATGGGGGGGGGACTGTTATTATCCCACATAAATGTCAACAGTGTTTGGTCTATGTCTTTAAAAATGTGACGGGCGTTTTTATAGGAACTGCATTGAATCTGTATGATGCTTTGGTCAAGACTGTCATTTGACAATATGAATCCTTCCAGTTCATGAAAGGGAAGTGTGTTTCCTTTTTCCTCATCCAGGTGGGCAGTTTTGGTTTCTGTTATGAGAATATTGTCTTCTGGTGGGTCTGGAACTGGTGTATTTTCAAGTGTTTATTTCTCTTATTTGATATAGTTTAGGAAATGAGGCTTTTGAGCAATGCTGTGAATCACAGTGCTTAATATAAAGTCACGGTCCTCACGGTCCTCCCATTGTTCATCGATTTGCTCGAGGGGGCCCAGTAACATCTCCATTGGAGACTTTGTTGTTACTGTGTCTGGCATATCGAATACTCTCGGTAGCTTGCCAGGCTCTCTGAGAGGGGCGGAGGAATCGAACTCGGGTCGGCCATGTTGGCTGCGTGCAAGGCAAATGCCCTGCCACTGTGCTATCGCTCCAGCCCACTTAATATAAAGATTAAATAAAAATAAGTAAATGCAAAAGAACCTCAGTTTTTGAGGTGCCCTGGCGAGTCCGACTTCATCTTCTCTGTAAATAACCTTGTGATTATTATGTGCAGGAGAAATCTGTAGCTGTCCCCCACCCTGACTCACCCCGAGCTCCGGGCCAGCCTTGAAACCCCTTGTGAGGTGAAGAAAAAGCCCAAGAGGCCTCCTCCCCCGAGCCACGGAAACGGAGCCTGCTGAGGGTGGGCCACGCTGTCCTTCACGGTACTGTTGTCTGGGTATTTATAACATTCTACAAAACACGCAGGAGCGATCAATACAGATTTACAGCCACATCTTCAATGAGTCTTTAAATATTTATGCCATTGCTTGACTTAAGTTACTCACTGAATTATATTGCACGAGAGCCTTCAGCCTTCAGCCAAGCGTTGAGGAACCATCCCCTCTGCCACACGCTCCCTGTGAGTGTGCAGTGGGTTTGCTCAAACAGGCTGTGGGAAGCTGTCCTCCGGGAAGAAGGGCCCACGTGACCCCTGTGGCCCACGGGGGTGGGGTGTGGACACAGAGCGGCCACTGGAAAGGGCCAGAGGGATGGGTACTTGATCATTGTATAACTGAAACCCAAGCACAAACATTTGTAAGTCTACAGCTGTACCTCATGGTGTTTCACTAATAAAAATTTAAAAATAAAAAAAAGAAAAAAAGAAAAGATGGGGCAGTGTCCCCCTGCATGCGACACACTTCATGCTTCACCCAATCTTCCAAGAAGGTGTTGGCTCTTGAGATGGTTGTGATGTTGGCCATAGACTTTGGGGCTTTGTGGGGCGATTGGCGGGGGTGTTAATTTTTTATTTATTTATTTTGACTGAATCATTGTGAGATACACAGTTACAAGGTTGTTCACGATTGAGTTTTGGCCATACAATGTTTCAGCACCCATCCCTTCACCAGTGTGTATTTCCCATCACCAGTGTCCCTAGTTCCTCTCCCACCCCGTCTCTCTCTCTCTGTCTCTGTCTGTCTCTGTCTCTGTCTCTCTCCTCTCCCCTGCCCCTCCTCTCTCTCTCTCTTTCTCTTTCTCTCTCTCTCCCTCTCTCCTTCTCTCTCTCTCTCTCCTTTGTGACTACAGACTTTGTGACAACTTACACAGCGCATCAGTGTGGGTAGAGTTGAGATTTGGGGACCCAAACCCAGTGTCACCCTTGCACCTACCCCGAGATGGGAGGGGACCCGCACCTGGCTGTGTGGTACAGGGGGTTCTCGGTGGTTGAGGGAGTGAAGTCTGAAAATATCTCCGGTGCCTCGTGCGTCTGTGAGACCTGAGACGTCTCCCTTGCCAAGTCTGACGACCGAGGTCGGGATGTTTGCTGATAAACGCGGGCAGACAGGCCTTGCAATTTCCTTTTCATTCCTAGAGATATTATTTAGTACGTCTCTTTGATGGCAGGTGATGCACAAATCGGTTTTAATATCAATAATGTACCATTTGGAGAATGTTCAATTTCTAGGCCCACAGTGGGGGGTGAGGGGGAGCCCTCCCGTCAGGATTTATTGCCCCCGCCCCCCCCAAGACAGAGGAAGTGGAGTTCCTTGCGCAGACGAGTAAACAGATGGTCTCTGGAAAGCATCCGCGTTCTGAAGCACCGAGTTCGTTTTTGGACAGCGTGGAGTCGCCTATGCCAATGCGGCGGCGGCCAGCGGACGGCAAGCGGCAAGACGCCCCTCCAACCGGGGAGCTTCGTGGGGGGTCTCTGTGGTCAAGTTGACAGAAACGGGTACCAATTGCCAGGTGCCCCTTGGGTGGGGTTGAGTGAGAGGATCGTGATGGGCAGGGACCGGCGGACACCCCAGAGGCGGCGGCAGAACTAAGAACACAGGGCGCTCTGCCCACCTCCAGGCCAGAAATCAGGAGGGCTGAGCGGAGGAGGAGGCCTGACAGCAGGGCTGGCTAAGAAGGTTTCAGGTGCCCCAACATTGAGGACCCCCTCCGACTTAACCCTCTGGCTGCCCACACCCCTCATCCACGCGTCTCCCCACCTACCCGGCTTCCTCGGACCCTGCAGCCCGGGCCCACCCCTATGTCTCTGCTCCGGCCTCTCCTTTCTGTTTCCTGTCCTCACAGCTCAGCTGAGAGCTCAGAAGTCCCGGCTCCAGCATCTGCTGGTGGGTCTCCCTCCAAACACCCCGAGGTCCCAGAAGCCCACCTGCAGCCAGGCAGCCACCAGGGGCACCGTGAGGATGGGCTGGACTCTTGGCACTGAAGAGTCTCTGTCTCTGTCTCTGTCTGTCTCTGTCTCTGTCTCTCTCCTCGGCACGTTTCCTTCTCTTCACATTTTGTTTGGAGGCCACATGCAGGGGTACCGGGGTGGGTGGACACAGACACGCAGAGCCAGGGGGTGTGCTCAAACCCGGGGGGCCAACCCAGCCCAAACACCTTTCATTAAGCCAGGGGCCCTGGAAGGGCCGGGGACTGAGGTGAGGCTCAGGTCCAGTGACCCGCAGGCCCTGCACGGGGGCGAGGAAGCACTGGGTGGAGGCAGGAAGGGGAAGGAAGGAAGGTGACCCGACATCTCTGGGGTCTGTCTCCTGCTCTGCCCTCGATGTCGGCCCCAACTCCTGCCCCTGGTTTCTGGTTGCAGTGAGTGGAGCAGGTGAGCCTGGGGGTCTTCTGAGAGCCCCCCGAGGCCTGCTGCAATCACCCGCTGACCGGAGGTGTCCTGCCCATGCCACTGATGTCTTGGTGTCACGAAGCTGAAATCCACAAGCTGGAGGCGTCCACTGGACCAGACCTTGGGGACAGGAGAGACGGCAGGTGTGCCCTGTCTCGGGGGTCGGTGGGGTGGGGTGGGGGTGGGGGGAGCAAGGACTCCCAACACGTCACTGTGTTAAGGAGGGACGCCCATGAAAACCAGCACCAAGGGGCCAGAGACACGGGTAAGGCATTTTGCTTGCACATGGGCGGCTGGCACCTAGAGTCACAGGCACCCCAAAGCCCCATCGGGAGTGAGCCCTGAGAACTGCTGAGGGAGGCTCAAAAAACAAAAGCAAAGGGTCTCGGACCCAGGTACTGCACCCCTTCCTCCAGGCCGTCATCCTGGGCTTCTCTGACGACTCATGCTTTGGTCCCGCGGGACCCTAGAGCACCCCTGAGCTGAGCCCAACATCGACGCCCCAAGCTCCGTGTGCCTGTTGCTCCCCCTGTACACCCCCAGCCTCTTTTGCACCTCCACCGCCACCCCCAGAGCACCCACGCCCCCTTGGCAGCAGCCCAAAAAGCTTCCCCTACCCCACAATCCATCTTGCCCAAGTGGCACCCGTCCTGCGCTGGGTCCCCGCTGCTGTCCCAGGGTGTCACAGTGACTTGGGGCTTCTGCCTCCTGCCTGGCAGATGCCGCCCGCACCCGTTCCACCTCAGGCTCCTGCCTCCCCCATTCAACTGGGTTCCCCGTCTGTCCTTTCTCAGGGCCTGCCTGCAAACGGGCGGTGTGGGCCGCTCCTCATCGGACTCCCCAGAGACACCCCGTGTGAGTCACTGAACACCAGGCAGAGCCTGACGTCAGTCTCAGCAGGGGCCTCTGGGGGCCGCCCAATTTTCCAGATCCTAGAGAAATGGCCACGTGTCTGCTTCTCTTGAACCCAGAGAGAATCTGCATGGGGAATTGCAGGACTCGAGCGTTCGGTGGCCGAGAGCTGCCTCCCAGGCCTGGCCCTCGGCAACAGATGAATGAGAACCAGGGGAACGAAGAAACAGGCCCCAGGCTGGTCCGTGATGAGTTGGTTTCTCTCTCCTCCCCAGCAGAGTCCGATCTCTCTTACAGCACAATTGTAGTTGGAGTTCTGGTCCTAGTCCCTATTATCATAGTTCCGTCATGCTAGTCTCCTCATAGACATCAAAATCCCCTCTCTCTTATCCCTTACAGCATCTTATGTAGGAATCATGAAGGGTGGAGTACACATAGGTGGGGTTGAACGTTGTCAGAACAACAAACAGGTAAAGGCACTCCTACAGCAGGTAGGGCGTTTGCCTTGCACGCGGCCGACCCAGGTTCGATTCCCAGCATCCCATATGGTCTCCTGAGCACCGCCAGGAGTAATTCCTGAGTGCAGAGCCAGGAGTAACCCCTGTGCATTGCTGGGTGTGACCCAAAAAGAAAAAAAAAAGCTACTCCTTCCGTTCTAGGGGATTAACTCAAGGACAAAATCTCATCTGAGGGTTCAGCACTCCAGATTACAAGGAGATCCACTCAAGGACAGGATTCCATCCAGAGCGTATGGCTTTCTCCTTTCCTCAGCTAGTAATCCACTTAAACAATCATAGTAAATTTACTTCTCATAATATTTCTAGCCATTTGGTATGAACACAGTAAGAGATATGTTAAGCTTAAAGGTTGGCTCTTGCTGGGGACATCTCCTAACCAGGCCTCAGGCCAGGTTAGACTTTGCTAACCCCAGCAGGGTCCTTATTCAGCTACTTCTTTTTGGGTCATGACAGAGTTTGTTCCACCACCATGCTCTTAACTGATTACACTTATGGTGCTTATCTTATTCCCTTTCGATGCCAGGGTAGCTTAGAGCTTGCCCTGGGTCCATCCGGTCCCTTCTTTGGGACCCTGCTTTTGGAGTGCTAGGTACTAAGGGCAAGCGAGGCTTAAGTTTAGTAAAATATGGATTCCCAGGAGTAAGTATTATTTTGGAGTCAATTAATTCCCATGTTACAAAGCATAGCATGAACTATCTTCCTGTGTCTATACAAAAAGGACATCGCTAAACCACACACGTGACATAAAGGAAAGAGAAAAGCAACAAAGGGTTATTAGTGCTTGATGGAATTGGGTGTGCCTCAGGGGCACTGTAGTGGGAGTAACTCAATAAACTTAAGCTCCCCGTGGGAAGAGCAAGGACACCCCAGTGTTATCCAACACACTCTAGAGCACACCAAAATTGATGCAGAGAAATTACTAGAAACTCCACGAGTGTCTAGAGCAGTGAACTCTGGCAGGTGCTAAATCCCAGTTTCCAAAGCTGGGAGAAGAAAAAGAGAAAAGCAATTGATTTCAACACAGCCTCCATGGGTGCTATTTCCCTTGCCCAACTGAGAAACAATTTATTTTGGAAAATGCCCAACCTAGTTTTTTACCAGTTGCAATAGCTCTGCACTCAGCCCTCCTCTGCCCTTCACCCACACAACTCCTTCAGCAATGACTGGCACTGCGCCCCCTACGCGCGCACACACACACACACACACACACACACACACACACACCCTGCACCCCTACGCCCTACCACAGAGCATGGCTTGTGCGGACCCAAGACTAAGTGGCATATCCATGTCCTGTCACTGCTAAACATTCCGGCGAAGATTTTTTTTAAGAACAAGGACATGCTGTTTGCAGTGCCGCGGACAGATGCTGGCGGGGGAAGGCTCCAGCATCCAGGGCCCAATTCCCAGGCCCGTGCCGGAGAATGTCTCCCTGGCAACATTCTGACTCGGATCTTCCAGCGCCTGAGTCTCACACACAGCCGTGGCTCTGAGTCCTGTGGTCTGGTCACAGCTGCAGGCTGTCCGCCCTCGGTAACTCTGACAGCTCTGAAGAGTGCAGACCACCTGTTGCGTATCACGGTGCAGGACTGGGATTTATTGGACTCATCATTAAATTCAGGCCATGGGCAGAATCACGGAGCAAGTGACAGCCAGTCCCCCTGACGTCTCCTCCCTCCTCTCTTGGTGACACTAGTGTGGGTTTACCAAGGTCACACCACTTGGTAAAGGCACTCTCTCCAGGTAAGGAGATTTCTCTGAAAACCCTTACGGTTAATTGATGTTGCCTGGGAAATTCGTGGAGGCCCTGGTTCAGAGTTCTGGGTTAAAAAAAGAGAGAGAGAAGGGGAGTTACTGAGAATGCTCCTGGTCCCAAAGAGAGCCGAGATCACCGGGAAATCCCAGATGGAGTAGGTGCCGCATCCCGCCTCCTCCAGAGGGAACCCTGGTGACCATGAGCCTCTACAAGCATAACTCGCTTATGCAGGAACCAGGACTCTCACTGCAAATGGCCGCGCGACGTCTTCTTATATATAAAGTGGTCACTGGAAAGTAAATTCTCCAACGTTTCTCCCTGAAAATCAGGCTTAACTCTTTTACAAACCACAACACCGAATAGGAAAGAGAGAACAAAAGGGAATGCCCTGCCACAGAGGCAGGGTGGGATGGGGATGGAATGAGGGGTGGGAGGGATACTGGGATCCGTGGTGGTGGCAAATGGTTACTGGTGGAGGGATGGGTATTCAAAATAAATAAATAAATTTAATTTTTAAAAAAAGAGAAGGGACAAGACTTACTCCCATGGGTCCCTGGCTTGGCCACCCAAGAGTCAGTCTGGCAGACACAAAACCCAACCTCCAGGGCTGGAGCGACAGCACAGCGGGTAGGGTGTTTGCCTCGCATGAGGCCAACCCGAGTTCGATTCCCAGCATCCCATATGGTCCTCTGAGCACCGCCAGGAGTAATTCCTGAGTGCAGAGCCAGGAGTAACCCCTGAGCAATGCCGGGTGTGACCCAAAAAGAAAAAAAAAACTTCATTTCACAGGGACATATCTCCAACCCTCAAGGAAAGAAGCGGGAAGGGAACAAATGCATGGACACCCCAGCATCCCAAACCCACAGCAAATGAACACACTGTCGCAGGTTCCAAGGTGCCGACCACCCACTTCTGGAGGATGAGTGAAGTCTTCCCAGCAATGCACAAAAAGTGGGTAGTTCTAGGGGAAATCGCCTGCTGGGAGAACAAGCAAGTCCTAGAAGCAAAGGTCTACGTTCTAGACAGTCATGCAAAGACGTGCAAACTCACTGTGACCAGATAAACAAAAACGATGAGGGAGGAAACAAGTGCCTGACACAGAGGCAGGCAGGGGGACAAAAGGGAAACTGAGGATCGTGGGCACTGGTGAAGGGATTGGGGTGGGAACAATACACGCCTGAGATGCAATCGTAGATATCTTTGTAGCTTTGTAATTCACGGTGATCCGATTTAAAATTTAAAAAATTTCTGAATTCGTTTTTTCTGAATATTTAGTCTTCTCAGAGCCCACAGACTGAGTGGGCAGGAAAACTCAACTGCAGTCGTGGATGCGGTGCCAGAGTCACCAAGGCCCAGCTGTGCTCAGGAATCACTCCTGGTAGACTCGGGGAACATATGTAGTGGACCCCTTGGGGGGAAATATGATTTTCATGAGTCTTCAGGGCATATTATTTTCAGGAAGGCTATAATAATGACTTCCTTCTTTCCCCCAGCCCCTTTAAGGTAAACACTCGAGCCCCCCTTAGTTATACCCCCTTTTTCCCCAAGTTTGAACTGAGATGGGCTCTCGGTGCACTAAGAACTCACACGTGGAACAGCTCAAGGCCAGGCAAGACCCACTGAGGACACGGCTTTCCTGGGATACATCTCTCAACGGATTTGGCCACCAAAGAGTAGTCACCCCAATCCCACCACCCAGAAACCAAGTTAGAGATTCCAATTCTGTGTCTATTTTTCCATTCTTTTTAATTAGCACATGCGTCTTTCTGTAGCACGTGGATCCCACTGTTTTATCCCACTTCACAATCAGCTTGTTTTCTATATTTTGAATAATTTCCATTTTATTCAGTATTCTCAAAAACAGAATCTGCCGTCCCATTAGTATGCAATAATTTATTTAGCCAACCACCATTTGCGGCTCTGTTCTGACGGAAAACCTGGCAATTCCATTTTTGCCACGGCAAGGACGTTGGCTCTTGAGACGAAACCCCTGCTCAAAATCCCTGCTCCATGCTGAAAGTAGACTATAGACCAAACATGATTGCCACCCATTGCCTCTTTTGCAAACCACAACACCCAATAAGAGGGAGAGAACAAAAGGGAACGCCCTGCCACAGAGGCAGGGTGGGATGGGGGAAATGGGGGTGGGAGGGATACTGGGATCCGTGGTGGTGGGAAATGGGCACTGGTGGAGGGATGGGTACTTGATCATTGTATGACTGAAACCCAAGCACAAAAATTTGTAAGTCTACAACTGTAACCTCATGATGTCTCACTAATAAAAATTAAAAAATAAAGTAAAATAAAATAAAAATCCCTGCTCCAAGTGGAGGCAGAATCGCCAGCCTTTCCTGGGGTGCCCAGGGCAGTCCTGCCGCCTGCAGAGAGGGATCGGCCTCGCCTGGTGTGCTGGGAGCACCTCAGATGTGAAGTCTGACCCTCTGCTGGGGGTCACCCCCTCAATCGGCTGGCTGCCCTTCCTCAGCAATTTCCATTCTGAAAGAACTATAGCACCGTAGCACTCTCCTCCCGTTGTTCATCGATTTGCTCAAGCGGGCACCAGTAACGTCTCCATTGTGAGATTTGTTATTACTGTGTTTGGCATATCGAATACGTCACGGGGAGCTTGCCAGGCTTTGCCATGCGGGCGAGATACTCTCGGTAGCTTGCCGGGTTCTCCTAGAGGGGCGGAGGAATCGAACTCGGGTTGACTGCGTGCAAGGCAAACGCCCTACCCGCTGTGCTATCGCTCCAGCCCAACAAGGCTCCCCAAATTCTAAAGGTCATTGATGAAGACCTGGTTCCTCGTGGGGAGCAGCAGCGGGTCCTGGGGAGGGCAGGGAAGGAAGCTGAGCTGACAGCTGTGTCTGTGGAGCAGGCTGGAGTGACCACTGAGCACTGGCCGGGGGTCCCACTGAATGCACGATGCTTCTCACCCACCCACTCCCACCACCCACTCCCACCATTGTAAGGTAAGGTAAAGGTAAAGGCCCTCCCGTTGATCGTCGATTTGCTCGAGCGGGCCCAGTAACGTCTCCATTGGAGACTTTGTTGTTACTGTGTCTGGCATATCGAATACTCTCGGTAGCTTGCCGGGCTCTCCGAGAGGGGCGGAGGAATCGAACTCGGGTCGGCCACGTTGGCTGCTTGTAAGGCGAACGCCCTACCACTGTGCTATGGCTCCAGTGGCGCAATCGGTTAGCGCGCGGTACCCACCATTGTAAATTCGAAGATATGTTTACTCTGCTCTGAGTGGCTCCGTAGCCAGCCGGGGGGCGAATGGGGAGGATTCGGGGTGCCATCACGGAATGAAGCTCCTCCCATGTGTGGAAGGCAACTCTCCTCAGATTCCAACTGTAGGGTTACGGCAGGTCCAGCGCCAGGTGGAGACGGTTGCCAAGAAGACTGTGTGTTCTCGGCCTCTGGGTTTGTCTGATTGTTTCTCTGATTGCGTGTGGCACTGCGTGTTTGTCCGAGGGACCCAGAGACTCTACATAGAGTTTTGTTCTGGTTCACGGTCAACGCCTTAGCCTTTCCACTTGAAACCTGCATCCATTGCTTTAGATTTCTTTCCCTTTCTTTCTTTCCTTCCTGCTGTCTTTTTCTTTTGTTTATTTGTGGGGGGGGCACACCCAGCTGTGTTCAGGGATCACTTCTGGCCAGCTTGAAGAACCGTATATAGTGTCAGGGATCGAACTGGGTCAGCCACGGGCAAGGCAAGCGCCCCACTCACTGCACTATGACTCCAGGCCCTCGGCCGTTTTCTTGACTTAGTTCACTTACTATTTCTCTCTTCTGACTTTCTGAACTGATCCACTGATTTCCTCATCGCTTTGCAGTGTCCCTCCCTTGGACTTCTCACTGTTTCTATGAGATTCCTAAACCTTCCCCGCCCATCTGGTTTGGGTTTTCATTCTGAGAAGACTTGAATTCTAGTAAATTGAGCAAAATTCAAAAATCTCAATAAACTCCAGCTAATTCCTCTCTTGGTTTACATTCTCTGCATGTCCCTCTGCAAGGCCTCCTGACCTAGTTCAGGACCCTGCCCACGTTCTACATTTTCTTCCCCGTGTCAGACTCAGAATTACAGCCCTCTAGGGAGTCACTGTCACTGTCTTCCAGTTGTTCATCGATTTGCTCGAGCGGGCCTAGTAACGTCTCCATTGGAGACTTTGCTGTTACTGTGTCTGGCATATCGAATACGTCACGGGGAGCTTGCCAGGCTCTGCCGTGCGGGCGAGATACTCTCGGTAGCTTGCCGGGCTCTCCGAGAGGGGCGGAGGAATCGAACCCGGGTCAGCCATGTTGGCTGCGTGCAAGGCAAACGCCCTACCCGCTGTGCTATCGCTCCAGCCCTCTCTAGGGAGTAAAGAATATATAACAATGTGGGCCCACTGCTTCCTGATTATTTGCTTTGGTCACTTTCTTTCATATTAGGAACTTTCTTTAGATGTCTGGAAATCCTTGGACATCTCTGAAACATGCTTAAACTTGAGGAAAGATTCAGAAACGTTGAGTATGCCAAGAGGACTTGTCAACTGGGAATTTCCATAAAAGTTCACTGGCAAAACCTGAACATTTTTTTTTTATATTTGAAGGGGTTTTGTTTTTTCATTTATTTACCTGAAGTTGTTCACAACAATTTGTTGCATTTAATATTCAAACACCAATCCCACCACCATTACACCTACCCACCACTATATATTTTTTTTAATTTTTATTAGTGAGACATCATGAGGTACAGTTGTAGACTTCCAAGTTTTTGTGCTTGGGTTTCAATTATACAATGATCAAATTTTGAATGATTCCACCCCACCCCCAAATCCTGTCCCCCAAAGGAGACCTAAATAATTTATTTTATATTTCTTGTTATGAATAATCTGCGAAAAAATGATTCAAAAAAATTTCCTTAGAGGAAAGTATGTGAAGATTGTTGTATTTTACCTGGAGCCAGTAAGCTCTTGTATAAGAGATTACTAGTATGTTGCTTAAGGTATACATATATTATTTTCCTCTACTTTATACCCCATCATATGTGGTGTGCTACTCTTGGTACATCAGTGGTGTAGAGGATTAGATATCTCACAGACACATTTTTGGCTGCATGCTCCAGGAATTCTAAAATTTTACATACAGTGATACAGCTGAGGTTAATTTAATTTTTTTTTAACTGAATGGTGACTTTGGGGTCCAGAGGCATCTCTGTAGTGTATTTTGTTCTGTGTTGCTCTCTTCCAAGAGATTTATTTGTTACTCTCTGGATCATGGTCTTTAATGAGCTTCTATGGCACCAGAGGCAGTTCCTGGGCTTGACTGTCAGGCTCCCAGAACCACAGGGAAATGGGGGGGGGGGGAGGTTGCCCATTCCCAACTCCATGCAAGCCTGGAGGAAAATCTGCATATTTGTACCTTGTGCTGGACAACCCTTAAAGAAAATTCCTCTAAGGACCAACTGAGAAACCCCAGTCTGGGTTTGAGGGCCTTGGGAGTAGGGGAGGAAAGAATTGGGGGTTCCCTGGAAGTAGGGGGAGTCTTGGGGGTGTCAGCTTTCCCTCTGTACAGGCTCACTTAGCCCATCAGGTTTGAAATTGCTCATGTCTGATGGCCTGATGCCGAGCTGGTGGCTGTTACCTTCTCGGGGACCAAGGTCCAGTCTTACACCTGGGAGGTGAGTGGAGGGAGTTGTTGGGGGGTATCTGAGCGACCCAAGAGGACTCCCAGGTTCCCTGAGCTGCACCTGTTCTGCCTGCTTCTGGGTATTTAAGGCTTTGTCTGCTTATCTTGAGGCATTTTTCTTGATTCATCCTCCTCACAGCTGGGGACTGTCTTCTTGAACCTGCTAACACAGTTACCTCTTGTCCATCTGGTACCCAGGTCCCAGACTGCTCTGCATCCTCCTCTCCTGCTTGTGTGTTGATGCTTCTGAAAAAATCTTCCTGGGGCTGGGGAGAGAGTTCAAGAGGGCTGGAGTTGATGCTTTGTATGTGGGAGTCCTGGGTTTGGTCCCCAGCACTGCATGGTCCCCTGGGCCCCGCTGGGTGCAGCTCCTGAGTGACCCCAAGGGTGCTCCCAAACAAATCAAAGAACAGGGGCTATGGTGCCACCAACAGGTCAACCTGTACCTGTGGGGCGAGTGCATCAGCAGCCTGATGGTGCCTTCAGGTTTCCTGATACCCCAAAATTGCCGCTGTGCCTCTGGCCAGACCCCAACAACTTGGGACCAAGTTTCCCAAGAAATCAAACATCCAAAAGTTAGGTATGTGGGAGCCACACCCACAAACCACCTCTGGCTCAGCTATGCAAGCTCATTTATTGGCCTTATTTCAGAGACCCATAGATAAATCTCGAAAGAGATTAAAAGTCACAGTTAAGCTCAGACCCGAGCATGACTGATCAGACTGGGGTAAATCGGAAAAGAGTGGGGTAAATTGGAGGGGGGTGGGTTGGCCTGGTGGCCCGCCCAAGCAGACCCCCAGCAGCCACTTGCTTCCACAAACCAAAATCAGCACCATACCCCCGGCCTGACTCTACCATCTCAGTATGGACCTCATCAAGGTATAAACTGCTGAAAATTTTGGTATGCGGGTTTTGTGATGGAAATCTCCAGGCTTTCTCAGAGTTGGGGTGGGCTACCTCCCCCACTGCCCAATACACATGGAGGAACTGGCAGTCACCCCCACTAACCAACTCCAGCACCACCCTGTAAGCTCTACTACTGGCCTTGCTTCAGAGACCCCTAAATAAATCTCGAAAGAGATCAAAAGCCACAGTTAAGCTCGGACCCATACATGGTTGAACAGACTGGAGTAGATTGGAGGGGGTGGGTTGGCCTGGGCTCCCCCAAGCAGAGTCCCCGGGCAGTCACTTGCTTCCACAGTCCAAAATTGCCGCCATACCCCAAGCCTGACTCCACCATCTCAGGATCGACCTCACCAAAATATAATCTACTGAAAATTTTGTACTGTGGATCTTAGCGCACCAACATCCCTGACACAGAGACACAGTAGCAAGTCCCAGAAGACACCACAGCGCCGGAGATCTCTCGGGGCCCCATACCGAGCCAATTTCACCGGGGCACCCCAGATGGAGCAGGTGCAGTCTCCCTGCCTACTCCTGATGGAATCCCGGTGACCAAGAGCGTCGTCCACAAGCAAGGCCCAGGTATGCGGGTTCAGAACTAAATCTCCAGACCGCATGGTGGCAGAGGACCCGGGCTGTCCCTCCCCAGGTCCCCACCCACCCAGAAGACTGGCTGTCTCGCCCATAATTTGCCTCTGATGCCATCTTAGCACACCAACAGCCCCGTCCCAGAGACTCCCAGTTGAACCCCATAATGGATTGGTGCCATACAGAGGTGTCTCTGGAACCCAACCGTTTACAATCTAGAAATTTACTTTTATAATCGCAGCTGCACGAGCTCTCATGATATTCAAAACAAGATATGGAAAATATATTATCTAGCTTCTGCCCCTGGCAGGTAGGCTTGAATCGTGGTGGGAAAATTCGAGCAAAACATAATGCCCCAAATTAGAGAGAGAGCACTGGGGAAATCGTCTGCCATAGAGGCAGGGTGAGGACTGGGATGTGGGGGGCGGGGAGGGGAAATGCTTGGGACCTCGGTGGTGGAAAATGTGCACTGGTGGAAGGGATGGGTGTTCCATCATTGTATGGCTGAATCCCAAACATGAAAGCTTGTAACTCTACCTCACGGTGATACAAGAAAGTACTGTAGCACTGGCCTCCCATTGTTTATCGATTTGCTCGAATGGGCCCAGTAACATTTGCCTTGCACGTGGCCGACCCGGCCAACCCGGGTTCTATTCCTCCGCCCCTCTCATAGAGCCTGGCAAGCTCCCAAGAGTATCTCGCCTGCATGGCAAAGCCTGGCAAGCTCCCCGTAACGTTTCAATATGCCAAACACAGTAACAAGTCTCACAATGGAGATACTTGATCACTTGATCACTTGACTTCCCATTAATCATTAATTTGCTCAAGCGGGTGCCAGTAATGTCTTCATTTGTCCCTGTCATGTGCTAGTGTAGCCCAAGGGCATCTGTTTGTTCTAGGACCTCGAAGGGCCTCAAACCAATCGTTGGTGATCTTGATAAAGAAGTCTGACTATCTGGTAGGTGGGCGGCCACATGGTCTTTTGACATCCCGTGGAATCCAGTCAGGTAACAGCTCTAGTCCAGCAGTCGTCTCTAAATCTCATTACGTGTCCAGCCCATCTGATTTTTGACGCCTCGGCAAAGGAGACAGCGTCCCTGATTCTTGATCGTCGACAGAGGTCGGAACTCTGGAATCTTTCTCTCATTTGAGTGAAACGTGATACTCCAAGCATAACTCTTTGGGATTCCTCTTTTGGAGATATTCGCCCACATGGCAGAGCCTCGCAAGCTATCCGTTGTGTATTTGATATGCCAAAACCAGTAATTCAATGGAGATACAAGAAAATAAAAAAGTAATGTGGAGCTCATGCCCAATTCAATCAGCTTAATCAATGGCTGAACAAATAGCAGCACTCCTACGTTATAAAGAAAAAAAAGAACAGAGAACCCCACCAAAGTTAGGGAGCAAGCAAGCAAGCTCCTGTTTCATCCTGAACCCGAAGTTTATAGCCTTTTCTCCCTCTCTCTGTCTCTGTCCCTGTCTCTCTGTCTCCCTCTCTCTCTTTCTCTCTGGTTGATTGATTGGTTGATTGGTTTTGGACCGCACCTGGTCATGCTCAGGACTTACTCCTGGCTCTGCACTCAGGGATCACTCCTGATGGGGCTCAGAGATCTTATGGGGTGCCGGGAATCCAAACCTGGGTTGGTCACCTGCAAGGCAAGCGTCCTCCCTGCTGGGCTATTGCTCCAACCCTTGCCCTTCCCTTTTCAAGAATGGAAGTAGAAACATTCTTACTCTTTCATCTTAATTCTTGTGACTTCTAAGAATTTTTCCTAAAGAAATCACCAAAACCATGAGTGAACGTTTTCATCTTGGTGTTCTTGGCAGTGTTGTTTAGCAGGCAAAAGACGGAAACAAATGAAATACTTAACAATAGAGAAAAGGTTTAGGAAACGATGGCACGGTCGTAGGATAAAATAGTGAAAGCCATTCAAAATAACATCCATGAAGAATACTTGAGGACGGGAAATGTCCCCAGCAGACTCAGGAAGTGATGGGAGGGCAGAAAACTCTGCATTCAATTTCATCCCAATTCTGGAGAGAGAAGCAAATGATTAAAGAAGTGGGAAGAAGTGGTGAGAAAAACTTAGAGGAACGCCAAGATGTATATCCACATTTAAAACATTCTACAGAATATTGGGCTAGAGAGACAGCGCAAGGATCGAGGGGGTACTGCCTTGAATGCAGCCAACCCCTGTTCAATCCCCGGCACTCCATGGCTTCCCAAGCTCTACCAGGTGTGGCCTTGAGACCCCCAACACCGTCAGGTGTGGTCCTGAGTCCCCCGACACTTCCAGGTGTGGCCCAAGTAACCCAGCATGTGGGAGTGTCCTAAGGCCTCGCTTGAACCCAGTTGGGCAAGAATCGCTGGGAGGGGCCTACGTGTCTCGGGGTAAGACTCAGGAGGTTCCAAAAACCAGATGATAATAACAATAACTTCAGAAAATGTTAGATTCCCACTGAGCACCGCACAGTGTCGCTCCTGGCTCAAAGGCTGCCTTATATAGACCTTTTTTTTTTTCTTTTTAGGTCACACCCCGCGATGCTCAGCGGTTACTCCTGGCTCTGCACTCAGGAATTACCCCTGGCGGTGCTCAGGGGACCATATGGGATGCTGGGAATTGAACCCGGGTCGGCCGCGTGCAAGGCAGACGCCCTACCTGTTGTGCTATCGCTCCAGCCCCTGCCTTATATAGACCTGATGCCTCTCGTCCTTCATTGTACTTTAGCTGAGGAGAGGACGCATTAACCTATTATCATTCAACATGAATTATTTGTATGACCAATAAAACTTAGTATTAATTTTTTAATTGGCTGGCTGGGAGCTAGTTCAGTGATTAGGGTGGGTCCTTGGCACACGCCCAAGCTGGGTTCTAGTCCCAGCCCCACATGATCTCCCCCAACCCTAAGCATTACCAGGTGCAGGCCTGGAGACCCCAACGCATCATATAGTGCACTGGAACCCCCCAGAGCTGCTGGGTGGGATGCCCAGAGTAGGGGTTCCTGGTACCACAGGACAGGATTCAAGTAGTACCGTATCCACAACCGCTGACCCAGTTGGCTGAGAATCACCAAGGGACCCCCAGGCCTCCTGAGCAACCCTAGGAAGACAACCCCCAAAAAAATCCTAAATTAAAATAAAATAGAATAAAATAAAAATCGAATGGAGATGTCACCTCATCTGCCCCCTGGCTCCCGGTCCTTCCTGGAAGTTGCCTTGGCCTGAAACAGTTCCCTGCCTGGGACACATTTCTTGCCACATGAACCCCTCAGGCCCTCGCGTCCCAGCTCAGGCATCAGCCGCTGTCCCGGCGCAGCCCTGCACGCTGACCCAAACCCCAGGCTGGGTGCTCGATCCTCCTTGGCACATCTTAGCAGCGTGACAACTGCAGTTGTGGAAGGGAGTCTTAGAGTCTTAGTCAGAACTTCTGGCAGGGAACGTGTCCTGTCTACCTCTTCGTCCCCAACCCGGGGCCTGGCATGAGGCACGGAGCAGAGTTTGCTAAGGGGATGCGAATGCCAGAATCAGGGCAGAAATCAGCAATTTCCTGCTCTGTCATTCAGAGGCGGTTGTGTTTGCCAACGTTCTCACTCCCCGTGACCGGGAAGAGCCGAAACAGTTGGACCCGCGATGCCCAGCTCAAAATATCCGTGTTTGCCGGGCGGCACCTACCCAAATTATTGTCACCAAGAGGAAGGGAGAAATACGCTGTAAACATCTGGAAGCCAGCCTTCCGTCCCCATCGCCAGGGGAGACAGCGGGGCCCCAGGGTGGCAGCTGTGGTTGACAAAAGGACCCCAAAGCTCAGGGCTCGGTAATAATGATCATTATTTAACATCATTCTACAAGGAACCATTAGAGGAACAAGGCTGGAAATTAGCGTCAGGCGGTTCCCCCCTCTCTCCACTCTCACCCGCAGGACCCCAGCCGCACAGCGAGGGGCCCCGCGCGCCTGCCTGAGGCTCCCGTAATTAAATCCAACTCCATCCCCAGCCCCAAAATACCATCTTGTCGCATGGGCTGTCACTTCTACATGGCTCTGCCTGTCACAGCGTGTCATATCTCCCCCAGCTCCTACTGCCACTTTCGGGGACACAGTGGCCCCGGCGGACTCGTGGCTGCTGCCAGAACATTCCTCCAAGAAGCTGCAGGCCCTGCCTCCACCGTGAAGCCTTGGCACCGCGGGCACGTGGGGCCTGCTCAGAGCCCTCTGCCCAACCTGTCAGAGCCAGGTCTGGGCACTCTGCAGCCATTGTGGAAGGAGAGAACAAGGTCCTGTGCCTGGCAAGATGCAGGGGAGCAGTGTGAGCCACCGGCTCTCACAGGACACGCCTCTCGTGGTCACCCCCGGACTCCGGGCCTCCTGTCTGCATCCCTGGCTGACTGGAAACAGGATCACCTGTGGGCACACAGCTTTCTGCGGGGACACAGCTCACCTGTGAGAACACAGCTCACCTGCGGGAACAAACCTAGCTTACCTGCAGGAACACAGTTTACTGCGGGAATATAGCTTACTGCAGGGACACAGTTCACTGCGGGAACATAGCTCATCTGTGGGAACACAGTTCACTGCGGGAACAAGCAAAGCTTACCTGCGGAAACACAGCTCACCTGCAGCCAGGCAGGACCTCACTTCCCTCAGTCAAGGAGCAGCCATTAGCAAGTCTGAGGGGCTGTCTGGGGTGGCAGGAGCCCGCAGCACCTCACCAATAATGCAACTCTCCACTCGCCCAAGCAGCGTCCTGGGGCCTGTCGTCAGTGCCAGGCCTCCTGTCTCCCCGACACCAGGCCCTTCTCCTGAGCCCAGCCTGGGTAGGAGGCCATCAGCACCTCCCTTCTCTGCACACCTCCCTTCCCCACGGACTCAGAGCCTCTTCCTCCCGGTCAGGACGTGGCGTCCGCCCCCCACCCCGAGCACCCCTCCTTGGAAGCCCTGCCGGGTCTCCCGTCTCTCCCTTGCCCACTCCTCTCCTCCTAGAAGGGGGCACCCCGCCGGCCAGTCCACCTCACACCCACCCATGCACGCACTGGACTAATGTGCCCAGCTGGGGTGGGACCACCTTCCCGCAGACCCCACAGGGACACGCCTGCCCCCACCACTTCCTGTGCTCTGCGGACAACAGCGTGTTTGCCCTCTGTGGTGGCTCCTTCCAGCTGCCACTTGTGCTTGAGGGCCAGGCTGGACGCCAGGCAGCACTGTCCCGCTGTCCCCCTGCCCACCCTGGGGCTCGTCAGAACACGGGCCAGACTGTGCTCCCCCCAGAGCCGGCCTCCTCGGGCACACCTTCTCCTGCAGAGCTGGACTCGGGCCCCCGTTAAGTGCCTGTCCCAGGTGGGTCCACACAAATGCCCAGAACTGCTTCCCACGGCCTTGAAAGCCGCTTGTTTAAAAGACGAACAGGGGGCTGGAGCCATAGCACAGCGGGTAGGGCATCTGCCTCGCACACGGCCGACCCAGGTTCGATTCCCAGCATCCCATATGGTCCCCTGAGCACCGCCAGGAGTGATTCCTGAGTGCAGAGCCAGGAGTAACCCCTGTGCATCGCTGGGTGTGACCCAAAAAGAAAGCAAGAAAAAAAAAGACTGACAGATGCAATGATAGCGTTTAAAAGTGGCTGAAGGGCCAGGGAGACCCTCAGAGGGTCAGAGCAAGGCTTTGCCTGCGGGCCCCTGGGCTTGATCCTGCACATCTCATGATCCCTGCGGACCACCAATAATCACCTCTGAGCACCACTTGCCACCAGGCCTGGCCCCCCAGAAGTGCTTTACATTGAAATAAGATCCCTGGGACGTATTATCACTTCCACCCAGCGAAACACCAAGACCAGGGCCGGAGTGATGGTTCCAGCAGGCAAGGCATGCAGTGAACCAGGGCAGGTTCCATCCCCAGCACCCCAGATGGTCCCCCAAATCACCAGGAGTAATTCCTGAGTGCAGAGCCAAGAGGAACCCCTGAGCGTTGCCAGGTGTGACCCAAAACAAAACAGAACAAAAACAGCCCATTTCTTAGACAAGCTTTCAATCTCCTGCTAGCCTCCCTCATCGGCACATACGCGCTCAGGCCTGCACAGATGCACATGTATGTCTGCACACTTGAGCACACATGCCCATGTGCGGGGGGCGCCAGTTGCGGGGGCCCCGCCAGACCACTCTCCGGCCCATGGAGGTGGCCCTAGGATCCGTAGGTGCAAGGAGGGACCAACCGAATGAAGACACAAGACACAAGAGACAGAGTACAGTTTCGAAACAGAGATAAAGAGACAGGACAGGACTTTATTCAGGGCAGCAGGGGTATTATATACTTTGCGACCCAGGAAACTGTGCTTACACCACAGAAGGCAATTACATCACTAGGTCATATCATATATGGTTAGGAGAGTTACAAAGTCTACATGTTTCATATGCTTGGTTAGTCAGTGTCAGTTACTTCTTATTCTTGGGCTAGCTGTGACAAATGTTTTCTTCTAGACAACCATACATAGCTCATAGGCTGCGGTCAGAGCAGATGCAGTACCAGATTTGCACTAGTCAGGACCCGCTTGTTCAGGGTCACATAGGCCAAGATAACCATACATAGCACAGGCACATAGGCCCTTGGTCAGTTAAAGGGCCAGCTTCCCACACCCATGTGCATAGACAAGCGTACACGTGTGTATAAGCATGCATGCATGCATATGTGTATCCCGTGTCTGTGTGTGCCTGCAACCGAGCAGGGATACACAGAGGCAAGCACATGTACACACAGGCACTCGTGTATGTGCCCACAGTCAGGTATACGTGTGCATAGCAGAGCACACATGTGCACAGGCACACGTGCAAACACATGTGTACACGTTTTAGCACGCCTATGTGTGTACACAGGCAAACATGGACACACGTGTGCATGGCCGTGCATGTATTTGCCCAGGCGAGCGCTCGTGTGCAAATATGTATACACGGTTGAGTGTGTCTTTCCCTCGCAAGCACTCGTGTGTACACGTATTCACCTGGGTGTGCCCATAGGCAAGCACATGTGTGCACAGGCAGACAGCCCACACCCACGGTCCCTCCCACACTCTCTCCTGCCCTCAGCTCTGCTTCCTGTGCTTCCCTCCACCGGCCACCTCCTTCCGGTCCCTTCGGAGGAGGCTGGAAACCCTTTCCGAGGCCCCCGCTCCTAGAAGCCTGTGCCCCATCCAGGTGACCCACCTGGTGGGTCACCTTTCTCCTCGTGCCTTTCCGCCGGGTGATGGCTCATCCCTGATGCTCCTGGGAACGGGAACGGGGACTCGTCGGTGCCTCTGAGGCTCAGAACTCCCCAGGCGAAACGGCAAGTGGGTTCAGGCACGTGCAGTGACTCAGTGTAGACAGCACACTTCAAAGAGCTCTGGACACTGAGCCAGAGAGCCAGGGTACTGTCCCAGGGTCATTGTTGGGGAGCGCCTGGGGTCCACATTCCTCCGTGCCCCGCCCGGACCGAGACAGCTGCCTCAGCAGCGTTTGGAGGTCTGAGGGAGGAAGCTCCAGTGCGCCACCTCCCAGTTCCCTCAGGAAACCCCCAGGTAGGAACTTGCACCCCACGTGCTGGGGCACTGGCCTTGCTCACCGCTAACCCGGAGCTGTTTGGTCCCTGACCTCCCGAGCCCTGCCAGGAGTGATCCCTGAGCACAGAGCCAGGAGTCAGCCCTGAGCACTGCTGAGGGTGGCCCAAGCAAGCACATATACAAAGGCCGTCTCCCAGGTCACAGAGTGTGGTGCTTGCAAACTCCTCTAATACACTCTTGGTGTTCCGGAGCACCGTGGCCAGCTGTTGGGGGCGAGATGGGTCTGAGGCAGGGGCAGTGCTGAAGTGTGGAGGGGCCTGTCGGAAGCTCCGGCCCTGTGGAGCAGACGGAAGGCCCCGCCCAGGAGCAGGGCCCGGCTCAACACCCCTGTCACACCCCTGAGATGCCCGGGCTGGGCACTCCAGCACTGGGAAAGGACCATGACCCACACCTGGGACCCCAAGGACCCAGGTCAGACCAGGAACCCTCTACTTCCTGTCTGCCTGGTGGGTTCTGCACACTGTGTACAGAATAGCCAAGCACCACACCAGCAGACCCTGCCTGACCCACGTGTAGGCCTGCCAGCACGGGAGCCCAGGTTCACGGCACAGGGCACCCAGAAGCGCTCTGCTCCGCCCCCCCCCCAGGGCTGGCACTGAGCCCTGGCCACCCCAGCCTCCTCCACAGCCACCCTCCACGGCCCCTGCCCAGGCCCCAGGACACCAAGGCCCCCGGAAACACACTCATGTCTGCCCACACCTCGGCCTCCTCTGCCCCTCGCGCTCACCACCGTCCTGCGTTTAGTCCGAGAACGGCACGTCCCCCTGCTGCCTCGGAATCCCCACCTAAAGGTCCTTCCTTCCCGCCCTCCTCCCTGCAGCCGGGTCCCGAGTGCCAGCCTCGCCTCAGGACCCGGGCATGACCTGCCAGCAAAGCCTCCAGGGAGAGCAAGACCGTCACTTCCCCACACAGCTGGCAGTGCGGCGGGCACGATGCCCAGAGAGAATGCAAGCTGCCCACACGCCATGGTGCCACCCCCAGCCGTTCTGCTAACCTAGCTGCCAGGACGGAGTAAACTAGTCGGTGACTCAGCTTCCCCCACCTGCCACACAGAGATGGCGCACACGTACACACCGCACACACGGATCTCACGTGGGTCTCGTGCAAATGCAGACCACGGTGTGTGCACAGACCGCATGTGTACGCATTGCACTCACAGACCACACGTGGATGTAGAGGCCACACACATGCACACACTTCACACACAGACCACAGGCGGGTGTACAGACCACATATGTGTACACATTGCACACACAGACCACAGGTGTGTGCACAGACCACATGCGTGTACACACAGATCACACATTTGTGTGCAGCTCACACGGGCACTATGAGACGACATGTGTGCACGGCATGAGCAGGTGCACATCACACATTACACACGTGTACACGAATGCAAAAACAGATCATGAAAGCCTGAAGACGGCACACATAGATCGGGCAAGCATGCATACATGTGCATTCCACACATACAGGCATATGATATACACGTGCGTGCTTGTGCATGCCACACACACCAATATCCTGCATGCATACTCACTCCACACACAGATCACATGTATGTGTGTGCCACTACACAGAGATATGCCACAGGTATGCACTCATCTACACTGCACATATGGACACAGCATATACACTTGCATGTGTGTGTGTGTGTGTGTGTGCCACGTATCTGGGGGGATTACAGGTGCACACATGAATGTGAACAACACACCTGAACAGACCACACCCACCGGCGCACCATAAGCATGGACCATCACATGTGCATGCATGAGTGTACACCTCACACGGGCCATGTGTGTGTTACTCACGAACTCTGTGCCCACTGATAGATTGTGTGCTCACACAGATAGCAGGTACACGTGTGTGCACATACGATACACAAAACAGATCGCATGTGTGCATGCATCACCACACACGCACACACACATGTGCGTGACATACACACGGACCGGGCACACGTGCACGCACATGTGTGCACACCGCACACCCAGGCAGGTCGCACGGGCACGTATGAGTGTGCACTCCACAGCACTCTGGGCGAAAGCGAAATCTCCCCACCCACGGGAGCGACATCTTGCTTTCTTGCTCCATTCCATCCCGGCTTCTCTCCCAGGCCACGTCTCCCGCCAGGTCCCCTCCGCATCCCCCCGATGTGACAACCTGGTTGGAGGAATGCGGGTCTCTCCGCCTGCGTGAGAGCTGGCAGAGGGAGCGCATTGATGTTCTTGAAGACGGGGCTCATTAAGGCGAAATAATAGAGATCCAGATGATAGCAGAGAAGGCAGGTTGTCTGGGTGCCACCACGCAAAAAAATACTTTGTTAGCGTTCCTAATTAATACTAACAACTGCCAGGCAATAGAAATATCACACCCCACAAGATCTGCCTGCCGATCAGACACTCCCCCCCGAAGAGCCCCCGTGTCGGCTGCACTGTGATCCCTTGCTGAAATAATTGGTGCGGTTTGATTGATAATGTGGATTCCTCTTTAAAAGAAAACACACTATTTTTCATAATCAGAGCGAGAATGTATAATGAGCAGCGGGCGAAGCCTTCAGCGTCGGGTCTGTCAAAGCGTGCGGTGATTTCCATATTGATGCAAACTAAGATATTACCCTCCCTCGTTACGTTGACGGGCACATCTTTCAACAGTCAGCTCCGAATCATACATTCCTGGCAAACAAAATTACCTTCATTTTCTCCTTTGGTGCAGCAGAGCTCGCAGTTCAAATGTGCCCTAACAAGCTAATCAACTAATTTTTAGAATATGTTGGAAACCGTTTAATATTCTCAAAGAAAACAAGAAAAAGTTGCTAATGGGTCTGCGGGCGTAAACAGAAATAAATAGACAACTGGTTCATTGAGCATTAGCATACGTAAGTTGGAGCCAGTCACGCTGGAATTCATTTTGCAAGTCAAAAAAGCAGTATCTATTTGTATCCATAAGCCAAACAGCCTCATTTACCCGGCACAGACTTCAGTAGATAACCTTGGCGGGAAGGTACCAAGGAGAAAGGGTTTCTGTGCAGCGCCCGTGTGCTCTGCAAGGAGGCAGGGCCCTGAGGTGGGAGGCCGGGCCGGGCTTTGCCCTAAAGAAATGCACAAGTTTGGGGGTGACCCACGTAAAGAGGGGACCTCCCCCCCAACAGTCAAGCGCATGCAGAGGCAGAGGGTGAAACACCTGTTGAGGTGCACGCCTGCCTGCAGCCCGGCTCTGGGGAGGGATCAGCCGGCAGAGCCTGATCTGAGTCAGCACCAGCTGCGGTAGCTAACAAAGCAGCAGGTTCCAGAAGGGCCTGGAGAGCAGCGGCTGCCTCACAGCCTCCAGGTGTGGCCGATGGTTGCTAAGCCACTGCTTCCCAGGTGGGTTGGGGTAGCGACTCCTGCTTCCTGTTCTCACCAAGCTCTGGATGCTGTCAGGCCCCGCCCCTTCCCGCTAGCCCCACCCCTCCCGATGGCCCCGCCCTCCTGGTGGCCACGCCCTTTCTTTGGCCCCGCCCCTCCTAATGGCTCCGCCCCTTCTGATGACCCCGCCCCTTCTAAGCGTTCCTTTCCTGGTTGTCTTTCAAAAATCAATTTTGTTTCTTTAAATTTTTAATAGTGAGACATCATGAGGTACAGTTGCAGACTTACACATTTTTGTGCTTGGGTTTCAATTATACAATGATCAAATACCCATCCCTCCACCAGTGCCCATAAAAATCAATTTTTTTAAAATTTTTATTAGTGAGACATCGTGAGGTACAGTTGTAGACTTACAATTTTTTGTGCTTGGGTTTCAGTTATACAATTATACAATTATACAATGATCCACCAGTGCCCATTTCCCACCACCACGGAATCCCAGTATCCCTCCCACCCCCCATCCCCCCATCCCACCCTGCCTCTGTGACAGGGCATTCCCTTTTGTTCTCTCTCTCTTATTGGGTGTTGTGGTTTGCAAAAGAGGCAATGGGTGACAATCATGTTTGGTCTATAGTCTACTTTCAAAGTTCTATCGCATCACGGGCTTGTTAAGTTCTTGTTTGAAGATTCACTAAGCCGTCGTTACTAGTTGAGCCTTCTGTGTTCTTGTTTTTGTGAAGTTGAGCTGGCTTCAATGTTACTTTCCTGTCTAATTTAGTGTGCTCCTTCTGGCTCCATCCAGAGACTTCAAGATCTACGGTCTGGGCGACCAGTTGAGTGGCAGTGGGGGGGGGGGGGGTGAGGAGCTTCCAGGAGTATGGGGGTGGGGGTGGATCCTTTTCCCCACTCCAAGAAGACCCCAAGCACTCCAAGAGTGCTCAGCCTGGCCACCAGGGTAGCTAAGAGTTTTCCGTTTGGCTCTGCTCCTGCAGTTTCTAAACTTCCTCCCCAGGACCCCGCCCCGCTCCTGCGTCCTCAGCAGTTGGAGCCTGCACCTGTGAAGGGCAGTTCCTGGGTCATCTCCTCAGACCTCTCGACCTTGGCTACACGCCCTTGGACAGGCCACCCAGTGTGTCTAGTGCCAGGTGGAGAGAAGAGCACAGGCTTCCCCTCGGAGTCCAGGCACGGGTAGGTGGGAGATGGGATCACGAGCTTGCAGCTCCCTGACTGGGACCCTAAGTCCCTGCTCTCTGGGCAAGTAAGCCTCCCTCTCAGCCCCACCAGTCCCTGAGGGTCCCCCTGCTGCCTGGCCCACCGGGGCTCCTCTGGGATGGGCCCTCATGTCCCCAGCCCTTCTCAAAGAGCAGAACCCCCAGACCCCCACCCCAGCCCCCAGCCAGCACACCAGTCACCCTGCTCAGTCTCCGCCCACTGAGCCCCAAAAGTCAGTTCATCACCATCACACCGGTTCCCCACAGGGGAGGGGAGGGGAGGGGAGGGGAGGGGAGGGGAGGGGAGGAGGGGTGGAGAGAGAGGAGAGGAGAAGGGAGGAGAGAGAAGAGAGCAGAGAGCAGAGCAGAGCAAACCATCATGTAAACAAATGAATCCAGCCATGACTCTGCTTCTTTTCAAGAGATATCAGCAGCCCAGACCCTGTGGTCTGAGTTGAGGAGGGACAGTCACCATGGAAAGTCACAAACGTGCCCCGGAAGGGGAAAGCATGGCCTTCCCGGAAGAAACAGCTGAGGGAGCTTTCCAGACATCAACTTTACCAACAGACTGGTGGAAAGACAAGAGAGCCCACCACTGGCATGCAGGTGGGAACAGGGCGGGGGGCACGGTTGCTCGGGGGTACCCCGAAACAGGCTTCCTTGGGCTCTGGGAGACAGCGTCATCCACCCAGCCCAGTCGGAGAGGCAGAGTTGGGATTTCTCGCTCACCTCGGAAGTCTGCTGGGGAGGTGTTTTGCTCCCACTTTTCTGATCCTTAAAGGAAAGAGAGATTGGTGTATGGAGAGGTAGCATGGGGTGGGGAGGTGACACACTTTGCATGCAACCAACCCTACTTCCGGCCCCAGCATGCAAGGGGTCCCACCGAGTACCTCCAGAGGTGCCCCCTGAGCACAAAGCCAGGAGTAAGCCTGAGCCAAGCCAGGTACGGTCCTCCCAAAAAGGAGATTAAAAGGACTCTGGGCTTTCTTTTCTTTCTTTTTTTTTCCTTTTGGGCCACACCCGGTGATGCTCAGGGATTATTCCTGGCTCTGCACTCAGGAATCACTCCTGGTGGTGTTTGGAGGACCATATGGGTTGCCGCGGATCAAACCCAGGTCAGTCACATGCAAGGCCAATGCCCTCCCTGCTATATTATCGCTCTGGTCCCAAACCCAGGCTTTCTTTATGTCAAAAGGAAGACACAAGAAATTGTTATGAATGGGCCGGGAAATAACTCAGGGGCTGGAGCTGGGCTGGGCGCCCCTCCCCCCCCCCACACACACACAGCACCAGGAGGGACCACCAGACCAAGCCGGGAAGAGCCACTGACAACCACCACATGTGGCCCCCAAACAAAACCCAAAGAGGGCCTGGATTTGCCCTCAGGGAGGGGGGGGCAAGGAAGGCTTCAGCCTGGGTTGGCCAGAAAAGAGAAATAAATTGTTTCAAGGCAGCAGAGTGGCTGGAGGGGCGTCCCGGCCAGTATGGGGGCGCAGACAGCCAAGCAGGCAAGGTCACAGCCACAGAAAATCACGTGTCCACGTGCAAGCCCCTCACACGAAGGGTTGCCAGGGAAACAGCTTGTCCGCCGGACCTGGACACAGAACGGTCCCCAGCATCCAAGCCAGTAGCCAATCAGGGGCTGGGCAGGATGGGCTGCCCCCGGGGTCCTGGTGGAAGTGCAGGGGCCCAGGCGACCCTGCAGAGGGTCAGTGCTCAGCTGGTGTCCAGGGAGGGCCCCGAAGCTGCAGGGAGACACCTGCCCCCGAGTGTGCGGCTCTGGCTTCAACCCCAGCCCAACCAGAGGAAGAAAACGCCTCAGGAGGGAATCCCTAACGCCTCTCCAGGGGACTGGGGGGACATGGGGGGTCCAGGGCGCAATCTGGCAGGGCTTCCTCCTGGAGGCCAACTTTCAGATGGATGCAAAGCCCCCCTCCGCCCAGACAGGGCCCATGTGGGAACTGGATTTGTTGCATGGGCTGCAGAGTGAGTCCTGGGGTTTGGGGGTGATGGGGCGTTGGGAGCGTGCACATCTCGAGAGACAGACGTGCAGCCAGCAGCCCCCCGCACCTTCAGCATCGCACACCGGGTTCCATCTCCTAGGAAGACGCTGTGGAAAGGACAGGATTTCCATGAAGCTTGTCTCAACGTCCCCTACGGCGTTGATGCTGCGGGCTCTTGAAGTGGAACGTGCCCTGACGTCCTTCCCTCTCTCTGCTCAGTTCACAGGCTGTGGCAGGGCCGAGGAATGAACCAGGCACAGAAAACGGGGCTGGGGAGGCTGCTCCCTTCGGGGCCTGTTTCAGTGTGGCTGGCCGGGAAATGGGTCGTATTCACGCAGCCAGGTGGGACGGCTGCTCCTTCGAGAGATTCGTGGACATGATGGAACTCCAACCTCAGAACTTCCTAGTTGGGGTCCGGCAGCCATTCGCCCCTCGTGGTGGTCACGACACCCCCAGCGACCCTTCTGGGGCAGCCCCGAACCCAGGCACCCATCCATGGGAACCAGGGAAGGAGCACGTTGCCTCTTGGGAAGGACATACGGCCGGAAGTAGGAAAACCAAGGGGAGAAGAAGGGTGTGGTGAGACCAGGCAGAGGCGTGGGGAGCAGCACGTGGAGGGCACCCCTGGCTGGGGATGGGGATGGGGTGTGGGGGTGCCTCAACTGAGGGTTGAGGGGACTAGCTGGGAGTGAGGAGTGGGGCATGGGGGTCACCCACCTGACTCCTGCCACTCTGCTTTGGGGCACCACATGGGTCTGCCATGTCCTTGCTGCGGGAGATGGAGACAGCAGACGGGCACTGGGGTGCCATCTGGGCCCCTGGAGAGAGGCACTGACAGAGCGTCCCGGTGCTTCGACTCCCCTGGAGCTCCTCGCTGGCCCCGCCCACTCCCCCCCAATAGCCCGCGTGCTCCCCAGGGACCCCCACCCTCGGGCTCTGCATTGCTCTGCTCCGAGCAGCTTATTGACTCTCTGCCGTCCTGCCCTGTTTACTAATTAGTTAATATTTTCAAAATGCTTTGAGGAGGAAAAGCACCACTTAGGAGCTAAGTCGCTATGGTTATGTGGCTGTTATTTATATAATGCCACCCAGACGCGGCCACACAGCCCTGCCCGTGGCGAGCCGGGAACAAAGAGGAGTCTTGCCTTGAGGAGCTGAGGATGCCAGGACAATAGCAGAAACCGAACAAAAGCCGGCGAAATGGAGAGCAGATGTGGGCCGGGGCCGGGCAGGAGGGTCCTCCCCTGACCCACAGCGTGAGAAGAGCCCCACGCCTCACCCTCCCGTTTTTCTTGGGGTCTTCCGCCTCGCACTCCGAGAGGGGCCTCCTGTGCACAAGGCTCTCAGCCCAAAATGCCACCTGGCTGGGACCATGCCCAGCAGTGGTCAGGGGACCACACGATGCCAGAGATTGAACCCAGGGTTCCCATAGGCACATCCTGGGCCCTTTAAATTTCTCCCCGGTCCAAGGGTTGACACCTTTTGGGTTTGGGAGTTCGCACCTGGCAGTGCTCAGGAGCTACTCCTGGCTCTGTGCTCCAGGTCACTCCCAGTGGTACTCAGGGCACCATGCAGTGCCGGGAATCAACCCAGACCTCATGCATATGTTCAGTGCCTCTTACCCAGGGGCCTCCCATTTGGTGGATGGGAAGCCAAGGGTGACCCCAAACCCCTGCCCTGACCCCATCTCCCCCTGACAGGACAATCTTGATGTTAGCCCTGATAACAAGATGAGTAGTAAAGTATTCTCTCTCTGATTATCATGGGGATTTCTCTCTGGACGACATTCGCCTTCGCTGGGTTAATCTATTATCAGACAAAGCCGGAGGTAAGTCCAGGAGCTGAAGGAGCCGAAAGCCGTCCTTTGGGGTGACCGGGGTGATGATGAAGAGAAGAAGCAGGGTGCAGCAGGCAAGAAGCGAGGGGTCACCCACAGAGGAAGAAGCCGGGACAGGGAGAACCAAGCCTAACAAGATAGGAAACAAAGTGTCAATCTCGGTTACATTCCCAGGATCAAGGTTACAGTTCCTAGAGGTTCCCTCTCCGGGAATTCTTCAGCCTCTAATAGCAAGTTGAGAAGGGCTGAGGTTTCAGGAATGTTCTCTCCAGCCTCACCCACCCACCGTAGCCGTAGTGACACCCTTCGCTCCCCAGAGAGGGGCAGAAGAAGAAGTTCCCGCCCCGAGAACATTTCTCTCCTGGTGTTTTACCTGTTGTCCTTGATTCTGAGAGGAAATCTGAAGGCTTGGGAGGCAAACACACACCCCCATTGGCTAAGCGTTGGTATTTAACAAAAATTTAAAAATTTAAAAAAGTTCAAATGCCCCATCGGGGAGAATTTTGTTCTGAGACGTAGAGTACGGAGCTGTGTCCGGCAGAATCTCAGAGCGTGGCTGTGCTTGAACGAGCCTGGGCAGATGCGGTCCAGGTGAGGGTCTCGGAACAGGACACCTGGGCTGGGACCCTCTCTCGAAGGTTGAGTCCCTGATGAGGGACAAGAGAGACGACGGGAAAGAAGCCAGGCCCAGCCAGGTGACAGAGACTCAGCCAGTGACTAGCATTCCGGGGAGGTCCTGATTCCCCAAAGCCTCCAAAAGTGTGAGGGCAAGAAAGACTCCCCCATGCTCCCTTAAGATGGAGGGCGACCCTAGCGACACCCTGAGGGCAGGGCTCTGGGGAGGGGGCTCTGCGACCCTCCCGTTTAAGGGGAAAGTTCCCTTGGGTGTCTCCTTTCCAAGATCCTGGCAGACCTGGAGTGTAAATTTGCACACAGACAGACAGACACAGAGCCTCTGTCATAGCACCGGGTCCCACCCACTGGTACCCTCGGTCCTGGAAACTGTGCGGGCATCCCTGACTCTGCCGGGTGCAGCGGGCACACACGAGGGGCAATTTGGAAGTCACGCCTGCCCTCGCGCCAGGTTCGCCAGGAAAATAGAGAATCTGCAATTCCACTTAAAACTCCAAGAGGCTATTTTTCCCCTTGAAGGAAAACACTCTTAATTTACTAGAACCACAGAAAGGAAATTGAAACGTAAATACTTTTGACAAGGCCAAAAAAAAAAAAAAGAAAAAGGAAAAAGAGCCGGGGAGAATTCTTACCCCACGCCACGGGGAGGGACACTCCAACTTAGCAGCAACGTTGGGCCGGGGAGCAGCTTCTCGAAGATTCTAACAGCAGTGGCCACAGTCGGTCCCTCATGGATGACAGGCCATGCGTGGACACTGAGGGGCAACAGTGAAGACGTTTCTGTGACTCAGGAGCTCCATGAGCAGGGCCGGAGAGAGGGAACATGCACCCAGGGGGTGTCTGGCCGTGAGCAGAGACAAGTATGGGGGCCAAGAAATGGGTGCTGGTGGGTAGGGCCCAGGAAGGGGCGAGCCCCCCCACACCATCAAGAACCATCTCATCCTGGACACCCATAGTGTGAGGGGCAGCAGTGCCCCCCGCCTCCCCACTGCCCTTCAACCCCCAGCACAGCCCCAGGAGTGGCCGATAGGCCCAGCCGCAGAGTGACATGATTGCTTGAAGACCCCCAGAGTACTCCAAAGCCTGTTTCTCAGCCTCTCCACCCCTGTGATGTCGGCAGAACCTAGGGGGTCCCGTGGGCTTCAACCTTTCCACCTGCAGGCCGGCCCCCTTCCACGGAGGTGCGGACCCCTAGAACAGTTCCTCGACCCCTTCTGGCCTTGTCTCCTTCCTGGGGGCCCCTGCCCTACCACTCGGGCCCTTAGTCTTGTGTCATTCACTCGCCCCCCCAATTTGATTTTCACCTGTGGTCTCCTCGGAGCACCCCGGGCCCCCAGGCTGCCGTAGGACCCCCGGCCAGCAACACTCAGGGCACAGAGGAGAGTAATAACCAGCATCACCGCATGCAAAGACTCGAGGGGAGAAGCGGAAGTGATGGTGCCGGGTGGGTGCTGGGGTCCCAGGGTCGGCCCCCGCCCCAGGAGGACACATTCCCCCACCTGCCGGCCCCGCCTGTCTTTCCCCCGTTTCGAGGGGGCGGGGTTTTCTCTTGGCTTTATCATCCATAATTGGATAACTTTCCTCCAATTTTCTCCTTGGAACAGTGGAGATAAGGTTTCTGTTTAATCATCCTGCTCTAAGCACTTGCAATCAGGCAGGGGATTGCTCCGTTTAAAATAAGACAATGACATTTAATGACTTTCATTTCTTCCTATACAAAAGATTAATTTATATGCCGGAGTCATCGTTTCAGTGGGAAACTCAGCCTGTTCTTTGAGAAATGCTCTAATATGATTAACAACTCAATCCCTCCCTTCGACTTTCCATCCCGAGGCTGGCGCGGGGTAGACTTACCTTCCATGTCTCAAGGAGCTTTGGTGTGGAGAGGAAATGTGTGAATGGAGCAGGTCCAGGTGACGGGGCCAGGGGCCGCGCCCCTGTCCTCAGAGAGTGGGGACAGTCCCCCACAGTCCCGACTCCTGAGAAAGGGGGCCCACGGCTCCTAGACCCACGCCCGCCATGAATCTGTTCCAACCACAAACGTGCACATGTGGAACCAGAAATGGTGCTGGGAACCAGCCACCCCCAGAGCCTCAGCGACTCCCCAGGACAAGCTTCTCCCGTCCCAAGGTCAACCCCCATGTCACCCCACACCAAGGGGAGCGGTCAGCCAACCCTCCACCACCCCACACCAAGTGGGAGCGGTCAGTCCTCTGACCCCCATCCAACCTCAGTCTTTGGCACTAATTCTTCTGACCCATTTCCTAGGAGGAAGATGCCCTTTGGGGTTGAGACACAGACCCCTTGACCAGGGTGCTCAGGGTTCACTGGCGCAGGGGGACACCTTAGCATCCTGGATTCCTGCTGTACAGACACCAGGGGTGCTGGAAAAGGCTGAGAAAGGTGTGGAGTGGGAGCACCAGGTCCGAGGAGGGACGCCCCTCCCCGAGCAGCACCTGCAGGGACATTCGGACTGCCCCGAGTGGGGGCCCACTTCCTTCCCGGCACCCCACTCCCCACCCAGGGGAGTAATCCTCGAGAGTTAGAGCAGGCTGCTTCCTGCGCCCCCGTCCATGGCAGGTCCCAGGTACAAATGCTCGTCTCCCAAATCTAGGAAACTGGCGGGTGGCCAGGAGACAGCCAAGGGTCGTGTGCACATTAGAGGCCCCAAGTTCCATCTCTGGGCAGTGTGTGGTTCCGACTGAGCTGCTGAGTGTAGGCCATGAACAAACTGACAATAATCTGCCTCTGTCTCCTTCCTTCCTCCCTTCTTTCCTTTCTTCTTTCCTTCCTTCCATTTTTTTGTTGTCTTTGGGGGTCACACCTGGAGATGCTCGGGATTACTCCTGAGTCTGCACTCAGGAATCATTCCTGGTGGTGCTCAGGGGACCATATGGGATGCCGGGAATTGAACTCAGGTCAGCCACATGCAAGGCAAACACCCAACTCGCTTTACTATCACTCTGGCCTCACGCCTCTTTTCAAATCACCCTTTCAGAGTTTCTTAGTCTTTTGCCATGTGACCTGATAAGTGTCTGCAGGTGGTGGATTCATGTCGCATCAATTCTCTTCTTGTGATCTTGACTCCGGACCTTCTGCCAACCAGCCCGGAACGCCAACGCTTGCTCCCTGCAAGACTGCCGAGACTTCTGCCTGCTTCTGTCTCTTCACAACCAAATACCAATAAATTACCCAAAAGTGAAGTTGAACATGGGTCTGACCTCCACGACCCCTTCACCACGAGCCTTCTCCCTCAAGGCCTGGCTACCTGGGCACATTTATTTTGGAGCCTTCCAATTGTATCCTTTAAATGGGTATGGATTTTCTTATCGTTCCCACGGGACCGTGCACAGTTGGCCTGAGACAAGCATCTCCATCAAACACGGAAGACGGAAGATGTGCAGTGAGCTTTTTCTGCAGTCTAGACGTCAGGACCCAAACATCAGGACTCCCAACTGCTCTTCCTGACCCCCAGAGTCTCCCTAAATGGGAGCATGCAACCCCCCATTATCCCAAAGCATGAGTCCTTCCCCATTATTTTATTTATTTGTTTATTTACTTTGATCTTGGGGGTCGCACCAGAAGTGCTCAGGGCTTACTCCTGGCTCTGTGCTCAGGGATCCATACTGGGGACCATATGTGGTGCTGGGGATCAAATCCAGGTCCTCCATATGCAACACAAGAGACTCGAGCTCATTGCCACCCTGCTCTTTACCAGAAGTGCTATCATCTGCCAAGACAAGCATCCTATTTCTTAAAACCATTTTCCCCTTTATTTAAACACCCTTGTTTATGAAGCATTTGTTACAGGCTTCAATATTCCAGCCACCAGTGTGACCTTCCCACCAATATCATCCCCATCTTCCCAGCCACCCCCCGTGTCTGTTCCCTTAGGAGGCACAAAGATTATTTTACTAAATTATTATGATCTACCCCTCTCAGAGAGCCCGGCGAGCTACTGACAGTATCTCGCCCACACAGCAAAGCCTGGCAAACGCCCCGTGACGTATTCGATATACCAAAAATAGTAACAACAAGTCTCACAATTTGTTGTGAGATGTTACTGGTGCCCGCTTGAGCAAATCGATGAACAACGGGAGGACAATGCTACAGTGCTATTATTATTTTACTAAATGGCTAATGCAATCAATTATCAAAAAATACTTCAGTAAAAAAAAAAAACTTGTAAGATTATGATATCTCAACAGAACCTCCTGACCAGGCTGTCTTCACCGGGGCACCTCAAAGTGGGGGCGGGTTGATTTTCCCTCCCAGCCCCAAGTAGAACCCCAGCAGCTGAGAACCTCCAGAACCCAACCGCACAGCCATGCTCAAGGCCACTCTCCACAAACTCGGATGAGCCTCACCTATGAAGGAACCTGCAGAGGAACCCAGGTATGCGGGACCCATGACTGAGATCTCCAAGCTCACTTGGATCGGGACTGGGCCTCCTCCCGCCAGATCTCCTTTTCCAGTAGCTTGCAGTCACACCCACAAACTGCCCCCAGTGCCATATAAATTCATCAATGGCCAAGATCCAGAGACTATGAAATAAAACTCCCAGAAGAGAGCAACACAGAACCTCCTAGAATGTGGGCGCGCAACTTCTTATACTCTAGTCCACTGTTGTACCAAAAGTATTTTGTAAACCCGTTTGTCTGGGTTTAACATACATGCTTGTAATCTCTTATACAAGGGCTTCAATATCTCCAGGATGAAATACAACAATCTTCACACACTTATGGTGGTGGGAAGGTGCACGGTAGTGGGATTGGTGTTTGAATATGATCTGTAATGAACTATTGTGAACAACTGTATAAAATAAAATAAAATAAAATAAAAATCATGTTATCTCACCATGGGCTGGAGCAATAGCACAGCAGTAGGGCATTTGCCTTGCGCGCAGCCAGACTGGCCGAGCTGGGTTCGATTCTTCCGCCCCTCTCGGAGAGCCCGGCAAGCTACCGAGAGTATCTCGCCCTCACGACAGAGCCTGGCAAGCTACCCGTGACATATTCAATATGCCAAACACAGTAACAACAAGTCTCAAAATGGAGATGTTACTGGGCCCGCTCGAGCAAATCGATGAACAACGGGAGGACAGGACAAGACAGGGAACATTAAGCTCTTATTTTCACTGAGCTGTTTTTGCTAGTTGAGCCTTCTGTGTTTCTGCTTTTGGTAAGTAGATTCGTTGGCTTCTATGTTACTTTCCCGTTAGTTTGGCATGCTCCTACTATCAGGATTGTAGTTTGGAGATGTGGCTGCAAATGCGGCCGCATACTCCAGAAAAGCCAGAACGTTTAACTGGGTGCTGAGTTTGCACACGGCAGCCATGTGGGATGTGGGTGTGACTGCTGGGGTTTCCACAGGTCCAGTGGGGTCAGCGAAGCTGCCTGTCACACTCTGAGAAGACCCCAGAGTTCACGATCTGAAGACCAGTGTACCTCGAATTTTTAGGCATTTGGCGCCTCTGCAGAGCTCAGTAGTGAGGTGGAGGAGTTGGGCCCTTGGCATGGCAGCAGCTGAGGGGGGAGGGGGTGAGTGCAGCATTTGGCACTTCACAGGACTGGCACTCGGCCTTCCTCAGGGTGCTCCAGAGATATCAGCCATAAGATTGATTTTTTTTTAATCCATGAATTTTTGCGACTAGTTGATCTCTTCAAGATCTAATCACGAATCTGTAAAGCTGGGCTGATAGATGACCTTACACCCCCATCCAGTTCCTGGTCATGTTCCACACTCGCAGAGAATGTCACTTCTAGGGTGCCAGGGAGATGGGACACAGGTTAAGGCTCTTGCCTTGCATGCAACCTGGATTCCATCCCCAACACCCCATCGGTCCCCCCAAGCCCTAAGAGGAGCGATCCCAGAGCACAGAACCAGGAATAAGCCCTGAGCACTGCCGGGTGTGGCTAGCAACCGAAATATCAGCATGACTGGGAGGTAACTTGGGAGTCAGAGGTGCAAACCTTCCATGCACAAAGCCCCAGGTTCAATTCCCAGCACCACCTATCCCGAAATGCCATGATATATAGTCCCAATGGCCCCCATCACCACTGAACCCCAACATCACTGCCTCAGTGCACTTGAGCATCCAGAGAAATGCCCCCCGGACCACCTGAACACCTCTTTGGAGTCCCCCAAAATTCACTTCTGTGAATCCTGTTCTGCTGTCAGTGTGTGGTCTCCTACCCTGCCCAAAGCCCCTCTCTGGCCTTGGGACTTGGTCCATCTCAGCTGCTCGGGTGCAGTGAGATCCAGGTGTGGTCTCTGGATGTGAAGTGACACAGGAAGACTGCAGTGGTCAGCAGTCAGAGCCGGAGAGAAGGGGCAGGAGGCCAAGTCAGGCTAACTCACAAAGACACGGTCACAGAGGCACTCAGGATCTGGGGTACAGGCTTGGCACCAGGCGGCCCGGGGTCCCACCCAGCACTGCCAGGAGTGACTCAGAGCACTGGGCTATGAGGACACCCCCGAGCAACGCTGGATGTAGCAACAAAATCAATAGATTCAAACAACTCCACTCCTACCAGGGGGCTTCCAGAGGGCTCGCTCTCTGCTCTGCTCTGGGCAGCTTTGCCCCCTCTGCTCCCAGCTGGGCTTACTGCAGCCCCAGCCCCTCCCCCACCCAGAGTTTCAAAGGCACAAGAGACCCTCAGAGACCCTCGGAGGTACCCAGGCGGCCAGGGTGATTCCTGGCAATGCTTCCTCCTCCCCCACCCAAGGCCCAACACGGCGATGCTACAAGACCCAAGAACCTCATCACAGACGCTTTCTCCTGAGCAGAGAACATAGCAGGGTCCATCCTGGGCCAGCGGGAACAGCGAAGGCCAAGTTCTGTATGTGTGCTGGCCCCTGGAGACAAATACCGGTTCCGGGCAAAGCTCATGAGCAGGGAGGGGGCTGCTGTCCCCCAGAGAAGCAGGCGGCCGCAGCTTGAGTAGTAAAGGGACAGCCCTGAGGCGCTGGCCTGAGGGTCTCTAGTGAAGCGGAGAGAAGCCGCCTGCCGCAGCCTCCCGCCCATAGTCTAGCTCAGGGCTCCCCCAGTCAGAACCCAAACGTCAGTATGAAGCTGATGGAAGGAAGCTTCTGGAACCTTCTCTGCCCGAATGCTTGTCTGAAAAGCTCTGGAAAGTGGCACCCCGCAACATGGAGCTCACTCCAAGGCCCCGTCCTGTCTTGCCCGCATCACCCCAGAGATCAGCTTGGCTCTGGCTGCATCTGCCCTGGGGTTTAGGGAGCAGGTGGCAGGATCTTCCCCAGACGTGGGCTGCTCTGGAAGGGTCTTCCTCAGTTTCCCCCCCTGCTCCCGGGGAGGCTGAGGTCAGGGTTGCCCTCCAACCTTCCATGTGAGCCGCACCCTAGCACCCTGCAGCCAGCCTGGCCAGGCTATCCACTCCGTGGGTGTAGCTGGGATGGACTCATCCCCAGAACTACAAAAAAAAAAGGCCCTTTTCATTCATTCTGGGGGCTGAAGAGATAGGACACTGGGTAGGGCGTTTGCCTTGCACATAGTCAACCCGGGTTCAATCCCTGGCATCCCATATGGTCCCCCAAACACTGTCAGGAGTAATTCCTGAGCACAGAGCCAGGAGTAACCCTGAGCATCACTGGATGTGGACTGAAAACAAAATAAGACAAAAGAAATCAATTCTGAGGCACCAGAGAGACAGTATAGTGGGAAGGGCACTTGCCTGGCATGGGGCCGACCCACGTCTGATCCCCGGAACCCCGTTTGGTCCCCTGAGCACCACCAGGAGTGAGCCCTGAGTGCAGAGCCAGGAGGAACCCCTGAGCACAGCAGGAGATGGCCTGGAAACCAAACTAACGAAATCAATAATAAAATGAAATGAAATTAAAATAAGTTCTAGACTGGAGAGAGCACAGGAGAGAAGGTATTTGCCTTGCATGGGACTGTGACAGGACCACGTGTGGTGCCCGGTGTTGCCTTGCCGTTTCTGAGCACAGAGCAGGGAGTAACCCCTGAGCACTGCTGGTGCAGAGCCCAAACTCCCCATAGCGAAAAGAATCAATGAGAGCCCAAGGAAAAGGGTGTGTGTGTGTGTGTGTGTGTGTGCGTGTGTGTGTGAGTGTGTGTGCCAGTGTGGCTGTGTGTCTATGTGTGTCTGTGTGTATGTGTATCTGTGTGTGTCTGTGTGTACGTGTTTCTGTGCATTTGCATGCATGTGTGCGTGAATGTGAGTGTGTGTGTTTCTGTGTGTGTGTCTGTGTATGTATCTCTGTCTGTATCTGTGTGTGTTTGTGTGTATATGTCTGTGTGTGCACGTGTGTGTGTATTTGTGCATGTCTGTGTGTGTCTGTGTGTCTGTCTGTATGTCTATCTGTGTGTCTGTGTGAGTCTGTCTATATGTCTGTGTATGTGTCTGTGTATATCTGTATGTGTGTATGTGTGTATCTGTATTTGTGTGTGCCTGTGTGTGTCTGTGTGTCTCTGTGTCTGTGTGTTTGTTTGTATGTCCGTGTGTGTATGTCTGTCTGTATGTCTGTGTGTATCTATGTGTGTGTGTGTCTGCCTGCGTGTCCTGTGTCTGTCTGTCTGTGTGTCTGTGAGCCATGCCCAGCGGTGCTCAGGGCTTACCCTCAGCTCTGTGCTTGGGGCATCCCTCGTGGTGGTCCCATGCTATTGTGCTGGGAATCCACAGACCTTCCTCTACCCCCCCACCCTGCTTCAGGAACTGTCCACTCGCACCTCACGCTCTGGACGCGAGCACATCTGTTTCCAGGAATCCCTCTCCCAGCAGCCCCCGCAGACGCCGGATGTTTTAAAGCTTTCGTATTAGCCTCGAACATGGTTTTATTCGTCGGGAAACACGCACACATTTTAATGCTTTACAATATTAAAAAAAAGTTGGGGCAGCACCAACGTTTAAGACCAGAAGCCGGAGGCTGAGGCCTCAAGGCCCGGTGTGGAGGCCCGGTGTGGACGGGAAGGCCAGCGGCAGGCAGAGCCAGGCTGGGGCGGAGCCTCGGCTGCTGCAGGAGGAGACGCCCCCACCCGGGCCCCGAACCAGGGGCTTCCACTGTACCCCCACGATCCATGATGCCTTCTGAGGGATGAAGGGGCCTCTGACAGTCCCCGCCAGGCCCAGGTGATTCCTGCAGGAAGCAGGATCCGGGCCCCGGTGACTCCCAGGGGTGCTGAGCGGCACCCCGTCCCCGGCCCCTGTCTCCCTTGGTTTTGCTCCCTGCGGCCTCCTCCCCGGGTCCTCACTTGCAGCCAAATTGTCGCAGGCCCGACTTCCCTGCGCAGAGTGGGCTCTGCAACGTGTGATGGATGGTGAGCGTTCTGGCTATCGGGCCCGAAGGCAGTGATTTGTGTTTGGAAATTCCTTAATTATATACGTGCACAGCGAGGTTCAGGGCCCCCACGGAGGCCCCCTAGCCTAGCTGGGCCGCAATCCTGCCCCTCCTCCCTCCGCCGCCCGACCCCGCAGAAGCAGGAAGGAGAACTTAGGAAGAGTTTTAAATCAGTGACGGGGATAAATCATTTTCAAAAAAAAATAAAAATCTGTCATGTAGTCCAGAAGACATTCTAATCACCACATCTATAATTACAAAGAAGCGTAAATCACTGAAAAAAAATGAACTGTCCTCCGCACGATAAAGAAGAAGGATGAACTTTTAACTGGAAGTTTCCATCCGGATGTGAGTGATTTGGACTCACCAGGGCACACGTCAGGATGACAAAGGTAACTGACTTCCAGCACCTTGTGGAGAGGTGGGTGCCAGGCAGGAGGACCGGAAGGGGACAGGGGCGGGGGAGGGGGAGGGGCATGCCTTACTTTTACACAGCAAGGCAGAAGCAGCCCTCTAAAACCATCAGGCCTGAGAGTGCCCCGTGTTAACAACCACCATTTTTTTTTCTTTTTGGGTCACACCCGGCAATGCACAGGGGTCACTCCTGGCTCTGCGCTCAGGAATTACCCCTGGTGGTGCTCAGGAGACCATATGGGATGCTGGGAATCGAACCCGGGTCAGCCGCGTGCAAGGCAAACGCCCTACCCGCTGTGCTATCGCTCCAGCCCCCAACAACCAACTTTTTAAAAATCAGGGGGCTTGTGCTGCAGTGGCCGACCCAGGTTCGATCCCCAGCACCCCATATGGGCCCCTGAGCACCGCCAGGAGTAATTCCTGAGTGCAGAGCCAGGAGTGACCCCTGAGCACTGCCAAGTGTGTTCCAGAACCCAAACCAGAAGTCCAGTCTTTTCTATTGTGTTTTGTTCGGGGACCATACCCAGCTATGCTCAGTGTGGACTCCTGCCTCTGTGCTCAGGGGCCCAGATGGGGTGCGGGGGTCAAACCCATGTAGACTGCAGGCCAGGCAAGGGCCTCAAGCCCTGGTCGTCCCTCTAAGAAGGCGACCTCAGGGGCCAGCACTCACAGCATCTTCCCACCAAGACACCCGCTGGGTTTTCATGTCAAGCTGGTGCCACTGGCCCAGACCCCTCCCCCTGGGGGTCTGCTGGGCTGACGCCCTCACTCCATTCTACAGCAGAGACCCTCAGGCTCAGGGCTGGCATGGGACCCAGGAGTGGGAGAAGGGAGAGGCAGGAGGGGTAGGGGCAGGAGGGAGGGAGAGAGGGGGAGGAGGAAGGGGGAGAGGCGGAGGAGGGAGGGAGAGGAGGGGAAAGAGGAGGGAGAGGAGGAAGGGAAGGGAAAGGAGGGGAAGGACAAGAGGGAGGAGGAAGGGGAGGAGGGAGAACAGGGGGAGGAACTAAGGGAGAGGGAGATAGAGAGAGGGAAGGAGGGGAGGAGGAGGGATCTGAGGGAGGGGAGGAGGGGCAGGCGTGTCCAGCCCTGGACTGTCTGCGCAGGGCACCAAGGCCCCAGGGAGAGGGAAATCTGGGAGGCTGGACAGCACCTGCTGGGCGTCCAGGTGAGAAGGGCCAGGCGGGTGCTACAAGGTGCCACAGCAGGGGCGAGGGCACCGCAGCCATGTCCAGGACCCCAGACTCACGCCCAGTGCTCCAGACAACATGTTCCCGTCTGTACAGGCAAGAATCTTGGAACGGGACTGATGGAAGTGGCCGTGTGCTGGGGCAGGGGGAGTGTTAGGGGCTAAGCCTACCAAAGGGACACCGTCATCCCAGTAAGGCGGTACTGAGGACATTGGCCTCGCTGGGCACTAGCTGGGTGTCCTGGGCACACAGGATGGTATGTGGCCATCCCCCATGCTTTGGGGACAAGGTTGGGGGGAAATAACCCAGGGGCCCTCACGGCGAGTGCCCACATGGCAGAAAGCCCAGGGCAACACGTCCCCGACTCTCGGAGCCACCAGCCACACACGGGGGGACTTGCTCAAAGATGGGGAAGAGGAAGGAAGGCTTGCAAGTCCGCTAGCTGCCGATTTCCCAGAATATTAAAAACAAGCTGAGTGGCGATTCCTCTCTAGTCGTCACTCTAAAGAGCACGGAGGGACTCACTAGGAAACGGGTCTGCTCACCCACGTCCACGCGGTGCTGGTCCACAGCCGAGATCTGGAAGCCGCCTGAGAGCCCGATGAGGACAGGGAGGGACAGTCCACTCACTTCACAGGACACTCCTCCCTGCTGCCAGATGAAGTGCTGCCTTTGGTGGCAGCAGGGACGGGACTGAAGAAGTGTCCAGCACGGTGAATCGGGACAGGTGCTCTGCCAAGAGACAAAGCCAGGTGACAAGGAACCAGGAGCTGAGGGGGCTCCGCTGATTGTGGAGGGGAGGGTGTGGGCATGTCACACAAAGGGTGGTGACTCTGTACCTCTAAAACATAAATGCATTCACTGCCTTGTCACAGTAACAACAAGTCTCACAATGGAGACGTTACTGGGCCCTCTCGAGCAAATCAATGAACAATGGGAGGACAGTGCTACCGTGCCTTGTCACCCAACACTGCCTCAGAAATAAGCTTTGGGGGCCAGGGAAATAGTACAGAGGATAAGGTGCTTGCCTTGCACGTGGCCAAACCAGGTTCAGTCCCCAGCATCCCCTCGGGTCGCCTGACCTCCAGGAGGGGTCCCTGAGCAGAGAGCCAGGAGTAAGCTCTGAGCACAAACAAATAAACAAATCATATTCTTTTCACCAAGTTTGGTTCTACTCAGGACTGGAGTGATAGTCCCATGGGTAGGGCACTGATTTTGGATGCGGCCCATCTGGGTTGGATGGATCATCAGCACCACATATAGTCCTCCAAGTCCACCAGGAGTGATCTCTGAGCACAGAGCCAGGAGTAAGTCCTGAGCAACGATGGGTATGGGCAAGATAGACAGAGAGAGAGAGAGAAAGAGTGGGGGGGAAGAGGGAGGGAGAGAGAGAGAGAAAGAGAGAGAGATAGAGAGAGATGGAGAAGAGGAGAGAGAGATGGAGAGGGAGAGAGATGGAGAGAGAGAGAGAGAAAGAGGGGGAGGGAGAGGGAGGGAGAGAGAGATGGAGAAGAAGAGAGAGAGATGGAGAGGGAGAGAGATGGAGAGAGAGAGAGAGAGAGAGAGAGAGAGAGAGAGAGAGAGCTCACGTTACTCTCCTAGCAGACCTGCCCTCAGCAGGAGCTAACTAATCGGAACCAATCATACTGCAGTGTTGAAGCCCAAGTGTCCCTCAGGAAGGGAAGGACTCAGCTGTGGTCCACAATGACCACCTGCTACACCGGTTCCAAGACAAAGGTGGCCAGAGTGGACCCAAGAAACAGGACTCAAGTTACATGTTGTCTAACAAGCAAGTACTTCGAATATAAAGGCACTTCCAGATCAAATGTAAGTGGCTAGTGAAAAGTATCCCGGGCTAACACTGATCGAAACAGTAACGCTGCCGTGGGAATTTCAGAGAGAACTTCAAAGCAAGTAAAATTCTCAGGAGGAAAGAGGTGTTCGTCCCTAATGGTGAAGGGATTGATTCTTCTAGAAGGTACAGCAACTCTTAATGGGTACCCGGCAAACAGGAGACTATCAGAGCATGTGCGGCCAAAATGGGTGGGGGCGGACCTGAGGTCGTTGAGTGCACTGCTGTGGAGGCAGCTCTCAATCTCCCAGCTATCAGGAATGAAGCAACACAGCAACATTTGCAAGGACAGAGCTGAACCCAGTAACACCGTCAGTGCACTGAATGTGGGAGATATCTCGCGACTCCTTCATCCCAAGGGACCAGAACCCACATTTTTCACAAACCTACAGGTCTCATTCACCAGACAGACCACATCTCATGCCTTGCACTTCAACGGATCTAAATCAATAGAAATCATACCGTATCTACTCTCAGACAACAGTGGAATCCAACTAGAAATCAGCAAAAGAAAGAGAACTAGAAAAAACCCAATGTATGTGCTCAGACACACGTCTAGCCACATGCATCAAGAAAAATTCTCAAGAGAGACAATGGCGGAGGGAAGGTGTAATGGTGGTGAGATGGGTGTTGGAATATTGAATGCTGTAACAAACCATCATGAACATCTTTGTAAACCACAGTGTTCATGTAAGGGAAGAAATTGAAAAAAATAATATGATTGATAAACCTATACACAGGCAAAGAAGGAAAAGAAGGCATACCGATCAGTAATGCCCAAAACAAATGAGTGAAGTCACAGCAGCACCTGGACACAGGAAGGAAGACAAAGAGGCACCATGAATAAGTCCATGCCCACAGACACAACAGCCTGAAAGAAACGTCTCGAAAGACCCACTCCCAGGAGTTACCCAAGAAGAAATAGGCTCCGTTTATTAAAGACATTGAATCCATCATCTCAGCCTCCCAGAATAACACACCTGCCCCAGCTGGGCTCACTGGTGAATTCCCTCAAACGCCTCAGGAATAAATTGCCCCAATTCTCTACAATCCCTTTCAGGAGAAGGAAGCAGCAAGGACGTTTCCTGGCCCTTGTCTGAGACCAGCTTCCCACCAATACCGGAGCCAGACTGGGCGGTGGTCAGCTCCGGGCACACGCCAGGCAGTGATGTTCGTCTCCTGTGAGTGTTTCTGAGTGTTTCCTCGACAACACCTTGCTCGCTGGTTTGTGCCACACTTAATGGTGCTCTGGGGCTACTCCCAGCTCAGTGATGGGTGGCTGCCCTGTCTGTGCTGGATCAAACCTGGTTCTTCTGCACGCAGTGGGTGTTCCTGGTTCTTCTGCACACAGTGGGTGTTCCTAGTTCTTCTGCACACAGTGGGTGTTCCTGGTTCTTCTGCACGCAGTAGGTGCTCCAGACCGCTGAGTCACCTCCTGGCCATACAGTGCATGACTCAGTGTGAGCACGGCCCCTCACAGCTCCTCTCAGGTCTCCCTGCTTTAGCTCTCACCCGACAAAGCAGCCTGAGGAGCTTAAGCCTTGTCCACGAGATTAGGGAGAGGGCAAGATGCCATCTTCGCCACGTTAACATCAAACTAGTAGTTCTAGCTAATGCAATAAGACAAGACAAGAGAAGAAAAAAAAAGATATACTTATTAGAGGGGGGGGGGCAAACTGAAGATCACATGACTTTCTATATATAAAATTACCAAAAAAATGCTCAAAATAACATTCCTAAAACTAAACAATAATGCTGCAGGCTTTCAAACATAAACAAATATCAATTGCTTTTCTGAATGTTAGAAATGAAACAAGTGGAAGTTGACATTTAAAATTAAACTATTTACATGAGTAACCTCCAAATAAAATAAGTATATATCCAACAAAATATGTAACACAACTAGCACTGTAGCACTGTCCTCCCAGGATTCATCAATTTGCTCGAGCGGGCACCAGTAAAGTCTCCATTGTGAGACTTGTTGTTACTGTTTTTGGCAAATCAAATAAGCCACGGGGAGCTTGCCAACTAAAAGAATGAATCTGTCACTGTCACTGTCACTGTCCTCCCCTTGTTCATCAATTTGCTCGAGCGGGCCCAGTAATGTCTCCATTGGAGTCTTTATTGTTACTGTGTTTGGCATATCGAATACATCACGGGGAGCTTGCCAGGCTCTGCCGTGCAGGTGAGATACTCTCGGTAGCTTGCCGGGCTCTCCGAGAGGGGCGGAGGAATCGAACTCGGGTCGACCATGTTGGCTGCATGCAAGGCAAACGCCCTACTGCTGTGCTATTGCTCCAGCCAAAAGAATGAATCTATACAACATAAAATTCAAGAACTAAATAGACAGAAAGGTAGTCTGTGTTCATGGACAAGAAGGGTCAATGTTGAAAAGTCAGTTCTCCCCAACTTCCTCTGGAGACTTAATGCCTCCCAATCAAATTCCCAGCAAGTTATTCAGTTAAAAATCTTATCCTAGAATATATATGGAAAGAAAATAACCAGAATATCTCACATACTTAACACAAGAAAATAAATCAAAGAAAGACACGAACTTCAAGACTTACAATATAACTACAGAGAGCAAGGCTTACAGGCAAAGGAATAGAAGATCAACAGAACAGAAAGCAGAGAGAAATCAATCTACATAAATATAGTCAACTGATCTTTAATAAAGAATCCAAGACAATATAAGAAAGAAAACAATCATGTTTTGAGCAAATAGTGCAGGGCTAGAGTGATATAGCACAGCGGGTAGGGCGTTTTCTTTCATGTGGACAACCCAGGTTCGATTCCTCCATCCCTCTTGGAGAGCCCGGCAAGCTACCGAGAATATCCCACCCGCACGGCAGAGTCTAGCAAGCTCCCAGTGGCATATTCGATATGCCAAAAACAGTAACAGCAAGTCTCACGGTGGAGACGTTACTGGTGCCCGCTCGAGCAAATCGATGAACAACGGGAGGACAGTGCTACAGTGCTAGAACGATCGGAAATGCACGTGCAAAAACAATGAGTCTGGACACAGATCTGGACCCTTTCCCCAAAATTTACTCAAAATGGGTTACATTTACTCAAAAGGACTTTAGCCTGAAACTCAAAATTATAATGCCAGAAGGCAACACAGATGAAGGTGGACCTTCGAGGTGATGACAACTTCTAGATATGACACGACACCAAAGATCTATGAAAGAAAGAACCAATCAGCATGACTTTATCCAAATCAAAACTTCTCTTCTGTTACTAACAAATACTATCCAGAGAGAGAAAAGGCAAGGCATGAGGGGAGAAAGTATCTTCAAGGCCAGGTGATAAAGACTATAAAGTTCAGTCTTTATACAGAGGGCTACAAAAACTAAGAGAGGAGAACCAAGTACCAGGACGCTAAAAATGAGCCGAAACCTTTCACAGACATCTCACCATAGAAGACAGATGACAAATTAAAAAATAAAAATAAACCTCCGCTGGAAAACATCAACAAGAACAAGAACATCCAATGCTGGCGCAGATGTGGGGAGAAAGAGACCCTCTTTCATTGTTGGTAGGAATGATGACTGGTCCAGCCTTTTTGGAAAACAATACGGACATTCCTTAAAAAACTATAAATTGAGCTTCCATATGACCCCACAATATCACTTCTGGGAATATATCCCAAGGGTGCAAAAAAGCACAGCAGAAAGGCCATCTGCACGCCTATGTTCATTGCAGCACTGTCCACAATAACCAGAATCTGGAGGGACTGGAGTGACAGCACAGCGGGTAGGGCGTTTGCCTTGCATGCGGCCGACCCGAGTTCGATTCCCAGCATCCCATGTGGTCCCCCAGGCACCGCCAGGATTAATTCCTGAGTGCATGAGCCAGGAGTGACCCCTGTGCATCGCCAGGTGTGACCCCCTGAAAAAAAAAAACACAGAATCTGGAAATAACATGAATGCCCGAGAACAAACGACTAGTTAAAGAAACTTTGGTACATCTACACACCGGAATATTATGCAGCTGTTAGAAGAGATAAAGTCATGAAATTTGCTTATAAGTGGATGGCCATGGAGAGTAGCATGCTAAGTGAAATGAGTCAGAAAGAGAGGGACAGACATAGAAGGACTGCACTCATTTGTGGGGTATAAAATATCATAATATGAGACTGACACCCAAGGACAGTAGACACAAGGGCCAGGAAGATTGCTCCATGGGTGGAAGCCAGACTCATGAGCTGGGGGAGAAGGCAGCTGGGATAGAGAAGGGACCACTAAGTCAATGATTGTTGGGGGGATCACTCAGGATGGGAGACGTGTGCTGAGAGTAGAAAAAGGACCAAACGTGATGGCCTCTCAGTGTCTGTATTGCAAACCATAATGCCCAAAAGGAGAGAGAGACTATGGGGGAAATTATCTGCCATAGAGGCGGGGGGAGGGGTGAGATGGGGGTATACTGGGGACATTGGTGGTGGAAGATGTGCACTGGTGGCGGGATGGGGGTTCAATCATTGTATGACTGAAACTCAAACATGACAGTTCTGTAACTGAATCTCACAGTGATTCACTAAAAATAAAAATAAATTAAAAAATTTTTAAAAAAGAAAAGAAAATGTTCCTGGAAAGGAAACTATTAATGGTTCCGGCTTCATAAATTTTCCAGGAATAAATAAAATATTTCACCTCTTAAAAAAAAAAAAACCCAACCCCTGCAAAGATGACATCCACTGTCATCTGGGAAACGCAGATTCCAGCCATGACACCCCCCCGCCCCCGCCACCTGCTCCCACAGTCCCAGTGCAGGGTCCCAGCAACACCCGGGGCTGGTGAGGCGGGTCAGGGTGGCGATAGCTCACGTGCAGGACCAGTGGGATTACCATGGGGATGGCCAGTTCGGAGGATGTTCCAAAGGTCTTAAGAAGTCAGACACACTCATCGCAAGGTTCCCTGTGGACGAGGCCGCGGCATTACAGTAGTGATGCAAGCACTTTGGGTTTTTTGTTTTGCTTTGTTTTTGTCTTTGGATATTTTACTTTTTTATAGTTACAAAGCTGTTTTATAGTTACAAAGCTGTCTCGGTCATAGATCTATAGCAGGCACTTTCTCTCTCTCTCTCTCTCTCTCTCTCTCTCTCTCTCTCTCGTAGCTAGCTCCTTTTAGGGTTTGCAATACAGGTACTGAGAGATTACCAGGTTTGTTCCTTTACCTACTGTCAGCACTCAGTTCTTGAACCCAGAGTGATCATTTCCAACTATCATTGTCATAGTGGTCCCTTCTCAATCTCAAATCCCTCTCCCCCAGCACCTGAGGCAGGCTCCAACCATGGACCAATCCTCCTGGCCCTTGTCTCCACTGTCCTTGAGTATTAATTAGTCTCATATTTTGGATACAAATGCTTTGTGTTTATTGTTTTGGGGGGTTTTATTGGGTTTTGGGTTGTTGTTGTTGTTTTCTTTTTGGGTCATGCAAGGCAAACGCCCTCCCCACTGTACTTTCGCTCTGGCCCCAGATACAAGCACTTCAGTCTCTACCCAAAGCAGCTGAAAGTTCAGAGCTTCACAGAAGCCAGCACGGGGCTTGGCTGTGGCAGCGCCGTCCCTAAAATGGGGGCCACGATACATCCTCCTCAGAGCCGTTGGGGAGTCTGGAGGGTACCAGGTGCCCCATGACGGGTGATGGCTGGTGCCAGGCGCACCCCTGCACGAGGGAGGAGCTGACACCCCCACCCATACGGGCTTCCCAGGGCAGGGTCACCTACGGAGGCTGTGAGGTTCTAAAGCCCGCAGGAAGAGAGTTGAACCAGAGGCCGTGTGAAGACCAGCCGGGAAGCCCAGGTGGAATGGGCCAAGCTCGGGACTCAGTTAAGGGTCCGCTGGAACCAGGGTTGACCAAAGAGCCCACCAGACAGGGCAACCGGCCGAGTGCCAGCCCTGAAAGCTGCCAGGCTTCCCCACCCTTCCCTCCAGACCAGCCCCTCCTTCTCCCTGGCATCTCTGGAGTGCATTGCTAAGGATGGCAGAAGGGGATTCAGAATCTCACCTGCGGATCTGGGTCCCCCCTGAGTGACCTTGGAGGCTCCTCAGACATCCCGGCTCCATCACACTCAAGTCAGTTCACAAAAGGCCCCATGCGGGGGCTCCCCTGCAGATCACTGGCCTTGCACAGGGCAGGCCCCGGGACTCACAGCCAACATTGGAGAAGGAAAGAGATTAAAGGTGAGTCAGCGGGCGGAGCCATAGCAGAGCAGGAGGGCGTCTGCCTTGCATATGGCCGACCCAGGTTCAATCCCCGGCATCCCCTAGGGTCCCCCGAGCACTGCCAAGAGTGATCCCTGAGTGCAGAGCCGGGAGTCACCCCCAAGCATCGCCGGTGTGACCCAAGAAGAAAAAAAAATCAAGTCAGGTCCTCACCAAAGGCCGACACCCGTGTCAGCCCCCTGTGCCACGCCTGGGGCAGAGAGGCTGCACTCAGGGCAGCCCACCCAGGCCCCCCGCCCTGACTGACCGTCCCACCCCTCCCCCGGCTGACCTGTGGCCTGAGACCAGCAGCCTGGAGCCCATAGGCGTGGCCTCCCACCTCATTTACCCTGATGCTGCCTCTTTTCGGGGAAAAGGGCAGAGGCAGCCGCTGACGTGGCCGGTAAATCATTTCTGCGGGGGAAGGAGACGCTCCCCGGGAAATTAAAGGGTGGCTGTTGACAGGCCGGACCGTCAGAACGCCAGCTGCCTAATGAACCAATAAAGGCCTCTGTTCTCCCCACTTCTCGCTGCCCCTGCTCTCACATGTACAATTATTACAAAAATCAAAGCGAGGAATGTCGCCTTGAGATATGATTTCCATATTGGTATGGATTTTATTATACAAGCAGTACAATACGTTCCATTATCATTTTGATTATATGCGCCTTTCATTTGCACTATTGGACCATTATCTGCAGTACATTCATTACGTTAGAAGGAACTGGAACTCTCTCCTTAAGATGAATTGTAAAAAAAGGATTTCTATTTTTGCAGATTGATATTCCAGGGGAGGACATTAAACAGCGAACATTATTTGTAAAGTTTGTGCGTGTGTGCGCGCGCGCGTATGTGTGTGTGTGTGTGTGTTAACATAAACTCTTAAAAGAAGGAAATAACCTGATATTTCTAACAGACAGAAAAGCCCCAGGCTAGATGCAATAAATGATTGCAATTTAGAATGCATGTACTATTACGGACTCCTGATTAAATTGTAAGTTCCTTGAGAGGAGGGGAGTCAAGCCGACCGATGGCAGAGGGACCTGGCTGGCAGCGGGTCTCCTGCTCCGAGAACAGAACTCCCAGTGCCGACTTTTCAGACCAACGGTTTGATTGCGAGAGCAACGGGGAGCTGGGGCCGGTCACCTGGGAGTGCAGAGTGCAGGCCATTCTCATCCACACGCCCACCTCTCCCCATCCAGACCCCCTAGACGAAGACCATCTGATTGGGCCCGGGACGATAGTACAGCAGGGAGGGCGTTTGCCTCGCATGCAGTCGACCCGGGTTCGATCTTTGGTATCCCATAGGGTCCCCCGAGCACCGCCAGGAGCGATTCCTGAGTGCAGAGCCAGGTGTCAGCCCTGAACATCACTGAGCGTGACCCAAAAAAAGCTCCCAAAAAAGGTTATCTGATTAAGATTAAAGGCTCATCCCAGATCTTGGGGGGGGGGGGGCGTAGGGGAGGCTTCCGCCAGGTACCAGGGGGGTATCATCTGAGATGCACCAGCAGGAGCACTGCATAGGGAAGAAACACCGAGAAAATCCGGGAGGATGGACGAAGCTCTGGAGGCCCAGTACCAATCCTCAAAGCTACACATCGTCTTCAGTCACAGAACCCGGCTTCCGGCTTCCTGCCACAGGGATGCCACAGGGGACCCAAGCTTGGACTTGGTCCTGCCCAAACCTCAGAGCTGTGTGTCCTTGGGAAAGTGCTTAACCTCTCTGATCCTCCATGTCCCCACTGATGGAATGCTGCAAGGACCGCGGAGTCCAGTGTTTGCAGGACTGGCCCAGTCAAGCTGCAGGTGGGAGAATCTCTTGGGAAGGGGATTCGGTGCCTACGTGAATGACCGTGACATGGTGCTGGCAGCTATGACCGTAATGTAGGCCTGTGCCCAGCCATGTCTGTGAAATAGCATCACCCCATTGTCCCAGGGCCGAGCCGCTTGGCCACCTCCTCCGTGACGTCACCCTGCCCCACCTTGCACCTGAAGAGTCCACATCCTCTCGGCGGCCAGCCTGCAGGACTTCCTTCCGTCCTCTTGGGAGGTCTGAATTGTCACTCCTGGATCACACCTGGTTGGTCGCGGTCGGGAAATCTTTACAGAGCCTGGCAACTAGCGTTTGCCCCCGTGGATCAGGCTAGGACAGAAGAAACCAGAGGAAGTGATGCGGAAGAAAAAGGAATATTCCCGGTCAGGAGGACTGGTCACTGTTTGGGAATCACCACAAGGCTGTGGCGGAGTAGAGGGTAGTTAAGATAGAGGCGGGTCCATTCTGACAATACAGGTTGGAAAAGTTCACACTGGACAAAAACTGAGTGTTGAAAGTAGATTAAGGTGATAACTCTTGGCATTAATCTTGCAAGGTATAATGCCTCAAATAAAGAGAGAGAGAGAGAGAAGAGGGAGAGAGAAGAGAGAGAGAGAAAGAAGAGAGAGAAAAGAGAGAGAATAGAGAGAGAAGAGGGAGAAGAGAGAGAGAAGGGAGAGAGAAGAGAGAGAAGAGGGAGAGAGAAGAGAGAGAAAGAAGAGAGAGAGAATAGAGAGAGAAGAGGGAGAAGAGAGAGAAGGGAGAGAGAGAAGAGAGAGAGAAGAGAGAGAGAAGAGAGAGAGAAGAGAGAGAAGGGAGAGAGAGGAGAGAGAAGAGAGAGAAGAGAGAGAAGGGAGAGAAGGGAGAGAGAGGAGAGAGGAGAGAGAGAGAGAGAGAGAGAGAGAGAGAGAGAGAGAGAAGAGAGGTGCCCTCCATAGAGGCAGGCGGGAGTGGGATGTGGCTTGAAAGTGTGGGAGGGGAACTGGGGACACTGGTGGTGGGAAATTACACTGGTGGAGGGATGGTCGTAGGAATATTGTGTGACTGAAACGCAATCATGAACAGCTTTGTCATGTTCTGTCTCATGGTGATTGAATTTAAAACAATTTTTAAAAAGAAAAAGGAGGGTGGCTGGAGTGATAGCACAGCGGGTAGGGCATTTGCCTTGCACGCGGCCTGACCCGGGTTCGATTCCCAGCATCCCATATGGTCCCCTGAACACGGCCAGGGGTAATTCCTGAGTGCATGAGCCAGGAGTAGCCCCTGTGCATCGCTAGGTGTGACCCAAAAAGCAAAAAAAAAAAAAAAAAAAGAAAGAAAGAAAGAAAAAGGAGGGACCAGAAGGATAGTACAGCCAGTAGGGCGTTTGCCTTGCAAGCAGCTGACCCGGCTTCAAACCCCGGCACCCTATGTGGTCCCCAGAGAACCGCCAGGAGTAATTCCTGAGTGCAGAGCCAGGAGTAACCCCTGAGCATCGCTGAGTGTGACCTAAAAAAAAAAAAAAGAAAGAAAAAGGAGTTTTCTCAGACGTGCCAGGAGCCTGGATCACAGGGCGAGAGCACCTCTTGCCGCGGGTGATGGGGGGAAGTTCCCCTCAGCGAAGGCTGGGCCCCAGGGAGTGGTGTTTGTGGAACAAATCTTTCTTATTTTGTTACCACTTGACCAGAGTCTCCAAGCCGAACCCGGAGGGAGGGGTGAACTAAGGACCTGCACTGTCCGCCGATGAGAAGGTCCCGTCGGCACCCTCGGTTCCTGCAGAAGCAACCTGGAGTCTTTGAAACTGTTTCCCACTTGCCTGCCTGGGCTCACCCTGGGCTCACCCTGCGCGCCTCCTCATAAGCGTCAGACCCTCCACCCGCCCCCACCCCACCAACACCTCATCCTCACCAGCCCACTTGGCTGTGGGCGGAGCTGGCCTGATCTGAGGAAGATCCTTTATTCGCTGTGAGATCGATTTTTAAAACATTTTTAGCGGACACAATGGAAAGCTCACTGGGGGCCTTCCTTCAACCTGGGAGGAGAGAGCAGCTTAACCCCTTCCTGCCCGCCCCATCCAGTTCTGCCTTATAGCCCTCCCCTGTTCTGGCCCTGTTCAGGGTAACCCGATTGATTCTTTTTTATTTATTTATTTTTGCTTTTTGGGTCACACCCGGCGATGCACAAGGGCCACTCCTGGCTCTGCACTCAGGAACTACTCCTGGCGGTGCTCAAGGAACCATATGGGATGCTGGGAATCAAACCCGGGTCCGCCATATGCAAGGCAAACGCCCTACCCGCTGTGCTATGGCTCCAGACCCCCCACCCCATTGATTTTTGAATGAACCTTTCCGCTCTCTGGCTTTCTTGGGGCTGGCCAGGGACCCTCCCACCAGCAGAAAGGACAGGGACTGGGACCTTGTTGTTGCTCCTTTTTTTTTTTAACACCCTTAAGTGTTATTTTCAGAGCTCGGGGCTCTTTATTTATGTGAACTAGGTCTCAAGTACAAGTTCATCAATTACTCTCATTCCCACTAAGCTCCCAGGCAGGTTTCAAGTGCCCTGGAAGGTTCACGCACCCTTTTAGCTTCGTTCTAAATCTTGATGGGGCTGGAGTGAAGGGTCTTCCCCTTCGTCTCCTTCGACCCCTCCCAGGCCCAGGGTCCCCATGGGGGGGTGGTGCTGGTCAGGGGGAAGAGGCAGCCAGGAAGAACTTGAAGGCAACCCCACCTCGGAATTCCAGTTCAGGGCTGCAAATACCAGCTTCAGTGCTCTGCCTCCTCCCAGAACCCCCAGCACCTCCACCCCAGCAGAGTCAGGGGACACAAGGGTCATTCAGCATGCAGAGAAATGGCCACAAGGTGAGGGGCGTCCCCTCAGTTGGGGAGGAGGGACTCCTGACACCCTAAAGCAAGACCAGTGCTCAGGCTGAAGGAGGTGTGGGTGGGGGACCCGAGCTTGTCTGGGAGCAGAGGGGACAGGCCTGGGTCCCCAGAGGCTGTCACTTGATCTCTCTCCCATCCCCTGCCGCTGTGAAGAGGATGGAGTACCCTCGCGTCAGGTCCCTGGACTGACCAGGGGAGTCCCCCATAGCAGCTGTGTCAGAAGCACCCGGCGGGGCGTGCCCAGAGGTCTCAGTGACACCAGGCTCACAGGCGGTCACACTGCCAGGGCCACAGGGATCAAACTCTTGTTCCAGCCACTGAGTCATGCTCCCAGGGACACTGGAGGAGGGTCTCCGATGAGGTGGCGGTAAACAGGCCTGGACCAGGTCTCAGGGGACAGGGTGGTCCTTGGGTGGGGCTCCTTTGCACGGGCCACCTCTCTCCCGAGGCTAAACAGGCAGGCCTGGGTGCACAGAGGTGAGGGGAGACGGGGCCGTCAGTCCCAGGATGGGGACAACGGGCAGGCTCTGGCAGAGTGTAGGGCGGAGAGAAAGGAAAGGAGGCCCTGCAGGCGGCCAGCACGGACAGGCAGCTGAACGCCGGCCCAGGAAGCAGGAGAACTTCGGGAAGGATTGTGTGCAGAGGAGGCGCGGCCTGGAGGAGGAGGGCCGGACGTGGCTGTCCCCAGGGAAGGGGAGCAGGGAGCAGGGGCTGCTTGTCGGGAAGAAGCAAGTGGTCACTCCAGAACAGTCCTCCGGCCCCACACAGTTGCCAGGCAGTTAAAAGCAGAAACTAAAGGGCCTCTTGGAAGCCCGAGTGCTCACGGGAGAGTGTGTTGGGCCGGCCCCCGCTCAAGGGAGACTGAAGTGGCATCAGGAGAGGAGAAGAGAGAGAGGCCAAAGGAGGAGGACAAGATAATAAAGGATGGGTGAGGAGAGGGCACGCATGAACGGAGAGAGGGAAGTGGGAACTACTGAAGGGATGGATGGGCAAATGGATGGATGGACACATGGACAAAGATGATGGACGGGTGGATAGAAAATGGTTGGGTGATGGACGGGTGATGGATGCACATAGGGATAGACGATGGATGGATGGACAGATGATGATGGTTGGACAGATGATGATGGATGGACAGAAGGTAGATAGATGATGGACGGATGGATGAAATATGGACAGATGGGTGGATGGAGGGGTGATGGATTAAAGATGATGGGTGATAGATGATGATTGGATGCACAGATAGTAGAAGGATGGACAGATGGATGGATGATGGGTGGGTGGACAGATAATGGACAGATATTGGATAGATGATGATGGATAATGATGGATGATGGATGGACAGATAGATGATGGATGAATGAATGATCAGATGATGAATGGATGGATGGACAGATAGTGGAAGGATGGAGAGATGGTGGATAGATGGACTGATGGATGATGGATGGATGGTGATGGATGATGGATGGATGGACGGATGGATGATGATGGATGATGATGGATGATGATGGATGATGATGGATAGATGGCAGATAACATGAATTTAATGACTTAACAATCTTACAGAATGAGATAAGACAAGAGAAAAGGAGGCATCCCCTCCGTGTGGGTCCCACTTTCTCTGTGAAGTGGGGTGGCGGGACCCTTGACGAGGAGGTCAGGGACAAGTGTGAGCTCAGTTTGGAGAAGGGTGTCCTAGAGGGGCACTGCAGACTGGTGAGGGCGTGTAGAACCCAAAGCAGGCAAACCCACCTATTTCCATCCCGTGGACCTGGGCGGCACCTTCTCAGCAGATCCAACAGCTGATGGGATGATCCGGGAGACAGTGGGGACAAGAGAGGCCCCAGGACCACAGGCTGCGGGGCTGGCAGGGCTGTGAGACCAGAGTCAGAAACTGGATTTCAGCATCTGTTACAACAAGTCTGTCACCCCCTCCCAGGGCTGCCGAGACCTTCCATGTCTGCTTAATGTGTGCACCTGGCCGCTGCCAGGAAAGGTGACGAGGATGACATGGCGCCAGGGACAAGGAGGCCTTGGCAATGTTCAAAGCTTGAGCAGGCTCTGGAGGGAACGTGCCTCCTCTCCTCTCAGGAGCCAGTTGCAATTTGTGAACAGAAAAATTTGCAGGAGTGACCCCGGACCAGCAGGGGGTGGAGGGGACAGGAAGCGGGAAGACAGGCTGCCACCTCGGTCACCTGCTTGTCAACCAGCAACTCCGCATCCCCCCATGGTCCCTCCACGAGCTCTTCGTCACTCCTGTCTCTGTGCTGGTCAGTGGGATGCAGGGAACTGATGTCGTTGCTGCCTGGACACAGCTCACAGAATCTGGGATTCCGACAAGACAAACACACAGGGCCTGGATATCCCGGGGGGCTCCTCAGGACAGAGGGTTGGGGAGGTTGGAGGAGCCAGGGCCAGAGGGTGACTACAGTCACAGCTGGACACTTGTCTTGCAAGTGTGAGGCCTCAGGTCCAATCCCTGGCGCAGAGAGGAGGATGGGAGGGAGAGGACCAGGGGAGCGAGGGGGCGGGGGAAGGAGATGGAGGATTAGGGAAGGATTAGGAGCCAGGAGGCTGGAACAGCGACAAGCAGAATGAGCCACAAACGTGGGGCTTTGGGTTTAATCTTTAGAATACATAGAACTGGGGCCAGAGTGATAGTCAAGTGGGGAGGGCCCTTGCCTTGCAAGCGGCTGACCCAGGTTCAATCCCCGCATCCTATATGGTCCCCCGAGTGCGGCCAGGAGTAATTCCTGAGTGCAGAGGTAGGGGTAACTAACCCCTGAGCACCGTCCAGTGTGACCCACAAAGAAAATAAAGAAAGAAAGAAAGAAAAGAATACATAGAACCAGTTAAGGGTTTAGGGTTTTAAGAACCAACGTGACATTTGGGGGCTGGAGTGATAGCACAGTGGGGAGGGTGTTTGCCTTGCACGTGGCTGACCCAGGTTCAATCACCAGCATCCCATGTGGTCTCCTGAGCACCGCCAGGAGTAATTCCTGAGTGCATGAGCCAGCCAGGAGGAACCCCGGTGCATCACCGGCTGTGATCCAAAAAGTGAAAAAAAAAAAAAAGTTTATTGAAGATGGGGTCAGAAAGACAGCACAGCAGATAAGCACTCAACAGATACAACAGGTTTCATCCCCAGCATCTCATATGGGTGATGGATGGATGGATGTACCATCCCCATGTACCACCAGGGTGACCCCTGAGCATCGCCGAGTATGACCCAAAAAGCAAAAAAAAAAAAAGTATGCTCACCTCTCCGCCCCTCTCGGAGAGCCCGGCAAGCTACCGAGAGTATTCGATATGCCAGACACAGTAACAACAAAGTCTCCAATGGAGACATTACTGGGCCCGCTCGAGCAAATCGACGATCAACGGGAGGGCCTTTACCTTTACCTTTTATGCTCACCTCTATCACCTCTACTCAAGACCATAGTCAGCAACTAGATGGGGAAACAGATTCTGGGGATCAGACAAACACACAGGGCCTGGATATCCCGGGGGGCTCCTCAGGACAGAGGGGTTGGGGAGGATGGAGGAGCCAGGGCCAGGGAGTGACTACAGTCACAGCTGGGCACTTGTCTTGCAAGTGTGAGGCCTCAGGTCCAATCCCTGGCACAGAGAGGAGGATGGGAGGGAGAGGATGAGGGGAGGGAGGGGGCTCTGCCCCCCAGCCTAGGGACAGGCCCGGGAGTCCGTGGGGCCGCACCCAGAGGCTGAGGTGGGCAGAGCCGTCTTCCGGGGGGAAAAACTGGGGATGAGCCCGGGAATTCCCACAGCCAGACGGAGCTGGATATTCCAGGGCTGGGCAGGGGGCGGCTGCAAACGCCCCTGGGAAGAGCCGGAAGAGAAGAGGCAAGAAGGCAAAGAGGGATGAGCCGCCAACTCCAGGGTCTCACCAGCGGGTCGCGGGTGACTGTGCCACCAGCAGCCAGAGAGCAGCGCGGTTAGGATCTGAGGATCCACACCCACGGCCGCGCGAAGCTTCTTCCTCTGAACAAGCTCGTTCCTCCTGCACTCTGTCCCCGACCTCACTTTCCTTTCTTCCTTTTTCCCTCCCTTCCATTCTTCCTTTCTTGTTCTTCCTTCCTTTCTTTCTCTTTCTCTCCTCTGACGCTTTTTCTCTTTCTTTTCCTCCTTCCTTCTTTCCTTCCTTCTTTCTTCGCTTTCTTTCTCTCTTTTGTGAATTTTCAAACCTAACACGCCCTTCTTTGCCTTGGCCCCCAGGAAGCTGAGTGTGAAGCCCCCAGACCTCGAAGCACAGGACTTAACATGCAGGGAACTACTTCTCCGCTGCCCCTTTTCACTCTGTCCAGACTCGCCTTCGTCCCCAAGTCCCGTCCATGTTCCGCTGCCCTGGTGGCCTGGAGGGGACCTTCACACAGACCGTCCCTGACAGGTGGGGTCTGCGGGGGAGACAGACCCTGGGCTGTGGGTACACAGCCCTCCACTCCTTGCCGCATACCCGCAACCTCAAGCCCTCGAGTGAACCAGCCACTGTCAAGTCACCCCGGTGGGCACGAGGGACCCACGCCTGCCACCTCTCCCTCACCTCGGGGTGGTCAGACGTCGGTGGGCTTCTCCCACCTCGGCGAAGATTGTCAAAGGAAACAATGCGGCTTTGAGCTTCTGACAGATGCTAATGAATTGTTGTTTACATTTTTGATTTACTGCCTAAACAAAGATAAGACTTGCTCTTGAAAACACATTGAATGCACAATCCAAACACATCCATTAAATCTGTCACAATAAACATGACAGCTCTCTCCTAACCTAACAACTGGCATGCCTCATTTGCATATTAATGAGAAAACCGGGATCAGCCCGCACAAATTACTTATATCTCATGAAGGGGCTGCGTCTGGTGACAGCGGAGCACTTGGGGGTGTAAATACACCAAGTTAATACCTTGGCTGTCTCCGTACCTCGGGCGTCTCTTGACTGGACCGGCCCTGGGGTCCTGTGTGAGTCCCCTCCACTTGCCGCTGGCGGGGAGAGGGCCGGGGTCTGTGACAGGTGTCGGTGGGCAGAGAACACATAGGACGCCGTGCTAATCCTGCCCTCACTCTGGGGACACTTGCTGAGCATCTGCCAGGAGCCGGTCAGCACTAGCATCATCAGTGGCATCCAGATGAGTACAAAGAGAGAAAGGTTCTGTATTTACCAGAGCCCAGCTGGAAGTGAGGAGCCTTCCCCTGCCGTCACCTTGAGCCCTGAGAAGAGGCTGGGTAAACTCCAGGCACCGGGCCCTGTGGCCCTCGCTTCCCCTGCAGGCATGACTAATGGACTGCAGAGCTATCCAGGGACTCCTGGGATCGGTCCTTCCCCGCCCCGGAGTCCAGGAGGCTGCTGGTCCCTGCGACAGTCCCAGTGGGGTCAGTCTTGAGGGACGCTGGGATTGATGCCACTGGAGGGCTCGGAACACTGTTGGACGGTCAGGGCCCACCCCCCCTCACTCCAGGGCAGCTGTCGGGAAGAGGAGCGGAGATTCATACCAGAGCCCCAGCGTCCACTGAGCTCTCCGCACTCACTCCTGCTCCTCCTAGCGTGTCTCTCTCCTTCCCTTTACCACTTCCGGGGGACAATTATGCCCTGGGCAATGGGTGCCCTGGGTACCACTAGGTGTACCACCAAAGAATTAGACAGTACGACTGGAACGTGTTAGCAACAGTGGGCCTCCCATTTGGGGGGGTCAGCAAAGGCAATGCATGGGATCAGGTACCCTGTGATTTTGGGGGGGTCACCATCCTAAGAGTCTGCAGGACGCTGTCATGTCACTCTGCCTCTGGAGCCCGCGCCCCACCAGGTGCGCCAGGGCAGCGAGGGGGTTACACTGCACCCCCCCTGTAAAAGGCAAGTCCCCCCAGCACAGCCACCAGGGACTGGGCACACGGGGACCTGCACTGAGGACTCGGTGTCACGGGCGCATGGCTGAGACATGCCAGCCGAGGCTCCGCCCACCAGCTCCTCCTGCTGTGAGCCCAGCCAAGGGCACCGCAGGTGTTCTCAGAAAGGCCACGCAGGCTGGGGAGCCCACTCAAGGGCTGGGTCCACCCCTCAGCACTGTGGACCCCCAGTATGGCCAGAGGTGACTGTTTGAGCCCCAGTGGGGCAGCCCCAAAACTGAAACCTTGGTGCCAAGTCTTCAGAAGGAGACTCTCCCTGCCCCTCCTACTCGGGGAGGGCAGCCCCAGAGCCAGACCCGCTGTCCCCCTTCCAAAGTCAGGCGACCTGGCTCCCATTTTTGTCCCCTAAGTCCAGATGCGTCTGCAAAGGCACCGGGCCTCCTTGTCGGTGCTCTGTGAGCCTCACGTCTCAGGCTTTTGCCGCAGCCTCAAAGGTCCCCCAATGCTCAGGCTTACGCACCCTTACAGTCACCCCTAGGTGCTCAGCGGGTGCTGGGGCAGAGCAGGCCGCAGGCAGCACAGAGGGACGGGAGGACTCGGCCACGTCTGACCCTGACCACTTGTCAAGAGCAAACCCTGGGACTGGAGCGGTAGTACAGCAGGTAGAGTGTTTGCCTTGCACGCGGCTGACCTGGAGTTGATCCCCGGCATCCCAGAGGGTCCCCCCCCAAGCACCGCCAGGAGGGATTCCTGAGTGCAGAGCCAGGAGTAACCCCTGAGCATCGCGGGTGTGACCAGAAAAGAAAAAAAAAGAGCAAACTCTGCTGACTCCCCTGGAGTGTGCGTGGGGGGTGCAGGGGTCCCCTCCAGAGAGATGCCCATGGGACTGGGTGGGGTCCAGCCCCTCACCAGGGTCCTTTGATGAACCTGCAGCCCTGGGCTTGGCTGACGAGGCTGTCGGAGACTTCGGGGTGTGGGCACCCGGGCTCCTGGGTCACAGAAACTACGAGATGCCAAATGTTTGCTTTTCTCGGTTGCTAAAATAGCAAGTAGAAGTTGTTTCTTGAACTGTGCAGGGAGCAGAGGTGGGCTGAGGCCTGACACAGCCAGAAGCCCGCATCCGGGGACCCGAGCGTCTCAGGGACAGCGTGTGGGTCTGTGTGGGTGAGGTTTGACTTCATCCCCCCACCGAGTGTCTGGGTACCCCTGGTGACCCCCAGCATTACCAGGACCGAGCCCCCAAGTGTCAGACCACTGACACCCGCTGATGTGGCCCCTGTTAAAAGCGTTCCATGTCTGTGAATATAACTCCTGACTCCCGAAACTTCACTGGGTCCCTCCTTGTCATCTCTGGGGGATCCGTCTCCGGGAACCTAGGTTCAGCCCAACACAAGGTCCCATGGAAGACCAAAAGCAATCGCATTGGGCCTCCCCAGTACCACATCTGGTCCCCGGAGCCTGCCAGGAGTGAGTGATCCCTGAGCCCAGAGCCAGGAGCAAGTCCTGAGTACCGTCAAGCGTGGCCCAAAAACCAAGAGAAAGAAAAAAAGAAAAGCGGGTTTCCTCCACAGCTGTGAGCAGAGCAAAATCCAGCCTGTTGGGGCAGGAGGGCCCGAGGGAACCCCACGACGCCCCTGGCCCACCGCAACGCCAGGCACCAGGCACCCACTGAGCTCAGGTCAGACCCAGCCGGTCCCCACTGCCCGCCCACGAGCTGTCCTCTGCCCACTTTTTGCCTTTTCTCCTCAGCTTCGAAGACCCTTTTGTGAGCACATTTATCATCTCCAGGTCTATATGGAAAGGATCAATTTGATTTACCCTTGCAGGGCAGACCCGGATCGCATTTGCAATTGATGAGAATTGGGGGGAGCAGTGCGTGATGGGGGAGACAGAACTTGTTGCTAAATCAGGCCCCCCCTTCTCCTCCCCGATCTATTAGGTGCCCCCAGAGTGGTTTCCCCAAGTCTTCCCGATGGGTCAGCTAAAGGAAGGTTCAATCGTCTCAGGACGTGGCTCAGGGGTGCTGCCGTGCAAGCAGGAGGCCTGGAATTGGGTGCCTGGCACCACTCACACCCCAAATGACCCCTCACGGGTGGGACCCCTGCACCAGTCAGCGTGCAACCCCCACAGGACCACCACCACGTCAGCAACCCCTGACCCCAACAGCAAAGGGAAGGGGTCACTGTCACTGTCACTGTCACTGTCACTGTCCTGTTGTTCATCGATTTGCTCGAGCGGGCCCAGTAACGTCTCCATTGTGAGACTTCTTGTGGCTGAGTTTGGCATATCGAATACGTCACGGGGAGCTGGCCAGGCTTTGCCATGCAGGTGAGATGACTCTCCTTAGCGATAGCACAGCGGTAGGGCGTTTGCCTTACAAGCGGCCAACATGGCCGACCCGAGTTCGATTCCTCCGCCCCTCTCGGAGAGCCCGGCAAGCTACCGAGAGTATCTCGCCCGCACGGCAGAGCCTGGCAAGCTCCCCGTGACGTATTCGATATGCCAGACACAGTAACAACAAAGTCTCCAATGGAGACGTTACTGGGCCCGCTCGAGCAAATTGATGATCAACAGGAGGGCCAAATAAAAAATAAAAATAAAAAACCATCTTAATAGACCAGCCCCTGGGGTCAGAACTGCAGTACAGTGGCCAGGGCACAGGTATTGCACGCAACCGACCCGGGTTTGATCCCCAGCACCCCATCTGGTCCCCTGAGCACCGCCAGGAGGGATCCCTGAGCTCAGAGGCAGGGGTAAGCCCTGAGCACCACTGGTGTGACTTCAACAACAAAACTAATGAATAAATAAATACACACACTCCTGGGTCCACCCTCCACCACATGGAGCTGGGTCCCCCCAGATGAAGGAGAGGGTGGGAGAAAGGCTGGATGGTGAGGAACAGATTCCAGATGCTTCCAATATATTGGGGAACTAAGGGTCTCCTCCAAGGGGACAGTGCCCACCCAGGAACACGGACACCCTGAGCCCTAGCCCCCTCAAGCATGCCTGAGGCAGTAGGGTGCCACGTGGTCACTGCAGAACCGACATCCAATCCACATCTTCTGCGGCCCACCCTGTGTGCCCGACACCCCTCAGGGACATGAGCCAGACATGATTGGAAACTGACCCCTCACTCTGGGCTGAGCAGCTGTCCTGGGCCACCAGGATTGAGGGGGTTCCTGTCCAACCCCTTCCATGTCCCCCACTTCCCAGCTGTGGCTACTCCTGAACTTCCAGGTCAAAAGCAAAAGGAAGGGGCTGGAGTGATAGCACAGCGGGGAGGGCGCTTGCCTCGCACATGGCCGACCTGGGTTCGATCCCCAACATCCCATATGGTCCTCTGAGCACCACCAGGAGTGATTCCTGAGTGCAGAACCAAGAGGAACCCCTGAGCATCGCCGGGTGTGACCCAAAAAGCAAAAAAAGAAAAAAAAAAGAAAAGAAAAAAAGAAATGTATTCTTGATTTCTGTCACATCAGCCACCTACCTTGAAGTCTTAGCTTTCAATAAATTAATTAATTAATTAAATAAACAAGCTTTATTTAAAAAAAAAAGCAAAAGGAAGCAGAGGACCAAGCTCCAAGGAGGAAGTGACTCCTCCTGTGTGTCACCCAGGGGAGACCCTCCCTCCCTGCACCCCACCAATGGCAAGATTTTAGGGTTTTGCAAAAAATAGAGCAACTTAGAGGCTGGATAGTGCAGTGGACAGGCACTTGCCTTGCACGCAGCCAACCCAAGTCTGATCCCATATGGTCCCCGAGCACCGCCAGGAGCGATCTCTGAGCACTGCCAGCTATGACCCCAAACCAAAAAAATTAATTACTTACATTTTTTAAAAAAAAAATTTCAGGCCAGAGTGATAGTACAGCCGGTAGGGTGTTTGCCTTGCATCCCACCAACCCAGGTTCGATCCTCGGCATCCCATGTGGTCCTCCAAGCACTGCCAGGAGTGATCCTGAGCACAGAATCAGGAGTAAGTCCTGAGCTCTACTGGATGTCCAAAACAAAAACCAAAACAAATGAAAATGGAGCATCGCAAGTTTGAAGGGGAGGGGGCCGGATGGCAGCATCACCCCAAAGGACACCAGGCAGGAGGCATTTTCAGCCAGGGCGGTGGGCACCCCAAACAGCCACTTTCCACAATCTGGGGGCCGGGGGACGTCACATCATCCACAGTTGCCCAGCCAGCATCAGTCTTGTTCCTGATAATGTCCTGTTTGCGATTTGATAAAAGAAGAAAGGGCTAGGGGAAAAGGCAGCTCAGATAGAGAAGGGAGCACCAAATAAAGGGTGTTGGGAGGATCCTCCCAGGATGGGAGAAGCATGCTGAATGTAGACTATGAACCGAACATGATTGTCACCCATTGCCTCTTTTGCAAACCACAACACCCAAAAGGAGAGAGAGAACAAAAGGGAATGCCCTGCCAGAGGCAGGGTGGGATGGGGGGATGAGGGGTGGGAGGGATACTGGGATCCATGGTGGTGGGAAATGGGCATTTGATCATTGTACAATTGAAACCCAAGCACAAAAAATTGTAAGTCTATAACTGTACCTCATGGTGTTTCACTAACAAAAATTTTTTAAAAATGTAAATGATGGAGAATGGGCACCGGTGGAGGGATGGTACTGGATCTTTGTATAACTGAAACCCAAGCACAAAAATTTGTAAGTCTCTAACTGTACCTCACGGTGTTTCACTAATAAATAATAATAATAATAATAATAATAATAATGGAAAAGAAAAGAAGAAAGGACTGTAAACAAGAAGCATCCGGGTTGGTTTTCTAGACAGTTCTCTGGGGCTTCAAGTGCCGCCAGCCCTTACTAAACCTGGCTGCTTGTGGGACAAAGTTGGTATCACGCTCTCTTCCGGATTCCAAAAGAATCTCCCAGCCACAGCCCCCAGGGCCCAGGGCCAAGCCGTCTCCATCCATCCGAGAACCAGGGAGGGAGGCGTTGGGGCCGTGAGACACATTCCTGGTTGGCAGGAGGAAGCAGAGAGCCGAGGCCGTTGCGAGCAGCCGACAGGAAATGAGTGTGGATTTCCTGTTGGAAGCGTTTGCAGGCCTGAGAGCTCCATCCCGCTCACTCCACTCCGGAGATCTCTCCCTGGCTTTCTCTTTCTGTCAATACGCGATTATCTCCCCTGACTCCTGCCCTCCCAAGAAAAATGAGGCCGGAAATAGACAATACGATGGGAAATACGGCAAGTGCACATTTCCTGTCAACAATAGGCCTCACTCGTAGGTCGTCGGATGAGTATTTTATGAGAACAACGATTATGACAGCTACAATACCTCTGAGACAGACGAGGGGGCACGGGGAGTCAGAGGAATGTGGGAAGGGCCTTGCCAGGCCTCGGGGTGGGCGGGCTGTGTGGCTGGGAACCAGACACCCGCCCTTTCGGATCTTGGCTCTGGCACCGGTGGGGGAGGCCGTGCCCTCCTTCTCTGGCACCCCTGGGCCTCCTCCCTGCCCCCACCCAAACAGGGGGAAACCTCAGGCAGAGGGCCAGGGCAGAGAAGCAGCCCTCGCAGCCCGCTTTCTCTGGCTACCACTTCTGAGTGCGGAGTCTGTGCCCTCGTGCTGGGGCAGCTGAGCAGGACCGGCCTGGGCACCGTCCTGCAGAGTCAGGGTTCCAGGTGCACCCCCACCTGCCCCGCCTGCACAGGTGGGGCCCGCAGGAAGTGCAAAGTCCACAATGGTATAAAGGCTCTCCCCTGTCCCCCACGAGCCCTGTGAGGAGCAGGAAGTGGGGCAGAGGCCAGGCTGAGGGGCCCTGGGAGTGATTTGCAGGTGGCTCCCAATGCTGGAACCGGCCCCGGGTCCTCGCCCCTGGGTCCCCAGTCCTGTGGGTTACTGCCCTTCCAACTATGGTCTGTGTGTGTGTGTGTGTGTGTGTGTGTGTGTGTGTGTGCGCGCGCGCGCGCTTCTGGATGAATGTCCCCATCAGCCCAGACATTTTGGCCAGAAGCCTTGCTTGTCACTTTTTCCCAGAGCCTTGGTCCCTAGAAAGGGCCCTGCGTGTTGGTTGAATGAATGAATGAATGAATGAATGAAACATCCAGTTAGGCAGCCACCAACTGATGTGGTAATAGCTAAAATCAGAGAATCTTTTTTTTGTTTAGTTTGGGTTTTGTTGGTTTGGGGGTCACACACGGCAGTGCTCGGGCCTTGACTCCTAACTCTGTTCTCAAGGATCACTCCCGGTGGGGGAGCTGGAGCGATAGCAAGCAGGGAGGGCGTTTGCCTTGCACGCAGCCGACCCAGGTTCGATTCCCAGCATCCCATATGGTCCCCCAAGCACCGCCAGGAGTAATTCCTGAGTGCAGAGCCAGGAGTAACCCCTGAGCATCGCCGGGTGTGACCCAGAAAAGAAAATAAAACAAAACAAAACAAAAGAATCACTCCTGGTGGGACTTGGGGAACTCTGAGCTGTGCCAGGGACCAAGCCTGGGCCAACCGTGTGCCAGGCACACACCCCCACCTGCTGTGGCTCTCCAGCCCAGAGAATCACCTTTGATTTCAGAGATAGGATAGGCAGAATCCACGCCCACACCCCAAACACTAGGGTTTGTGTTTCTGTCCAAGGCAAGGGAAGACTTGGGGGGAGAATCCAGGAGCTAAGAAGCTGGCGTGGTTTCCCAAACTTGGCCTCCAGCCTGGGAGGTGGGAGGCGGCAGCGAGGTGGGGCAGACCCGCTTTCTTCCGCGTATAGAAGGTAGAGCAAAAGGCGCAAGACCCTCTACGTGCCTGGCAACTGGGACAGAAGGAGAATGAAGACGCCAGCTAGGACCGCTGGGGTCCAGAGGGATTTTGATTTTCTTTCTTTTTGTTTTGTTTTGTTTTGCTTTTAAAAAAATTTTATTAGTAAAACACCATGAGGTACAGTTGTAGACTTACAAATTTTGGTGCTTGGGTTTCACTTATACAATGATCAAGTACCCATCCCTCCACCAGTGCCCATTCTCCATCATTTACATTTTTTAAAAATTTTTGTTAGTGAAACACTAACAAATGAGATACAGCTGTAGACTTACAATTTTTTGTGCTTGGGTTTCAATTGTACAATGATCAAACACCCGTCCCTCCACCAGTGCCCATTTTCCACCACCACGGGTCCCTCCCACCCCCCATCCCCCCATTGTTTTTCTTTTTGGGTCACACCCGGCGATGCTCAGGGGTTACTCCTGGCTCTGCACTCAGGAACTACTCCTGGCGGTGCTCAGGGGACCATACGGGATGCTGGGAATCGAACCCGGGTCGGCTAGGTGCAAGGCAAACACCCTACCCGCTGTGCTATCACGCCAGCCCCGGGACTTTGATTTTCTTAATAGAAATTTGTTTGAAATGCTTCATCATAAAGTGAGGGTCACGTGTGCAATTTCAACCTCCATCAGACCCGGAGGCGCTAAAGCCGTTCCCCACCAGGTTAACACAAACACACACATGCGAGAGGGACAGCCAGTGCAGACGAGGGGGATTCGCTGTGGCTGTTGCAGGTGGGAGTTTCCTCTCTAGAGCCACTTCTACACATAGGCCTCCCCCCAGTCAGCAAGAAACGCAAGCGGACGGGTAAGGAAAAGCCAGGCCACGTTCTCGAGAATAGGAGCATTTGTACAGCGGGTACTGACTCTGTCCAGGACACTGATTCCAAAGCAGGAGGGAGAAAGACCAGAGCTGAGTTCTTGCTGGGGGCGGCTCACCACACTCCTGTCTGCTCATGGCCTGTGGGTTACACCCCCAGAGTCAGGGCCTCCCCCCGCACCCTCCTGAGTCCTGGGGACCCCCGAGAACCTGAAGCCAAGAGCTGATCTCCAATTGCTCTCGAGGCGTGAGTAAGTTCTGACTATGTGCAAAGAGAGGGATTTAGGGGCCCCAAAAGTGAGCTTTAAAAAACTCAGGAGGCTGGAGAGGCAGAAGGGTTAAGCCACTTGCTTCGTACCCACTGACCCTGGTGTGATCCCTGCTGTGCATATGGTCCTCTAAGACCCCCAGGAGTGACCCCCGAGCACTGCCAGTGGAGTCCCCCCAAAAGCCAGTTCACATCCTTTAGGAAGTTTATTATAAAAGAAGATGAAAACAAATCCCTCTCCACCCCCCATCAACCTGCGTTGTAAATCATGCCAGAAAAATGGGTACATTAAAAAAAAATGAAGTTAAGTGCTTTCTGTTAAATAAGAGATTCTTTCCCATCAGAAAAGCAACACACACACACACACACACACACACACACACACACACACACACACACCATCTACCTTTTGACTTGTGCCCTGCCCCCTTGGTGTACTAAAAATCTGCAGCTGGTGGGCACTGAGTTAGAGAAGTAAGTCAGAGGAAGACAGTACCTTTTTTTCTTTAACTGAATCACCGTGAGATACAGTGACAAGCTTTCATGTTTGTCTTTCAATCACACAGTGATCAAACCCCCATCCCTCCACCATGCACATTCCCCTCCATCAATCTCCCCAGTATACCCCCCACTTCCTACCCTCCCCCTGCCTCCATGGCAGACAAATTCCCTCCGACTCTCTCTCTACTTTGGGCATTACGGTTTGCAATACAGATACCGAGAGGTTATCACGTCTGGTCCTTTATCTCCCTTCAGCACCCATCTCCCATCCCTCCAACCATCATCTTCGTGGTGATCCCTTCTCTATCCCAGCTGCCTCCTCCGCCTCCCACCCCCTCATGAGGCAGGCTTCAACTACGGAGCAATCTTCCTGGCCCTTGTATCTACTGGGAAGACAGTATCTTGTGGTCTTCTTTGTATCTGGAGCCAGAAGCCCAGAACAAGCCGACAGAAGGAAACAGGCAGACACGGAGACGAGCTCTGGGGAACAGAGACCGGGAGGGTCAGTGAGGCCGACAAACTTCCAGGCGTGAAACAAGCTTCTGTTGCATGACACACAGCCCGGCCCTGAGCATGCGAAGGCTCCAGCCAGGTCTGAACAGGCCAAGAGCCTGCGTGAAAGTTCTGTCCCTGGGAAGGGAGAAGCCCCAGTAGTGCTCCCCATGCAGGAACCTGGTTTGACCTCCAGCATAACCTGTTACCCCAAGGCAGCACAGCTGAAAACTACCCCAGGTGTGACCCCCAAAACCTAAATATTTAAAACAATTAGCTGGGCCAGAGAGACGGTGTTGAGACACTTGCTGTACATGTGGCCAGTCTTGGACCGAATCCTCACCATCACAGTGTCCTGAGCACACAAGGGGTCACTTCTGGCCACAGAGTCAGGAATCACCCCCTGAGCACTGCTGGCTGTGGTTAGACCACACCCGACAGCGCTCAGGGCTCACTTGAAACCATAACAATAAATACTCTCAGCACCAGAAGGAAAAAAAATTGGTGTATAGGGTTGAAGGGTAACCAGAGTTCTCGGGCCGATTCCGCCCCAGAATGCAGAGCTCAAATTACTCAGACTATTCCTGAAATTAGTAATGTTCTGTGTCATTCAACCACTATTTTTAAAAACATGTTAAGGGCAAAAACAACTAAAAAAAAAAAAACCCTAGGGATGAGATGTGCCCCCTAGGTAAAATAAATTAGGCATCTGAATGTGAAGGGTTTGCAGATGTGTACCAGGAAAGAAGGGAATTGATAGCAGATAACTGCTGGCTGCAAACATGCACCCGAACAAGCTTAGAATAAGATGGTCTGGGGTCTTTTAGAGCTGGGGCAGCACAGGCAGAACTAGAGAACTGCCAGGACTTCACTCTGTATTTTCAGTCGCCTTCTGCTAGCTGTGTCAAGCGCTCCAGCCTCTGATATTCCTTTGCCTATTGGAATGTTGACGTGCTCACTAACTGTCCCTCAGGTCTCTGTCAACACTGGCTCACCAGTCGGGAGCCCAGTGGGGTGGGGGAGTAATATTGAGCTAAATAAATGATGGGGGCTGGAGCAATAGCACAGCGGGGAGGGCGTTTGCCTTGCACGCGGCCAACCCGAGTTCGATTCCCAGCATCCCACATGGTCCCCTGAGCACCGCCAGGAGTAACTCCTGAGTGCAGAGCCAGGAGGAACCCCTGAGCATCGCTGGGTGTGACTCAAAAAGCAAAAAATAAATAAATAAATAATGGATCTGTGAACCCAAATACGCTCAGGGACCTTAAAGCAAAAAAAAAAGGGGGGGGCTGGAGTGATAGCACAACGGGTAGGGTGTTTGCCTTGCACGCAGCCGACCCGGGTTCGATCCCCAGCATCCCATATGGTCCCCCGAGCACCGCCAGGAGTAATTCCTGAGTACATGAGTCGGGAATAAACCCTGTGCATCGCTGGGTGTGACCCAAAAAGCAAAAAAAAAAAAAAAAAAAGTGCTATGGGTTGGAGAAATACTATAACACATATCACGTAGGGTTGCACGTGGCCAACCCAAATTCAGTCTCCAGCATCGCTAATGGTCCCCCAAGTCCACCAGGAGTGACCCCTGAGCACTGTTGGGTGGGGCCTAAAACAATATGTTTGTATGTGTGTGTTACAGGGCCCAGCAGGCTGGGCACATGCTTTGCACACAGCAGCTGAGGTACGATCCCCAGAACCACATGATCCCTGAGCAACCCCTGAGGACAGACTCTGAGCACAAAGCCAGGAGTATCTCCCAAACACTGCAGGTGCCCCTGTAGCTGACAATATGCATTCAGACCACCCGCGTGGTTGATTATGTTCTACCCCAAGCAGGGCCCGTGCTGGTGGCAAAAGCAGACCTCGGCCGTTAGTGGTCACAGGGCCCCTCGCCGGGCCCCACCCTTGGACGCGCAAACACAGCTCTCGGCCCGACGCCAAGGACCAGGGGACACTCGGGCCATCGGGAGCAGAGAGGGCGTCTCACCGCACACCTTCTCCTGCAAGAATCTCTGACAACCTTTCTGATTTTCTTCCATAATTTACATTGCGGTACGTGGACTTACTGGGTTAAAGGAGGAAATCGCAAACCCTCAGGTACAGAAGCCAAATTGGATGGAGGCGCTCCAGGCCCCGGGCGAGAGAGGAGGCTTGCTGCCGGCCGGCCCGCTGGGTGAAGAGCGTTTCTCAGAATCCCCGGGTGTGTCGCGTTTTAGGAAGACGGGTCTTTCCCAGTCTGTGAAATCAGGAGGAAGTGCAGTGCAACAGGCCCGAGGGGACAGGGGTGAGAGTGTGGAGGATTGTGGGGGGGAGAGAGAGCCCCGGGAGGAAGGAGTTCCAGAGCCAAGGGTCAGGGTGGGGATGGCTGCAGGTGACTGTCTGGCCGTGTGGGGAGGGTGGCGAGACCCCCTGAGAGGACAATGGGAAGGGCTGCAGCCATGGCACAGCGGGCAAGGGTCTTGTGCTGCATCACCCGACCCAGGTTCAATCCCCAGCACCCCAGGAGGGATTCCGGAGTGCAGAGCCTGGAGTGAGCCCTGAGCACTCTGGGTGTGGTGCCCGAGCCCAACACCCCAAAGAAGCGTGCAAACAAAGAGAAAAGCCTCAAATGCCGGTGTAGGTGGAACCTGGATCCCCTGCTGGCGGCTGAGCCACCATGTCACAGTCACTGGCCCCGTTGGTTATCCAGAGCCTGGGGTCTCAGCGACAGCACCAAACCAGCCAGAGCCCCGTCCCATCACTTCAGGACCCCTGAGTTCTGGTCACTCCAGCTTTCTGATCCCACAGACCTTTCTTTTTTTTTTTAATTTTTTTATTTTGTTAGTTCACAATGGGCTGGAGCGATAGCACAGCAGGTAGGTGTTTGCCTTGCATGCGGCCGACCCAGGTTCAATTCCTCTGCCCCTCTCAGAGAGCCCAGCAAGCTACTGAGAGTATCTCACCTGCACGCCAAAGCCTGGAAAGCTACCCGTGACGTATTCAATATGCCAAACACAGTAACAGCAAGTCTCACAGTGGAGACGTGACTGGTGCCCGCTCGAGCAAATTGATGAACAACGGGAGGGCAGTGCCACAGAGCTACAGTTCACGATATTTGATTGCTTTTAATGTTCAAGCCCCAATCCCACCATCATTACCCCTTCCCACCACCAAATTCGGGATGTTCCCAAGCCCCAATCCCTGTTCCAAAACACAACCGAAATAAAATATTTTCTACTGTCTGTTATGAAGAACTGCTGGACAAGAAAACTTTTCTTATAGGAAACAGTGTGAAGATCGTTCTATTTTGGCAGGACCCGTTAAGACATTCTACTGGATATCACTAACAGGTTGTTAAAGCTTGGGTGATGTGAGCTTTGGTATATATATATATATCTGAAAATATGTATATATGCATATTACATATATGCATATATTTCCCTCTATGATTTGTTGCCTACTGTCTGAACCCCATCAAATGCGGTGTGGTATTTATTGAGAATGGGTAGGAAGTGTCTTAAGATGTTCCACATCATCTGGGTTTTGTGGGACTTCACTCACGCGTGAGGCTTGGCCCAAGCATGCGGAGAGCAGCCCGGAGCCTGGCGGCGGTTGGGTTCTGGAGGTTTTCGGCTGCCAGGGCTGGGTCCCTTGGGGCGGGGAGGGCTTTCACTCACCCCACCTGGGGCACCCTGAGTGAAACAGCCACCCTACTGGCCTTTCTGATTGGACACCCGGCCCTCCGGTTTCAGGACGGCAGCAGCACCTCAAAGACACCCTCCCCCAGACGAACGCCCCCTGACTCCTTCCCTCCAGGAAGCCCCCTCAAGGCCAGGCCTTGACCCATTTCACAAGCATCTGAGCTGATCTGGTCAGAGATGTCCCCACTTTGCCAGGGAAGCAGAATCCTGCCCCCCTGCAAGACTCCTTCCCCGGGGAGCTCAGGCGAGCGCCTGAGCACTGGTTCTGCTCCTCTCTCAGACTTGCTGTGATCACTGAGATACAAGGCAGAGCCGCCAGGGGCCAGAGAGATGGTGCAGTGGGTAGGGCACTTGCCCTGCACGCAGCCAACCCCGGTTTGATCCTCAGCACAGCATCATATCTAGTCCCCCCAAGTCCAGCCAGGAGTGATCCCTGAGCACCGCCAGGTGTGGTCCAAAAGGCTAAAAGGAAGAAAAAGTGGGGCGAGGCTTAGTGACTCCCCAAGAGGTGCGGCTGCAGTGATTGGTTAGTTTCCTAATGGCGGTCCCGCCCCCATGCCTGGTGGCCAGGCCCTGGGATCCCTTGGGGCGTTTTCCCAGCGGGGGTCGAGCAACCCCTGCTACTCCGGCCTCGGCTCCCAGCCCTGAGCACCTCTCCCGGCCCAGAGCTGGTCCTCAGCATCTTTATTCCCGAGGGCTGCGATTCTTATTTGGTTAAATAACACATTTTTTAAAAGTGTTGTGATTCCATACTGAAGCTTCCCATATGGTTAATTGGAAGTGTTCTCACCAATATTGCAGGCTGTAAAAACTAATGAGGTAAATGGAAAATTTATCAAGTGCCACAGTTAGAAATTAACTTATTGCTTGATGCGGCGCTCATGAGTAATGAAGTTGGGGAGCTCTGCCTGCCTATAGCAGGAGCGGTGGGGTGCACCAGCTCTCGGCTGGGGGAGATCCTGGTCCCCCTCCCATGGCCAAGGGCCATCACACGCCTCTGTAGGTACCTGGAGTCCTGCACGGTCTCCTGCGCATCTCCCCCAAACGGGTGCTGGGGGACCCCAATTCCCAGGAACTAGCGCTGGGCGGGGTCCCTGTTTCAGAGCTCAGACCCCAAGGACCAGAGCGAGTTTGGGCTGCCCAGCTGGGATAGGGGGGAGGAGTCATCGGCTCCCCATAACCCTAGGGCACTGGGCAGTGGAACACTTTCTCTTCCTTTGTCTTTTTTTATTTTTATTTTTATTGCTTTTTGGGTCACACCCAGCGATGCTCAGGGGTTACTCCTGGCTCAAGCACTCAGGAATTGCTCCTGGCGGTGCTCAGGGGACCATATGGGGTGCTGGGAATCGAACCTGTGTCGGCCATGTTGGCTGCGTGCAAGGAAAACGCCCTACCCGCTGTGCTATCGCTCCAGCCCTTCCTTTGTCTTCTTTGTGTTAGCCTGAAAGTGGTTTTATTCCTGAGCTCCTGAGTTCTGAGAAATGTATGACAGATTTGCATACAAAACTCAGGCAGTCAAGAACTTAGAATTTGGGGGGAGCCAGAGAGATAGCTCAGGGGGCAACTCACTTACCTTGCACACGACTGATCCAGGTTCAGTCCCCAGCATCCCATATGGTCCCCCTGAGCTCACCAGAAGTGATTCCAGAGCGCAAAGCCAGAAGTAAGCCCTGAGCATGGCCGGGTGTGGCACGAAGAACAAAAAAAATAATAATAAAAGTAAAGTGTGTTTCATTTTTTTAAAATAAAAAAGAAATTAGAATTTGGGGCTGGAGAGATAGTACGGCAGGTAGGATGTTTGCCTTGCATGTGACCAACTCGAGTTTGATCCCCAGAACCACACACGGTCCCCCGGGTACAGCCAGGAGTGATCAGAGCCAGGAGTAAGTCCTGAGCATCACCGGATGTGGCTTAATAACTGTAACACTGTAGCACTGTCCTCCCGTTGTTCGTCAGTTTGCTTGAGTGGCACCAGTAACGTCTCCATGGTGCGACTTGTTGTTACTGTTTTTGGCATATCGGATGCGCCACGAAGAGCTTGCCGTGCGGGCAGGATACTCTCAGTAGATTGCCGGGCTCTCCGGGAGGGGTGAAGGAATCGAACCCGGGTTGGCCGCGTGTAAGGCAAACGCCCTTCCCGCTGTGCCATGTATGCCTCCAGCCCAAAAACAACAAAGAAGTTAGTCTATTGCCTTGTGCGAGTAGATGGACCAGCCCCATCCCCAGTGTCCAGTTTTCTCCCCCCCCCCACTCCCCGTGTCTGACATCACTCACCCTGACCCTTGGTGCCCAGTCCAGTGAGTGGCCTCCTGGCTGTCCCTGAGCCATCTCTTCATCCCCAGTGTACGACGGCCTAGTTCTGTCCCCAACTTGGCTCTGTCTAGTGTACGTGTCTCTGACCTGAATCTGCTGCCAGAACCCTGTCACCAACGTCCCTTGCTGCTGGGGTTTGCTGCTCTGTGACCTGTCTGTGGGCCTCTCTAGGACTGGCCCCCTGAGGGTCACTGTGGCCTCAGCCTTCCTGAGTCTCTGGCCGAGACTATGCATGTGGGGGACGGGAGCTCTCTCCTGTCCCGCCATCTGTGGGAGCAGAGGGTACGTCGCCCTGCGGAGGGCTTCCTTTCACCTGTGCCAGCTCCTGTCCAGACACTCCGATCGGACCAGACACCTTTTTGGCAGGCAAGTTATCAAATAACCAATGAGGGACTGGAACAATAGCACAGTGGGGAGGGTGTTTGCCTTACATGTGGCCAACCCGGGTTCAATTCCCAGCATCCCATATGGTCCCCCGAGCACTGCCAGGAGTAACTCCTGAGTGTAAAGCCAGGAGTAACCCTTGAGCATTGCAGGGTGTGACCCAAAAAATAAAAAAAAAATGACCAATGAGATGAGCCAGGCCTCCTGTCCCTTCCCACCATGCCCCTCCGATCGCCGGGAGAGAGGTCCAGTGGAAGAGGAGCAGACAGTCCTGCCTCCCTGGGGTCCTTGCTGGGCTCTGATTTGCCTCTCCCAGGAGTCAACAGGACCATCTCCTGTGCCCGGTGTCCTGTGTCCAGTGCCCGATCTGCGCTCATCTTTGGGGAACACAGAGCCCAAGATTCAGGGCAGTTTGGTCCCCAGGAGGCACTGGCCAGGAACTGGAGGGTAGACAGAGGGGCAAGATTGGGGCATTTCTCCCCCTGCCCTGCTCAACAGGGTGTTCCTGGAAACAACTGACCTCCATGGACACTCCCAAAACCTTTTCCCTTCTTCTCCTCCCCACTCACCCATTGCCCTCCCGCTGTGGTCCCAGATCTTTCCACTCTCTGTAGCCAACATTCAGTTTCTGAGATCTTAGATGTTCCCTCCTCCCCCGACCCTCCATCCTCGACAGTCTCTGGGTTGCCCATCTCCCACTGGCTTGGCTCTCCCTTCATCTAGGTAAGCAAGGCCTGCACTCGTTTCCTCTGACTTAAGCACGTCACAGTGATTCCTATTTCCTGGCTGGTCCCGGGCTAATAAAACAGTCATCCTCAAGATTTGTCCTCTTGGTGGCAAGAGAGCTGATGCTGCTCCAGTGATCACACCCTCACCCCTACATCCAACTCAGAAGAGAGACAATTTCTTCTTGCTGCCATTTTTTTTTCCAGACAGGTAAACCTTTCCCGGAGTTGGGAAATGTTCATCCCCGAGTTGGAAGAGAGGTTGGGAAAGTAAGTCATCTGTCTGGGAGGGAGGGTGTTACTCTTGCTGTTGTTATTTCTTTGCTCACATCCAGCAGTGCTCAGATCTTACTCCTGGCTCTGTGCTCGGGGATCGCGCCTGGAGATCTTCGTGTGGTGCCGGGGGGGAAGGAGCCCTTGTAGGCTGCTTGTCCCACCCCTCACCTGCTTGTCTTGCATTCTCTGCCCCTGACCAGGTCGGACAGACTCTTCAAACAGGAAATACAGGAGTTGGTGGCGATTACGAAAAACGTGGCTATCCGCCAGCCCGTCCTTGTCAGCTGAGACGGATGGTGTCGGGCCACGCTTGGTCAAGTCAAAGCCCCGAAGACACTTTGGACCTCAGTTTCCTCGTCTGAGAAATTGGGGGCGTTGGTGACGTCTCGATCCTTTATTCACCAAGCCCCACCGTGAGGTCACTGTGGGGTCACTGCAGGTGGGATCTTGCCCCTGGAGCATCCCCGTTAGATTTGGGTGGGAACAAAAGAATTGCGCCGGATGTGATGATTTCCGCTGTCCTCGAGCTCTCTCAAGGACCTGGGTCCGAAGCTACAGAGCAATTTATAAAAATGAGGAAATAACCAGGAGCTGCTCTTGCTGAGAGTGATCCATTAGCTCTGGGGGTTGTTCATAATAAACCTCGGAGATGGATTAAGCGCTTTGGCTCCTCGCCAGCCCCGCGCCCGTCTGTGGGATGCTGTGGAGAAGGGCAGGGCAGACGCAGACAGCCTCCCTCAGATACCCGGATCCCTGTTCCCTTCAATTACGGACGGCAAACCCCTTACATATATACAATTATTTTAAGCGATTTATCTCCTGCAGTGGAATCGATCCCCGCAGATCTTTCTCGCGGGCCCTGACAGTGACCAATGGTCTCCAAGATGGCCCTGGACCGGGCACACACGGCCCCTAATGGATGGCTCTTCCCATCTCAGTTTCCTCCCGGAGGGGGTGGGTCCCTCCATCTGGGTCTTCCCTGTGGGTTTAACTCTGCGAGTGCCGCGCCCGACAGCGCCTTCTTGGCTTCCCTGTCCAGCGTTCAAAGCTGTTTGACGGAGGGGTAGCACAGCACGAAGGGTTCTTGCCTTGCGTACAGCCAACCTGGGTTCCATCCCCAGCACGTCCCCCCGGAGCACTGCCAGGAGTGACCCCTGAGCACAGAGCCAGGAGCAATCCCTGAGCACCTGTGGGTCGACCCCAAACCCACCAAGTTATTGTGGGGAAGCTTTGGGAAGAATCTGGGTCTTTGCAAAGGCTCAGGCATCCCTGGAGACCAGCCAGAGCACTAATGGGATGGAAAGTACGTCCTGGAAGCCTCCAGGTCAGGGCATGATGTCCTCTCCCACACACACATGTACGCATGTACTCATAGACACACATATGCGCACAGATGCACGTAGGCATACAGACACACCTGCACGCACACATGTATACATGCACCCATGCACCCACAGACACAGACGTGTGCATACAGACACATGCACATGCACACAATACACACAGGCAGAGTCACATGCACGCACAGACGGACAGACTCACATGCACGCACAGACGGACAGACTCATGTGCACACACAGATGGACAAACTCACATGCACACACAGACGGACAGACTCACGTGCACACACAGACGGACAGACTCACATATACACACAGACGGACAGACTCACATGCATGCACAGACAGACAGAGTCACTTGCACACACAGATGGACAGACTCACATATACACACAGACGGACAGACTCACATGCATGCACAGACGGACAGACTCACGTGCATGCACAGACGGACAGAGTCACATGCACACACAGATGGACAGACTCACATATACACACAGACGGACAGAGTCACATGCACACACAGATGGACAGACTCACATATACACACAGACGGACAGACTCACATGCACACACCGATGGACAGACTCACATGCATGCACAGACGGAGTCACATGCACACACAGATGGACAGACTCACATGCACACAGACAGACTCACATGCACACACAGACGGACAGACTCACATGCACACACAGACGGACAGACTCACATATACACACAGACGGACAGACTCACATGCACACACGGACTGACTCAGATGCACACGCGGACAGACAGACCCTCTTGCACACATGCGCACACAGACGCGTGCCCAGGCCCCAGAGGGCGTGGCCCTGACACCTCCCCAGGGCCCCTGCGCCTGCCCTCCCCTCTGACATCTAGAGTCCCACACCCCAGCGGTTCCTGTCTCCACAGCCAGCCACGGGCAGGGACCATCAGCACGTGGGCTCAGCCCTGCGGGTCCTGCTCTGGGTCCCAGGAACACAAGCCCCAGGGCTGCTCTGCCTTCCCGCCCGCCCACTCCCGTTCCCCCAGGTGCCATCCCGGCTGGGTCCAGCAGAGACCAGGCATGCCCACCAGGGCCTGCACCTGCCCCTCGCCCCAGATGGCCGGCCTCCCGAACAGACCAGATTTCTAGTTCAGGCACCCACAGGCACAGGGCCCAGGGCACACGTCTGTCCCGGTGCTGGCTGGGGATGTTCTGGAGAGAGCCCTCTGCTGAACTGGTGGTGGCCGATGTCCTTAGAAGCCCGAGCAGAGGGCCTACGGGGTTGCTCAGCAGCTTAGGGGCCTTGTGACAGTGTGGTCTCGAGTCCAATCCCCGGTGCCGCCACGTGTGCCCAGCTCAGTCTTGGCAGCACTGGCCACCCTGGCACCATGAGCAATTTGAGGCCAAACCATAAATAGGTAAGCCCACAACAGAGGACTGTGATCCTCGGAGATCACCACACAACTGAAAGGTATACGAGCACCCCCAAAAGCTCGAGCCCCAGCAAACAGAGCGTGAGCACTGGGACGTACCCCATGAGCACTAAAACCAGAATGTGCATGAATACCAGAACTATGAGCATGAGCATGAACCACACCTTTAAAAGTAATGTGTGGGAAAAAATAAAATAATAATAATAATAATGTGTGGGGAGAAAACTAGGACAGCAATCAGGGCTCTTGCCTTGCACGCGGCTGACCTGGGTTCAATCCCTGGCATACCATATGGTCCCCTGAACACCACCAGGACTGATTCCTGAGCACAGGGCCAGGGGTAAGTCCTGATCACAGCTAGGTGTGGCCTGAAAAAAATAGAATTTTAAAACATGTGGCAGTGGAATACTATGCAGCCACAAAGAATGACAAACCCAGGCAACTCACTACGACTTTGATGGAACTGGAGGATCTTGCGTTCAGTGAAGTCAATCAGGACAAGGCCAAACACTGGATGTTCTCACTAATCTGTGGTACACAGAGTCGTGTGTCCAGGGAGCGGGGGTAGCAAAGGTGAGCAAAGCCCTGGCTCTAGATTACAGAAGCAAAAATAGTAAGGAAGGGGGGGGGGGAAGAAGAGGAGGGTGGAAGTAACGGGGGTGGGAGGCAAGGGTCAGGGGCCCTGGGGCCCTCTATGGTGTAGAGGAAAGAACCTGAATAGATCTAAACCACTAGATCCAGAATGATCATAAACATGGCGCCCGCACTACAGTGGTTCTTTGAAACGTGTCTGTGAAGGAGGCAGGATGGGGGCCGTTGGGGGGTGGGGCTGGAGATGGGAACGTCATAAGCCTGGAACCCCATTGTAAATGACACGCAAACCACCATGGATAAATGTTTAAATGACAAACAAAAAACAAAAACAGTCTCCCGTTATTCATCCATTTGCTCGAGTGGGCCCAGTAACGTCTCCATCGTGAGACTTTGTTGTTACTGTGTCTGGCATATCGAATACGTCATGGGGAGCTTGCCAGGCTTTGCCATGCGGGCGAAATTCTCTCGGTAGCTTGCTGGGCTCTCCGAGAGGGGCGGAGGAATCGAACTCGGGTCAGCCCTGTAGGTTGCGTGCAAGGCAAACGCCCTACCTGCTGTGCTATCGCTCCAGCCCATTTAAATGACAAATAACAATAAAACAAAACTTCTATTTTGCAAATAAGAAGAAGCCAGAGAGAGAAAGAGAGAGCCAGGGGTTAAGGTGTTTGCTTTGCATCCTGCCAACCGGGTTCTGATCACTGTCACCCAGGCCCTGCCAGGAGTGAGTTTTCCACAGAGGATAATTGCATTCACAGTGAGCCAGGGTGCCCTGTGACCCAGCCCTGCCCGCCCGGGTCATTTCTGCTCCTCTTGGTGAGTGCCTGTGAGTGAGAGCTCGTCGTCACTCTGACCCACGTTTTCCGATGATCAGTCACGGGAGCAGTTTCCACGCATCGGTGAGCTCTGGACGTCCTCTTCAGGGACCTCTGTCCAGCCCCCCTCTCCTTTGTTGGTGTCGCTCTCTGCCTCCTTGCTGAGCTCTGCGAGAGCTTCAGAGATCTTGGATATTAGTCCTTTGTCCAATGCGTGATGCGCCAGTGTTTCCTCCTGCTCTGTGGGGTCTCTTTATATTTTGGTCTCATTTCTTTCAGAGTGCAGAAGCTTTTTAGTTTGATGTCCCGTTTGTTTATTTCTGCTTCTGTTCTTTATTTATTTATTTATTTATTTATTTTTGCCAGTGGGGCCATATCACGGACACCACTGAAGACAGTATCCTGGAGAATTTTGCCTCTGCTCCACACAGAGTATTTTTATTTTATTTTTGTTTGGGGCCCCATCCGGTAATGCGTAGGACTTCTCCTGGAGATTAATTTTTTTAATCTCAAAAAATTAAAAATGGGGGGCTGGAGCGATAGCACAACGGGTAGGGTGTTTGCCTTGCACGCAGCCAACATGGCCGATACAGGTTCGATTCCCAGCATCCCCTATGGTCCCCCGAGCACCGCCAGGAGTGATTCCTGAGTGCATGAGCCAGGAGTAACCTCTGAGCATCGCCGGGTGTGACCCAAAAAGCAAAAAAAAAAAAAATTAAAAATGGAACTTCCATGTGACCCAGCGTTCCACTCTGGACATCTACCCCAAGACACAAAAACATTCGTTTGGAAGGATTCGTGCACTGATGTTCAGTGGAGCCCGGTCCACAACAGCAGAATATGGCAACAACCCAAGTGCCCAATCGTAGGTGAGCGTACAAAGATACTGTGGTGTGTCTTTACACAGTGTCAGGAATAGCTGCAACATGGATGGAAATGTTAAGTGAGGTGAGAGAAAAAAGACAAACACTGGGTGACCTCACCCATGGATGGAGAGAGAAGAATAGTGGTACAAGGCCCTGACACTCCGGTGGGTGCAGTAACTCCCCCAACTCTTCTAGAATCTCAGTCATATGGGTGAGGGTCTGTTGTCATCATTCATTTATCTTAATTAATTGCTTCTTTAAGGACTTTCTCTCCAAATATATCACATTTTCTTGTTTGCTCTGTTATTGTTGTTTTGGGGACCCTTAAGGCATGGGGGGGGGGGGTCAATCCTGTGTTATTCAGCCCATCGGCCAGACAGTGCAATGCAGGGACCTGAGGGTCGGGCGCTGCTCTAGGCCCAAGGTGCTGGGGGCCCCCAGGGCCACCCCAGCATTGAGTATGTCAGCAGCCAAGCCCAGCACCGCTGGGAGTGTCACGAGGGTTAGAAAGCAGAGTCGTGAACACACGGGCCCCTCACTGAGCTCTCCTCCCCCACCCCTGCTTCCCAAATCCAGCCACAGGTTAAAGTACCAGGGCCAGCACCCTCGGGATACAAATGTTGGGGACAGATATCAGCCTAGAGCATCTACAAAAAGGTCCTAATATGCTATCCGTTAGAAAAAGCATCAGAGACTGGAGCGATAGCACAGTAGGTAGGGTGTTTGCCTTGCATGCAACCAACCTGGGTTCGATTCCCAGCGTCCCATAGGGTCCCTTAAGCACCGCCAGGGAGTGCATGAGCCAGGAGTAACCCCTGTGCACCACCGGGTGTAACCCAAAAAGAAAAAAAAAGAAAAAGAAAAGAAAAAGCATCAAAAATAAGCTCTGGGTCTTCTAAGAAGAGACAATATTCAAGACTTTTCTTTGAGGGATGTTTGCCTCGCACACAGCCAACCTGGGTTCCATCCCCGGCATCCTGTAGGAGCCCCGAGCACCACCAAGAGTGACCCCTGGGTGCAGAGCCAGGAGTGATCCTTGAGCACCGTTGGGTGTGGCCCAAGAGAACAAAACGAAACAAGAAAACTTTCTTTGAATGAAATAAAAAAAAGTAAAGATCGTGTTCTTCCTGCATTAACATACGCCTCAGAGACCTGGGCCCTACGCAAACAGGATGAGAATGCTATTCGGGTCTCCCAAAGAGGAATCGAAAGAGCTATGCTTGGAATATCACGTTTCACTCAAATGAGAGAAAGAATCCGGAGTTCTGACATCCGTCGACGATCAAGGATCAGGGACGCTGTCTCGTTTGCAAGGCGTCAAAAATCAGATGGGCTGGTCACGTAATGAGATTTAAAGACGACCGTTGGACTAGAGCTGTTACTGATTGGATTCCACGGGATGTCGAGAGACCACGTGGCCACCTACCAGATGGTCAGACTTCTTTGTCAAGGTCATGAACGATCGGTTTGAGGCTCTTCGTGTTCCTAGAATGAACAGACGCCACTGGGCTACACTAGCACGTGACAGGGACAAATGGAGACGTTACTGGCGCCCGCTCGAGCAAATCGCCGATTAGCAGGAAGTCAAGTGATCAAGTGATCAAAGATCATGAGCTCGGGGCAGGGGAGAGGCCTGAGGGCTGAGCACCTCTGCATGAGGGAGGCCTGTGTTTGCTCACCAGCACCCCTGGGCCTTGAGCACTGCCAGGAATGCAACCAAACAAGAATCCTCTTCCAAGGAAGCTAATTCCACTCTAGATCTCACCTGGAGACCCACCTCCCTGCACCTTCCCCCAGGGGGTCCCGCCCGGGAGCTGCGGGGACAACGTTATTCACAGTGTCTCACTACGAAACTCTTAGGAACACAAGTCCTCAGCGGACTCGGCTCTGACCCTTCCCAAAGCTCCAACTGGCATCCATGTGGTGTGGATGCTTCCAGAACCTTTCTATGCTTCCAGGAATCGACCGGATGCAGATTTCTCCGGAAGAAGTCTGTGTCCATGGGTTTTGTCGGCCAGCATTGTACCCCTTAGAGTGCTAAACCACACAACTTCTTCTGCACTTGGCGTCAAAGAGCCAAACAGCCACAGACTGTTCAGGTTTGCTTCCCCTTTTCGACGAGGCGTCCTTATCCAGAGCGTAGGAAGCGGTTGTGCTCTGGGGTTGCTTGTTGGTTGGCTTTTGTTTGTTTGGGGTTCACACCCAGTCGGGCTCAGGGATTACTCCTAGCTCAGTGCTCAGGTATCACTCCCGGCACAGCTCAGGGGACCACGTGTGGCCCTAAAGGATCATATCCAGGTTCATGGCATGCAAGGCAAGTCCCCTCTCTGCGGGAGCACCTCTCCAGCCCCGAGTGCTGTGGGATTTAGCTCGGATGAACATGGGGTTTTCCCAAAGTCTCCTAAGAATAACAACACTGCAAATAAATAGCTCTCTGGAGATAATTTAAGTCTTTCTAGAAGGCAAAAATCATGCACTGAGTGAAAGAGGAAGCCGAAGGAGATAAAATAGCCGTGACACATATGACAAAGTACTAATAATCAGAGTCCCTGAGAAAATACGCTTTGGGTTAGAGCGATAGTTGCCTTGCACGCATCTGACCCGGGTTCAATCCCCGGCATCCCATATGGTCCCCTGAGCACCGCCAGGAGTAATTCCTGCATACAAAGCCAGGAGGACCCCCTGAGCATTGCCGGGTGTGACCCAAAAAAAAGAAAAAAGTATACGCTTCAATCATAATAAAATGACAAACAAGCCAGTGCCGGAGAAATAGGACACCCGGAAGGCACTGGCATCCCGGCGACTCGGGTTGGACCCCGAGCACTGCCTCCCTCCAGCACCCCAGTTTAAAATTTCCCTGGGGTGGGGCTGGAGCAATAGCACAGTGGGTAGGGCGTTTGCCTTGCACGCGGCCGACTCGGGTTCAAATCCCAGCATCCCATATGGTCCCCTGAGCACCACCAGGAGTATTTCCTGAGTGCAGAGCCAGGAGGAACCCCTGAGCATCGCTGGGTGTGACCCAAAAAGAAAACAAAATGTCCCTGGGACATCACGCTCTGCCACCTTGGACGGATGACTCGGGACATCACACACACACACACACACACACACACACACACACCCTGCTCCCCAGTACTCCACCCCCCACCCTGCAGGTGTTAGTACACCTAATCCTTTCCTGGCTGCTCCCCTTGCCAGCTCAGGGGAGGGCACCCAGAGCCACAGGGACCCCCTGAGTCACACCAAACCCCGGACAAGCACAGAGGGCCCCGGGGGTTGTGGCGGTCACTGGGACACGTGGCTGTAGTAGCCTTGCTCCGCGTCCTGGCGACAGATCTCGCCAGCAGGACGAGAGAGAAAGACCAGCTCAGGCCCAGCCGCGGGGGACTGAGACCAAGACGAGGCTGAAGGTCAAACAGAAACAAACATCTGGGGAGGCCGCTGGATGGTCACAGCATCCAGCCCTCCAGCCCTACGGGGCCTGGATGCAAAAGGGGGAGCCTCAGAGTTCCAGAAACTTCCTTCCTGATTCCCACCAGCAACTAGCCACCTATTTTTTTTTTAGATGGGAGGAGGAGAGTGGGAATCGACCACACCCCATGGGACTCAGAAGCTACTCCTGGCTTTGTGTTGGGGGCGAGAGTCACTCAAAGCTGTGCTAGGGAACCATGCAGTGTCGGGGCTCAAACTGAGGTCGGCCACATGCAAGGTAAGTGCTTAAACCCCCAACTGTCTCTCCCTCACACCTGGCCATTTGTTCTGATGCTTCCAAAGCATGTCCCCCCCCCCAACACACCCCCAACAACGCCCACCCCCTTCCTGGCCAGAAGCACAGGGCCCCTCAGTCAGAACACAGGGATCCAAAGTGGCCTTGCAAATATGCCCCATTTTTTAATAACACGGCACCGATTTGCAAACAGAATAATGATCTCCGTTACTTTTCAGGAGATTATGTTTAATACACGTTGCCAGAGCAGAAAGAAGAACAATTTAATTGAGAGAGCTGCTCTGAACCACGTTTAACCTCCGATGTGCTAAATAGAGTGTCTGACAGCTAAGTTGCAGTTTTTAATTTAAGGTAAACCATTCTGTACACACGCACGGTGCCTGCGCCCCTCAGAGCGGCCGGATTGGGGTTGTGAACGATTTCTCTATCACCTTCCTCCCGTGAACACTCAGGGACAGTCCCAGGAGCCATCTGAAAGGCGAGGCCTGGTGGCCGCAGGGTGGGACCCCCCCCCCCAGGCTGGGAGCAAGGTTGTGTCCCAGGGTCCTGTGTCTCTCGCGCGCGTGGGTCCCACCACTGCCCGCACTTGGCACCAAGTTTCCAGGGAAAACTATGGAAACTGTGCTGTTCCTGGGGCCCCCTGGCCGGGCTGGTCCCAGGAAACGTCGATGGTGGGTGAAATCCATGAGCAGACAGCAACGCAAAGGCAGGGAGCGGGAAGGGATGTCCTGAGCCCTGGTACCCACCTGGAGAGCTTGTGCCCAGGCGTCAGCCAATGAGAAGGCTGCCCGACTCTGATTGGTTCGGAGACGGACACCCGCCCTCTCGCTGGCCAATGCCTGCAGTGGGTTTCCCGGGAAGGTGGGGACAGAGCCGGTTGGGGATGCTGGAGCCGCCGCAGTGTTGGAGGCACCTGGCAAAACACAGTGACCGGGGCTGGAGCGATAGCACAGCGGGGAGGGCGTTTGCCTCGCACGCGGCCGACCCGAGTTCGATTCCCAGCACCCCATAGGGTCCCCCAGCACCGCCAGGAGTGGTTCCTGAGTGCAGAGCCAGGAGTAACCACTGTGCACCGCTGGGTATGACCAAAAGTTTTTAAATATATATATAATAATAATAAAAATGCAGCGACCAGACCAAGAGGAGGCCCGCACCCTGTCAAGCCATCCAAATGGGGTCAACGGACCCAAAAACGGTTCCCGGGAGGCATATTTATTCCGGTGGCTTCCTGATGAGACCAGATAAACTCCTGCCCCTGGGCTCCCCAGCTGGCCTGTGGCTCTCCTTTTGTGTCTGCTGTTAAGGTTCTCTGACTTCCCCCCAATAATCGGTGCTACCTGATAGCCAATAAATTCGTCATTCACCGAAAACAGGCGGGCAGTGGCTTCAACGGCAAGCCTAGAGGGAAGCCTGGTGGAGGAGGTGGTGGATGTGATCGGTCTGGGCTCTAGGCAATGTTGTCACGCTTGTAGGCAACAGGGACTCCCGGACTTCTTACCTGGCCCCTCTGCCGCCCGGGACTGTGTGAGCACTAGAGGCGGAGCTCAGAGAGATGGCTGTTGTGTGAGTCAGAGAATCGTGTGACATGGAGTGGTATGGCACTACTCCCATTCCTGTGCTCACAGGAGCAAGTAGGGCCCGGAGCAGCACCCAGGGGCTCCCCCCACCCTGCAAAGCCTGCATGGCATCTCCCAGTGTCACCTCCCAGCCCTTGTGGGTGCGTCTCAGACACACCGAACACTCAGTGAGGTTTACAAGTGAACAAGGGCTGGACAACTCTGGAACTCGAAATCCCAGGACAGAATAGCGCAGAGGAGGCTCTCAGGAGCCTGTTTGAATAAAATCACACAGCAACCGCCCGGGTCTGAGGGGCAGGAGAGTTTAGCCGAGAGCCCGGCTGGGCCCTGCAGGGGCAGGAGGGACCCCAATCTTCTTCCGGCAGCTCAGGAACGAGAAGACCAAGCAGGAGACGAACCTATGTGTGTCCTCGAGGGCATCGAGGAGTAGGAGGGTGGGGAGCTCGGGGTGGGCACACAAGGAGGGTTGGGACCAGGCACCCAGGCTGGGAGGCGGCGTCTGAAGGACACTGAGGGTCAGCACACGCAATCGCTTTGCAGGAGCCAGTCCACGGCTGTCCATCCGTAGGAGTGGACCCTGGTGTTCCTGTTCCAACACTGCACACCCTCCAGATGGAGCCCAACCCGCAGAGAACACAGAGGCCTGAGAAAGACAGAGATGGCAAACGCGTGCCCCCCCCCCACATACACACACACACACACACACACACACACACACACACCACTCAGAGAGCGAGAGACACGTAGACCAGAAGGCAGCTCCTGTCTTGGCTACAAAGGATGATCTTCCAGAACTAGCACCGGCCTTCTCAGCCAGGCGGGCAGTGCCCTCGCTGCCGAGCTTTCCCGGGGAACGTGGCCTGTGGCCGTTTGGAAGGCGTCTGAGTAAACCTGCAGTGACATTTGCCTGGGACAGATGGGGCGGCATCGCTTCAGAGGTGCCCGGCTCTTCGTTCAGTCTGTGCCAGCCTAGGAGGAGGGCTGCTGCCCGGCTGAATGCCCGTTTTGCAGATAAGGACACTGAGGCCCAGGGAAATGAAGTGGACCCTCCAGGATTGTATATCCATGGGGTTTAGACCCATTTTTCAAATCTGGTAAGTCAGAGGCCACGGCAGTGGGCTGGAACACAGGCTTTGCGTGGGGGAGCCCCGGGTTGCATCCCCAGCATCATGTGACTCCCCCCCACACACACTCACACACACTCACACACTCACACATACATGCACACATACATTCACACACATTCACACACACTCACACATACTCACACACTCTCACACTCTCACACTCACACACTCACACACATACATACAAACACTTACACACATACACACATACACTCACATATTCACACACATACATACTCACACACACACTCACACACTCACACACACATTCACACATACACACACTCACACACTCACACACACTCACAGTTACACACATTCATACACACTCACACACATACATACTCACACACTCACACTCATACACACATTCACACACACATACACACTTACACACACTCACACATACACACACTCACACACTCTCACACTTACACACATACTCACTCACACACATATGTACAAACACTTACACACATATACATTCATACACTCACACACTCACACACATGCATACTCACACACACACTCACACACTCACACACACTCACACAGTTACACACATTCATACACACTCACACACACTCACACATACATAGTCACACAGAAACTCACACATCCACACTTACATACACACTCACACATTCACACACACACACACATTCACACACACTCACACACACATTCACACACACTCACACACACACACACACTACTGGGAGTGCCCCCAAAGTGAGGAGCACCTGTAAGTCTAGTTCTAGAGGTTGTCCAGGATCTGCCCCCACAAGGCTGCCTCTCAAGGAGGCAGAGAAGCTGGGGACCCTGGGGGTCGCCTTGCTGCCCTTCCTGCCTCACTGGGAAGGTGGTGGGCATGGCCAGTCCTCCACAGGGCGTCTGTCCGTCACACAGCTGAAGGGCAGAGAACCCCCGTGCCTCTACTGGACCAAGGGGACCCAAAGGCCCAGGCTTCCCACACCCCTTGGCCTGCAGGCGCCTTCCTGGAGTGGGGGAATCTTCTGGGCTGTTTCAGGAGCCAGGAGCCCGTTCTTCCTTCCACGTCCCCTTGGCAGGATCTGTCTCGAGCCGGGCACAGCCCTTCGGTCCAGCCCTCCTTGTGCCAGCGAGTTCATCCGAGCCCAAGCCATGCATCAAGCAGGGAAGAATAAATTTAATAAAGAAAGAATAATTAATTACACCTGAAACTCCTCACTCGGGGGTACAATTAGCCTCCGGCACCTTTCGAATGAGTTGCCAGTGACTAATTGTGCCCTCAAGGAGGCCTCTGTAAGCACAATTAATTGTGTTCAGCATCGAACCCACAAATGCCGGGAACGCAGAGCTGCGCCCACAAAAAGAGCGGCCTCAAAATCAGGCCCTCGCTCTCTGCAAGGAGCCCCGGGGCGGCTCCCCGCTGAATCTCTGATGTGGATTCAGGGCCCCCCACGAGGCTGACCCGAGCTCGGCCGTGGCAGAAGGCCCCAGCGGGCCGGGGACAGCCGAGGACTCCAGCCTGGCAACTGCATTCCAGACCCTGGGAACAGAGAACCCCGAGCTCGCCGCAGCCCACCCTCCCTCTCTCTGTCCGACGTCCCAGTCAAGGCCACGTTCTGGAGCCGAGGCCCCTCAGGCGTCTTGTCGGGGTTCTGGCCTTCGCCTTCAGGGGTGCATCTGCCAGAGCCAGAGTGATAGAACAGTGGGTTTGCCTTGCACGGGGTCGACCCAGTTTCGATCCCCAGCGTCCCATATGGTCCCCAGAGCACTGCCAGGAGTGACTCCTGAGTGCATGAGCCAGGAGTGACCCCTGTGCATCGCCAGATGTGACCCAAGAACATAAAGAAAGAGGAGGGGGGGGGAAGAAGAGGAGAAGGAAGGGGAGGAGGAGGAGGAGAGGGAAGAGGAGGAAGAGGAGGAGGAGGGGGATGAGGAGGAGGAGGAGGAGGGGGAAGGGGGAGGAAGAAGAGGAGAAGGAGGAGGGGGAGGGGGGAGGAGGGGGAAGAGGAGGAGGAAGAGGAGGAAGAGGAGGAAGAGGGGGAGGAAGAGGAGAAGGAGGGAGAGGAGGAGGAGGAAGAAGAGGAAGAAGAGGAAGAGGAGGAGGAGGAAGAGGAGGAGGAGGAAGAGGAAGAGGAGGGGGATGAGGAGGACGAGGAGGAGGGGAAGAGGGGGAGGAAGAAGAGGAGAAGGAGGAGGGGGAGGAGGAGGGGGAAGAGGAGGAAGAAGAAGAGGAGGAGGAAGAGGGGGAGGAGGAAGAGGAGAAGGAGGAGGAAGAGGAGGAGAAGAAAGAGAAGGAGGAAGAGGAAGAAGAGGAGGAGGAGGAAGAGGGGGAAGACAAGGAGGAAGAGGAGGAGGAGGAGAAGAAGGGGGAAGAGGAGGAGAAGAAAGAGGAGACGGAGGAAGAGGAAGAAGAGGAGGAAGAGGAGGAAGAAGAGGAGGAGGAAGAGGAGGAGGAGGAAGAGGAAGAGGGAGAAGACAAGGAGGAAGAGGAGGGGGAGGAGGAAGAGGAGGAGGACTAAGAGGGGGAAGACAAGGAGGAAGAGGAGGGGGAGGAGGAAGAGGAGGAGGAGGAGGAGGAAGAGGAGGTGGAGGAAGAGGAGGAAGAAGAGGAAGAGGAGGAAGAAGAGGAAGAGGAGGAAGAGGAGGAGGAGGAAGAGGAGGAGGAGGAAGAGGAGGAGGAGGAAGAGGAGGAGGAGGAGGAGGAGGAGGAGGAAGAGGAGGAGAAGTGCTCCTGCCCCCGTGCACTCTGGGTGAGCCTGCACGGAGCACTGAGGGTGGGGGAGAAGGGGCGCTGCATCCGCTCTGACTATGGTCCTCCCTAATTCAGTGTCCAGGGGCAGCCGGGGCCCACAGGGCCAATGCTGGGTCCTCTGTTCTCCATGCCGCAAACGAGCTCGGAGACCCCCGTCCCCTCCGCCCCCTCCCAAGCCTCACACTGCCCCACGCCCACCTCAACCCGCTACTCGCCTCTTTCCTGTCCTCAGGGTTCCCTGCCGAGTGTGTCCTCCGTGCCGTGCGCGCATTTCCAGACCCAGACACGCGCTCCCGCAGACTCCCGCACACGTGCTCGGGCACGCCTGACAGGCACACGCTTACACACAGGTGCTTGTAGAGCCACGCGCTGGATACACGTGTGTGTCCCACAGAGCCATACAAATGATCACACGGGCCAGACGAGTTCTCCACCCACCAGTCTGCTAACATGTCGACTTTCCAGGGGGCAAAAGCGGGCACACTCAGGAGAAGGTGGGCTTTGAATTTTGGTCTTTATCCAACCTTGTGGCATGGGGTCTGGTGCGCCCAGGAGACAGAGTTTCCCCAGTCCCTCATGTGAGGGCAGACAGCAAAACTCCGGTGTCTTTTTAATAAACTGCATGAGTTAGTCAATACTTGGTTGCAAAACTGGCCTGGGAGGGGCCGGAGAAGGCACCGGGGTGAGGCGCTTGCCTTGCCTGTGGTTGACCCAAGTCCAATCCCCAGCACCACACGTGGTTGACCCAAGTCCAATCCCCAGCACCACCCCCCAGGCACAAGCCAGAGTAGCCCTGAGCACTGCTCAGTGTGGCCCAAAAATAAAAAATAAAACGAAATGAACAGGGGGGCTGGAGCAATCGCACAGCGGGTAGGGCGTTTGCCTTGCACACGGCTGACCCGGGTTCGGTTCCCAGCATCCCATATGGTCCCCCGAGCACTGCCAGGGGTGACTCCTGAGTGCAGAGCCAGGAGGAACCCCTGTGCATGGCCAGTTTGACCCAAAAAGGAAAAAAAAAAAAAAACAGACATTGGAAGCAGGAAGTGGTTCAAATTGCAGAGAAAGTGCCGCCCACTGTGAGCCTTGGAGCTCTGCCCTCCACCTCAGCACCTCTGGGTGCAGCATCTGCGAAAAAGATCAAAGGAAAGAAGTTAAATCGATCCTAGGTTGTAGGAGGCGGCCCACCTTGCGGCCGATGTGTTGGGGCACGTTGAAGGAAGGTCAGGTTGAGCTATCGAGTTTGATTGTTCGGCGACATACCACAATAAAGTCCATCAGGCCCACCTGTGACCTCTCTCCAGCAGGGTCCTCCTCTAAGAATGAGACAGAAGCTGTGGTCTCTCGTGTGGCGAGCTCGACTCAAGGGCCCTCGCGGTCTACAGAAAGCTCAGCCAGCCTCACCCAGGGGACTGCCCAGGTCCTGGGATTTTTATTTGGAGGATGGTTTCCCCTGAGGTGGGTTTGGTATGTCCACGGCATCTAAGGTGAGTATCTCAGGGCACAACCCCACTTCCCCTTCAAGGAAGGTCTGGATGTACATAAATATCTCGCAGGTGCACAGAGAAATACATACAGGTGCAGATATCAACCAGACATCTGCTTCAGGGCCCACCCACATCTCTACACTCGCACGTGTCTATCTGTGAAGACAGATGAGGGCCAGGAGGACTGGTTCATGGTTGGAAGCTGGCCACGAGTTGGGCTGGGGCCGGGGAGAGTTAGGGCAGAGAAGGGACCACTATGACAATGATAGTTGGAAATGATCACTCTGGACAAGAACTGCATGCTGGAAGGAGGTAGTACATGATAAGCTCTCGGTACTTGTACTGCAAACCGTAATGCCCAGAAGGAAAGGGGGGAGAGAAAAGAAGAGGGAGGGAAGGAGAGAGAGAGAGAGAGAGAGAGAGAGTTCCTGCCATAAAGGCATACTGGGGGTGGAGGGTGGGGGTGGCAGGAAGAAATTTGGGGACATTGGTGGTGGGAAATGTACACTGGTGAAAGGACGGGTGTTGGAACACTGTGTGATCGAAACCCAACCACGAACAACTTTGTAACTGTATCTCACTGTGGTTTAATAAATAAAAAAAGACAGAAACAGGCCCACACATACAATGCATGCCCTTACATGTATGTATACAAGTACATGCTCACATATGTAGACAGTGAACACACATGTAGACACATGCAGACGGGTGCATGCTCTCACGCAGAGACAGTACATACATGCGTATACATATGAAGACAGGTGCATACTTGCACAATAAACTACGCACACAGGTACACAGGTGCATGTTCTAACACAGTACATGCACACATACACGAGTGCAGACAAGGTATGTTCTCACACAGCCCATACGCACGCTCACCTACACCCGTAAAGACAGGCACTTGCTCACGTGGACAGCTGCTGTGTCCGCGTGTGAGTCACGTGGCGGCGGACACGTGGGAGCTGCACCGTGGGCAGAGCGGCCCAGCAGGCGGGAGCACACGCGCTGCGCGGAGGCGGCCAAGGTCCGAGCCCGTCACACATGGTCTCCAGAGCCGGAACAGCCCCTAGCGCTGCTGTCTGTGGCCCAAAGCCCGGGAAAGAAAGAAACATGCGGCATCCAGATGCACAAGTATCCAGACATGCATGTGCACACACAGACATACATGCGGGACAGAGGCAGGGCTCCGTGAACTGAGAGCTCGTGCATAGACGGGAGGCCTGCTTCCACCTCTGAGCACGCTGGATCCGATACAAAGCTGGAGGCAGCTCCTGAATCCATCAAACAAATAAAGATGAATACAGGGTTGGAGCGATAGCTCAGTGGTGGGGCATTTGCCTTGCACGTGGCCGACATGGCCGACCCGAGTTCGATTCCTCCGCCCCTCTCGGAGAGCCCGGCAAGCTCCCGAGAGTATCTCGCCCGCACGGCAGAGCCTGGCAAGCTCCCCGTGACGTATTCGATATGCCAAACACAGTAACAACAAAGTCTCCAATGGAGACGTTACTGGGCCCGCTCGAGCCTTTACAACATACATATATGTGTATAATATAATATAAATATGTATGTATAATATAAATAGTATATGTATAATATAATATAAAACACCTATAAAGATAGGTGTATGGTCACACACATACACATAAACATGGGTACATACACACGAACACACGTGTCTGCCTAGAAAGACAGGTGTGAGCATGCACAAACACACATACACACAGATGTACACACCAAAATAGATGCATACGCACATACACACGTGTATATGTATGCTTATAAATAAAGGTCCATGTATACATATGTGGGTGCACATATACGCATGTGTTCATATAAGCACAAGGTGTGTGCACATATAGTGTCTGCATATATATGTATAGAAATACAGATGTGCGCCCACATATGTGGGTATACATGTGTGTAAATGTGAATACAAGTGCATGTACACGTATACACATGTATACCTATTCACTGTCACTGTCCTCCCGTTGTTCATCGATTTGCTCGAGCGGGCCCAGTAACATCTCCATTGGAGACTTTGTTGTTACTGTGTTTGGCATATCGAATGCGTCACGGGTGGTTTGCCAGGCTCTGCCGTGCGGGCGAGATACTCTCGGTAGCTTGCCGGGCTCTCTGAGAGGGGCGGAGGAATCGAACTCGGGTCGGCTATGTTGGCTGCGTGCAAGGCAAACGCCCTACCGCTGTGCTATCGCTCCAGCCCAAGAATAGAAATAAGCGACACAACTATGTCAGTATCTGAACGTCAATGTTTCTAGACACACCAGGGAAGGAAGAAGATGTGGGAGGAATAAGGTTAGCCGTCGTGATGGATTTGCCGAGTTTATTTCCATTTCTTTTTTTTTTCCCATCTGAAATATTTACATTGAACAGGTATTCATCTTACAAAAGGGGAAAATAGCCACTTTAACTTGAAAAAGAAAAAAAGAAAAAGATATAAGCCACAAGACACACAATGCAACCCTAAAAAAATAGGCTCAAGGAATGAAGTCATGAAATTTGCTTATAAGTAGATAGACATGGAGAGTACCACGCTATGTGTAAAATAACATCACATGAGACTGACACCCAAGGACAGTAGATACACGGGACAGATAGCTTGCTCCATAGCTGGAAGCCTGCCTCAAGAGCAGAGGGGAGAAGGCAGCTGGAATAGAGAAGGGATCACTAAGAAAATGATGGCTGGAGGAACCGGTCGGGATGGGAGACGTGTGCAGAAAGTGGATAAAGGACCAAACATGATAACCTCTTAGGGTCTGCATTACAAACCATCATGCCCAAAAGTAGAGAGGGAGTATGGGGAATTTTGTCTGCCATCGAGGCAAGGGGAGGGTGGGAAAGGGGGCGATACTGGGGAGATGGGTGGTGGGGAATGAGCACTGGTGGAGGGGTGGGTGTTTGATCACTGTGCGATTGTAACTCAAACGTGAAAGCTTGTAACTATATCTCACGGTAGCACCTAGCACTGTAGCACTATTCTCCCGTCGTTCATCGAGCGGGCCCAGTAACGTCTCCATTGTGAGACTTCTATCTCACGGTGAATCAATAAAGTTTTTAAAAATAACAAAATAATTTGGGGACTGGAGCGATAGCACAGCGGGTAGGACTTTTGCCTTGCACGCGGCTGGTTCGATTCTCAGCATCCCATAGGGTCCCCCGAGCACCGCCAAGAGTAATTCCTGAGTGAAGAGCCAGGAGTAAGCCCTGTGCGCCGCCGGGTGTGACCCAAAAAGCCTAAATAAATAAATAAATAAAATCATTTTAAAAATTAAAATAAATAGGCTCAAGGGTAGTGGAGCGATAGCACAGTGGGGAGGGTGTTGGCCTTGCATGTGCCCGACCTGGATCTGGTCCCCAGAACCCCAGCTGGTCCCCCCAGAATATCACCAGCAGTGATGCCTGAGCACAGAACCAGGAGGTAGCTCTGAGGACAGCCAGGTGTGGTCCCAAAACAAAAACAAAATAGGCTCAAAAAGCTGAAAAATAAGTCTGCCTTTGGGCCAGTGTTCCACTGATGGAATCAGACCTAAGAAATAATCTGAAACGCACTGGGGAGACCAGCTCTGTGGGCGAGAGCTGCTGCAAAGCCAGCCAGAGACGCAGGTTTGACCCCCAGCACCATCGGGTGTGGCCCAAAAACTAGAAAAAAAACAGAAGGTGGCCTGAGCGATAGTATAGCGGGTAGGGTGCTAGCCTTGCATTCACTGACCTGGACTTGATGCCAGGAACCTCATTTGGTCTCCCAAGCCCCTCCAGGAGAGATCACTGAGTGCAGAACCAGGAGTCAGCCCTGAACACTGCCAGGTGTGCCCCCCCCCCAAATAATAATAATAATAGTAAAGTAAAGTAAAGTAAAGGCCCTCCCGTTGATCATCGATTTGCTCGAGCGGGCCCAGTAACGTCTCCATTGGAGACTTTGTTGTTACTGTGTCTGGCATATCGAATACTCTCGGTAGCTTGCCGGGCTCTCCGAGAGGGGCGGAGGAATCGAACTCGGGTCGGCCGTGTTGGCTGCGTGCAAGGCAGACGCCCTACCCGCTGTGCTATCGCTCCAGCCCTAATAATAATAATAAATCCTTAATGGCATAAAAATGTTCATTGCAGCAGGATTAATATCAATGAAATTGCCAGAAACCTCTACAGTAACCAAAGGAATAATTTATCTCTTGATGGGATATCATATCCCATGTTAGAGAGTTTTGAAGAATTTGTGTTAACGTGAAAAATATGCTTATGTCATAATAAGAAATGAAACACAGGATAAAAATAGCCAAATTTGCCCAAAGAATGGAGAACTATTGAGAAAAATGCAAAATCAACTTGATGGAGTCGATTAGATTCTCGACGTTGGGAAACAGCCCCCCCAGCTCAGAGTTCCCTCCGCCCGGGCGTGGGTGCAGGGCCTGGAATGTTCCACGTGTCCTCAATGAGCCCCCGGCTATGCTGTTCGTTCCTCTCCAGGTAAAGTGTAGGCGGGGGGCCCATGTTGGGGGTAGGAACAGGTTTCCCTTAAGTTCTGCTGCCAACGTTATCAGTGAATCATAGAAAATGCATCTTTGAGGCACTTGGGAAGCACCGCACATCCCAAACACCATCTTGATGAGGACAGAAACTTCCAGATCTGCACTCAGACAGGCGCTGTAGGTGGGTGAGTTCAATGTGGGAGTGGCGTCAGACACTGCCCCGGGACAGGCTCTCGTGACTGTCCGCCGCCCTCGCCTGCCGGCTCCAGCTCTGTCCTCAGCACCGTGTTCCTGGGCGGAACGTTCTGGAACGGTTTGTGGGCAGCTGCCCTTTATGTTAACCCTCCTTCAAAGGCCACTTCCGAAAGTCTGAACTGGAAAACGGTGACAGTGGCGATGCTCTCACGTCCCCCCTCTGTTTCGTGTAGGTGGCCTCGCTCCGCAGCGCTGGGGCCAGGCCCTCCTGGCCAGACTGGGCCGACTGCAGGACGGGACAGCGCGTGGCCCCGGAGGTGGCCCCGTAACGTGGCTCTGCTTGGGCCTTGCAGCACCGGGAAAGAACGGGCAGGGAGGGGGGCTGTGAGGGGCAGGGGTCAGGCCCAGCTTCTTCCAGCTCAAGGCTGCGCCCCTCCCCCGCAGTCTCCCAGCCCCTTCCTTCCCGCACACACGCGTGTGTGCACGTGTGCATGTGTGTGCCTGTGTGTGTTTGTGAGTGCATGTGTGTGCTCTGTGTGCATGTGTGTGCATGTTTGCGTGCATGTGTGCGTGTGTGTGTGCATGTGTGTACATGTGTGTACGTGTGTGCACGTGTGTGCATGTGTGTGCGTGCGTGTGTGTGCTCTGAGTGCATGTGTATGCATGTGTGTGCGTGCATGTGTGCATGTGTGTGTGCTCTGTGTGCATGTGTGCACACGTGTGTGCACATGTGTGCGAGTGTGTACGTGTGTGCATGTGTGGGTGCGTGTGTGCACATGTGTGTACGTGTGTGTGTGTTTGTGCGTGCATGTGTGTGTTCTGTGTGTTTACATGTGTGTGCGTGTGCGCGTGTGTGTGGTGAAGGTCGCCAGCACTGAGACTCACACACTCAGCCATGTTGCTCCCACGTGAGTCGGACCCACACCCTAAAGATCGTGACTGACAGGAGAGCCGGTCCCCGAGTCCAGTCCTGACCAGGGTCAGCTCCCCGGTGCCCACTGCGGCCTCCGTTCCTAGCAGAAGAACCGTCTCTGTGCATCTAGACTAGCGTTTCTCGGCCTTTCCCAACCACGGCCGCTGCCCACCTGTTTCATCCTGCGGTCTCCTTGGTCCGCCTGCTTGTCCCCTTAGTTTCTTGCCAGGGGTCTCCCACGGACACAGTTTTCACCCATGTTCCCCTGCTGAGAACCTCCAGTCTGAACCACAGCTGGCTCCCCCCTCCCCGACCCCACTTTCTTTAAGCACGGGGGTGTACAAAGGTGTTCGTGATGCATTTGTTACCGGCATTCAATATTCCAGCCAAATTGAGATGACGGCTGTGTGTGCTCTGACTCATCGGTGAGCACTGGAGTTAGTGTGACACTGATGGTCCGAAATGATCGCTCTGGACAAGAACTGAGCGCTGGAAGTAGGTAAAGGGATACACATGAGACCCTTTCAGTACTGCAAACCATATACCCAAAAGGAGAGAGAGAGAGAGGAGGGAGGGATGGGGGAGGGGGGGGCGCTAGGAGAGGGGGGAGGAGAGAGAAGAGGGAGAGAGGATGAGAGAGAGAGAGGAGAGAGCGAGAAAGAGAGAGGGAGGGAAAGAGAGAATGGATGGAAAGGAGGGGGAGCGCTCTGTGGCAGTTCCTTTGGCAGGAGAGGTGGGGTCTGGACCGTGCCCCCCAGGTGCTCAGAGCCTGGTTCTGGCTCAGGAGTGCCCCCTGGCAGTGTTCGGGGAACCTTGTGTGGTGCCAGGGATGGGACGGGCACTGTAAGGCCCGCGCCTCAGCCCCTGGGTCGCTTACAGTTCTCCTTTCTCCCTCCTTCTTTCCAGGGCTATTTGGGGGGTTGTTTGTTTGTTTTTTATTGAGCCTTTAAATACAGGTGGCCAAAGCCCCCTCCGAAATGCCGGGCCAGCTGAGCCTTGCGGGAAACATGGGGTCCACGCTCCTTCCTCCGACTCTCCAGTGATGCCCCCCACCCCAATCCTGAACTGCCCCAGATGATGCCAGCCAAGCCCTGAGCTGTTCCCAGGCGTGCGAGCACCGCGTCCGAGCGTCGCTATCTTCGGAGATAAACGTCCGTCCGGGCAGGCGACCTTGGTGGCGTCCTGTCCCCGAAACTGCCACTCCCTCAGGGTGTCCTGGCCAGGCGCGGGCGGCCGGCCCTGCTCGCAGCAGCGGCCCCGCACAGAGTTTTATCACAGAGACTGAAACAGCCCTTCGATGGGGGCATTCTGTGCCTTCACATCAAAGATCCCTCCAGAAAGGAGCCCTCGGGTTTGAGTGGCAGCTGAAGAAAACCTCGCCTTGTTATTTTCTGTCCTCCACTGTGGGGCCCATTGTCTCCCGGGGCTCCGCTGCCAACTCCTCCCTAATACAGTAAAAAATCAAAGCCTTAAGTAATAGGAGGTTATTTGCGAATGGCATTCTTTTTTCCCCTCTTTTTTAATAGAGTGGTTCCTTGTTAATAACTGAAATTTATTGAGAACTCTTTTGAGAGGCCTCTGAGTAGGCCGACGCCGGGCGGTCTGTTCCCAGCCACCAGTGGGGCCCAGATGAAACAAGAACAGGCTCTGTCGGCCGCGCGCGCCCCCGAGGAGCCCCTTTGTGGACCGGGGTCCGGCCGCACCGCACAGCGCCTGCGTGCAGAGTTCAAAGCCCCGCTGTGTCGCAGCCAGGCCTTGAGGGCTTGGCTCCGACCCCCGCGGGCCACTTCGCTGCGGGGACTTCGCAGGGAGCGGAGTGCAGATGTGAGGGTGCCTGGGCCCCCAAAGTCTGAAAAGTCACCCCGTGGCTCGGTGACCGGTCAGGATTGTAGGGAAGAGCCACTCACCCTGTCCCTGTCAGTCATGAAGAAATGAAGTGATGTTGGGAAGATCTGCCCAGGATGGGAGATGTATGCAGAAAGTAGACTCTAGACCGAACATGATGGCCACTCAATGCCTCTTTTGCAAACCCAGCACCCAAAAGGAGAGAGAGAACAAAAGGGACTGCCCTGCCACAAAGGCAGGGTGGGATGGGGGCGATGGGGGATGGGAGGGATACTGGGATCCGTGGTGGTGGGAAATGGGCACTGATGGAGGGATGGGTACGCGATCATTGTATAACTGAAACCCAAGCACAAAAATGTGTAAGTCTACAACTGTACCTCATGGTGTTTCACTAATAAAAAAATTTTTAAAAAAGGGGCTGGAGAGATAGGGCGTTTGCCTTGCACGCAGCCAACCCGGGTTCGATTCCCAGCATCCCATATGGTCCCCTGAGCGCGGCCAGGAGTAACTCCTGAGTGCAGAGCCAGGAGAAACCCCTGAGCATCGCCGGGTGTGACCCAAAAAAAAGAAAAAAAAATTTTTTAAAAATTGAAGTGAGGGGCTGGAGCGATAGCACAGCAGATAGGGCATTTGCCTTACACAGCCGACCCCGGTTCAATCCCCGGCATTCCATAGTGTTCCCCGAGCACCTCCAAGAGTGATTCCTGAGTGTAGAGCCAGGAGTAACCCCGAGCATCGCTGGGTGTGACCAAGAAAGAAAAAAAGGAAGGAAGGAAGGAAGGAAGGAAGGAAGGAAGGAAGGAAGGAGAAAAGAAAAGAAAAAAGAAAAGAAGAGAAAAATGAAGTGAGCCACATTCGGGAAAGACACAAGCACAAGAGACGTGCTTATCAGATGCGTCAGGACAGAAGACACCGGCAGGCCGGACCTGCAGAGCTGAGTGGGCTTACTTAGGGAAACGAAGGCTCAGCACAGGCTCTGCAAGCAAGAGCACCACGTTGGACTCCCCATTCCACGTGGTCCCCATAAAGCAACGAAAGCCACCAAGGTGCGGGGGAGGGGGGTGTGAGGCCGAGGTGGGTGCCCTCCCAGGACACGGGCATAGCTGGGAGCAAGAGGAGGAAGGAGGCCCACAGAGTGATGTCAGCACCACGGAGCTCTCACCCCGGTCCTGGGACAGGCAAGGAGAAGGTGCCGGAAGTCGGAGAGAGGTGCAGAGTGCCCAGGGGAAGCTGGACAGGGGCACGCGTGGCAGCAGCTACGGCGTGGACAGACCTTCCGCCGCGGTTCCACCAGGGCCGAGAGCAAAGCCGGGAGGGGCGGGCACTTGCTCGACGTTCTTTTTTTTCTTTTTTTTTCGGGGATGCCATACTTGGCAGTGCTCGGGGCTGACTCCTGCCCCTGTGCTCAGAGCTCCGGGGATCCTATGGGATACTGGGAATCGAACCGGGGTCGGCGGCATGTCAGGCGAGTGCCTTCCCCACTGTCCTATCTCTCCAGCCCCTCGGCATTTTCTGAACTTGGTGGTATACAGGAGACCTCGGGCAGTGTGTGCCTTGGAGCAGGGAGAATCTGGTATGCGGTTCACCCCTTCATACATAGGAAAGGGGGCTGGGCAGAGGACTTGGGGGGGAGGGCTGGGCGGGGGGAGGCTGAAATACCTGCTTTGCAAGCAGGAGCGTGCGTGGAGTTCGGTCTCTCCGCTTGCCACAAACCCCAGCATTGTCAGGAGGAGTCCCCAAATTAAAAAGCAATAAAGACACAAAAAGGGTAGCGTGCGTGTGATGTTGGTGAAGAGGCAGCCACGGCTTCCCGATAAGGTGGCAAGAGGAAGGAGGCCAAAAAAAATAAATTAATAATAATAATAATAATAATAATAGGGGCTGGAGCAATAGCACAGCAGGTAGGGCGTTTGCCTTGCACCCGGCCGAACCGGGTTCGATTCCCAGCATCCCATATGGTCCCCTGAGCACCGCCAGGAGTAACTCCTGAGTGCAGAGCCAGGAGTAACCCCTGAGCATCGCTGGGAGTGACCTCCCCCCAAAAAAAAGGCAAAAAAAGAGGAAGGAGGCAGGAGATAACCACACGGCCCCACCAGCCGGACCCCAGGGGAAGCCAGGGTTGGGGCAGTGAACACTGGGGTGGTGCACCCAGCTCAGCCTCCTGAGGCAGCAAGCAGGTGGGTGGGGCGTGTAGTAGTTGGGGGTGGGGGACACGGAGGGCATCTCCCACACTGAACAAAGGCAGCTAAGGAGATGCCAAGGGCACAGCAGCTGGTGAGGGTCGACACCCACTCTGAAGGGCTCTGAGGTTGCTGTTGGCATCGGGTTTGGCCGGAGTCTCCTAGCAACTAGCCCAGAACGGGAAAGCCCCTGGCCAGGGACTGTGAGGTCCAGGAGACAAAGGCTAGAGAGAAGGACGGGTCCCCGCACGGAGCCACTGGGACAGTGACAGGCTGAGCAAGGCTGTCCAGTCCCCAGGAGAGAAAGAGGCAAATGGGAACTGGGCCAAAACTGCCGTGAGTCTAGGGGCCAGGGAGATGGTGCAGTGGGTAGGGTGCTGGCCTCGCACACAGCCCACCTCGGCTTGATCTCCGGGTCCCCAGCTGGCCCCCTGAGCCCATCAGGAATGATCCCTGAATGCAAAGCCAGGAGTAAGCCCTGAGCTCCACCAGGTTTGGCCCCAAAACAAAACCAAAAAGAAGAAAGAAAAAAAAAATTTTTTTAAGAGCTACAGCAATTTTCAGCCAGCTAAGATTTAAAACTACAGTGGTCGGGGCTGGAGCAATAGCACAGCAGGGAGGGTTGCTTGCATCTGGCCGACCCGGGTTCGATCCTCAGCATCCCATATGGTCCCGAGCACCACCAGGAGTAATTCCTGAGTGCAGAGCCAGGAGTAACCCGTGTGTGTGTTTGTGTGTGTGTGTGTGTGTGTGTGTGTGTGTGTGTTACAGTCCTCAGGCCAGGTTAGTCTTCCTAGCCCAGCAGGGTCCTAGTCTCGTCGTTACTTACTTTTGGATCTTGACAGCTTTTGTCCATGATCATGCCCTCAACTTATAGTTGAGTATCATGGCGCTTTGGCCTGGCCCATTTCGATGCCAGGGTAGCTCACAGCTTGCCCTGGGTCCATTCAGTCCCTCGTCGTGACTCTGCTTTTGGGGTGCTAGGAACTAAGGGCAACTGAGTCAAGAAAGCAGATGCCCAGGAGTAAACAGTATTCCGAGTCAATCAACTCCCAAGTTACAAAGCATAATATCAACTGTCTTCCTGTGTCCATACAGAAAGGACATTGCTTTAAGGTAAACTATGCAAAGGACATAACTTACAACACAAGTTCAGTGTCCTTAGAAGAATCTGACCTTACAAGCTAACAGAATCTGATTAGGGAGAAAAGGTGATTAACTGGCTGGGGAGGAGAGCACAGAGAAAAGTTTACAGATAAGCAGAGGAATGGGCGTGACTCGGGAGCACTGTGATGGGTGTAACCCGATAAACCTGAGCTCCCTGTGGTAGTGTTATTCTCACCTGTGCATCACCGAGTGTGACCCAAATAATAATAATAATAATAAATAAAATTAAAAATAAAAATACAGTTTTCAGAGGCACAGTACAGCAGGTCAGGTGCTGACCTTGGGTCCCATCTCCGGCACCACATAGGATTCCCTGAGAGCACCCCCAGGAGTGAGTCCTGAACGCAGAGCAAGGAGTAGCCCCTGAGCACCGTGGGGTGTGGCCCAAATGTACACCCAAAAAGACTCCAAAAGGCAAAGGACACCAGGACCACCCTCAGTAGGGGGCGGCTGCACCCTCTAAGCCCCACAGGGCCAACTGTGTCTCCTGCCTGCAGAGACTTGGATCTGCCCCCTGCAACAGTCGGGGGACGCCCTGGGCCCCGAGCTGGCGAAGGCCCTGAGCAGCACCAATAAAATGAAATAAAAATACATGTCCTGGGACTGGAGAGAGAGTCAGTGGCTAAGGCCCTTGCCTCCTCCTGCTGACCCTGGTTTGAGTCCCTGGCACCATGCAGGGTCTCCTGAGCACCGCCAGGGGTCACTCTTGAGCACAGAGCCAGGAGTGCTCCCCGAGCACCATTAGGTAGGGTCTCCCATGGGGACTGAAAACATTCGAGGGGTTCAGGTTCTTGCCCTCACGTGGCCTGGCCAGCTTCCGTTACTGGAAGGAGTGATCCCTGAGCACAAAGCCAGAGTACCTCCCCAGCAACTGTGGGTGTGGCCCCAAACACTTAACAATGTTTGATTAATTTAATTAAAAGTCCAGGCCTGGAGAGAGGGCCCAGTGGACTGGAGCTCGTGCAGTCAGGAGGCCCGGGTTCGATCCCTAGCTCTGCCGAGACTCCTGGACACCACACGGAGAGACCCCAAAGCCCGGCCAGACATAGCACACACACACACACACACACACACACACACACACACACACACACACACACACAGGAAAGCCAAAATAACAACAATAATAAATGTTTTTCCAATAACAACCAAAACAGAAGCCCTCTCAGGCCTGGGGTGTGGCTCGTGGAAGGTGCCTGCCCGGCCCCTGTGAGCCCTTGACCCCTGACCCTGCTCCAGTCACCGAGTGTGACCCCTCAGCACCCTGGGACCCCCGGCTAGAACCGTGGGTGGCCACGCACTCAAGCCCAGGACACCAGCACAAAGGACCTCAGTGCGCCCTACAGGGCAAGGCTCAACCTGGGTCTGGGTGACTCTAACAGGGACAGGGAGGTGCCTGGCCAGGGTCCGGGGTCCAGTGCAACTTGTTTCACTGGCTCCTCTCCACCGGGCAGGGGACCCAGGGAGGACATGACCATCCAAAACCATCGTGAGCTTCACCGGGACACCTTGGAGCGGGGCGGGTTGAGTTTCCCTCCCCGCCCCAAGCAGAACCCCGGCAGCCGGAATCCTCCAGAACCCAACTGCCGCCAACCTCAAGGCCACTCTCCACACACTCGGACAACCTCACCCAAGAGGGAACGAGCCTCACCCAAGACGGGATGAACCTCACTCCAAAGCAGACCAGCAGGAAAACCCAGGTACGTAGGAACCCGTGACTGAGTCCTCCAAGCGCGCTCAGATGGGGTCTGGGCCTCCTCCCCCAGCTCCCCAGTTTTCCAGTAGCTTGGCAGTTGGCTCGGTGGAGGATTGGTGCTTGAATATTATCCGTAATGAACTATTGTGAACTACTTTATGAAAACAAACAAACAAACACTGTCCTCCCGTTGTTCATCGATTTGCTCGAGCGGGCCCAGTAACGTCTCCATTGTGAGACTTCTTGTTACTGTGTCTGGCATATCGAATACTCTCGGTAGCTTGCCGGGCTCTCCGAGAGGGGCGGAGGAATCGAACCCAGCTCGGCCGGGCTGGCTGCATGCAAGGCAAACGCCCTACCGCTGTGCTATCACAGGGCTGGAGCGATAGCACAGCGGTAGGGCGTTCGCCTTACACGCGGCCAACATGGCCGACCCGAGTTCGATTCCTCCGCCCCTCTCGGAGAGCCCGGCAAGCTACCGAGAGTATTCGATATGCCAGACACAGTAACAACAAGGTCTCCAATGGAGACGTTACTGGGCCCGCTCGAGCAAATCGACGATCAACGGGAGGACCTTTACCTTTACCTTATGAAAGTAAAAAAAAAAAAAAAATATATATATATATATAAAGAAAAAAAACACAGTGAGAAGAGAAGCCAAACCCAGCCCAATGCCCTGTGCCCCCCACATGCACTGACCCCCACCATGCTCTGCTCATGTGTACCCCAGGGCACGGGCACCCATGGGCCACGCCCCACAAGCACAACCCAAGAACCTGCTGGGGGCCTGCAGGGGCCTCCATGGGGTTGCTCCCATGGAGGGGATCCCCAGAAACTGTTGGGGGGCAAGGATTTGCCTCGTTCTTCATCTCGCCAGTGTCAGGTGTACATGAAGCACTTACTAAATATTTCACGTGATTGAATTATTCACGTCTGAGGTCACGTCTAAGCGGCGAGGTGGGGAAGCCCAGCTGGGATTCTGGCCTGGAGCACAGGGATTCTGGCCTGGAGCACAAGTGACATTTCCTGGACACCAGCAAGCATGAAGGTGAGCATGACTCTCGGCCAGACAGACGTGCTTCTTGGGTTGGGAGAAGCAGCGCCCCCTACTGGTACCATGCCGCAGGGGCACGCCGTGCCAGGGAGCCAACCAGGGGCCACCGCACACAAGGCGAGTGCCTCGAGCCCCATGGCGTGCGCTTTACGAGCAGGGGGGTCCTCGTTCCATCCACAGCGTCACACAGTCCCCAAGCGCTGCTGGGAGGGACCCCTGAGCACCGAGCCGGAAGAAGCCCCGTAGTAATTCTGGACGTGGGCTCAAAACTGTAAATGCTCATAATGAAAACAAGCAAGGATTTCAAGCAGGCACCAAAGAGCTACAGAGGCACTTGCCTTGCATGTGGCCGGCCCAGGTTCGATCCCTGCATCCCCGGAACCCTGCCAGGAGTAAATTCCTCAGTGCAGAGCCAGGGGTAATACCTGAGCCTGCAGGTATGGCCAAAAAAACAAAACAAAGCAACCGTCACGGTCACGGTCCTCCCGTTTTTCATCGATTTGCTCGAGCGGGCCCAGTAACGTCTCCATCATGAGACTTGTTACTGTGTTTGGCATATCGAGTACGTCGCGGGTAGCTTGCCAGGCTCTGCCATGTGGGCGAGGTACTCTCGGTAGCTTGCCGGGCTCTCCGAGAGGGGCGGAGGAATCGAACTCGAGTCTGTCATGTTGGCTGCGTGCAAGGCAAACGCCCTACAGCTGTGCGGGAGCCATAGCACAGCAGGTAGGGCGTTTGCCTTGCACGCAGCTGACCTGGGTTCGATTCCCAGCATCCCATATGGTCCCCCGAGCACCGCCAGGAGCAACTACTGAGTGCAGGAGCCAGAGACTATAAAACAAAACAAAACAAAAAAAAAAAGGAGGGAAGTGGAGGAGAGTGGAGGGAAGGGGAGGAAAGGGGACCCCAAGAACAAAGCCCAGAGTCCCCCCCACAGAGCCCTCAGCAGTGCCCGAGGCCTCCCCAGGTCCAGGCCCTGAACACTGCACCTCAGGGCGGCTGTTTACTCCACAGCTTGAAAGGATCCCATTAACCATTTCTCTCCAGCGGAACAAGTTGCAACAAATGCTTTGCTTCCCAGCTGGAGGCCTTAACCTTCCACTTGGTGGGAAATGGGTCCCTCCCTTGCTGGTTGCCAAAGGCCCAAGTCCAAACCCAGTAACTTGGAACCCACATATGGAGAGTCACATACGCCTGGACAGTTGTCCTGCTCACTGGGACATCACCGGCCACGTCCGCCCGCGATCGCTCTGGGCTCCCACCTGCCCCCAGCCACGCCTGGAGCCTTCCAGGGGCAGGTGAGACCAAGAACGACGCGGGACGTTCTCCCTTCTCCTTTCCAGGGGCCCCCAGGGAGCCGCTCACCTTCCCAGAGAAAGACCCCCAATGCTGAAGTTCCAGGACCCCCACTGGGCCCAGCCACAAGCTCCAGAGAGAAGTCAGAGAGGCCCCAGGGCCCCAGGCCCACTGAGAAAGGCCATGGGCTCACATGAGCTCCGCACTGCACCCCACTCTGCAGAAACCAACGGAACAACCTCGAAGGCGTCGGTGACTCCCGGGGCCTGAGCGTGGGGTGGGGATGGGGGGAGGCGCTGCTTGGGGGTGTTCTTCTGCAAAATAGAATAAAAGGGATTTTTTTTTCTTTTTGGGTCACACCCGGCGATGCACAGGGGTTACTCCTGGCTCATGCACTCAGGAATCATTCCTGGCGGTGCTCGGGGGACCATATGGGATGCTGGGAATCGAACCTTGGTCGGCCATGTTGGCTGTGTGCAAGGCAAACGCCCTCCCCGCTGTGCTATCGCTCTAGCCCCATAAAAGGGAATTTCTTGAAAAACAAATTCAAGTACAGATTTTTTTTTTTTGCAGGTGGGGGGGGGGGGGCACACACCCAGCGCTGCTCAGGGTTTACTCCTGGTTCTGTGCTCAGGGATCACGCCTGGCAGTGCCAGGGATTGAACCCGGGTCAGCCACGTAAGAAAGACTGAGTTGCTAGCACAGAGACCCCCGGGGACCCTCAAGAAGGCAGTTCCCTGAGACAGCATCGGGAAGCTGACTCAGACCTGCCGCCAGTGCTCACGGAAGCGGAAGCGTTTCCTCCAGGGTGAGCACTTTACAGTCTACTCCCCGCACGTCCGTCTCCATCTCTCCGTGTCTTCTTTCCCCAGGTGTCCCCGGTCCCCATGGGAACTGGGTCACATGGGACCTGAGTCATGACAGCTGACTGCATGTCATGGGCCTGCCAGGATATTCACACGGCAAGGGTGGGGTTGAAGCAGGACCCTGCAGAGGGGCCCCCCAAGAGGCTGGGGACGCTTAGACCCTGGCGACTTCCAAGGGACCTGGGAAGCACAGGCGGAGAACTCTGGGTGTCCACTCTGCGCCCTGCCTGGGGCCTGTTTCCACCGTGGGTGAAGACAGGGATCGTGGGGTCCAAGCCCCACCCCGCAGCCTGGGTCTACCCTGGTGGTCCCAGGACTGTCACCCAGATATGCCGCTTCGATGCCTGGTGCTAATTGAAGGTGCTGACCATGGTTCGCAAGGGTGCAGGAGTTAAGGGGCCAAGCGGCAGGGCACGCAGTCAGGTGGGGACTCTCTGTGCCGCGCCCTGGCATCTCACAGTCACCCTGGGTCCACCACCCACTTGGCATTGCTGCAGTGGCGGAGGTGGGGGTCAGCTCAGCCGCGTCTGACCACCACCTCCAGGGTGACGGGTGGGTTGGGTCTGAGCAGACAGATCCTCCTTCACGGGCGGAGGGTTGGGGAGATGGTTTCTCCTCCCCACGGGACAGACTCACACGTGCCGGACACTCCAAACAGGCCACTCGGGAGGGTCGCTTCTGGTTCCTGGGGATGGAGTCTGGTTTTCAAAGGTGAGAGGAGGAAGGGGAGAGAGAGAAAGAGAGAGGGAAAGAGAGAATGAGGGAGAGGGAGAGAGAGAGAGAGAGAGAGAGAGAGAGAGAGGCGAGAAACCAGTGCTTATAAAGCAGTCAGGGGCTGGAGCAATAGCACAGCAGGTAGGGCGTTTGCCTTGCACGCGGCCGACCCGGGTTCGATCCCCAGCATCCCATATGGTCCCCTGAGCACCGCCAGGAGTAACTCCTGAGTGCAGAGCCAGGAGGAACCCCTGTGCATTGCCAGGTGTGACCCAAAAAGCAAAAAAAAAAAAAAAAAAACAGTCAGCTGGGAAATAACTCAGTGTGGAGATTTATAACAGGAACCCCAGGCTTGGTCCCCAATACCCCTTGGTCCCCTCAAGTACCCCCAAGCGTGGCCCCTGCCTGAGGATGTGCCAAGATTAGCCCCAACTACTGCCGGGGACGGCCAGAAACAAATAAAACACAAATGAGAAAATAAACGGAAGGGATGTGTTTGAAACCGAAGGAACTCTTAGAACTCAGTCTCCAGGCCTCGGTCCGCGGCCCTGGGCACGTGGCAGGCGCATCCGCAGCCTATGCCAAGGGATGGGGACCTTAGGAACGACGTGGGGATTGTGGCAGGGCCACGGCCTGCGGGGCCGGCACGTGGAAGGGGACGGCACAGCAGGGAGGGCAGCAGGGGAGGACAAAGCAGACAGGGAGGGACGGGGCCGAGCAGTCAGAGGCTCTCAACTCCGTGCTCAGACCCCAGGGATGGGGCACGGCCCTTTCACGGCTCAGAGCAGACCCCTCCCTGCTCTCGGGCTGCCGTCTGCCTCCTGCAACGTTCCTGGAAAGGAAACATGGAGAGACAAGGGCGAGGCACGGGGAAATACGATGACAGTGATGACAGCGTGGGGACGCAGCCGAGGCTTCTGACAGGCCGTTCCTCGGGAGGTGGAGGCAGAGGAAGGAGCCAGGAGGCCTTCCTGCTGGAGGCGGCTCGCTGGGATGACACGCCTCGATCCCGCCTGCATCTTCTTTTTTGCTGCTTTTTACAACCTGTTCTTTTCAAAGCACTTTTGATTTTGATTTATTTTTTTTTTCCTTTTAGTAAAGCCAGTTAGTTGGGTTGTTTTTTTTTGGAGGGGGGTCACACCCAGCAATGCACAGGGGTTCCTCCTGGCTCTGCACTCAGTAATTACTCCTGGCGGTGCTCAAGGGACCTTATGGGATGCTGGGGATCGAACCCGGGTCGGCCGCGTGCAAGGCAAACGCCCTACCTGCTGTGCTATTGCTCCAGCCCCAGAAGCCAGGTAGTTTTTACTGAACAAAACTTACTTAGAAAGAAGTGAGTGGGAGCCAGAGGGATAGCACAGCGGGTAGGGCGTTTCCCTTGCACGCGGCTGACCCGGGTTCGAATCCCAGCATCCCATAAGGTCCCCTGAGCACCACCAGGAGTAACTCCTGAGTGCAGAGCCAGGAGGAACCCCTGTGCATCGCTGGGTGTGACCCCCCCAAAAATAAATAAAAGAAAAAGAAAGATGTGAATGGGGGGAAGGAAAGGAATGTGTAGGAACGTGTGTTCAAGAAGGAATAGAAGCTTGGAAGAGCCAGCAAGAAGGAGACGCAGGAAGAAACAGCTTGAAGAGCAAACCCTCACAGCACAGTTGATTTTGCTTTGTTGGGGGGGGTGGGGGTGACCACACCTGGTGGTGCTCAGGGCTGATTCCTAGCTCTGCGCTCAGGATTCCTGCACTCAGGAATCGCCCCAGGTGGCTCCGGAGACTTATGGGGTGCTGGGGACCAAACCCCAGGGGGCCAGAGCAAGGCAGATGCCCTACCTGCCGCGCTAGCTCCCCGTCTTCAAAACACTTTTTCAATTCACACAAAAGTGGTTACAAAAGAACATCCCTACAGCCGGCACCTCAATTTGCTAGTTTTTAACATTGTACTGCCGGATTCTTTTTTTCCTGCACTATTTAAGGGTTGGTTACATACATCACCCGCCTTTGCTATTCTGTACTTTTTTATATGTTCAGAGTGCAGGGACTAGTCCTGGCCAGCTCCTGGGGGACTATGGGGTGCTGGTCTTTGAGCCTGGAGCTCCTGCGAGCATGTCCGTCAGCCTCCTGAATCACCTGGGGACCATCTGTTCTCAAATTATAAAACTAATAACAAATTGGACAGGGTCTGGCCCCCAAACCAACCCCACCAACAAAGACAAAGAAGCTGAAAAGTCCTTGAAGGTGACCGTGGTGGGGGTGGAGTGAGTGATAGATAGTACAGCAGGGAGGGCGCTTACCTCACGTAGCCGCCACCGACCTGGTTCGATCCCCGTCACCCCAGATAGTCCCCCGAGCCCTCGGGGAGGGACTCCTGAATGCAGAGCCAGGAGAGGCCCTGAGCATCACCAGATGTGGCCCCCAAACCAGAAACATAAATAAAGATCACCCAAATCCTACTTCCCACGATGTGACACGTCCAATTAAAAGATGATTTTTCTTTCTGGTCATTTTGCACATGATTTTTATACAGCTTTGTTTTCTTTTTTTTTTTTAATTTTTTTAAAAAAATTTTTAATGAATCACCTTGATGTGCAGTTACAGACGTAATTACGTTTCTGTCATAAAATGATCGAGTACCCATCCCTCCACCAGTGCACATTTTCCACCACCAAAGTTCCCGGTTTCCTCCCGTAGGCTACGCCCACCAAATCCCTTCTACCTGCCTCTGTGACGGGCACATCCCCTTTTACTCTCTCTCCTTTTGAGTATAGTTGGGGCTGGAGCGATAGCACAGCGGTAGGGCGTTCGCCTTACAAGCGGCCAACATGGCCGACCCGAGTTCGATTCCTCCGCCCCTCTCGGAGAGCCCGGCAAGCTACCGAGAGTATTCGATATGCCAGACACAGTAACAACAAAGTCTCCAATGGAGACGTTACTGGGCCCGCTCGAGCAAATCACGATCAACGGGAGGGCCTTTACCTGTACCTTTACCTGTGTTCCAGAGAATGTAATTTTTAACTTCTAGCAAACATGGGAGTGCCCATTAAAAAAGAAATCTACTGCCCCTCTCGGAGAGCCCGGCAAGCTACCGAGAGTATTCGATATGCCAGACACAGTAACAACAAAGTCTCCAATGGAGACGTTACTGGGCCCGCTCGAGCACATCGACGATCAACGGGAGGGCCTTTACCTTTACCTTTACGGTTTGCAATGCAGGTAGTAAGCGGCCAACGGGTTTGGTCCATAGTCTACCTTCAGCACGCATCTCCCATCCCGACGGGCCCTCCACGCCTCATTCACTTAGTGGTCCCTTCTCGATCCCAGCTGCCTTTTCCCCCAGCACGTCAGGACTTCGTTTTCTTGAGCACAGTATCTGAGTGACCCTTCTTTCCACACCCATATGCATCCATCCAGGAAATACAAACCAAAGCAGGCCTGGAGTTCAGGTCTTCTCATGGAATCATGTAGTTTCATGTTTTTGAAATGCGGTCACGGCAGCCTCCAGGCAATTCTTGTTTCCGCTGTGACAGAAAGACCCCGGGCCAGAGAGATGTTAGAGTGGATATGACATTTCCTTACTTGACTGCCCAGGGATCAATTCCCGGCACCCCATATGGTCCCTCGAAAGCTGTTCAGGGTGATCACTGAGTGCAGAGCCAGGAGTAAGCCCTGAGCACTGCTGGGTGTAGCTCAAAAACCAAAAGCAGAAAGAAAAGTTCTCCCTTGTCTGAGGCCCTTGCCGTAAGGGAGATCCTTACAGTTAGGTTTCTGTGTGCTATTTATTTCCACATAAAAAAAAATTAAAATAAAATCAGTTGGGCCAGAGCGATAGTACGGCGGACAGGGTGTTGCCTTGCCCACGGCTGATCTGGGTTCGATCCCCGGCATCCCATAGGATTCCCCAGCACCACCAGGAGTAATTTCTGATTGCAGAGCTGGGAGTAACCCCTGGGAGTCACTGGCTGTGACCCAAAAAGCAGAAATAAATATTTAAAAATTAGTTTTGGATGGGGGCTGGAGTGATAGCATGCACGCGGCCAACCCGGGTTCGATTCCCAGCATCCCATATGGTCCCCTGAGCACCGCCTGGAGTAACTCCTGAGTGCAGAGCCAGGAGTAACCCCTGTGCATCGCCAGGTGTGACCCAAAAAGCAAAAATAAATAAATAAATAAATAAATAAATAAAAATAAATAAAAATTAGTTTCGGTGGTTACAGTGAGTGTGTGTGTGTAGATATCCGTGCTGTACATCAGATATGTTACATGTCTATGTGCAACCTCACAGGTAATCCAAAAGTCCAAATGGCTGGACTGGAGAGAGGACCCAGGGGCTCAAGGCAGGCTTTGAAGGTGGGGCACCTGGTCCTGTGTCCAGCAAGGGGCTGCCCTGAGTGCTTCCGAGTGACCCAGAGGACCCACCAGAATTTTTTTTCTTTTTGGGTCACACCTGGCGATGCTCAGGGGTCTCTGCACTCAGGAATTCCTCCTGGCAGTGCTCGGGGGACCATATGGGATGCCGGGGATCGAACCCAGGTCGATCGCGTGCAAGGAAAACGCCCTCCCCGCTGTGCTATCACTCTGGCCCTCCCGCCAGACTCTTGTGTCTGGTTTTCTCTCATCTGGGATGCCAGCACAACTGGCACTTTTCCGAAGATAAAATCGTATGAAAATATTCAACGTTTCTCTTTGAGTACCAGCCCGTCTAGTCCCCATGTGAGTCCAGAAGTCCAGAATCACTTTTCTCAGGAAGACAGGACAAGCTGCTTGGTGGCCTGGAGCGAAGCCCATGGGGGTGGGGGTGGGGCTCAAACCCCAACCTCCTGCAGACAGCGCGGGCTGAGCGGGTGTCTCCTCCAGCCCCTTTGAGCTTCAAGCCGCGCACAGAGCAGCCAGGCCTCGTTCTCCGGAGCACTGAGCTGTGTTTCCTTTAGGCGTCTGTGCAGAGCGGAGAGCAGAGGTCCTGGGGCCTCAGGACACTCATCCAGCCTTTGGTCCTGCCCACTCGGCTCCGGGTTGGGTGGAAATTGGCTCCACCTCCTTGTGCTGGGATGGAGCCCACGAACCCCGGGGACAGAGACCGTTGAGAGCTCCTGTGCGTCCAGGGTGGCCCCGTGGGAGAGGCTGGGGGCTGAGTGCAGAGGTGCAGCGGTGTAGCTTGGTCAGCAGGAAGGTCGGCATCAAGGAGAATGCAGTGACCTCTGCAAGCCACCTTCAGTGGATAGTAACAGGGTTCCCCTGCCCCAGACGCCCCTACAGTGCACTGCAGACCCCCAGCTCTGGGGCTGAGAGATGCCCTCCATCAGGACCCCAGATCTAGTGCAGATGGAGGACGGAGACCCCTCCAGGAAGGGGAGAAATTGCTCTGGTGCGGAGCTTGAATCCACCCAGAGAGAGAGAGAGAAGGTAACCCAGAAGAAACGTTCAGGTCAGAAGACGCAGTTCCCTCTCACTGGTGGCTGGGGTGGAAGGGTGTCAAGATGGAGGTTCTTGGCAAAGCAGCACCCCAGGAGAAAGGAAAATTCTCTCCCGGACTGCCAGCGTGTGCGCTTGTAGCTCCAGAACTTTGGAAGTTTGAGGAGATCCCCTGAATAAACGCAGAATTTCAGGCAGTTGTGGGAAAAGGGATTATGGGTCTTTCAGCAGAAAATAAAGTCCTGAATACAAATTTCCTAAATTGGAGATTTTTTTTCTTCCTCAATAAGGCCACACGGGACCCTCACTCGCAATCCTCCAAAACGTGCATTTTCTACTAAGTCATGATCATCTTGTTCAAAGGCAGGTCCTGGAAACAGTCTTTATTAAGTCTTTGAACAAATCACTTAATTCTTGAATTCCCCCCCCCACACACACACACTTTTTCCCCTTTAAAAATCAGATTGGTGGGGCTGGAGCAATAGCACAGTGGGTAGGGCGTTTGCCTTGCACAGAGCCGACCCAGGTTCGATTCCCAGCATCCCATATGGTCCCCTGAGCACCGCCAGGAGTGATTTCTGAGTGCATCAACCAGGAGTAACTCCTGTGCATCGCCGGATGTGACTCAAAAAGAAAAGAAAAAAAACTAAAACTAAAAATCAGATTGGTGTCCAGAGAGATAGTACAGTGGGTATGACACCTGCCCTGCACCCAGCCAGCCCAGGTCCGATCCTTTGGCACCTTATATGGTCTGCCAAGCTCAGCCAGGAGTGATGCCTGAGCACAGACCCAGGAGTAACCCCTAAATACTGTCAGGTGTGCTCCTCAGACCCCCAAATTAGAGCCAAGTTTTGATGAAACAAACAAAAATAATAAGACTCTGCTAAAAATGTTTCAGAATAACTAACCTTGCTTTTCCTGAACCACCTCACAGTGAAGATGAGAGTGTGTGTGTGTGTGTGTGTGTGTGTGTGTGTGTGTGTGTGTGTACAATCCATGTTGAGGCTTCAGAAATTGAAGATGACTTGACTGGCCCAACCGGTTTTGATGGGAAGATCAAGATGACTGAAAGATTAATATCCCCATACAATATGTAGAATATCTATATATATATATATATATAACTGTTATACAACAGTAATATGCAGACAAAAAGGGCATTTATTCTGTAAGTTAATTGAAATCCATTTGAAAACAAAATATTTTCTTTTTGTCATTGTCTTTTGTTCTTATTGGAACAATACCTTCGGGGTGGGAGCGATGGTACAGCGGGGAGGGTGTTTGCCTTGCAGGTGGCAGACCCGGGTTTGATCCCCAGCACCACACACGTATGTCCCCCCAGCACTGGCATTACAGTCACACATATAAATTACGAAGAGGTCTGGAAGACAAGAACTAATGTGCAACCTTTCTGTGTTGTACAAACACACTTTAATGCAGGACCCAGAGAGATGGGATGGAATTCAGGCTGGGCTAGTCCCTACAGCAGTAGGACTGCCAGGTCTGACGCAATAATAAACTCAACATAAAATACCGCACTATTGGGGCTGGAGCAATAGCACAGCGGGTAGGGCGTTTGACTTGCACGCGGCCGACCCGGGTTCGATTCCCAGCATCCCATATGGTCCCCTGAGCACCACCAGGAGTAAGTCCTGAGTACAGAGCCAGGAGTAACCCCTGTGCATTGCCGGGTGTGACCCAAAAAGCAAAAATAAATAAATTTTAAAAATTAAAAAAAACCGCACTATTTTATTCAAATGGTGGGGGGGGGGGGGGAGTCCCAAGTGGTACTCAGGGAGTTTGCAGACCTCTTGCAGCAACTCTTGGTCAACCAGACTGGATCCAGGTTTCCGGGGTCATACCTGGTGGTGCTCAGGGTACGTGGTGCCAGAGATGGACCCAGGCAGACCCCCGGGTAGGCCCCTCAAGTCATGTGCAATATCTGGGCCCAGGCCCCTCTAGTCATCCCTCTTAAGTGTATAGATCTGGGAGCACCCACGATATTGTGGAACTCCACCACCATCATCCACTTCTAGAACTGTCTCTGGGTCCCAAACAGAAGTTCCATACCCCTGGTCACTGACACTATTGCTCTTGGTAACCTCCGTCCATCCCACTCTGCCCCGGTGAATGTCTTGTCTGGAAACCTCGGAGAATTGTGGCTCATCACACTTTGATTCTTTCATTTCACTTCCCAACATGCTTTCAAGATGTGTACCCTGACCTGTGTCAAAATAGCCTTTTCTTTATAAATTGTTTTGGGGGTCTCACGGGAAGGTAACTCCCAACCCTGTACTTGGGTGGTTCTTGCAGGGCCCAGGGGGAGTAGGGGTAAATGCAGTCTTGGGGTTTGGGGGGACCCCAAGCCTTCCATGAAAAAAAAAAAATCTGGGTTTCACCAGTAAAGCACCTCCGTGGGCCCTGTCCTTCCGGTTTAATGCTGATGGTCACTGCAGGGTCTAGACGCAGAGGCAGAGGCCATGCTTTGATTATCCAGCTACTTGGACCTGGAGCTGTTCTCACTGTTGGCTGCCACGAGCAAGACTGAGGAATAATCCGGGTGTACAAAAATCTGAGATCTGCTTGCATTCTTTTGTGTTACTTCCTAGAGTTGGGATTGCAGGTCAGCTAGTAATCGCTATTTTGGGAGAAGCTGCTCAATGCTTTATATTTTGGGTGTGCGTGAGTGCGTGCCTGCGCCCGCATGTTTGGGGCTTACTCCTGGGTCTGTGCTCAAGGGTCACTTCTGGTGGGGTTTGGGTCGAGGGACCATCTGTAGATGATTGAACCAGCCTTGGGCGTGCACAAGGCATGCCCCTTGCCTGCTGTAATATTTCCAGCTCGCACCCAGCCTCTGCACCTGGGCCTCCCGCTGCCAGGGAACAGACCCTCCGAGCGCCCTGTGTCGTTTTCTCTTGGATGTTTTATTCGCTCACCCCTGTGAGCATGAAGGGAGGTATCCCTGAGTTTTTGCGAGGCTTTTCCCTCACAGATTCTAATCAGAAACACGTTTCCCTGTGTCCCTCGGTCATTTATCTTCCTTCGAGAAATATCTCTTAGCCTTGGCCCGTTTTTGAATTAAGCTGTTTTGTTGTCTAGCTTGGAACTCTCCACACACACACACACAGAGCTGGAATTTGACATTCACCTGGGGACAAGCGTTTTATTTTTTTGTTTTGGGGCCACACCTGGCGTTGCTCAGGGATCACTCCTGGTGGGGCTCAGAGGACCCTATGGGTGCCTGGAATCAACCCTGCGTCAGCCACGTGCAAGGCAAACACCCTGCCCGCTACCTCTCAAGTCTCTGGGGAGAAGCATTTGAAAATTCTGTGTCCAGGAAGGTGCGGAAAGAGTTGGGGTACGGGCTCTGCATATGGACACCTGGTCTCAGCCCCTACACACTGAGGAGCATGGCTCTGAGCACTGCGTCAGGAGCTGCCCCCCAGCAGGGCAAGGCTCCAAAACCGATAAATAAATACATCTTTTTTTTTTGAAATGCAGGTTGAAGTGAGTCAAAACAAGGGCAGATCGGAATAGACATGAAAGTTGAACAGTGATATGGAAACCAGCTGACTTTCTGCGGTTTCTGGGTGAGACTGGAGGGCACTCGGAACCGGGATCATCTGCGGAAAAAGGAAGCGGAGAACATGTGCTTACGGTTATTAAAGTTACACCAGAGATACTCAGAAGGGCTTTTAGCCCAGTAGCCTGGGGGTGGCCGGGGTCAACCATACCCAAGAACCCAGGGCTTCAACCGGGGTTGTAGCCTGTTAGGGTTCAAGCAACCGGTTCCAGGGGAGGGGGGAGGGAGGTTGTCCTGCCTTTAGCGGGTCTCCAGCTGAGTCTGAAAACATTATTTAATGATGAAGCAACCTCAGGGGGTCGGGACCACAGTGCCTGTCCCACCCACCCGAGGGCATCTCGGGCGGCAGAGGGCTCTCCCCGAGTCCCCTTTGGCCCGGGATTATTTCAAATGTTGAAACACGAGGCCTAGTGGCCGCGGAAAACCAAATATTCAAGGCCGGTGGGCATCTGGGGGGAGAGGAGGCGCCTTCCCGTTTCCCGGGCCCGCGGGGGACAAGCCGGACACCGGGTGTCCGGAAGGGCGGTCCCCGCGCCTTCACCGCTCCACCTCTGATCCGGCTCCTAAGCGGAGCGAGACTAAAGGCTCAGTGCAGCCCATACGGGGGCTTCTGGGGGTACGCGCGGCCGGCGAGGACCCGAGGCCAGAGTTCGGGGGTCCCCCCAGGCCGGCGCGGCGCGGACCCGATATAGAGGAACGACGCGCACGCGCGCGCGCGCGCGCGCGGCCTGCTCGGCGGGGTTCCGGACTCGAACCCGCGGCCTCGACACCCCGCGAGCCGGGCCTGGACTCCGAGCCGGCGCTCCCGCGAGCCGCCGCGCGCCCCCATCCCGCGAGGCCCCAGCTTCCCACCCCGGGCGCGGCGTTAAAAATAGCCCCGGCGAGATCCAGGCAGCAGGAAGGAACGAATTTTTTTTTTTTCTAACGCGTAAAAAATGTTTTCCTTCTTGTAAGGAACACAACCGCGACAAGTCCCAACACATCGGGGCCCCCCTCCCCACGCACCCCGTCCCCGCCGCCTCTCCCGCAGGCGCGCGCACCCCTGCGGGGATCCGGGGTGCGCAGGTGCCCCCGGCGGCCGCCCCGCGCCTGACCCCGCCGAGGCCCCCCGCGGGAGGGATCGGGGTGGGGAGCCCGGGAGGAAGTTGGGGCGAAGCGGGGCCGGTCGGCGCCGCGCGAGCCGGGCCGGGGCCACCCCGGGGTGCCGCGCCAGGGCCCGCCGGGTCTCGCGTCCCCCCACGTGGCCGGCCGCCCGGGGCCCCACGTGGAAGGGGCGGAGGAGGAGGAAGGCGCGCCGGACCCCCCCAGTAGGGGGAAGGTCCGGGCAGCGGCCACCCCGCGACCCCCACCCCCCCAGCGCGTGGGATCCGGAGGTGCCCGGCGCGCCCGGGGCCCCGCGCCCACCCGGCGCGCCCGCGTGCACTTTCGCGGAGCCCCTAATCCCCCGAGAGAGCCGATTTGTAGCGCGGAGTATCTGGAGGGGGCGAGGCCGGCCCATGTGGGGTTGTGTCATTGGTTTGCAAGGAGAGACCCCGCCTTTGCCAAAAAAAAAAGGAAAAAGAAAAAAAAAAGAGAGCGAGGAGTGCGCGAGCGGCGACCCTCACCTCGCTCCCGCGCAGCCGGCGGCCACCGCGCCCGGGCCCGCGCCGCCACCGCCACCGCCACCGCCACCGCCGCGGCCGGCCCGGCCTTTCCCCCGCGCCCGGCGCCTCCTTCCCGGAGGAGAAAACAAATAAAGAAGAAGCGAATCGCCGGCGGGTGCGCGCGGCCCCCGGGACGCGCTCCCGCCCCGGGTCCAAGTTGCAGGCGGCGGCTCCGGGGGGTGAGCGCGGCGGCGGCGGGCGCGGGCCGGGGACCCCCGCGCGGGCGACCCCCTCCCCGGCGTGCGTGCGGGCGCGGGGCCGGCCCGGGCGGGAGGCTCGGGAGCCGGGTGGGCGGGGGAAGGGGGTGGGGTGGGTGGGGAAGTAGGAAGCGGCTCGGCGGCGCGGGGAGGAGGAGGAGGAGGAGGAGGAAGGGGAGGGGAGGGGAGGGGAGGCGCGGGGGGGGAGGGGCGGGGAGCTGGAGAGATTAAGTTTTTGTGCGTGTGTCCCCGGGTGCGCGTGTCATTTCCAGGGGGCCCGGGAGCGGCCCGACGCGCGGGGGACCCAGCCCGAGCCATGCCGCGCTGACGGGGGCGCCCCCCGCACCAACGCCGCCGCCGCCGCCGCCGCCGCCGGGTGGGGTGGGAGGGGCGGGAGCCGCCGCCGCCGCCGCCTCCCGGGTGGGCGCCCCGCGCCGTGGACGCCGGCGGCCCGGGCCGAGGTAAGGGGGCCCCCGGGGGAGGCGGGCTGGGGCGGCCGCGGGGCTCGGGGGGCCCGGGGGGCCCGGCGCCCGCGCCTCACTGCGCCACTCCGGGAGGAGGAGGAGGAGGAGGAGGAGGACGCGGAGGGCGAAGGACGCGGAGCCGCATCCGAGGACATCTTGGGTCTGCGCCCCCGGCCCCGGTGGCCGCCCGGTGCGGGTGCGGGTGGGGGAGGGGCGGGCCGGGGTGGGGGGTCCCCCGCGAGCCGCCCCCCGGGCGCCGATCGCGCCCGCCGGCCTCGCTCGGCGCTGGCGTTTGTGTTGTTGTGATGAGAGTTGATGAATGCGAAGTAGGCGGTCACCTTCCTTCCCATCGGGATTGGCAAAAAAAAAGAAGGGGAAAAAAAAAGCAGCCCCGAGCTTGGCGGCGGCGGCGGCGTCCGGAGGGCAGCGGCGGCGTCGCGGCGACGGTTCCCGAGCGCCCCGGCCCCTGCGCCCCGAGGCCGGTGGGTGCGCGCGCGGTGGCAGCCCGCGACCCCGGCCGAGCGCGCGGCGCGCCGCGGGGACAATACGGCCCGATCCCCCCGGGGACCCGCGTCCGAGCGCGCGGGGCGGGGGCCGCGGGGCGGGGCGGGGGTGGGGAGCCCCCCGGGGCGCGGCCCCCTCCCGCCGGGGACCCCGCGCGGCGCCCCGGGAGCGCCGCTGCCAGCCGAGCCGGGCGAGGAGCGAGCGGGCCCTTTTGTTGTGCGGCCGCGCATTGTTGGCTCGGCCGGGCAGCCCGGCCGCCGCCCGCGCCGCGCCGGGCCGGGCCCGCCAAAGTGGCCGCGGGGCGGGGAGCGGCGGGCGGCGGCCGGGCGGGCGGGCCGGGGCCGGGGCCGGGGCCGGGGCCGGGGCCGGACCGGGCGGGCATTTCCTCTGCCCGGCCGCGCTCCCGCGGGCACCGCTTCCTCCTCGCCCGCCCGCCCGCCCGCGCGTCGCCGGCCCCGTCCCCGCCCGCGCCGCACTTTTCGGGCGGGGCGAGCCCGTCGGAGAAAAGTTTGGCCCGAGGGGCGGGCGGGGGCGCCCCCCGGGGCGGCGGCGGGGGCCGGGCGGCCGCGGGGGCAGCGCCTTTTCTTCCTCCAGCCCCGCCAGGCCCCGCGGCCCGGGGCAAGTTGGGCGGCCGCGGCGCGCCGGGGGCCCGGGGCGCGCCGGGGCCGGGCGGCGGCGCGGGGGGCTTCCCCGCCCCCCCCCGCGTAGCCCCCCGATCACCCCCCGCGCGGGGGTCCCCGGAGCTCGGCGCGGACGGTGGCCGCGGCCGCCGCGACACGCTCCCGCCCCGCCGGGCGCGGACCGCGGGGTGCGCGCGCGCGCGCCAGGGCGCAGGGGGGTCCCCTCCTCGCCCCCCCACCCGCCCCCTCGCGCGCCCCCGAGCCCGCCGCGCCGCAGTGGTTGGCGCCGGGGGGTCCCCGCGTCGCGGCGCCCCGCGGGGCGGGAAGGAGGGACGGACGGAGGGAGGGAGGGAGCTCGCCCCGATTGCCCCCCGGGCTCCGCGGGCTCCCGGGCGGCCGCGCCGGCAGCGGCCTACGCGCCGGCGCCCGGGCTCCCCTCCCGCGATCGGGGGGCGCCCCTGCCCGCGTCGCGACCCCCCGGCGCGCGACGGGTGCGTTTCCATTGTACCGCCGGGCGATCGGGTTAAGTTCTTCGAGAGTCAGATGTGAGCGGCGGCGGCGGCGAGGGGAGACGAGAATTGGGTGCTATAAATATGCATCGGGAATTTAAAATGCTAAGTGCCTGATTTGCAATTCCGTTGGATATTCTAGAGACTGGTATATTTTTATCTGACACGGATAATTCGGAGGGGCCGTGTGTTTTGGTGAGTTCGGAAGAGTGATTCCGCCGCCCGACTTGGGCGAAATGTGTCAAACTCGGCGCCCTCTCTCCAGCGGCTTCCGTTGGGTGCTGGGGGTTCAGAGAGTGTTTCGGGTTTCCTCGTGTTCAGAACCTGTAACTGCAGATCTGCCTGACTGCCGAGTCGTAGTAGAACTCGTTAGTTTCCGTGTACTTTGGAGTTGGGATTTAAAAAAAAAAAATCAGTCTTTTATATCTTGAAGACTTGGGACTTTGCAGGATAATGCTTTCTTCCTATTTGATGTAACAGTACCTCTTGGAGCAGTTACAAAATGCGATTCCAAGTGCGAAGCAAACACTTTGAAAGCAAAGATTGAAGCAAGGTTTCTCTTTTTTTTTTTAAAAAAAAAAAAGTAACAGGGACTGTGTGTTAGGGTGGAAACGCTAACTATCCTTTTGTCTGGCCTCAGATCTCTGAACTGTTCTGACACTCCCCTATAAAATCCCTCACGCCCTTTTTATTGCCCCCGAAAGAAAAGGTAATGCGATGTGAGGTTTCAAGGAAAAAAAAAAAAGAAATCGGCATACTCTCCTCCTTGCAAAATCTGCTTAGAGATGCCATTGAGCTTGGGTGTTCGTGGTGGCCGTGCCGGCTTCTAATGAAACCAGTTTAATCGTTCACACTTGATCAGGTATAACAGGACGAGACAAAGGGCAGAGACATATTTCTGTTGCAGGGCGGGCTTCAGCGTTGGTTCAGTGTCCACTCCGGGTGTCCCCTCCCCCAGAACCAGGGTCTAGAGGGTTGAGGGCGAAAGGGGATTTATGGCACTGATTGGTTTTTCTGTGCCAGTGGGGTAGGGCCACCCCGGTCTGGCCCCGCGGATCGCATTTATTAGAGGAAAAAAAAATTTTTTTTTAATCTTGGGTTTTGGAGCTTATTCTGAACCCGAGGTGCTTTAGTTTAATCCTTTCTGCTCTCGGGGTGAGGGAGGGGGTTGGGTTTTCCTCCCCGCTTCTAATTGTACCTTAATAAGATGAGGGGGAGGGGTGTGGGATGGCTGAGCCTCAGAGCGAGCTGAGTTATTTATGACTTCATTTGGGATCTTTGAAACCGGCCCTTCAGTGGGGGCTGGGTGTTCTCCTGGGGTGAGGGGAGGCTCAATTACCTTTCCTTGACTGTGATTCAGAAGCTGCACAACCACCCCAACTCTTTGTTCCTGAAGTGTGTGTGTGTGTGTGTGTGTGTGTGTGTGTGTGTGTGTGTCCCCGTCCGTGCTAGGCACCAGGGGCTGCCCAACTGGCAAATTTATCTCTGACTTCAGCCCTGGCCTCTGAAAGAAATATTTGCAAAGTGTGGGTTTCTTTGAAGTTAGGAGAGTCGAAAAAGTTTGGCTGCCGAAGCAACCACCGCCAGCATTGTAAAAATACACCAGTGACATACTTTGTGAGATAATTTTGGCCTTTTAAGACTCCGGGCACACCTGTTCCTGTCGCTCCGGACGAGATTGCTTTCTCCAGCGTTGTTAATCCGGCCGTGTACACAAAGCTGAAACAGAAAAAGTTGCTACCTGTGTAATTATTAACGTGCCCACCAGTTACCCTTTCAGGGAATAATCAATAACTTTACTCTTCACTTAAAAAAAAAAAAACGCCAAACAGAAATCCCTATTCAGAAGTCTGGAAATCATTGCACGGAGAAATAGAAGCGAAACAAACAGGTACCGCCCCAGCAAGCAGACAAAACCCCCCGAACTCAGCCCACACCTTAGTGCTCTGAGCCTCTTCCCCACCAGGTGAATAAATGCTGAATAAAGAGAATAAGTGCTGAGCCGGCATCTCTGTGGATTCGAAAGGGATATTACTACGGGAGCTGGGCAAGATTTGGAAGCCCAGGAGGACCTCACTTGCGCGAAGGGCAGACACGGCCCAGCACCGGCGGGACATTGGCCAACAGTGCCCCCACTGTCCTGAGTCATTTTTGAAGGCCAAGTCACCCCACCCCCCACCCCCAAAGTCAGCCCCTGTAATGGCTGAGTGGGGGAAATTGAGAGTGGACCGTGGGAGAGTGTCTTCTTGAATTCATTGTCACTTCCCTAGAGGGGCTGTCTTCCCCGGGTGTGTTGTGGGACCTGGGACCCACTCACAAAACTCCCCGTGGGAATTGGGAAGGGAGGGAGCCCTGATCTGATCTGGCCACGTGTGTGAGTGTGTGTGTGTGTGTGTGTGTGTGTGTGTATGTGTGTGTCTGCATTGGGAAGGACGTTTCTTGGCGTTTGTTGGGGACAGCTCGGAAATATTTTCCCAGGCTATCCTCTGGGTCCCTTAAGAGAGGTGCAGGGTGTTTGGCTACGAACAGGGGTCGGCTTACCACGTGAACATAACAGAGGCGGTCTTGGGGTGCCTCTCTCCCCGCAGATTTCTGCAGGTCAGTAGCTAAGAAATGCTTGTCCATCTCGCCCTGCTGATACTCTGGGCAGGCCTGGGAGCGCGGGTCTGTTCCCAGGCTGACCGCCCAGCCCAGCCCAGCCCAGCCGGGCACTCTCCCTCCTCCCGCCTGGCGCCCTCATTACAGACACCCCTTGTCCCCCCCCACCCCCCTTAAAGTTTGCTGAGGCTTCTCCCCTCGCCCAGTCTTTTGAAGTTAATTTTTATTCAAGTCTGTGTTTGATGGAATATGTATCAAAGACTTTTGATAGGCTTTTTTTTTGGAAAGTTTTTTTTTTTAAATCCTATCTCTGGGTTAGGGAAATTATATTTAATAATTGCTGAAAACTTCAGGATCCTTTTTTTTTTTTGAGGTATTCAGTGCTTCTTTTGATCATGATTTAATGGCTAGTCTCCAGAAATCCTCAATGTGACTAATGATATTCACAAATTAATGTTTGGGCATAAACTGAAGTTTGCTTTTAGTTCTCATTATGAATGTCTAAAGCCTCACTTATGGGTGCACTGGGCATTCAGGACTTCGCCAGGGGAAAGAAAGGCTTTGCACATTGGGCAAAAGAGGGGAGGGGGGGGATTCACAAATGAATAGAGAATGTACAATGGGGAGAGAGAGCGAGGCCATTGTTCGGGTGGAATGTTGACAATGCCCGCCGAGGGGCAGTTTTTGCATTCATTCTTCTAGAAATTTCAGGAGCTGCAGACAGGCTGGGACCCAGAGTCACATTCATCAGTCTGCCTGGCCGGGAACTGAGCGTGGCCCTGCCCGCCCCTTCCCAGAGCTCATCCTTGCAGGTGGGCTTCCCGGAGGCCACGCGTGGGCTTTGTGTTGGTCACCTGCCCTTGCGTGGAAGGACTCTGGGGCCGGTATGAGGGTTCTGTGCTGGACGCAGGGAAGCTTGAGCTGTTCTTGTTGGGTTTGGTAGGGGGATCACCCTCCGGTGGTGCTCAGGGCTGACTCCTGGTGCCATGCTCAGGGCTTGGCGGATCATATGGGGTGCTGGGGGCTGAACCCCAGCCGGCCGCGTGCAGAGCAAGCGCCCCACCCACTGTACTGGGTCTCCGGCCCCTGGAACTGTTTTCACTCTCCAACTATGCTTTCAAGATCTGACAGGTCCCCGGTCTCAGAAAGTCAGGCCCCTGAGTGTCCCGGAAAGAGGGTGTGTGCAGGAAGCGGACGCCAGCCCTGGCTCCTGCCTCGGCGTCTCCTCGTCCACGTGGGCTGCTGGTACCCAAAGTGCAGTTAACCTTGGCCCTGGCTCGTCCTGATGGTCCTCGTCATTCTGGAACGCTCCGCCAGCCTCTTGTCTCCCCCCCAGGAGAAACTCCGCTGCACCGCCTGGGGACCCAGATTCTAAGTTGGCACCAGCTCAGCTCCAGTGTAGGCCCTCCTCTGCCCACTGGACCCCGTCCACCCCAGCCAGTGTGGGACCTATGCCCACGTGGGCCCCAGGAGGGGAGGCGGGGGCTGGTTCCCGTTTGATTTTAGCTGGCCGAGAACTTGGGGCACCCGGGGCTTTTGCCAGCTAGCTATCTCCTAGATGCTCTCTAAGGAAGTACTTGAGAAATGACACGCTTTAACTCTTTCCAGGATGGGGCTTCCAGGCCACAGTTGGAGTAGATGGGGTTGGCTTCTTACTCTGGGCTAAGAGATGCTTTTGGTTTTTATGGAGACGTCACTTCCGTTCTGAGGCATAATTGAGCTTTCCGTTTTTCCCAAGATGTAATGATGCTATTTGCAGGGTCCAGAATCAGAATCCAGCCTCTAGGCAGTTCTTAAAATCCTTCCCACTCATAAGATATTGAAAAGCCCCAAAACTGACCTCCCTCTCTTCCTTCTTCCTCCCTCCCTCCCTCCCTTCCTTCCTTCCTTCCTTCCTTCCATCCTTCCTGTTTTTTTGGGGGTCACACCGGCAGAGCTCCGTGCTTACTCCTGGCTCTGTGCTCAGCGATCACTCCTGGGGCACCCTAGCCGAACCCGGGTCAGCCACCAGCAAGGCAAGAGCCCGACCCGGCTGGACTCTTCTCTCTCCTCTCCTCGCCTTTCCTCCCTTCCAAAGCACTCCGGGGTCTGCTGCATTGGAGAAGTTATTTGACTTGCAAGAGTTAACCGGTTGGCTCTTTGGAAGTAGTGGCAGAATTTCTGGTTCCAGCCGCAGCTTGGGTTTATTTCAGCCCTGTCAGGCCTAGCCTAGGGCTTGTAAACTCCCTACCGAGCCCGGGGCCGGCCTGCAGTCTGGCCGCCGGCAATCTGTCCGGCTGCGGACAAACAAAACCTTCTTTGTGCGGTGCTGGACTTGCAGGAAGCGTCCCGGGAAGGAATCGCAGCCCCGGAGCTCAGAGGTCAAGTTTTCTGGCCTGCCCGGGCTTCTTTCCCAGGCCGGCCACTTGAAAGGCCTGCGGCGGCCGGACTCGGGAGAAACCCTTGATTGGGTGTCAATGGCCCGGGTGGGCCCTGGAAGTGGGACCATTGTCCGGGCCCAGGTGTGTGGGCGGGGCGGGGCGGGGCGGGGCGGCAGGTGAGATTCCTGGGGGGGGGGGGGGGCGCGCCCGGTGTCCCGCGGGTCCCCAGGCACCTTCCGGAGTGACGTCTCGGGCGCAGGTGGACGGGAAGAGCCCCGGAGGAGCCTCTGGCCCAGGTGGGTTGGGGCAGGGGTGTCGCCCGGCCGGGGCGGCCTGTGGCCCTCTCCCCCGGGTGGCTCCCGGCCCTGGCCCCGCAGGGGTGCCCGGGGGGTCTGGCCCCAGGGCTGGGCACCCGCTCGCACGCGCACGTAGGCGGCCCCCACCCCGGACCCCCGAGCACGGGGCCGGGGGGTCGCCCCCACACCGAGGCTGCACAGCCCCTGGCCGCGGGGTCCTTCCCGGGGGCGCAGGGTGGGACCCCTCCCCCATCACCCGGGGCGGGGACCCCAGGTGGCCCGGCTGGCCCCGCAGGCGACTTCCGGTCTGCGCGGGGCGGGCAGGGCTGGCAGCGCGGGGCCAGCGCGCTCTCCCTGGGCGGGGCGCTGCCCGCTGCCCGCCCGGCCCCTCCCCACCCCCCTCCGCCTGGCCCGGCCCTTTGACTTGTAAATCTGGGGCCAGGAAGAAGTCTCCGGGGGGCACCGGGCCGCCCCCCGCCCCCCTCGGGCCCAGTGCCAGGCCGGGCCGGGGCCTGAGACCTCCCCCACCCCCCAACCCCGTGGGGTGTGGTCTCTAGCGGGGTTCAGGGGCCTCTATTGCCCGGTCCTAGTTGCTCCCGGAACCTGCCAGGCTTGCGAGGAGGGGGTGGGGGTCGTCCCCAGAAGCGCCGGAGGCGGGGACACCACCCACCCAGCGCCTCCCAGCTGGTGCTCCCCGCCCCAGGGAAGGTGCTGGAAGGTGTTGGAGCGCCCAGACGCCCTCGGTGAGCTGTGCTCCGTGCCCTGGGCGAGGCCCAGTGTGCTGGGTGTTCTGCGTTTGATCTTGACAGCTCCGAGAGGTGATTGATGGCCTGGAGGAAGGGGGTGTGGCTGGCCCCTTGACCCGGCCCCCCCTCCCCGGGATTCGAACCAGGCGGCAGGGAGTGAGCTCAGGGCAGGGGCCCAGCACTCAGAGGGGCCTGCCCACCCAGTCCTGACGCAGTCTCCCCCCTGGAGCCCACCACGTGGTGGGGTACTGTGGCCAGTTGTACGGATTCCCTCCCGCCCTTTCTGGGGGTGTCTCCTCCTCCCGCTAGTGCCCAGTGGCGACTCTCCAGAGAGCAGTTGTCCTTCCGACCCACTGCCCTTTGGGGTTTAGTGGCCCGGGCTGTGGGTGGCCCCTGGGATCATGAGGAGTCCTGCCTGGGCTCTGCAGTGCTGCTTGGCAGTCCTGGGGGGCAATCAAGCGACTGGGGGTCACTCAGCTGCTTCCAGCTGTTGGCTGGGACTCAGGCACATCAGGGATGGATCCCACCCCAGCGACGGTGTGTACCCCCGCCTTTGCTCCCTGCCCTCTCCTCTGGGTCCCATGAGGCATGTGCCCACCCCCACACCTGGGGCCTGGGGGTGCTTCTTTTAAGAGCTCAGGTCCGCAAATGGGGGTTTGACTCGCTCCATACCAGCCCCTTCCGGGTTCCTGTCCCCAGCACCGTCGAGGGCCCAGAAGTGTCCCTTTATCGCCTGGAGGCTTCTCTCCATCTGGCCTCCTGTGCCCCGTGGACAGTGGGGAGGGTTCCTGTGTCCAGCCCAGGAGCCCCGGGATGTGGGGGGAGCACTTGGCGCCCCATGGGAGCGGCCCGATGCCCTGCCCCACCCCCAGAAGCCTCCACGGGCTGCCGGGTTTGAGTTGGCAGCGGTACCGCCAGGGGCATGGGGTGTGTCCTGCCCGCCCCGAGCAGCCCTGCCGGGTGAGGAACTCACCTGAGAGGCTGCCCAGGTGAAGCTGCTCCCGACCTTGGCTTCCTGTGGAGGGCACAAAGCCCTCCCGGTGGCGCTTTTCCTGAAAGACAGGCTTTCCTGTAATTATAGGATCCCCTTCCTGCCACCCTCCTCAGGAACACTCTTGTCCTTGCAAACACGTGGGCTCGGGGACTCCCTGAGTCCCGGTGGGGCTGGGGGGGGGCGTTGCTGTGCTCCAGGGCGGGGGGCACCCTTGGGAACCGCTGGGAACCGGGCAGCTGGAGTGTGCTCCAGCCCTGCGGCTTTCAGGCACCGCTGCGCGTGACTCAGCGGCCCAGCCGACGGCCAGGAGAGGGCAGCTGCAGGGGCCACATCCACCCCTCACACGGTCTGCGGGGGCGGGGAGGGGGCGCTTCTGCCCCGAGCGGGGGACGTGGCATCCATCAGAGCCCAGGAATGTTCTGGCGCTCTTGTTTTGTCAGCCTTGGCCGGCTGGCCGCAACATGCAGGTTTTTGATGGAGAGCCATTTCCTGAGAATCAGGACGTGTGGGTGGTCTCCGCCGCTGGGTGGACGGTGGAGGAGGTGTGTGCCCCGCCCAGGCAGGGCCGCAAGGCACCCCCAGAGCTTGGCAGGAGGCCCTCGCTCGAAGACTGGGGCTGCCCAGGTGCCACCTCGAGGCCTTGGGACCCGCTCAGGTTCTCCAAAGCCGCGTGTGTGTGTGTGTGTGTGTGTGTGTCCGTGTGTGTGTCCGTGTGTCTGTGCGGGCCTGGCGCCGGCCTGTGTTTATGCTCCCACTCTCTCCCAGGGGCCGTGGGCTTCCACTCCGGCCCGTGGGTTGTTCTCACACACGCATCCTCTCTCCCCATTTCTCCGCTAAGCCTAGGATTAAGGATGTGGCTTCACCTGTCAGGAGCCAGGAGACTGCAGAATTAAAGCTGGAATTCTGTCTGGATGCTGTCTTCCTGAGTGTTTAAGGAGGACTTGGCACGATCCTCATTTCTTCCTTCGAAAACGGCCAGGTGTGCCCCCCTCAGTGGGCAAAGGAAGTGGAGCTCGAAATTATTGGAGTGGGGGGTGGGGTGGGGGTTGTGTGTGTGTGTGTGTGTGTGTGTGTGTGTGTGTGTGTGATTATTTTTGCAAGTGTGCACACGTGTGAGTATTAGAACTGTGTGATCGTTGCAAGTGTGTATGTGCACCTGTGTGATTACTGGAACTGAGTCTGTGTGTGTGCCCGTGTGATTGCAGGTGTGTGAGCACGGGCCCGCGTGTGCATATGTGAGTATTGCAAGTGTCCGTACGTATATGGTTATTGAAACTGAGTGTGTGGACGTGTGTTATTATTGGAACTGTGTTGTGTGTGCACATGTGCACGATTATTGAAACCCAGTGTGTCTGTGGTCTCTTTGCGAGCTGGCGGTCTTTGAGTCTCGGCAGGCAGGGGAGTTAGGTTCTTACTGCCAGGCCTGGAAGTCAGAAGCACTCTGAGTTCAGCGAAGCCACTTGAAAAGCTTGTTGCAAGTACAGTAGAAACAGTTTCTAGAATGTTTCTCTAAGGGCCTTATTCTAGTTCCTTTCATCTCCTGGAGCAGGAGAGGGCGAGGACCCTTCCCCGGCCTTGGAAGGGTTAGGTGGGATGGTGTGGAGTGTCTTAGCAGGCTCCGGGGCCAGCCTCCTACAGAGCGTGTGCCCAGCCCCTAGAGCTGTTGGCCGTGGTCACCCCCCCACCCCCCTCCCCGCCCCATTCCCCCATGGCGGGGGCCGTAGCTGGGCGTTTTTCTAACCTGGCATGACTTGGCACCAGGCTCCGATGCAAACGCTTCCCTCTGGCTGTGGTGGCATCCCTCCTGCGGGCTGATGCCGTGGGCGGGTTCCCTTGGCAACGAGCTGGAGACGCACCCAGGCCGGAGGAGAGGGCCGTGCCCTCCTGGAGCCCAGCTGGGCAGCACTAGGCGGATGGGGCAGGCTGTTGGCAGAGCGTAGCGAGGGAGGGAACAGAACGGCTCGAGTGAGCACCTTCCTGGGGGGTCCCACTTGGGAGTGGAGAGCAGGCCCGCGGGCAGAGAGGCCGACGCCGGGAGTCTGTTCCCTGCAGCGGGAGAGAGAACGGGAGCTGGGCTTGCCCACGTGGGACAGAGGGGCCTGGCGTGGACAGCCGACAGCGCTGTCCCGGGGGTGTCGGGGTAAGGGTTCTGGAAGGGACAGTGACCCAAGCGAGGAACACTGTCCCTTGCACAGAGGCTGGGGAATGGTAGGTTCGAATCCTGGGCCCCGAGATGTTTACTTTTTCACTTTTAGGCAGAAAACAGGCCTTCACAGAGGAGAGTGGGTGGGGAGGGGTCCCTGGAGACTGAGGGGGACCCTCTGCGCCCGGCAGCCTTTGCTGGGGGCGCGGGGGGGTGACACAGAGTTCCATCCCCGGCTCAGCACCCCGTTTACAGAGGCATAGGCAGGGGGAGTCTGAGGATGGCGTTGGGAAGGAGGTGCCAGGGCTGCCCATACCCACGCCGGCTTTGTGGACACGGTGCTTTGTAGTGTTGGTCCTCCTGGCCAGTGGGGGATGCTTGGGCCTTGGATGAGGGGGCCTGGTCCAGGGGCTCTGGAAGTGGCACCTGGGTGGGTGTTGATGTGGGCCCTGTTGTTCCTGCTCTGGCCTGAGCAGGGCTGGACTGGGAGCAGGCTATTTGGAACCGGTCCCTCCAGGGGACAGACCATTGCCTGTGGCCTGGCGAGCAGAACGGGCTGGCTGTGTCATGGTCCAGGAGTTTCCTTGGGCTCAGGACACGCCATGGAAAACCCTCCAGAAGTGAGATAGCACCGTCCTCCCGTTGTTCATTGATTTGCTCCAGCGGACCCAGTTAACGCCTCCATTGTGAGACTTTGTTGTTACTGTGTTTGGCATATCGAGTACGTCACGGGGAGCTTGCCAGGCTCTGCCGTGCGGGCGAGATACTCTCGGGAGCTTGCCGGGCTCTCCGAGAGGGGTGGAGGAATTGAACCTGGCTCGGCCAGGCCGGCAGCGTGCAAGGCAAACGCCCTACCGCTGTGCTAAATAAACGCTTCGAGAAGTGAGATGACCCTTGGAAATGGCCTCGGAGGGACGGGGGCGCTCTTACCCGCTTCCCACCGTCGTGGACTGGGCAGGTCCATGGGCTGGGGTCGCCGTGGTCCAGCTCCTGTGCTGCCGTCACTGCCGCCGGGGCTCAGTGCCGTGGAGAGAGGATGCCCGCCTCACTGCTGCTTTGGGCACAGGGAAGGGTGGACACAGGCCCTTTGCAGCTGTCCTGCCCGGAGGGGCCTGAGCCAGCCCCACGCAGCCCTAACGCCACCCTGGAGAGAGCTTTGCCGGGGAGGGTGGTTGTGGGCCTGGTGGTTTCCACACGACTGCCCTCTGTGGTCCCCGGGGAGGGCCCGGAGCCTCTGTGGTTTGAGAGGGAGCAGGGGCTTCCCCGGTGCCCCCTGTGCGGGCGTCAGTCCGGGGAGGGAGCACTGTCCTGTTGGAGCAGTTTCCAGAGGCGCTGGAACACTTGTTTTTTTGTTTGTTTGTTTTGGGGTCACACCCGGCGATGCATGGGGGTACCTCCTGGCTCTGCACTCAGGAATTACTCCTGTCAGTGCTCGGGGGGGGGGGCCATGTGGGAAGCCGGGGATCGAACCCGGGTCGACTGCATGCAAGGCCAACATCCTCCCCGCTGTGCTCTGGTCCCCCGGCGACACCGGTGTTTTTCTAGATCATCTTGTTTCTTCAGGCCACATGCCGAGGCTGGGGGTGGAGTCCTGGGTTTGGTGGCTTACGAGGCAGGAGATTCCTCTGTGCTCTCACTAGCCCCCATCTGTTGTTCTAGAAATTTCCTCCTGTGGTTCTTCCAGCAGCCGGCCCGCCCAGCCCCGACCACCAGCACCAGATTGGTGGTTTAAAATCCGGCCATTCCCCAGTCCTCACACCCATACCCGTGGCATTATTTATTAGTAAACGTCTTGACACAAATAACTGTTAGAAGGTCCTGGACAGCTTGTTGCTTTGGAAGTTTTGTGGGTTCACGGGGCCACCCCAGACTCCTTGGATGCCCGGGTGTTCCTGGGGACAGGAGGGGTATGTCCAGGGTGCCTGCTGTCCCCTGCGTTCAGACTGACCCTCGCGTGATCCCTGGTCACTGATCCTTGAGGGGAGGCTGGGCCGTGTGGCCAGGGAGGAATTGTTTTGCCAAGGGATGCTTTAGGCCATGCCACGGGACCCTGCGTATCTGTTGACGCGTCCGAGACCTGCTGCCCGCCTGTGAGTCCACCCCCTGCCAGTGGCCGCCGGGTGCCTCTGATCCATCACGGGGCCAGCAGGATGGGCAGGCAGAGGGACTGCACAGCCCAGCGGTCCCCTCCTCACGCAGGCCGGCTTGACCTTCACTCCTGCGCATGCCCCTGGGTGTCTAGGGACAGCCCTGTCGGGGACCAGACTGGGACCCCGGGAGGGGCTTCTGCTGGGTGAGAGGGGGACTCTGCCCGGTTCTTCCCCCACGCCAGGGTGCGGCTCGCAGCGGGGAGGGGAGAGGAGAGACCCAGCCGTGCCCGGCGCGTGGCAGCCCGGCGGGTTGCTGGTGAACTTGGATGGCCCTGCGTGCTGTCCTCACAGGACTGACCCTTCCTGGCAGCTGTCAGAGCGTTGCGGCCACCACCTTAACCCTTACCTGGCTGCGTGGCACAGGGCCTCGAAGTGGGCGTCTCTGGCGCCCTAGAGGTTTCGGGGCAGGGGAAGGACATTGAGGGGGTGGGCGAGGGGCTGCTTTCGGGCAGAGTCAAGGGGGGACTCTGACTCTGGTGTTGGTGAGGGCGTGTTTCTTTCCACACAGCCGGTTTCGTGGGGATTAAGTACGAAACACAACGGGTGCGGGGTGGAGATGCGTCTGTCTGGGAGAGTGTCATGCAGGACGAGGGGACCTGTTTTGGGCACACGGCACACCCGTGGACACAGTTTGGGGTTACTGGCGGAGTGTTTCCCCCGAGCTACTTAGGAAAGCTGTAATTGGGGAGACCCGGTGAGAACAGCTGGGGAATGTTGGACGTGCGGGGTTCAGGACGCTCCACGGCGTGACGGTGCTGTGGAGAGGCAGGCAGGGGGGGTGGTATCCTCTGGGTGAGCCCCGACTGCTGCTTGGTGGGGGGAGGCGCCCCTGAGCTCAGTTGAGCAGCCGGAGATAGACAGAGGGCTCCCTGAGACCCAGGTGGGGGGCCGTGCTGGGCAGAGGGGCTCTCCTCCTGGAAGCACGGCCCTTCCCAAACACCTCTGTGTGGTCACAGCAGTTTGGGCTGTCTCTGCTCTGTGCTGAGGGGTCACTTCTGGAGGTGCTGAGCTCAGGTTGTGCCTGGGTGGGTGGGGTATGGGGCCGGCACCTTGACCCCTGTCCTGTCCACCTGCCTTCTTGCGGGGACTGTCGAAGGGGCTGCGGTCTTGCCCACCTTGGAGCGCCCCCCCTGCCTTCAGTGGCTTGGTGGCCGTTCTGTGGGCTGGAGCATCTCGGGTCACTCCCCCTGGGCCCCCCCCCCCCGGGACACCATCAGCTGTCTCCTGCCCCCGCCCCCCACTCTTGGGTCCCGCCAACATCTTGGAGGGGGCCTTGGGACAGGTCTTTCGGGGACTCCCGCCCCCTCCTCTGCGGCGGGGGGTGGCTTTTCTAAGTGCTGCTGGGGCTTTGGGGTCCCTCACTCGGGCACCTCCCGCCAGTCTTCCTGAAGTTTGAGGCCAGCCAGTTTGGCCTCTGCCTGTGGCCAGGGAGGCTGGTTTGTGGGAAGCCTGAGGGTCAGGGCGGCAGGTGGGACCCACACAGGCCTGCCTGCTACTGTCAGAGGCACCCCAGAGACACCCCTGGGAGAGCAGCCGCGGAGGCCAGGCCGGACCCCTGCTCATGTGCTGGGGCGTTGGGCGCTGTCCACTTTCGACACCGCCGTGACTCGGGGCCTCCCTAGCTGTTCCCGGGACGCTCGGGACTGTTCTGATGTTTTCTCAGCCTACTGGGCTGGGTGGTGGGTGGTTCAGGGGTCAGTGCTGGAGTCCTTAAGGCCACGCTGGGATGGGCTGCTGGGGTCACAATCTAGGGAGTGCTCTGGGGACCCGGTGGTGTTGGAAGTTGAACCAAGTCCAAACCTGCATGGCCAGGACCCTTTGTAGTTTGTTTTTAGGATTTCGGGGCCACGCTGGGCGGTGCTCCGGGATCACTCTTGGCTCTGCCAGGCTCAGGGACACTCCTGGTGGGCTCAGGGACCCTCTGGGATGCAAGGCCAGTGCCTTCCCACTATGCTGTCACTCTGGCCTCCTCTGTAAAATTCTCAGTGACTCAGTCTGGGCCTTTTAAGGTACCAGCCGTGTAGAGGGGGGCGGGGGGAGCAGTGGGGTTCTGTACACTCGGGGGCCCGGGGGAGCTGCTGGCAGAGCCTGTCCGGCCTGCTGGGGCTCTGGCGGGGGCACCCAGGGATGTGCTGGGGCCTCCGAGGCCCACCTGGCTCTCCTCAGGTCTGGTGTGCTGGACTCTCTGTCCCTGGCCCCAGGCCTGGAACTATTTTAATCATCGCAGTGAAATCTCTGTTTTCAGTTTTTCCGATTGTTGTTAGAAAAGCCTTTCAAGTTGGTGGTCCCCCCCTCACCAGCCTCAAGTCACTCCAAACACTCCTCCCTCACTGAGGGGGTGAGAATCCATGACGCCGAGTGTCTCATGAGGAGTGTGCTTGTGTGTGTGTGCATCCATGTTTACATGTGTTTTCAAAACCTGGTACCTGTGCCCGTAGGTGCCACCTGCCCGTGGTCCCTGAGGTTCCCTTCCGAGCATCCTCTGCCCTTTGCAGTGGTCAGTGGTCATCTGTGACCTGCCCTGCAGGGATAGAGGCTTGCAGCCTCTGGGGGGGCTTCCAGGAGGAGGGGCTGAGCCCAAGGATGGGACCACGTGCCCCTGAGGCTCCAGGAGCCAGTGGGGTGAGTGTTGGTGTTCGTGTCCAATACAGGTTCCCCTGGGGACCCCATGGGGGGGGGGGGTTCTGCACTCTAGAGCACAGCACAGATGCCTTGTCCCTCGGTGGTCAGCCCTGCAGGGGAAGGGAGGGTAGATTGGCAAATGGCCCTTTCAGAGACCCGTCCAGCCACCTGAGCCTTCGTGCAGGAATGTTCCGAGAGCTTCTGTTCTGGTGGTGGGGCAAGAAGGCCCCAGAATGTGCCAGGAGGCAAGTGGATCTCCATATCCTGTGTTGAGTGGGCCAGGGAGGGCCCAGTGGGATGGCCTTGTCTCTCCGTGAGGGAGGCCCTGGGTTTGACCTTGACTCCCAGATGTGCCTGCGGTCGTGATGGGTATGTGGGGCCCAGGAGGTGCCACGGGCCCGTTACAGGCAAAACCGAAACCAAAGCCTCTGACCCAGGGGCGCCTGCTGGCGTCTGCTGGACGCTTCCAGGACCCATGTCTGGTGTGGACAGGGCATCGCAGCTCGGGCCCTCAGCAGGCCCTGTGGGTACCCCCGCCCGGGAGTCCTGGCTCGGGAGCCCACGGCCGGCCGTGGCCGGAGGCTGAGCCTCTGTGGAAGCTGCGTTTCCTTTGCACGGGGACAGTGGCTCGCCCGGCTGGTTTCTCTTTAACCTTTTGGCTTGGGGACCTGTTCCCTCTGGTTATGGTAATTATCCTTCCCTGATATGTAAATTGATTACAGCAGCTCTTTCAAGTCTAGCACATTTGATTATCCACCAGGCTCCTTCTGCCTCTTATTGGAACTTATTTTTAGCTCAGTCCTTGAAGCCTCAGTGTGAGACCGTCCATCTTCTGCTTCTGAGCCGCCGAAGGTCGTCGCTAATCAATCCCATCCAGTGGCGTGGCGGCCGTGAGCGTCCCTTCCACGCAGGGACCTGGCCAGGACCACCCGCCCCACTGGGGCCCAGTGGCCCGCCCCTGAACCCACTTCCTGGCCTGGGGGGGAGCTGGACCTGGTTCTGAAAGGCACTTTGCTGGTGCCCCCAGGAGGTGTGACGGCCACGTCCCTGCACGTCCCTGCCCGGGAACCCCGTCCTTGACCTGAGTGAGCTCTGTGACCCGGGAAGAACCACAGCTGTTTGGGGGAGCGGAGGGGGCTGCCTGGGACGAGCCCTCGTCCGCTCCTTGGGGGTTTCGTCTGCATCTGAGTCTTGTCTGCTGGGCCTGGCTGGACTCCCGGATGTTGTCTGAGCCCTTCCCCTCCCCCCACACACACACCCCGATAAGAATAACAACGTTTTTTGGTGCTTGATGGGGTTTGTTTGCTTGGAGATCTGTACAAACGCAGGAAGGAAAAAGACTGTGGCCGGCAGGGTGAGTGCCAGGGCCTGGCAGGGTTGGGCGCGGCTTCTGCTGCCGGCCGGCCTCCCTCCCAGGGCGGAATTCCCTGCGGCCTTTAGGAGGCTTCCCAGGGGGAGGCCTTTCCAAGTAAGGCCAGCCGAGAAGCGCCTGCTCCGGTCCGCGGTTCTGAGCCCGGCCCATGTAAGGGTGAGGACGGAGGGAGCCGGCCCGCTCACGCCCAGCCCGGTGTGGTTCTGGAATCCCGAAGGCATCTCTGGAAGGCGTGTTTTTTTTTTTTTTCTGTTTTATTTTTGGCTCAGACACATCGTGCGTGTCAGAGATAAAGTCTGACCCCTGTTAGTGTGGGCGCTGCCCGCCGTCCCTGCGCAGAACGGGCTAGCGCGGGGGTGGGCGTGGGCAAGAGGGCGTTGGGTGCCCGGCCTGGGGCCCGGGAGAGGCTGCCTGCCCCCCCGAGCGGGATGATGCCTCTGATCGACTCACGGTGGTCCTCTTGGCTTTCTCCTCGCTCCCTGTTATTTGGGGGGGGGGGCATTCCGAAGGCCCCAAACCTGCCAGTGCGGTGCCTGGGTAGGAGTGGGGGTGGAGGGTGGCTCCTGCAGCCCCCACCTACCCTCCTCTGCATCTCAGGCCCCAGGGACTTGACCTGGGATTTCCTGGGGCCTTATGCCCACTAAGTTTTGGGAGATTCTGAGGGCAGGACCCCCCCCTCCCCCGAAGTCAAGGCTCGTCGTCTTTGCTCACTGCTCCATGGGGGGTGGGGAAGGTTCTGGAAGGCATGGGCAGTCCTGCTCTCCGCTTAAGCCCTGGGCGTTGGAGAACAGCCTTCAGCTGCCCCTCAAAACAGCCGACCCACTGGGTGGGCGGAGGGGTGGGGGATGGGCGCGGGGCCTCTGACCCCAGAGCTCCGGTCTTCGTCTTTCCACTGCAGCCGTGGGGTTGGCTGGACCCCGGCTCTGGGTTCAGGTTCACTCATGGTGGGGTTCAGGGGACAGTATGCGATGCCGGGGGTCGAACCCGGCGTGCCAGGCCAGCGCCCACCCCACCGTCCTATGGCCCCGGCCCCGCCCCCTTGGTGGCTGCCCTCAGCTCACCTCTCCCTGCCTCACCTGGGCTCACCTGGGCAGCTTTGCCGAAGGGCCTGCACCTCCGGGTTCCCCGTCGGTGGTTGTGGACGGCACCTGCCCTGGTGGGTTTAAATGTCAGATGGTTCAAATGTGCGGCCGCAGCAGCAGCCCGGCCTGTCCACCTCGCCCTCCCAGGGCCAGTGGAGCCTCTGCACCCCGCTGCTGGCCCGAGAAGCTTCCTGGACACCATCCCCCAGCGCTTGATCTGCTCCTGCCTGGCCAGAGGGAAGGTGGGACGGAGCTGGTGTCTGGGGTCCCCCAGCCGGGCCCTGCTCACTGCGGGGGCGGGGGGAGGCTCTTGGCCCCCCCCATGATGGGGTGGGGGCCTCACAGGCGTGACACTGCCTCTCTGTGCAGCCTCTGCCTTCCAGTTCGTGGGCCAAGCGAGGTCATGGGGACCCATCCCCGGGAGGGGGCAGCCAGTAACTGCGAAGCCTGTCCGTCGTGGGAGGGAGGGTGCTCCCGGCTCCCTCGAGCTGCCGTGGGATCTTCAGGTTCTGTGAAGCACAAACGGGCCTGTCCGGGGGTCCTTGGCAGCCTCTCTCACCTTTCCTGGCCCGCCCCCAGCCTCCCCTGGAGCGCGGCAGGCCGGCCTGTGGCAGGGACACGGGGAGGGTCCTTGGGCCCGGGCTGGGCAGGGCAGCTCCCTGCCAGGTGCGCCCAGTTCTGCTCGTCCTGCCCAGGGCTAGGGAATCCTGGCTCTGGGCCTTGCTCCTCCTCAGCTTGATCCTGGCCGAGGGGTGTCCGTGTGTGTGTGGGATGGAGGCGTGCTCACCCGACGGTGCTCAGGGATCACTCCTGGCGTTCAGGGCCGGAGATTGAGCTCGGGTCTGCCACGTGCGTGGCAAGCGCCCTGCCCGCTGTGCTATTTCTCTGTCTCCCCACCGAGTCGAGTCTGTTTTGGTTTTCTGTTCTCGGAGTCCCGCCTGCTGGGGGACCCTGGGGCCCCTTGCCTGAGTGATTCCCACCCTCCTGGGCAGCACTTACTGCGGGGTGTTGGGGTGTGGCCGGGCACTCCGACTCCTTCCCCAGCCACCTCCTGAAGGTGTTTGTTTCCCTTGGCTGTTTCCCTGGCGACAGGGCCTTTCCCAGTGAGGCCTCAGCCCTGCCTTGGGTGGGAACCGAGGGCTCGCACCCTGTTCGGATGGCCATCGGGCGAGGGGCCAAGGGAGTGGGGCAGGCGGGGCCCCTCAGTGCTAGCTGGGACATGGCTGGTGTAGACCACCTGAGACCGGCCTCAGGCCTGTGGGTGGGCGAGCGGGCCCTGGGTGTGTCCTCTGCCCCCAGACCCTTCCCAGGGCAGCCCTGCCCTGCCCTGCCCTGCCCTGCCAGCTCTCAGGCCAGGTAGAGACGATGGCGCCTGGCCCTGTGCAAGAGGAGGGCTGAGCTCAGCGCTGTGGGTGGGGGCTGGCGGGGGTTCGGGGGGCTCTCCCAGGTGGTGCCCGGAGAGCCCTGGGACCCTGAGCAGCTGGCTGGCCGGGTGGACGTTTGCTCTCAGGCCAGGTAGAGACGATGGCGTCTGGCCCTGTGCAAGAGGAGGGCTGAGCTCAGCGCTGTGGGTGGGGGCTGGCGGGGGGTCGGGGGGCTCTCCCAGGTGGTGCCCGGAGAGCCCTGGGACCCTGAGCAGCTGGCTGGCCGGGTGGACGTTTGCTGGGAATGTCCCGGCCCCCAGGGGTGGCCTGGGCTATACTCCATGTCTGTACCCACTCGGGGGCTCGGAGCCTCTCGGCCACAGCTGTGATGCTTGGGGTGTGTGTGTGTGTGTGTGTGTGTGTGTGTGTGTGTTTGCACGTGTGTGCATGTAGTTCCCTGGCGTGTCCACCTTTGCAGGCACTGACCCTCCCCTCCCATTCTACACGTCTTCCTGCAGCCCAGATGCCCCTCGTCAGGTGGAGGCTGGTAGTTTGAGGGTCTGGGGGTCCCCCCCCCACCCTCTGCACTGCCACGCATGCAGCCAGGCTTCAGGGGAGGGGGGCCCAGTTCTGCACCCGGGTGGTACCCAGTGTCCACGGCTCCTCCCAGGGGCCGGCGTTGCTGAGCGTCCGCTCGCCCCATACCATTAAGATTTTCAGCGTGTTTGCTGATTTGTGTTTATTGAAACGAAATTCATTAGGATGATGTGAAAATAGCGCCCAACTGTTTACCACAGCGAGCGCTTGGTTTGGAGGTTTCAGTGCATCGTCTGTTCTCACTTGAATGTCGCGGAATTTGTGGGGAAAGTGTTATGCAGATGAAAACCCGTATTTGAGAGGAGGATTTTTTTTTTCTTCTTCCTTGATTCAAATGCGTTTCTGAGGGTATTAGAGTCCAGGCGTTTGTCGTGGGAAGCAAGCGGTGTTTGGGGAGGAAGGTGGGAATGCCGCTTGGTGCGGGGAGGTGGGGGTCCCAGCTCAGAGGTGTCCAGGTGCCGTCCGGCCGCCGGGTGCCCCAACTCTGCCCCTGGGCATCCCAGCTCCTCTCTGTGGAAGGCGCTTCCCGATCATTCCCTCGAATGAGCGCCCGATGGCGTTGGTTGTCAGCGAAGCGTTTCTGCTGCCTCTTCCTGGGGCGTGCCAGGCTACCTGCAGGCTTCTGCTCTTCTTGGTGGTCTGTGCGGAAACCCCGATCTCCCGGGTCCGAGGCTGGAGGGCCGTGGAGGCGTGCGCGCTTCAGACTCTGAGGTGTGTGTTTCCACCCAAGGGACTGCCATTCTGCTCCTAGTGACCTTTGAAAGTCTAGCTGTAAGCAGACTTCGGGTGTTTTGGGGTGTCACATGGAGGGGCGTGTCACACGTTCCTCAGAGGGGCCCCAGCTGCTAAACTCGGGGCTCCCCCAAGCTGAGCCCCCGCATGGAACAAGGGCTCCGTCTGCTTCCTCTGGGCTCTGCTCGTCTCCTTGGCTCCATGGCTTTGGGGATTGGGGGCCACACCCGGCTCTGCCTGGAGATGCCAGAACCCAGCTGGGCCGCCTTAACCCCTGTGCTGTCCCGCCAGGCCCCCAGCCCCGCCTTTAATGCCACCGACTTTCAAATTGGCAACAGAAGGTCGGTGGATTCCTTTGTCAGACGTGGGTCTGGGTTAGAGTCACCCAGGGTGACCAGAGACTGCCCGGCTGCTTGCAGAGGGGGCGGGGAGAAAGTGAGCGGTCAGAGCAGCTCTTCCGAGGGGACGGGCGGTACCTGCAGGAGGCCCGGAAGGTTCTCGGCCAGTGGACACGGCACAGAGGTGGTTCTGCGCGTTCTAGGACTTTCTGTTTTGCGCTTGAATTTTGGGCCTCGCGGGCAGTGCCCAGGAGCTCCGGGAGCCCTTCTGGGCCGGTCGCCAGGCTGGGCTCCAGGGTGCAAGGCGTGTCCCTGCCCTGGGCGCCCACTTTGCGTTTGCCATTGTGCTGAGGTGTGCGCGGGGGAGTGGCCGGACTCCGAGCCCCGTCACGAGGTTCTTGGCGTTCGGAGAGTGACTTGCGTTCCTTGCACTGAGGAAGGTCATTGGGCCACACCTGGGGGTGCTCTGGGCGCTAACTATAACCGCCCCCTCTGGCCTCCAGCTCTGGGGGCAGACAGATACTCGCTCACCTGCGTGCGTGGGCCTGAGTGTAGCACGCTGTGCACGTGTGTGGTGTGTCTTGTTGGTGCATTTCCCCACGACCGTTTTCCTGCTGCCCTGTGACATCACTTCCTGTGGGGGAGCATCTCCCCGCCTGTGAAGGGGACTCGCCATATCCAGCAGTGGCTTAGTTAGGGTGGGCGTGCCTGGCGGTGCAGGGGTCCCGCACGTCGCCAGCCCTCACTCTCGGGCCGCTTGGTGTCTCTGGACACTTGTCCCCGTGTCTCTGGTCCCTGGGGTCAGCGCGGGGAGTGGAGTCTGCCCGGACAGTGCCTTTTGCAGGGCAGGGGAAATCCCTGCCGCCAGTCAGGGGGCGGTGGCGCTCACCCTCACCCTCACCCTCACCCAGTACTGGGCTCTGCCTGAGGCGGGCACCCTCCCAGGGGCTAAAGCAGAACCATAGGTCACTCATCCATCTCTTGGCCTCCTGGATGTTGAACTAGCGGGTTTTTCCTGGCTGTGTGTGTGTGTGTGTGTGCGCACGCGCGGGTGTGCATATGCATTCAGTGAGCTGAGTTTGGGGTACACACTGCGAGGGCAGCAGGGAAGGAAGGCGAGGAACGTGACCGCACAAGAGCCTGTGGGGAGCTGGGGGGCGCCTGTGACCTGGTGGGTGTCTCCCGTGGGATCCGAGGGAAGCCCCCGGCGGAGTGAGGCCGGGCGGGCCGTGGGGCCTGTCCTCGGGGGGGAGGTGGACGCTGTCCCTTCGGGCCGTGGCCAGGACTGCCTGAGCATGAGGACAGGTGTCCCCTCCCGGTCACTCTCCTTCCAGCCCTCTCTGTAGTGTCCCACAGCCTCGGCCCGTGGTGGTGTTGGGACCCAGGATCCGGGCTGTGGCTTCTGCCCTGGAGCCGTCCCGACTTCCTCTTCCCGGACCCCTGTTTGTGTGTGTGTGTTTTGGGGGGGGGGATCTCAGGTGCCCGGGGGTCCGTCCTGGTGGTTCTCAGTCATCTGGCTTTGGTGAGGGCGGAGGAGGCGATATTGCCCTCACCTGGGGGCCACATGAAGGCAGGTGCTTCCGGCCCGTTCTCTGCTTCATGCCTACAAAGGGGCCGTAGGACCTGGGTCAGGGTCTGTGGGTGGTGCCCCCCTCCCTGCCGGAGGAACTCGGACCCGCCTGAGGTCGGGCTGTCAGACACTCGGCCCCGTGCAGCACCTTGGCAAAAGCACCTCTAGGCATGTGTGGGCCGGCGTGATTGGTGTGCGCACACGCACACACTCTCGGTGTGATTTACACACACGCAGACCCATGCTCACTGATTTCACACGCGCACACATGCTCACTGTGATTCACACCCACCTCGCCCACGCCCGGGTCCAGCCTACCCACACGTTCTATGATTTGGGCTATTCCAGCCCCCCAGCCCCTCTGAGAGCAGACCGCCTCCGACCCCGTCCGGGCCGGCCTCCGCTTTGCTGCTGGGGTGTTCGCATCTGCTCACACCCGGCCCCCCCACCCCACTCCCCGGTGGTGCTGGCGTCGGGGCAGAGGACACGCCTGGCCGTGCTGGGGGCTCTCGGGGGAGCTTTGCATGCTGGCATGCCGTTGTGCGTCGTGACACCTTCTGCCTTGGTTTTGGGGTGGTGCTGGGGAGACGCATCCCAGCCTGCCCCCGGGGACAGTGGGGCATGGGGACTCGTCCACGCAAGTGTGCGTTGCAGCCCCTGCGAGCTGGGTGTGGACGCTGCTTAGGTGACCGGCCGGACTCCCTTGTGGAGTCAGCTTGGCCTATTGCTCTGAGCACTTATCCTCAGCCAGGCATGGGGGGCCTGGGGACCCTTGTCTCTCGTTCCGGCGGGGATGCTGGACGGACCCTCTCTATCCTAGCCGTGACACTGTGTTCGGTTGGGGAGGGCTGGCCTGGGAGGCTTATCTGGGCCTCTGGGCGTTTGGGGCCAGATAGCCACTGTCCTTGCGTGTTTGAACACACCACTCTGTTACTTCGTCGGTGGATAAGCCGCCGGATATGTAGGTCATTGATCGAGGAGAACGACTTCGGAGGTGTTTTGCATCTGATTAACAAGGCTTACAATTGGACCCTTGGTCCTCGGCCTGAACGCGGTCACCCAGGGTTCAGCAGATAGAGGAGAAGCGGGGAGCACGGACCTTCCCCGGGCGCGAGGCGTGTGTGGCCGTGTTCCCTTTGCACCCCGGGCCGGACTTGAGTCAGAGGACGGCCAGTGCCAGGCCGAGCCGCCGTGGGGAGGAAGGGTCAGGGCGCCCTCCGCTTCACCGGGATAAATGCCAGCGGTTGTATTTTCACACGCGCGCCGACGACGATCGGAACGCGCTGTTTGGAATTGCATATTTAAAGGGAGCTGCCACCCCCTTGGAAGGTGGGTGACATTTAAAAGATCTGTAGCAGGAGATAGGTTTGACAGCTTCGAATTAGATTTGAAAGACTTTTTCTTCGAAGAAAGAAAATGATTACTTCTATTTTAAATGTCATCACAGAGACATAAACACGTTTAATCAAATTATATATTTAATTTACGTCAAGCGTCGTTTTTATTCTCGCGGCCGAGTCCGCTGGATGTTTCTCCAGCAGCGTCAGAGCCGGCGTTGGTGGACCGAGGGTGCCGGAGCTTTCTGGACTCTGGCTAGGGACGAGTTCGCAGAACCTGAGCAAGAGGAACTCGGTACTCCTGGAATTCCTTGCCTTGGCGCTGGGACCTCCTGGCAGATTCGGGCAAGAGGGAGGGGCTTGCGTTTTTGCCCTGACGAACATGAAGGAGAAGTCCCCTGGGGTTGCACAGGGAGAGCTGGGAGCCCTTAGACGGCCACCCCAGAGCCGGCCCAGCTCTGGCCTCCCTGGGCGCCTCTGAGCCAGCAGGACGTGGCTGGGCCCCCAGGCTCTGGCTCTGGCCCTTATTCCAGGGAGCCAGGGCGTGTCCAGCCCACCAGGCCCGCCCTGCTGCCCGCCCATTTTCCCCTGCACCTGCCCGTGGGTGGGACGCCCGGGGCTGTTTTCTCCTTGGGTGGCTCTGCTGGGGGTGGTGCCCGCTGACCCAGGTAACCAGGTGACGGGGCTGGTGGCAGCCACTGGGAGAGAGAAAGCAGTTGCTGGCACCCCGGGGGAAGAGTGTGGCGAGCACTGGAGACTCTGTAGCGAGGAGGGTAGGGGTCAGTCGCTCTGGGGGTCCGGGAAACTGAAACTGGGCTGGCGGAAGCCGAGCTTGGCCTAGCAGGACGGTCTGCAGCCTTAACTTGGTTGCAGTGACAGTTGGAGCAAGTGGAATGGAACAGATGACCATTTTGTTTGGGGAGGTGGTGCTCAGGGCTCACACCTGGCTCCATGCTCAGGATCACTCCCGGCTCTGTGCTCGGGGCTGACTCCCGACTCTGTGCTCGGGGCTGACTCCCGGCTCTGTGCTCGGGGCTGACTCCCAGCTCTGTGCTCGGGGCTCACTCCTGACACAGTGCTCCCAGCTCACTCCTGCTGGGGGTCAAACCTGGGCCATCCCTGGTGCCTCCCTCCTCCCTCATCTTTCCGGCCCTTGGCCTAGTCTCCTTCCTGGGTTACCCCATCACCTCCCGCCAACCCCCCAGCGGTCAGTGATGAGGGGACAGGCTCTTCTAGCCTGGGACTGTAGAGTGGCCTTCCTGTTGGTGGGGGGCTGGGAACGCCTCCTGGGCAGAGGTGGGCTGTGCACGGGTGCCCCTCGGCTGGGAGGCAGCCCCCTGAGGTGGGGCACGGAGTGTGCCGTGGGGGCCCGAGTCCAGCTGGGTTTTCCCCTTTGTCGCGGGGTCTCCGTTCCTGGTGAGGTGGTCTTCACGCGCTTCTGATTCGGCTTTGGCTTTGGAGACCACCCCTGGCGGTGTAATTGGGTCCCTCCCAGCCGTACCGGGGCGTTGGGGTGATGCTGGGACCCCGTGTGCCGTCTCTCACCCTCTTCCCACCTGGCCAAGGCCTGTTCTCCCCCCACCCCGCCCCCACCTCTGCTGCACGCGCCTGGCCCCGGGGACCCCAGAGGCCAGATTTCGGGTCAGCGTCCAGCCTCGTGCGGAGACCCGGCCCGGCCTTCTGACTTCATTCTTGGGAGTGAGATTCGTTGCCCTGGAGGAATTCTTCTTTGGAGCCTCAGTTCCTCCCTGGGCACACCCATGTGTCCCCATGGGCCTGGTTCCCGGCTTCCCTGCCGTCCAGAGAGGAGCTGGCCAGCATGTCAGCAGTGGCCATGGGAGTCCTGCCCTGCCCCTCGGGGCTCCTCTCAGGCCACTTGCCGAGCACGCAGGGGCTGGAGCGTCTCCGCCTGTGCCTCACACCAGCTCCTGCCCATGGGGCAGAGCCTGCCCAGCCAAGGTGTCAAAAGTGGCTCATTGCCCCTTAAGGGGTTTCCGGGCCTGGGGGGCTGGGCACGGGCTTTGTGGGGGCTCTCGGCGCCTCCTCGCTCATCCTCTGCAGTCCAGTGCTCGAGTGCGGGTGGGTTACACAGTGCCGGGGATGGGACCCAGGCCTCACACGGGGCAGCTGGGCACTATAGCCATAGCAACACTCCTGAGCGTAGCCCCCGCCCCCAAAGCCGCTTCCTGATGCTCTGGCCGTTGGCGTCACCTCAGCCTGTGTATTTGCAGGCCGAGTGTCAGGGTCACGGTTTGCAGAGTGTCGAACTGTGAGGTCAGAATCTTCCTACATTTTTTTTTTTTACCATCTAACCAACCCCTAAGGACTATTGGATGTTAAATAAAAACACTGTCCTCCCGTTGATCGATTTGCTTGAGCGGGCCCAGTAACATTGTGAGACTTGTTACTGTGTTTGGCATATCGAATACGTCACGGGGAGCTTGCCAGGCTCTGCCGTGCGAGCGAGATCCTCTCGGTAGCTTGCCGGGCTCTCCGAGAGGGGCGGAGGAATCGAACCTGGCTCGGCCGGGCTGGCTGCGCGCAAGGCAAATGCCCTACCTACCGCTGTGCTATTCCTCCAGTCCGGATGTTAAATAATTTTGGATTTTCTTGAAAAAATCACCTGAGGGCCAGAGAGATGGTTGCACGGGGAGGTTAAGTCGCTTGCCTTGCCTGAGACCGACCCTGGTTTGATCCCTCGCACTGCATAAGTCTCCCCTGAGCACAGAGCCAGGGGTAGCCCTGGAGCACTGCCACGTGAGGGTCTGCACCCGCCTTCCCCTTCCAAAGATGGTCACTTGGCAGTTTACTGCGTCTGCAGACCTTCTGTTCTAGCCGGCCAGGGCACAGGGCATTGCTGGGTGCTGGCGTGGGAGGTGTCCTTCCAGGGAGAAACTGAGGCAGGGCCATCGTGGGCTGTGTTCTCGGCCTCCGTGCCCGCCAGCAGCTTTGCTGTTAACTGTTTGAAAGCACGACGCAGGCGTGATTGGTGGGGTTCGGGCCCGTTTCTGGGGCTGGTTTGCCTGCTTTGGTCCCAGTGGCCTGTGTGACTTGGTGACTCGGTGTGGGGTTGAGGCCCCCCCACACCCCCCGCCACTCCGGGCTTCTCACTGGTAAGCAGGCTTCCTCCGGGAGGGCCAGACAGCCCTTAGCAGCTGGCGATGTGGCCACGGCCGTGGCCCCTGGGCCAGCTGCTCCCGGCTCCATGGCCCTGGGTGGTCACACTTCTGTGTTCTGCGCTGGTGCTCCACCCCTGCACCCTAAACTTCTTGTTTCTGCGAGGTGGGAGCCCTGGACGCGGATGTCTAGCCAGGCCGGCCTGGCCTCAGTAGGGTGTAAAATGGGGGCGGCCAGATTGATGGACTGCGCCTGAGGCTGGGGCTTGGTCCGTTTCCCCTTAGGGGCGGCAGGTGGATGCGGTCCTGGTGGCCACGGGCCCCTCTTGTCCTCACGGGAAGTGTCTTGCTGTTGGACCGTCCCTGGCCCAAGCCTTGAAAGCTGCAGGCCCGAGTCAGCATTCCAGACGGGGCTGTTGGCCACTGCCCGGAGGCTGTACGAGCCTTCGTAAGGCTTGTGTTGGCCTTAAGTGGCCACTGCCCAGGGACATGGGAACTGTTAATCTTGGGGTCCCCTTTCTGCCTGCCCCCTAGTGACCCACTTCCGAGCTGAGATGGTGTGTGTGCTGCTCCTCACAGGGGCAGGGGGACCCAGGCAGGACCCCCTCACCGGGTGGTGTGTGACTCTGCACCCTGCTTGGGGGTCACTTGGAGAGGCGGGGCGGGGTGGGGGTCTCCATTATGGCAGAGAGTCGGAGGCAGGGTGATGCGGACGGACCGAAAGCGCTCATGCCCTGGGCGGGACAGGCCCGGGCACCTTGTCTCATGTTCCTGGAGTTGTTCCCGGGTGCTGGGGTGCCCGGCCCATTGGCTCCAGGCTGGCTCTCTGTGCCTGGCCCCATTCTCGTCCCTCCGGCCAGAGGCGTTTGTTCCTCTCTTGCAGCTTGGGCAGGGCCTTTGGAGGAGGTGGCCACTGGTCCTCTGCCCCGGCCAGGGAATCCCCACCATGGGATTCCCCACAGCGGACGCCCACGTGTGTGGGAGACTGGCCAGGGTCCCGCATGGCCGTGAATGCCCCTGGGGCAGGCAACCGAGCAGAGGGCATTTCCCGGGACCCTGCTGGACACCTCTGTCCGCTGTTCAGATTCTGGGACAAGAATCTGTCAAGCCTGCCCGCCCGAGTCCCGGCTGCAGAGCCGGCACAGCAGGGAGGGTGCTTACTTTGCTGACCCAGGTTCGAGCCCTGGCAACCCTGAGCACAGAGCCAGGAGTCAGCCCTGAGCACTGCCGGGGGTGCCTTTCCCCCCCACCCCAAAAGAGAAACCCCCAAGCTCCAAGTTGGAACCAGGCCTGCGCACTCCTCAGGGGTCATCTCTGAAAGGGCACCTGTCACCGCAAGTGGTGCCACCTCTTAGGCAGCAGGACTGGTGCAGGGTCCCGGCTGTGACCTGGAGTTCCCAGGTCCTGCCTTTCTCCCTTGTGATAAGAGCATGAGTGCCAGGGTGGGGGGGGGGGGGTCGCTTGTGGAGGCTCCTTTGCTGTCTAAGTAGTAAAGGCTGTTGACCCCCCCCCCCCCACCTCCCCAGCCCTTACTCGAAGAGGGGCAAAGAACTGTGAGCACTGGACAGGTTCCAGAAGGTTCCAGGTGTGAGGCTGGGCCCTCCCTGCCCTGGAGCCTCCCCCCTTGGCCACGTTTGCCACTCAAGGCTCTTCCTCTCTGGCCACGTGCCCAGGCTGTGCCACGGCCACTCCACGGCCGGCCTGAGCCACTGTTGGGTGCGTTGGGGCAGGAGGGAGGGGTGGAGACGGGCCGGGCTCAGGCGGGCTCTGCACGGTAACAGGAGCCGGCACACACGGGCCCTGGACACCGGAGAAATAATTCATGCCGGTCAGTGCAGGTCAGCGTGTGCGGTGACCAGGATACCAGGAGGCGGTGCTGGCCCCCGCTGCCCCGTCTGCCCCGGGCGGTGAGAGTCATGGTTCCCCGAAGGATTGGGGTGGCTTGAAGGCTTCCTTCCACCCAATGCCGTCTATCTGTCTATGGTGGCTGCTGGATGCTTCTGGAAGCGGAAGCTCAGCTCCCCCGCTCTGCGGAGTGGACAGACTCCCACGAATCCAGAATGTGGCTTTTGGGATCTCTGCTCAGTGCTCACAGAGCCTGAACGCTCAGTAGAGGGACCCTGGTAGGGTCTGCGCGCCGAAGCCAGATGGTGTGGAGAAAGTTCTAGAGCCAGTTCTGCGGGCCTTGGGCAGACCCCTGCAGAGTCTGGGGGCTGCTGTTTCTGTCTTGCACGTGTGTAGGCCTCTGCATCCCTGTGGGTGTGTACACATGGTGTGAGCACACGTGCACGTGGGGGGGGTGCGTGTGTTTGTGTGTGGGCTTGTTTTGGTGTGTGCATGTGGTTACGTATGGGTGTGCTCACATGGTTGTGTACGCGTACATGTGTGCGCGTGTGTGGATGCCTGTGTGTAGACGCCCTCCGGACCAGCACCTGTGGGCCAAGCACCGGTGATGCTGACTCAGTTTGGTCTGGGAGGTGCCGGCTGGCGCGGCCCGAGGGTCCGGCATCCTACAGAGCAGCCTTGGGCCCACTGGGCTTCGACTCGGTGCCTACGTTGCCCCCTGTGGTCACTGCTGGTGCCCGGTACACCCCCTGCCCACAGCCTTGCTCTTGACTTTCGTTGTTCGGTCCTTGTGCGATCTGACCGGGAAGCTGGCCGGGCCAGGGCGGCCACTCGGCTTCCTTGAGGCCAGAGTTCGGGTCAGACAAGCCCCACATCCTGCCTGAGGCCAGGCGGCGGGGGGGCATTTCTCTGTGGTCAGACCCTCCCTCAGAACAGACGTGGGGTCCGGAGAGTGTTGGGGGAAGGGCCCCGTCCTGCATGGGCACCGCTGGACGCTCTTCCCCCACCCCCTGCCAAATAAATAAAAAGCGAAATCCTTTTTGGGATCATAAAGTTTTACTTAGCAAACAGTTTTCCCCTCCCTGTTCCTTTCTAAAAGAAATACTATGCAAATGAAAATGCGAGTGCAGTTTTCTTTTGGGGGGAGCTTACATGAGTGCGTGTGTGTACACATGTGCGTGCATGTGTCTGCCTGTTTGTGTGCATGTGTCTGTGTGCATGCATGCATGCATGTGCATATATGTCTAATTCCCACAAGCATTTACCTGCCTGCAGAGTCATGAAAACAAGAAGATTGCCCAGACCCAGCCGTTCGAGACATGGGATCTCAATTCTGTTGTGCAGCTACTGAGTTATGTTAAGGTTTTGGGCCGCACCTGATGGCCCTTGAAGATCACTCCTGGCAGTGCTTGGGGAACTGTAGGTGGTGCCGGGGATTGAACCGGGGTCATTGCATGCAAGGCAAGTGCCACTGCACTGGGTCCCCTGCAGACCTAATTCTCTCCTGCTTTTGGCAGCGGGCACAGTCTGGACTGTGGTCGGTAAGATTGAGGCATTCGCCCTCCAGGTGTCTGACCCTCCCAGTTTTGAGGCCAGGAGGTGCAGATGGCACGTCCAGCCGTCTGAGGAGGTGCTGGAGGGGACAGGTTTCGAAGGGTGTGTAAAAGTTCGAGCGGCGAATTTCCCATCTCAGATCGCATCTTGGCTGTGACGTGCCCAGCTGGGCGGGTTACGGGATTGCAGGCCTGGGGGTCCTGGGGGCCTGGGTCTCTTCTTCCCCCCACCTTGCTGGCGCTGGAAAGTCGGGTACAGAGGGTTGGGGTTATCTGGGGGTGGAGGGGCCCACCCAGCAGTGCTTAGCTCGCGGCTGGCCCTGTGAGCGGAGGGCCGTACCTAGCAGTGCTCAGGGCTGGCTTCTGGCTCTGCGCTTGGGTCACTCCTGGCTGGGCTTGCGGGGCCATAGCGGGCACATAGTGAGTGCTGGGTCTTGAACCTGGGCCAGCGCCCTCCCGGCTGAGCTGTCTCTCAGGCTCCCGCCCTGTGGATTCATTTCTGCCCAGGGGTGCTTGGTCTCGGTGGCCTCTCGGAGGCCCAAGTGCCTGGTTCCCTGGCCGTGGCTGATCTGTGCCAGTCTTCAACTGGGCGTCACCTCCTTGCAGATGACATTCGGGCTGGACCATCCGGGCGGCCGCTTGTCCCACTCTCTGACTTCCCCTCCCCGGGACCCCCAGGAGAGGGGTGGGGGGCGTCCCATGCTGTTGCTTTCAGAGGAGAAAAATTGCGTGACCGCCCTGCCCATCCCGGGCCTGAAGGCTGGCGAGGCGAGGCGAGGGCAGCTGAGACGCGGTGACGGTCATTTCATGCTGCTTTAGTGACCGTCATCCCAGGAGCAGGGCTCGCTGAAGCGGAAAGGCCTCTGCAGGAGGCCCGCCCCCGTCCGTCCGTCCGTCCGTCCGTCCCTCCCCCCAACACACACACACACTGGAGGTCGGCTCGTCCCGGCCCAGAGCTGCGTCACCACCTGCCCTCCGTGGGAAAGCCACAGCCGGGAGCCTTGCTGGCCTTGGCTGGCCGCGGGGCCTCGCCTGCTCCGGGGAGCCCCCTGGGGGTGGCAGGACCGACTTCCGGTGCCAGAAGTGGTTCCGCCGGCATGGAGGTCACCGTGGGTGTCCTCCCCGCTGGCCCCCCGAGAGTGAGGCGGTCGCCAGTGCCCTTAAGTGCGTGGCCACCTCCTCCTCCGTGGCGCACCGAGGAAGTGCGGTTTTCTCGAGCATCGGGATTGCGTTCTTAACGGAGGAATCAATTTCATTGGCCAGGGCAGACGCTTCCCGTGAATGGGCAGCTGTCGCCGGGAGCCGGTGGCCGGGGTCAGCAGTTATGTTAATGGCACTCGGAAGCCCCTGTGCGCGGCCCTTCACGATCCCGTAGCCCCCTCCGTCCGTCCGTCCTCGCTGTCCCCGGGTGTATCGATCGTTTGTCCCTCTGCTGGAACCTGGCGCTGGAAGGAAAGTCCGTGGCGTCTCCACGGTGGCCACGCGCCCACCCCCGCCCTCACCCCCACCCCCACCCCTGCAGGGTCTGGCCACTTGGCTCCGGGTGCTGGTCGGGGGAAGGGTCCGTTTGTTCCGGCGCTCTGCGGTTTAATTGGATCCGGTGTGTGTGTTTAACGAAACCGTTTAATAAGCCGGGAGCCCAGCGTCGAAGGCAGCGCGGGAGGAGGGCAGTTTGCGGAGGGAGGGCCGGGTGCCGACGGCCACCTCACGGACCCTCTCTGCCTCCTCCAGGTCTTGGGCGCGTCAGAGGCCTTGAGCCAATGAAGTTGGAGCCCCTCAAAGAGGACACGGCCGGCCCAGCGTGGGAACTGAAGGCTCGCGGCGCGTCCTCTCGGTGAGTCTGAACACGCGCTCTCAGGGGGACGAGGGCTCTGGGTGATCCCTGGGCCCGTCTCGTCGCCGGGGCCTATTGATTGTCTTCCAATTAATTGCATCTGGTATTTCCATTTATCAAGAGCAAAAAATACGTGTGATTAACTCCAGGGCCATCCCGTTCCGGGGGACGGAGGGCTGTGCCGCGTTGGGCGTGGAGATAAGTCAGCGGAATCCGACTCCTAGGAAACTCGGGCAGGATGGAAGTGATGTCAGGGTTTCTCGCCGTATTAATTACGAGGAATAAAAATGAATCGGGGCGGGCGGCCGCCTCCTGCCTCCCCCCCTCCCCCTGCGGCGTGAGCACGATGACAGATGGCTGCAAGGCTCGTGTCAGCGCGGGGGCTGGGCGGCTCCGGGCGGGGAGCCGTGGGGGCAGGGGTACAGGCGTGCGCCCGGGGTGGTGTCCTCTGCCCGCCCCCCTCCCCCCGGGGTCAGGGCTCCTGTGCCAACTCTGGCCTGTCCCGGGCCATTTTTGTAGAACCTGGACCTTCCCCAATGATGGACAGTGGCAGCTGGTCAGAAATGATTTTTTTTAATCTTTTTTTTTTATGTTTTTCTTGATGCTTTTGTTTTTTTGATTTTTTTAAAATTTTTGGGTCATACCCAGCCATGCTCACAGGTTACTCCTGGACTGCACTCGGGAATTATTCCTGGCAGTGCTTGGGGGCACCCTATGGGATGTTGGAGATCGAACCCGGGTCAGCTGCTTGCAAGGCAAATGTATTATCTGCTCCAGCCCCTCCTTTTTTTTAAGGTTTTATTGAAATTAACAGTGTCATATTTGCTTATTTTGATGTGGGGGCCCTATTGGCTGTGCTCGGACCTACGTACTCCTGGCTTCGTGCTTAGGGTTTGCTGTCCAGTGTGCCTGCCGGACACGGGCCTGGGCCCCCCGGGCACACTCTGACCCCGTTTCCTCGGTCCGTCATCGCGGCTATTCTGAGCCCCTGCGAGCCTGCCTCTGGGCTGCCGTCTCTGTTGGCCGCTGACTGACCTCCAGAATGTGGGCTGGGCTGGGCCAGGCAGTGTGCAGTCAGGGTCACTAGAAATGTAGGGTCTGGGGCTGGAGTGATAGGTTGGACGTTTGCCTTGCACGTGGCCAACCTGGGTTCGATTCCTGGCATCCCATAGAGTCCCCCGAGCACCGCCAGGAGTAATTCCTGAGTGCAGAGCCAGGAGTAACCCCTGAGCATCACTGGGTGTGACCACCAAAAAAATAATAATAATAAAGTAGGGTGAAACACTCCTTTGTGAGCACTGGCCCGGGGGAGGTTTCGCTGTCTCGGCCCGTTTCCCCCCGCTCTGCACCCCGACTGGCACCTAGGACGGTCGGGCCGTGTCGTCCTGGTCTGGCCTGCTGCCCGGGAGGGTCCGGGACACCCATGTGGCATCTTGGAGCGTCCTCAGGGAGGATGAGGCCACCTTGGCCGGGGACACGGGCGGCTCTATCTGTCCCCACAGCCTGCGCGGTGTGGGGCCCTCGTTCAGCCTGTCCTGCTGAGAGAATCCGGGTCCAGGGCCTCAGGGACCCACGTTGCTTGGAGCCTTGGCAGGACACTTTGACTGTTCAGTCCAGGTGCAGGTGACATGGTCATACTGCTGTTGGGTCTGCGGTGCTCAGGAGTCCTCAGCCACATGCTCGTCGCGTCCGCCCGTCCCCTGGTCCCTGTCCCATCACTCTCTCACCAGGACCCGGGCGGCTTAGTCACCCCTTAGTCCTCGTGTTGCTTCTGTGTCCTGCAGATAGGCGGGCTCGTTGGCTGCTTGTCACACGCTGCCGTGGCCTCCCGCCCATTGCGTGGCGTCCCCGTGTCTGCCATCCGTGTGGGCTGGTGGGCCAAGGGTGGGGCGGGGAGCTGTTGGCTGCGGCTGTGGGAGCTGTCGGTGGTGGGGGAGGGGGGAAGGGAGGGAGAGAGAGGGCGGGTTCTGGCGCCCAGGCCTGAGTCCAGCTGTGGAGGAAGTCCACCTGGCGTGGGCGGTGCCCAGCAGGGAGCGGAAGCCTGAGCGCAGCCTCCAGAGCTGCTCTGGGGCCAAGAACGTGGCGTGTCTCCTAGTCTGGGGCCAACTGAGCAGGGGCGGGGGGTGCCGAGAGCAGGGGCCAGGGCCAGCCCTGCATGGTCCACTCGGAACACGCTGCGAGGGCGACCTCCGGCCAGCCTACACCCTGCGTCTCTCTCCCTCTCTGTCTCTCCTCTCCCGTCTTCTCGTCCTCCTTTCCCTCCTCCCTCTTCTCCCTCCTCCCTCTCTGCCTCTCTCCCTCCTCTCTCTCTCTCTCTGTCTCTCTCCTCTTCTCCTCTCTCTCTCTCTCTCTCTCTCTCTCTCTCTCTCTCTCTCTCTCTCTCTCCTCCCTCCCTCCCTCCCTTCAGGCCCAAGCATCTGAGATCAGCATCCAGTGCTGGTGTTGGTGGCATCGCGCGTGTTTTCTGGTGACAGTTCATTTCTTGTGCCCCTGGTCTGAGGCTCTGACAATCCCCCCCATCGTGTGCTCTGGCATGCGTGCGTGTGTTCCGGGCTTCGCTCATGGGTGGTCCCAGCCAGTGCTATGCTGGGGGTCGCTTCCCGTGCTGCTTGGGCCCTGCACAGGGGGGCGTCTGTCTGGGCTCCTTCAGGCCCTGGTCGCGGGGGTTTGTAGGGACGCAGCTGTCAGCAGCGCTGTGGAGGGGTCGTGTGGCCCCCCGGGAGCGAGTCTGCTGTTCCCGACCCCTGGCACCGGGAACCCTCCGAGGGGCCCTGGGGGTTGGCCCGGGGGTGTCTCACAGGTGAAGGTCACACCATTGGCGGGGGCAGCAGCCTGGAGGAGCCGGCCTGAGCCCCCCCCAGCGTCGTGGTCACTCGGCTCCTCTGCTGGGCTTGGGGTTTCTCTCCCGACCCCTGGACCCTGGACCCTGGGCGTCTCTGCTCTTCCCTCCCCGGATGCCAGCCGGGCTGTCCCGGGCCTGTCCTCTCCGTGTGCCCCCTCCAACACAGCCCCAGGCCCTGGGCGGCCACTCATGCCGGGCCCCCGGGGTCCTGGGCTGTCCCAGAACCCGGCCCTGTGCAGCTGCCGGGCCTCAGGGCAGTGGCCGAAGTGGGAAAGTGTCACTGCTTGGGGTTCACTCCCCGGGGATGGACTGTCCCCAGGTCAAGCAGGGCTCTGTCCTTCCTTCTTGTTCTGTCTCGTGGCGGGAGGGTCGTGCCTGGTTTTGGACAGACGGGGAAGATGGCGGAGAGACTGGCCCTGCCCTGCGTGTCCGGGGGTGGCCTCCCGTGGGCTGCCCAGCCCCATGTGTCACTTCCCTCCGGACCAGCAGGGGAACAGGAGGCCAGGCCGGCCACCTCACACCTGCACAGGGAGCCTGGTGGGAGGCCGTGGCTGGGAGGGGGATGAATGGAATTGTCTCCCCTCCAGGTCGGGGAGGTGGGTCTGTGGGGAGGTGGGTCTGTGAGTCTTCCGGTGGGTGGTGGGTGTTTGCCTGTAGAGCTCTCTGTCCCTCCCTCCCTCCCTCCCTCCCTCCATCCCACTCTTCCTTCCTCCCTCTCTCCCTCTCCCCCCCACCCCAAGTTTTTGGGCCACATTTAGTGATGCTCTGGGGTTTCTCCTGGCTCTGCACTCAGGAGTCACTCTTGTCGGTGCTCGAGGGACCATACGGGGTTCGGGGATTGAACCCGGGTCGGCTGCTTCGGGGCAGGGCCTCCCTCCGTGCTGTGCCATGGCTCCCGGTCTCGCAGCCCAGGGAATAAACGGGCCGTCTTTAAGCGTCTCTGCCGCGTGCTGCCCCAGAGGCCAGCGGCGTTGCCTTGAAAGACCTGCTTTGGTCGTGGCGCTCTGGGCCTCGGTGGCAGGGCACCGCTGTGGGCTCAGCCGTGGCCGGCATCTCTCTGACCTGGGCCACGACTCCCCTGGACACGCGAGAGGCCCCTCGCTGCTCTGGGAAGTCCTGTTCCCAAACGGCCGGGGATCCCTGAGCACCGCTGGGCGTGGCCCCCAAACACACACGAAACAAAACAAACCGAATAGGCCACCTGGTCCCACCCCTGCCAGGCTCTCTCTCTCGCTCGTGGCCCGGGTCCTGGTTCCACGCGTTTCTGGAGTGAGGTTTCCCACGCTCTCGCTCCTGTCGCCTGGTCCCGGGCCTCCTCCCGGGGGGGCCCCCCGCATCTCCGGGGGGGGGGGGGGCCCAGCTCCGCAGCTGAACACAGTAGCTTTGTTTGTGTGACGGATTCGTTTATTTTTGGCAAACTTGGCAACTCCCACCTGGCCCCATGCTGTTAAAAATAAAGTCTTCCTGGTTAACCGAAGCCATTAGCAATTCGCTCTTTCCACGTAGCAATTAAGATAATTCCCCTCGACTTGTACCAGTTAAGGACAAATGGGAGGTTTTCAAAGGAAAACGCTGCGTAATTCGCGGGGGCTCGTGCGGGCCGACACGTGCGTGCGGCGGGGACCGGCGGGGACCGGCGGGGGCCCCCGTGGCAGCGTCTCTGTGCTTATCCCGAGCCGCGGCCGTGCGATGACATTTATACATATTTCATCACGCCGTTTCTTTAGGCCCCGGGAGCGAACAAATCAATTTCTCAGCGGTCTGCTATTTAAAAGCAACCTGGGCAGCCTGCGGTGCGAGGCAGAAGCTGCGGAGATTAATTATACACGGGGAAGGGCCGGCGCGCTGGGGGCCCCGTCGTGGCCTGAGCAGAGCCCCCTTCCAGGGACTGGCGGGCAGCGCCCCCACACCCAGGCCTGGACCGCCACCCTCCCCCTCCAGGCCCACGTCCACGGGAAGGTCTCTGTTCCCTGTAACTCAACACCTCCCCGCGGCCGCGCCCCTCTTCCGGCCAGCGACTTTGTCAGCTCAAAGGAGGCCTTTGTTGGCCAGGGCAGGGTGGAACCTGCCCGAGTGCGCCGCCGCGGGCATCTGGGCTGCCGGGTTTCCTGGGGCGGGCAGCTGCCCGGTGCCCTCGGGGAGGCCTCGCCCCTTTTCTTGGGTGGAACCTGCCTCTGCCCAGCCCCGCACCTCTGCAGACTCGGGGCGCGGTCAGGCCGGGGGCCCTGTGTCCGGGGGCTGCTGGCCCCCCAGCCTCCCTCAATCCGGATGCCCGGGTGGGCGTTGCCGGTGCCCCACTCTGAAGCGTTGGAAGCTTTATGCTGTTTCTCGGGGTAGAGGAGCCGTTATTGGCCCGGGGTCCTTACTCCGTTGCCTTGCCGCCCTGGCTGTGCTTGGGGCCCTGCCTGGTGGTGCCCGGGGGCAACTCCTGACGCTGTGCTCGGGCCTCCCTGGTGCAGAAGGAGGAACTGGGCCTCTTGCCTGTGCCCAGCCCCGACGACGGAGCTCAGGCTTTTCAGCTCACAGGTGACACTGCCCTGGGGGACCCTCCGTGTGGGACCCAGGGGGCCCCCGCGCACATTTTGGTCGACCTCCTTCGAGCCACAGTCTCCGGTGCCCGCCCTTCGCATCCGAGGTGCTGCGGGCACTGGAGTGGATGCGGGGCTGGGGCCGCCCAAGCCGACAGAAGGCGGCCCAGCGGGCGTCGCTCCCCGTTTGGAGGGTCTGGAAGAATGTGAGGACAGCAGCGCTCTGGAGGCAGGGGCTCCTGCCAACCCCTCCACGGGGACGGGCGGGGTGGGGGGGGTGGCGGGGGGCATTCCACGTGGGCGGGGGTCCCGGGTTCCGCCCCAGGCGAGAGGGGATCATGAGTGAGGACAGCAGGGAGGTAAACCAGCTTCCAGAGCCCCCGTCCCCGGGGACCGAGGACAGATGGCCCACAGATCAGCCCCTGCCCGCACTGCCCCACCTGCCTTGGGAGACCGGGAAGCTATTTCCTGCCCGCGTCCCTGCCGGTCCCAGACCCGGCGGTTAGACCCGCTGGTCCTGGGGCTCCTGCTTTCCCTAATTCAATTGGGGCGCACTGCTGCTTCCTGATTACAGCAGAGGCCACTTCCTCTCGTCGCAGATCGATCTGTGTGTGCAGGATTCTCCGCGGGGCCTGAGGCCGCGCCGTGGTGGGTGGGGGTGTGGGGACGTGACCTTGTGGGGGCTGCATCGGGCACGGCCTCCCTGCCGCCCCTGGCCGCGGCCTGTCCCCTTGCCTGGTATGGGAGGGAAGTGGAGTTGTGGCCGTCGAGGCCACGGTGGGTCGGGTGGGCCCGGAAGTGCCTGCAGTTCGAACCGGGTTCCTGGGCGCGCCCCGTGGGGCGGCGAGGAGGGCACTGCCCAACCTCTGGGTGGGGCGCGGGGTTCGAGGTGACCCTTGGAGGAACCGGGTTTGATCAAGCATGTCACACTGTCCCTCTTTCCCTTGGGAGGAGGGTCCCCCAGTGACCGTCCCCGGAGGCCCGAGAGTGACCAGTGTGGTCACTCATGGTCAGCAGCGGGTGTGGGTTGGATGCTGCAGGCCTCTGGGTGGTGGACAGGAATCCTCACGGGCACCCTGGGCAGTTCTGCTCACTGTCCTGCCGCCCTTGCAGAGCTGGGCCGTAGCCCCTCCCCAGCCCCTAAGTGGGGTTTGTCCACTGACGGAGGAAGAGGAAGAAGAGGGATGTTGCAGCCTCGGGCTGTCCGGGTCAGAGCTGGCCCCTGGGCTGTGGGTGAGCTGAGGCCTGCCAGCTGCCTGAACCCTGTTTTCCCGTGAGCCCCCAGCTGGGGACGGGCCCTGCTCTCGCCAGTGGCTCTGGGTGCACACGGGCTTTATCCCCGAGCGGTGGCCTCCCGGCTGGCACGGCCACTTTACATGAAAGGCCGTTAGATCCAGGTCAGCGGGTTTGGACTCCTGCATTTTATGGCAAAGCCTGAAAATGCAGATTTGTAACCAGCACCGTTAATGAATTCATACCGTTTGCGTTTCACACCGAGTAACGGCTGGGATGGCTGGGGCTGGCTCTAATCTTTCTCGAGATTCAGTTGCTAGCGTGATGGAATAGCACGTTGCTTTAATTCACGGTCCGGGCCATAAAAGAAACACCAGAATTTAGTAAAAAAAAAACAAAATAGTCCTAATAGCTGACAATTTGGAATCTGTCGTACGCGCCGTAAATTTCGAATGCTGCGTCTTATTTAAAATGCACTGCTGCACCCCAGACCTTCTTGCCGGCCCGTCCTCTGATCTACGTTAAAAATATTCTATTTAAATGCAGATTTTGATTTGCCGTCTAAGGAGAGTTTGGGAAGAAGGGAGGCTGCGTCAATTAAGCCAGTTTGGGTTTCATGGTTTACTTCCTTGGACCTTCGTTCGTTCCCCCTCACCCTCTTCCTGAAAGAAGGATGCTTTCTTTTTTGCGTGGGGGAGGTTAAGGAGCACTTGGCAGAGGTCAGTGTCTGCTGCTGGCCTGGTGCCTGCGACCTTTCTTTGCCCATCTATCGGGGGACCGTAGGTGCCGGGAATCACAGCAGAGTGGGCTGTATGCATGCATGGCAAGTGTGTGTCCTTCATACTGTCTTGCTCCCCGAAGGGTCATTTGTAAGCACACAGGTAAAGAGCGTGTTTAAAGTCACCCCAGGACGTAATGTCTTGGCATTCTCCTCCCATGCACACACACGCACAGGGACAGACAGACACACACACACACACACACACACACACACACACACACCCTGTTTACACACAGGTGCGGTGTTTAAAGGGTATTTGTTGGGGCCTTTGGTACACACACACACCGTTTACACACAGGTGTGGTGTTTAAAGGGTATTTTGGGGGCCCTTTGGTTTACAGATACACACACACACACACACACACACACACATGCGCGCGTGCCAGGAATCAGCCCTGAGCACTGGCCATGTGACCTGAACACATATACACACACACACACACACACACACACACACACTGTTTACACACAGGTGCAGTGTTTAAAGGGTATTCTTGGGACCCTTTGGTTCACAGATACACGCACGTGCGCGCACACCAGGAATCAGCCCTGAACACTGGCCATTGTGGCCTGAACACACATACACACAAAACACACACACACACCATTTACATACAGGTGCGGTGTTTAAAGGGTATTTCGTTCACACACAGGTGCGGTGTTTAAAGGGTATTTTGGGGGACCTGTGGTTCCGGTTCTGGAGGCTGCAGCACCGGGTCTGCCTGCGACCGGGTCTTCCCGGCGTCCCGGTCATACCACGGGGCACCCTGGGGCTCCCTTGCTGCGCGCCGGCGTCTGACTTGATGTGGCGCTTCGGTTACCGAAGAAATGGATTTATAGCTTTTGACATTCTCCTCTTAGAATTAATTAGGTGGCTAATCATTATAAATACCATTTTCTTTGGCTGTTGTCTCCGTTTAATGGGGCCGCCTGCACCCGGCGCTTGTCAGTTTCAAACTGAGCACTGTGTCTGGGCTTTTCTGATCCGCCAGGAGAAAATGGAAGGAAGTTCTTTGTAATACGCTAATTGACCTGTTTGGGAATCTTTAGATCGAGACCACATCTGCGCCTGCCATAGCGCACTGAGGGGCTCTCGCTCTCCGCTGAGGGCACATCTGTGGGGGCCCTGCGTGACCCCCACAGGCCCGGCGGTGTGCGGGGCCCTGGCGGTCCCGTTGCTGGGACCCGGCTGGGAGCCGTTTGAGAGGAGCACCAGGCGGTCAGTGTGTGGGCCGGGCTGGTTCTGGGAGCAGCCCCATGGCCAGCGTTGCCCGTCCTCTGCCTGTCCTCTGCCTGTCCCTTGTCCTTGGCGGGGGCTTTGGCAGCTGACCGCTTCATCTTCCTTACGGATGGTGGCTGGTGGTGGGATGCAGGAGGGATGATTCTCTTCCTGAACAGGAGGGTCCCCAGCTTGGCAGGGCTTGGCCTCAGGAGGCGGGGCAATGGGGTGTGGGCGGGGCTCCAGGACAGGGGCAGAGCTGTGAGCGGGGCTCCAGGGCCTTGGGCGAGGTTTCGGGGGTCAGGGTGGGGGGCCAGGGTGCAGGCCTTCTGGGCAGTGGAAGGTAGCGTTAGGATTCTCCAGTATGGGGGTCTCAGGTGCACGTCCCAGGCTGGGATACATTTTCCTGGGGGAACGGAGGTGAGTGAGTTTTCTTGGCACCTGGCAGAGGTGGGATTTGAACTGCTGCTAGGCCTGAGCCACCCGCCTCCCCCTCATCCCATCTCCCCGAGCGACTCGATGCTTTGCCGGCACTGACTATACCCGCCCAGCTCTCAGCAATTTTTTGATCTCCCGAGAAACCAAGCCGTGTCCAGGAGGCTCGGGGCCCATTCCTGCCAGGGTCTGAGGGCGTAGGGCCATAGGTAGGACCTGTGGGTCCTGTCAGGGTCCTGGGCTGCTGCGTGTTCTCCTGGTGTCCACTTTTGTTTGGGGACCCCACCCAGCGGTGCTCAGGGCTTCCTTCTGGATCTGTGCTCAGGAATCACTCTTGGCAGTGCTCATGGGCCATGTGGGACGCCATGGGTTGAACCTGCTTGTCTGCATGCAGGGCAGATGCCCTCCCCGCTGGGCAACCGCTTTGGCCCTGCCTGCCCCAGCAGCGGACTTTGGACAACGGTTGACCCTCACACATGAGCGCACACAGACACGCATGGGCTTGATGGCATGGTGCTCAGCCCAACCCCCACCTGTGGCGGGGGCTTGGGGGAGGAATTGTTGGGGTCTCCCTTGGGTCAGCTCTTTGCCGTGAATCCTGTTTAGAAAACTGGAGTCCAGGGGCTGGAGCGATAGCACAGCGGGGAGGGCACGCGGCCGACCTGGGTTCAACTCCCAGCATCCCGTTTGGTCCCTCAAACACCGCCAGGAGTAATTCCTGATGCAGAGCCAGGAGGAACCCCTGCATGTCGCCGGGTGTGACCTCCCCCCGCCAAAAAAAAAAAGAAAAGAAACCTGGAGTCAGGTACGAGGAGAGCGAGTGGGTTTTGGTGTCCCCGTCCCGTTCCCTGCGCACGCCCGAGCAGGTGAGTCTGCGCGAGAAGCCCCGAGTCAGCAGGCGCCCGCACTACTATCTCATTAAATTTTCAGGCAAAAGCTGCAAAAATTAATTGGAGGCATGTAATAGTTTAGAATGTGAGCCGGCTTATGGTAATATAAATTACAGGAAGAGAAGACAGTTTTATATACTGAGGGAGCGAAAACTGGTTTACTTTAATGAGAAGAGATAGAAACGTGGAGCTATTTTTTCATTACAGATCTACGCTCAAGTGTTTGGACTTACTTGATGAATAGAGTTAATTCGCTGCTACCGTTCCAATAACTCATCGCGCACACTTTAATGACTTCTAGATAAAAACAGGATTGAAATGTTAATTTCTCTGAAGGAATTGGGGCACTCGAGTATATCAGCACCCACCCACCCCCGTTGAGCCACTAGTTAATTCCACTAGACTAGTGACCGCTCCCTTCCTTGCTGTCTCTCGCCGAATGTGCCCCCCGTACGTCCCCTGAAGGGAGGTGATGGGGTCTGGCAGGCCAGGGGGTCTGCCCTCACCCCCCATTCTGGACCCGGCTACATTGATTTCGGGTTTGTCCACCTCGTTTTTCAGCTGAAGTCGTGGGTGACTTGGTCTTTCTGAAGTTTCAGTCTTCGGTGATGCAGGGATTTCTCCTTATTTTATTTTGTGTGTTTTATGTACTTTCCAACTTCCTGAGATTCGGGGTCTGGCTCTTTTTTTAAAGCAGGGCAGATTCTTTGCTCAAAAAAAAAGAAAAAGTAGGGCTGGAGCAGTTGTCCAGCAGGTAGGGTGCTTGGCTTGCGAGTGGCCGACCCGGGTTCGATTCCCCACATCACACATGGTCCCCCCGAGCCTGCCTGCCAGTAGCGATCTGGGTGTGGCCCAAACCACTTCCCCCACCACCCACCCAAAAATAAAAAGGTGAGCAGGAAAAATAAACTTCTTTAAGAATTGAGGGGCTGGAGGGATAGCACAACGGGTAGGGCCTTTGCCTTGCATGTAGCCAACCCGGGTTCGATTCCCAGCATCCCGTATGGTCCCCCGAGCACTGCCAGGAGTAGTTCCTGAGTGCACGAGCCAGGAGTAACCCCTGTGCATTGCCAGGTGTGACCCAAAAAGCCAAAAAAAAAAAAAAAGAATTTCTTTAATCATGGTGTTTGTATTTAAGGAATACTCTGTTTTGTTTTGTTTTTCCTTTGGGATGCCAGGGCTCGAACCTGGGTCTGCTGCGTGCCAGGCAAACGCCCTCCCCGCTGGGCTATCACTCTGCCCCTACTCCGAATTTTATTCCCAGTTTCCACTGCTGAACTGGCGGGCACTTTCGTTGTGTTCTGAACAGGAAAGGCCAGCCTGGCGTGCGTTCACCGAGGGGCAGCTGGGGCTCCTCCGACCAGGGTAAGGGTCAAAGCAAAGAACAGAAGATTAAAGGGGGGGGGGGAGCACAGCCCCCCCCCACACACACACACACACACATACACACACACCCGGGGTCCGCCTCTGGGCGCACTTCCAGGACTTTCTAGAAAAAACTGCTGAGGCCCGAAGCGGGAAGGCCTGGTCACAGGTGGGCCTGTGGGTCCTTTGGGACACCCGACGGGGCGTGAGCCTCCTTCCTAGGCCGTCTCTGGCCCTCCGCGCGGGCAGTGCCCCTCCCACACCTGCATCCGGGTGGCCCTGGACCCGTCCTTCCCTTCTGCTTGTCCCCACTGTCCCCGTGTGTGTTGAGCCCGGTGGACCCCGGAGTGGCCTCATGGGCTGCCTCTGCCCTCTGGTTGGTCCTGTCCACCCGGCCCGCTGGGCTGGCTCCAGGCCCCGGTGCCCGCTGCCCCTCGCCGGACGGACTCGTCACCCATCATCTTCTCAACGTGACACGCCAGGCAGGGCGGGGGACAGCGTCGTCAGAGCCAGCACGGCTTCCTGTCGCCGCACCATCGCGCCCTCGTGTCTCCTCACCCAGCTGCTCGAGTCTGGGGACAACGGAACGTCCCGTCCAGTCCATCCAAGCGCCACCAAGGCAGGTGTGGCCGCCGTCCCCTCCCTGCACTGAGAGATGGCAGTTCCCGAGTTCAGTTATTTTCTGCAGTGCTGGCGGCCGTGATGTCGGGTGCCAGATGCCAGGGTTCCCGTGCCGTGGGGTGTGGGGTGACTCCCGCGGCCGTGCAGGGCGTTTGTCCCCCCTCGGAGTCCGGGTGTATCCTGGCCGCCACTTCCCGCCCGTCTGCCTGGCTCCGGGCCCTGTTGACCGTTTCAGGACATGGATTGGGAACGGCAAATGCCAGGGGTTCTGCCAGTCCTGTCCGGGGCCAGGAATTTCCTGTCCAGAGCGATTAGGTCAGCGGGGCTGCCCAGCTGTGCCAGCCGGAGGCCTGGGTGGGCGGGGGCGGGGACTAAGCAGGGTCAGGAGACGGAGGCCCCAGGACGTCACCTTAAGCAACGCGCTTCTAACGTGCATCTGTCGGGCTGGAGGCCCGCGGAGCTTGTCCACATCCGGGGACTCTGAGGCCATCCACACCCAGGGGGATGCTGAGGTTGCCTGCACCCCAGGGTGACAGTGCTGCCCGACCGTCCATCCATCCCCTGGGGTGGGGTGACCCCTGGGGTCAGGAGCACGCAGTGGCCCCCGGACCCCCATCTCTGTGCCGTTTGTCTCTGGGCCCTGTCCCTCCCATGGACCCAGGACGCCGAGGACTCACTGCTTCCAGGCTGGGCCGGGGAGTCTCCTGGCCTGGGTGAGTGTCCAGGGGACAGGCAGGAGGAGCCTGGGCGCGGGTACAGCTGCTTTGTGTGGCCTGCGACCTGGGGCCGAGTGGCCCCAACGCCCAGTCCTGTGCTCAGGCCATCTGCAGCTTATCCAGGGGCCCAGCTGGGGGCTGCAGAAACCCACCCTGTACGGACACAAGTGCGTGTGTGTGTGTGTGTGTGTGTGTGTGTGTGTGTGTGTGTCCGTCCGTCCGTGGTCATGTAAGTCTGCATGTCTCTGCATGAGTGACTGTATATGTGTTGTGTGTGCGTTTTTCTGCATGGGTAACTGTGTCCGTGTTGTGTGTGCGTGTCGGTGTGTGTGCGCGCACCTCTGTCTCTTGCAGGGGGCTTAGTTAGAAACCCTGTCTGCAGCCTGTTTAGATCAGATTCCCCCATATTTCTTCGGCCTGCGCCCGCTTTCAGTTACAAAGCAATGCCTTGGCATCCCGGGAGCCCCCGTCTCTACAGCAGACAGACGCACCCCCAGCCCCATTCCGCAGCCCCACCCGGTCTCGTCCCTTGGGTGGAAACGTTGGCCTTCGAGAGCGTCTGTGTGCCCTTTGCCTTGTCATCCCAGCCAGGCCCAGAGCACAGAGTGTCCATTGGTCACGGGTGGGGGCTCCGGTCTTGGGTACCAGTCCAGCCGGTTCTTTCCACCTGCCTGTATGTGAGGGAACCATGTGGGGTGTGCCTGGCCCCCCGGCTCCTCCCCCGGTGCTCGGTAGGAAGGCCAAGGCTCAGCTCTCGTGTTTCTCACAGGGCTAGGGCGGGGGGTGCCCCTGAGCTCTCCCTGGCCCTCTCTGGCCTTCTAGAAAGTTCTCCTCGCTCTCGGGGGTCCTTGTGGGGGTGCCTGCCCTGGGTGACCCCCCACACCGTGCCATGTCCACCCAGCTCTTGGCCCAGGGACCCGCCAGTCCTTCCCTCTCCTGGTCTCTGTGTTGGCAGAACAGCCACGTGCTCTGAGCCTCAGTTTCCTCCTTATAAAGAGGGGTCGCTGTGGAGACAGGGTCCTTGGGGGTCCGGCCTCTGGGCGGGTTACTGTCCCCGAGCTGAGCCTGCCCAGGGATTCAAGTTCTGCACTGAGACGAGGTCTCGGTGCCTCTCCATATGGACCGGGGGTCCTGTGGCTTGATACTGACTCAGATGAGCCCCCCCCCCCCCCAGGCTGACCAGCCTGGCAGGTGGGCCAGGCCTTCGGTCATGAGGCAGACGGGGGACTGGGGGCAGGTGTTGGGAGCCCTGGAGGTCGGCAGGGGTGGGGCCGCTGTGGGAATGTAGGAAGGAGCTGGCCACTGGCCCTGAGAGCCGGGCACCCAGGGACACCCTTGCTCAGACACCCCAGCCCTGAGGTGTGGCTTCCCCAAGCCCTAGGGCCGGGCAGAGCGTCCCGATGCCTTAGTCGGGTGGGGGTGGGGTGCCTTCCAGCCACTCACTCTCCGGGGCAGGACGCTCTGGCCGAGCGTGGGGGTGATTGAGTCCACTAGAGGCCCTGGAGACCGAGAGCCTGGTGGTGTCCAGGGCCCAGGCTGGGCAGCTGCTGGCCTTCCTCCCCACCACCACGTTCGAACCTCATCACCCCGTGGGGTCCCTGGAGCCCTGCCAGGACTGATCCCTGAGCACAGAGCCAGGTGCCAGCCCCGAGCACCGCCGAGTGTGGCCCCAACGCAGAAGTTCCTGACGACCAAAGTGCCCACTCCTGCCCCGCCAGCCCCACGCAGTGGCCACGGGGCCCTTTCAGAGCCCGCCATTCTGCTCCGCTGCCGTCTGCCTGTTGAGACGAGCTCCGGGACGGTGCAGAGTCCCCGTGACGGCGCTTTCCAGCCTGTGGCATGGCTGAGCGTTTCCTGCGCCCTCTGCCCGCGTCAGGGTTTGTGGTTCTTTCTCTCCAAGCGCCTATCTGGGTGCCACCGGGCTGGGAGCTTGGGAGGCGGTGCCGAGTGTCTCTAGAGCGATCAATTAGTCTCCGTGGCCCGGAGGGAGGAGCCCACCCCCCTCCCACACTTCTCAGGCCAGCGGTGCCCCCGGACTCGACCTTTGGGGGCTGTGAGCGCCCGGGCCCGGCCCTTCCAGATGGGCCGCAGCTAAGGTTCCTTGGCTGATAAATAATTCACGGTCTCAGCTGCCGCGGGCCGTTGTCTCTGTCCCGTTGAACACACGTTCTGCCGGGGTCCCGGGCGCCCAGGGTCCTTTCAGAGAAGGTCCCACGGGAGCCCACGCGTCTGCCGGCGACACCAGGACCTCTCCCGGGTCCGTCTCGGGGGGCCGCGCCAAGGGGGCCGGGTCCTGGGCGCAGAGCGTGGCCCGTGGTGAGACCACCCCGTCCCCGCGGAGCTGCCGGGAATACCAGCAGGGCCCCGAGCGTCTCTGCCGAGGGCTTGGCTGTCGTTCCTGGGAGCGACGTTCAAGTGTGATTTATCCGCGCCGAAAAAATCACGGCCCTTGGAGAAGTTAAGCAGAATATAAAACGCCTTCGTGGTAGTTAAATTTACACTCCGTTCCCGTGACTTGTGCACTCGAGTAAGCTGTGATATTAAATGCATAAATACACAACGGAGTTAACTTGGAGGAACGTTTTCTCTGACGAGATCCGTCAAACGCTCAGGTGGACGGTGTGGGAAGCACCTCGCGGAGGCTGCCGGAACCGGTCAGACCCGCGGCAGCAGGGGGGACTGGGATGGCCGTGGCCGGGACCCGCCCTCGAGGCTGCCTTCGAGTCCTGAGTGGACCCCATCTGCCTGTCATGCTCGGTTGTGCCTGTCAGGCCACTCCTCTGGAAACGGGCATTTAGTTCTGCGTTTAGTTGGGACATCGGGGAGAATGATGACCGTCGGGGGCCTGCAACATGCCACCCTCACACTGAGCGCTGCGGCTCTGAGACCTTCTCGCTGCATGTCGCTGCTGGCCCATAGCTGACCGGCCCCTGTTGGCCCGTGAGTGCTGGGACCAGAGGGGGCACCCAGAGAACAAGGGGGCTCGGTGGGTGTTCTGCAGTGCTCCCGGTCTCGTGCTCCCAGGGATGACCCTGACCGCAGGCTTTGACTGCTGTGGACCTGGGGGACCAGGTGTGCCCCTCCCTCCCCGTGGAGGAGCGTCACGGCCTGTGAACACCCACATGGGGTCTGGTGTCGCCAGGGCTGCAGCATTCGTTGGTGCTTCGGGTTTTTGGCCGGTACTTTCGGTCCCCGAGAGGAGGACAGTGGTCGTGGCCTGGGAAGACATGTGACATGCAACTGGTGTCAGGCCTGCGACCCACCAGGCCCTTCCAGGGAGCCGCCCGGGGCCCCGTGCTCCCCAGCGAGCCCCCCGCAGGCGTGGGTGCTGAAAGGGAGAGTTTGTTCCTTGCCTGGGTGGGGCCCTCCTTCCCTGGGCCTCGGCGTCCCACTCACACGCCGGAACACGGCCCCGCATTCGGCTCCCGACGGTCACAGCACGCGCGTCCTCGCCTGTGGCCGTTCTCCGCTGGCGCCCGTGAACCTGCCCCCGTGCCTGGCGTCGGGTGAGCCAGGCCTCGGTCCTTGGACAGTCGGTCGGTGCCTGATGCCAGGTCCAGCCCACTCTGCGTTGGAGCCCCCTGGGACTGTGGGCCCCCACGGCCTCGCCCCTTCCGCCGCCGGAGCTGACCTGCTGGCCCCCGCCGGAAGTAAGAGTTTGGGTGACATCACTGCGGGGTTATTTCTTGTTATTGTAACTAATGGAGCAGCAGGAAGAGCGAGACGGATGGTTGTTGGCAGGGGACGGTGTGCGGGAGGGACGCTGGGAGGCTCGGGAAGGAGGAGCGTGGCCACCCCGGGCCCAGAGGGAAGGCCACGGGGACCCCACCTTCGCCCTGGCTGGGGGGATGAGGGGGACATTTGCACCCTCTGAATTTGATGTTGTTGCAGAGCAGAGAGCTGGGGGAGGGGTCTCAGGGTAACGATGGGGCTTGAGCCCCCCATGGAGCTTTCTAGAACTGGGAGGCGCTGAAGAATCATCCTTGGTGAGGGATGGCTGCGCTGGCCACTCCGGAGTGGGCAGGGTCATCCCCGGGGCCTCCCCAGCACTGCCAGGTCCCTGCGCGGGGGGGGGGGGAGGGGGGTGTCTGGGACCCTCTTGCTGATGGGCTGGTGGGAAGGGGAGGGGTCCATCTTCCAGAGGGCTCTGCAGGGCCCCGTGCTGGCCGAGGGTCCTCCTTGCTGCCCCACTGTGCGAGCAGACCCCGTTTACCGTCTTGCTGACACGCGTCCCATCATCCTTCACTTGAGCTCTGGGACGTTGTGGGGTGAGGGGGGGGGAACAACACACCTGCCCCCCTCCCCCACCTTGGCACCCTCAGGCACTGACCCTGCCGCCAGGGACAGGCCCCCCGCGTGAGCTGGAGGACCAGGGGACCCGTGTGTCGGGGTCGCACCCTGGGCCGGCAACACTTCCTGTCGGTTCCTGGGCCCTGGCCCTGGGGGCCCGACCCCCTGTGACCCACCCACAGCACCTTCCCGAGGCCTGGGCGCCCACTTGCACTTTGAGGACCCGGAGGGCGGGTTTGTGGCCGGTTTGGCTCCTGGAATTCGTCACTGGGACTCAGCGGGCTCTGCGCTCTGCTCTGTGGTCTGGTTCCCGTGGCTGGTGGCCTGGCTGAGAGTTCAGGTGTCCCACGGGGTCTTTGCCATGACTCTGCTCCTCTAGGCTCTGGGGCTGTCCCCTGCCCTGTTCAGGGACTTGGGATTCGACCAGGCCCAGGCTGGATTCATTTCCTGTTCCACGGGGCGGCTCCCCTGCCTGGGCCCCTGGGTGCAGAAAGCCTTTCCTTTGGGGGAGGTTTCCTTGGGTCAGTTTTCGGGGGCACCCCCGGCGATGCTCTATACCCAGGAATGGTTCTCGGTGGTGCTGGGGCTCATACCCGGTCGTGACCTGCCAGCCTGTCGCTCCGGCCCTTCTAGCCCGGATCCCGACAGCTTGACAGAGCAGAGAGGATGGAGCGGGGTGAGCAGAGACACGCCCCCCCCGGCCCTCACGTTCGTCCCCCACACAGGACACTGTGGGTGCACCAGAGGGGTGGGGGTGCTAGGGCCACACCTGACGGCCCCGGACAGGGGTCACTCCCACCAGTTACTGGGGATCGCCCAGGCCCCCCACACGCAGAGCCTGTGTTCAGCCCAGCCCACTGAAGTCTCGGTCCCTGAACCCGTCTATTATCAGTAGTAGGGGGGGGACACACCCCAGGGGGACCCCATGGTACTGAGGATTGAACCGGGTCCCACGTGCCAAGCGTGTGCCTGCGCGCCTGCCACTGACCGAAGTCCTGGGTTTCGAGAACGGTCCGTGGCCACGCCGAGGAAGGTCAGAGGTCGGCCGTCCAGGGCCGGCTTGGAGACTTCTCTTCCCCGTCCCAGGCAGCTTCCTGACCTGGTGGCAAAACAAACCCCAGCGGCCGTGTCCTCGCTCAGGAATTCGTGCTGGAAAGAGAAATCGCCGGCCCGGAACAGAGCCGGGGCGGGCTGGCGGAAGTGGCCGCCTCCGTGTGGCGCTGGTCAGCTGCCCCGGCCCCTGACCGTGGACTTTCCGGCTCAGCAGGCGGGAGGAGAGGAGGGGCCGGGCTCGTGCTGGCGGGAACCGGCTCCTGCCCAGCTGGCCGTGGCCAGGCATGGCCCCGTGTGTCCAGCTGCAGAGGGAGAGGGGCCCGCTGTCCTGCTGACCCCCAACAGCCCCTCGCTGGGGCAAGACCCTCCCGGGGAAGTTTCTCACCCCGGAGGTCAGAGGGGCATCATTGCGGCCAGCGGACCCCGTCAGCTCAGTCCGGGGGGGCCCCTCGGGAATCTGGGCACAGGACACGTCTGAGCGTTTCTGAGGCATGGTCGGGCGGGGCCGGGCCCAGGCTCTGTGGGAGCTGGTCAGTGCTAGTCAGTGCTGTTCTGGGTGATGCTGAGAGGCCCGGAGCAGAGGTCCTGCTGCCCGGGGACCCCTGGCCACTCCAGGGTGGCCAGTAGGCCCCGCCCCTTTCTCATGCCGGTGATGCACCCCGTGCTGGCCTTCCTGCAGTGGGGGACAGGGACAGCAGCTGGCCTCGGGCTGGGTGGGGCACGTTTGCCCTGCACCCCAACACACAGGGTGCCAGAGGCCTTGTGGACCGGTCCGGTGTGTGGCCCTGGTGTCCCTGGCCGGCCCACGGCCCCTCCTTCCTTTCGGGTCCACCCAGGCCAGCCTGAGTCCAGGTGAGCGTCCCCTGGCAGTTGGCCAGGAACCTGATTCCACCATGCCCAGTGGCCCTGGGCGGGGCGTGGGCCTGGTCCTCCTCCCCAGATCACCACCCTGTCCCCGGGGTTGCTGAAGTGAGTGGGAGACAGACGTGAGGACGAGCTGTGGTGTCTCCCGGAGGGGGTTGGGGTCAGGCGCAGGCCCATTCCACCATCTCTTGGCCGTGAGGGCTCCGGTGTTGGAAGCTGACCCAGTGTCCCCTTGTACACCTGCCCCCGGTCAGCTCTCTGTCCAGAATGCATCCTTCAGCCGCGTCCGTTTGTCCGTCCGTGTCTCAGCTCTCGTGCTGCAGTGAACATGGCAGTGGGGGTCACTTTCAGTCTCCGTGTCTCGCTGGGGCTGGCACAGCATTTAGCTTTTGGAAAGGTGTCTCTGCCCTCGGGCGTGGGACTGGGGGGGGGGGGGGGCTGCTGAGGATGGGGTGGGGGGTGTCCTGGTGAGGGTCTGGTTTCGGAAGAGGGTTTGGGCTCAGCTGCCCTCCCAGAGATAATCATCTAGAATATTCTTAGTCCGGTGAGGGGGGAAGCAGGGGCCAGGAAGAAGCCCAGAACAAAACCAGCTTTGAGGGAAGTCGGCAAACCAGAAAGGTGGCATTCCTGCCCCAGCCTCGACCTTGGCTGGAGGGGAGCCCGCCCCGCCTGTCACTGGTTTCTGGGGGGGGTGGCGTTCTGGCGGCCTTTGGCGGGCAACCCCTCCCCTCGCACAGCCCCCCCAGGGGCTCCCAAGGGGCTTCTGTGGGTTCTGATTAGAGGAGTCCCTGCAGGTCTGCGGGGGGCGGGCACGGCCTAGCGCCCCAAGCCCGACTCCCGTGTGGTTGTCTGCAAACCCCAGCAGCTGTTTCCAGGTTCACCTGTGCCTGTGCTGGAAGTACAAAGGCAGTGCTTTATTTTTTGCACGTTTTGAACAGCTGGGTGTTGGTGGTTGGGGGTGGGGGCCACACCCAGGGGTGCTCAGGGGGCCATAGGGGATGCTGGGGATCGAACCCGGGCCGGCCGCGTGCAAGGCAGGGGCCCTCCCCAGGTTTCTGCAGGAAGGCGAAGGCGCGAGACCCATTCGCAGCCGCCTCTAGAGGTCCCGAGGGAGAGTTCGTGGTGGCCGAGACCCGCCCGCGTCTGGGTCGGGCGCAGCGCTGGGACTCTGCTCCCCTGGGCGCTGCCCGCAGCTGGTGGCCGGGCGGCCTTCCCAGCGGGTTTAGTCAGCAGCTCGCCTGCTGACGCCTCTCTTCCTCGCGGGATGGAGCGTGGCTGTTTGGCCCCGGCCCGGGCCTGCAGGCAGGTCAGCCACGCTAGTGGCTTCTGGGGGACCGTCCCCCAGACCCTGGACAGGCCAGCCGGCCAGCCGTGCTCGCTTTCTCCTAAGCTCCGCCTCTTGGCGGGGGTCCAGCCCCCACCCCCGGGGCCCATGGAGATGTGGGTGCACAGGCTTCCTGGGGATGGGGGTCAGCGAGGGCCTGGCACACAGCCACGCCCGTTTAGTGCCAGCATCCATAACCTGGCTGTGCCCGTTCCCTTGTGGGCAGCAGGTCCCGGGAGGGGCCACGCCCAGGACACGGGTTCCCACAGCTGGGGGAGGGTGGGGCACAGTGGTGTTGGCAGCCCCTCAGACCCCCAAGTGTCTGCAGAGCTGGAGGGTGGCGGCTGCTTTCCTGGGGGACGAGGTGCCCCTGCCCACGCAGGCCCACCTGCAAGCTTTCTCGGGCAGTGCCACCAGGGGGCGCAGTTCCCCCAGATTCCTGTCTGCGGCCGGAAGGACCCGCCCGTCCACCCCTGCCAGGGCCTGTCCCCGCCTGTTCCCGAGGGCCTGGGCGGCCGGTGTACGCCTGGCTGTGGCCTCCAGGGATCAGGAGAGCAGGCACCCCCCACTCCCTGGAGAAGGTTCTGGAACCAGGAGAAACTGCTCGTGTCGGGCTGCAGGTCAGCCTCCCTGCCCTGGTCACCCACAGGACACTCAGCTGCCCTGTATGAAGGCCACCACTCAGGACGGTCAGTTCTCAGCCTGCAGTGCTGACCACACACGGATGCACACACACAGAGACACAAACGCGCATACAGACGCACACACACACACAATGCCCAGACACACCAATACACCCATACTCATACACACACACACCCTGCACCCCCCCACACACAAAGACACACATACATATAGACACAGACACATCCAGACTCTCTCACACACACAGACACACAGATCACACACATAAACATACAACAGACATGCACGTGCATATAGACACAGACACGCCCACGGTGTGTCTGTCTCTCTCTTTCTCTCTCTCTCTCACACACACACACACACACACACACAAGAAGGGACTGGATGGGGGCCCGGTCAGGTTCCTGTGCTCTGCTCATCTCAAGGGCCCGAGTGACCTGACCTTTGCCTGTGGCCAGGCGTGCAGCTGGGGGAGGGTGGGTGTGGCCAGCGCCCGCTCCTCACACCGGCCCCCCACGTGTCCTGGCATGGACCCCCGACCCCTGCACAGGCGAGGGCGGCTGAAATGTGCCCCCCTCCCCCCACCCACTGCCACCAGGGCAGGCGGGAAGTAGGAGGTCCTGTGGGCTCAGTGGGCACCTGGCCCGGAGCCGGGGCGGGTCAAGACCCCGTTCCCTCTGGGCCCTCCGCTCTCCTGTGCCACGCCCCGCCCGGTGCCCGTTCCCTCACCTGCCAGTCTGGTCGTGCCCCCGGGCTGCCCCGCTTGGCCGTGGCCACACCCTTCATGGCCTGTGGCACTGCCGTGGGCACCTGGGAAGAATGGGCACTGTTCGGTGGCTTCCTCCCTGTGCAGCCTGACTGAGGACACCGCCCGTGCTCCCAGCTGGGGCGATGCCACCTCGGGCTCCGCCAGGCCCGTCTAAGCCCTGGACCGTCCCTCCCGGGCGGCAGGGGGATGGGGGGCTCCGATATGGGAGGGAGTGGGCAGGCTGCCCAACACGGTTTCCTGGGCTGGCAGTGAGTTGGTGAGCGGGGCCGGCGTGCAGCCCCTGACCCTGTCTGAGCCGAGTCACGGAGCACGCTTCCTGTTTTCCCCCAAGAACCCTCTCGATCGGGCCTCGCTGCTGACGGATTTATTCAGACGATGGGTCCGGGCGACGGGCGCCTCGAATTCCCGCCGACAAGGCCGCGGTGGGCGTCCGGGCCCAGGGCAGCCCGCGGACCATCCGTGGGAACGAAGAGCTGACGGCGACGCTGTTATTAACGTGGGGTTCCGGGCGGGAGCGGCTGGGGCTGGCCCGAGCACGGCTGGTGGGGGGGCTCGGCGTCCCCTGGGCTAAGTGGAGCCATGCACTCCTCCCTGGGAACGCGGGGCGGTGCTCCCCGCTTCCTGCCGACCTTTCGACACCAGCAGATGGTTTTCCTTAGAAGTGCCGCGGCCCACCGGCCACCCTCCTGACTCGGCAGGGGCTGCTTCTAGGGGCTCAGTGAACCCTCTCGTCTCCCTGGGGTCACCTCTGGGCCTGGGACTGGAGGGTCTGTCCCGGAAGCAGGCGGGGCCGGGCCTGGAGGCCCTGGAGACTGGCCCCGTTTGGGTTTGGGGAGCCGTGGGGGCTTCGTGGCTGTGTGTGTGCGCACATGTGTTGCCACGCATGCATGCATGTGGCTCACACGTGCTGATGGCACGTGTGTGCCGGTTTGGGTCAGCCTGGAATCGGGCAGGTGTCATGGGGTGACACAACATGCCTTCACACATTGGTGGGGGCTCTGCAGGAAGAACACACACACACACACACACACACACACACACACACACACACAGGAGGAATACACACACACCCGCTTCCTGCTGTCCCTCGGGGAGAACCTCAGGGCGGGCCAGCCCGGCCTCCTCCTGGGGCCTCCGCCGGGGGCTTCCGCTGGCTCCTGGGGCTGGGGGGCTTTAGCGGCACCCGGGGGTCTGAGATCATCCCTCCAGCCCTCTCAGAAGGGACAAAGAACCCAGCAGGCCAGCGCACACTCAGCTTCACCACTGCCCACCACCGCCCACACCCACCCAGCCCAGGGCCTGCCCCTCTGCTGCCCCAGGCCCAAGCACATCCCACTTCCTGTGGTTTGGGTGAGGGGGCGGGGCTTGTTCCATGGGGAAGAGGAGAAAACTGTCCCGGGAGGCTGCCTGGAGGAGACTAGCAGACACAAGGACCTGGGGTGGGGGTGGGGGGGCGCCTTTCAGAGGTCGCCTCTGCTGGTCAGAGGGGGGGAGTGGCATCCACAGACCAGACCCTCCTGCCTCAAGGGCCTGGAACACAGGGCTGATGGGCTGTGCTTGGAGATGCTTCTAGAACGGTGGTGGTAGAGAAGACGGGTGGTTCTGAAGCTGGCAGGGCCAGTGTGGGGCCCAGGTTCAATCCCCAACACCTTCAGGCCACCCCAGAGAACGGGGCGGGGGGGGGGGGGGCAGAGATGGGGAGAGGGAGAATGGCCTGGCCAGGCCGGCCCAGCCACACCCAGGCGCTTCCCCCGCCCTCTCCCTCCCTCCCTCCCGCAGCAGGACAGCTGTCCCCCCCCTCCCAGCCCCTCGGGCCTGGCTGTGGCCCCAAGTCTGGGGAGACCCAGAGCGGCCCCTTGGGCTGGCTTTGCCGGGAGCCCGCTGCCCTCTGCTGGCCAGTGTGCCCTATTGCAGGCTGCTGGGCCACTCCGGCTGGGCCCCTGCAGGCGTCCATGGCCTGACCTGTGAGCAGGGTCCGGAGACTGAGCTGGTGGCTCCCAGGCTGGCCCTCACCGTGGCCCCCTGCAGTGTCCATCATGGTGGTCTGCCAGCTGCCACTGCCCCCCCCATCCTGTCGCTGTTTTAAAGCCAAAGATGGTCTGCGCTGAGCTGAAACCCCTTGGGCCAGCGTGGTGGCAGCTCTGCCCGGGTGGGCTTCACTGTGCTCGGGGTCAGTGGCCGTCAGCCCCCCAGAGGCAGAGCGGGGTCCCCCAGCCCCTGGAGAAGCCCGTGATGTCAGGTCAGGGGTCTCTCTGTGCTCCTGTCCACCCGGTCTCGCCCACAGGTCTGAGTGGTGACTGAGCAGAACCTTCCAGAAAAGGGAGCCAAGAAGGCAAATTTATCTCCCACCCGGGAGGTGGGGGTTTCTTTTGGCCTCTTGACCGGGGGTTGGGGGGTCTCCCTTTCACTGCTGAGCCTCCAGGGACTGCCAGGACGGCACCAGCTCTTGGTTTTAGTGGAAGTTCAGTGGTTTTCATCCTTTCCTTTTTATTCATCGGAACAGTTGTAACATTTTTTAAATGTACGTTTAAAGCATATTTGTAAGTTAATTGCTCTAAAAAAGAAACGTGTAAGAAAGCTGTTTGCCCAGAGTGTCTCGGTGGAGGGAGCGCGCACAGAGCTTCTGGAAGCCTTGGGGCTCTCACCAGGGGCCCCACGGAGCCTCTGACCACCGGGGACACAGGGACACATGCGTCCCCGCAGATGGGGAACCCAGAGCTCAGCTGCAGACCCCCACAGCTGCCTCCGCTCGAGCGGCTGTGGCTCTTTTTCTTTTTTTTTTTGAGTTGGCTGAATTTTATTCATTTTGGTTTGTTTTGTTTCCTTTGGGGGCAACACCTGGTGACACTTGGGGTTCCTCCTGGCTCTGCACTCAGGAATTACTCCTGGCTGTGCTCAAGAGACCATACAGGATGCTGGGAATTGGACCCGGGTCCGGCTGTGGCTTTTATTGTCGGGCGAGCGTGTTTGCAGGGCTGGTGCGCTGGAGGCAGGCTGCCGGGCGGGGTGGGTGGCGGGGCCCCTGCCAGGAGGAAGAGGTCACGTTAATTAAGCCCGCGAAGGCCCGCACCCCGGGCCAGCCGCCGGCAAATGTCAGGGAGCCGCGTGAGCAGCACCTGAGTGGGTGAGGCCTCGCCCCACGGCAGCTCAGGAGGCGGGGGTCCTGGGGGGTCCTCCGGGAAGTCTGATTATAACGGGGAAGGCTGACTGGATGTGAGGTCGGGCCACCCCGTTTCTCATCTCAGGACGCCTCACAGACATTTGCAGGGTTTCACCCTGCAGAGAAATTCTGCGTGAACCCGGCTGCCCCCAACACCCTGGATTTGGGTGTTCAGAGTTGGGGAAACCCTCCCTGACCTGCCCCGGGGCATGGCACCCCAAGTCCCAGCCTTGGTCTGATTGGGTGGGCAACGCCCTCCCCATGTGGGAGTTTAACCCCAGACCCAATGACGTTGGCCTCTGTCCACCTGCCGGGGTCTGCACGGCCTTTTGGGGGTCCTTCCTCCCCCGCTGCAGGTTCAGGGTCTTCCCGGTGCTGCTAGAGGGAGCCGGGACCCCCGGAAGCACAGTGCATCTGGGGGGCTTAGGTGAGGGCACGGGCTCAGCTGACACAGCCAGGGGCCCCATGCCCATCGCTGAAGCGTTCCCAAAGGGTGGTGTGGCCTAGTGGTCTGCTCTCCTCTGCGGGGCCTCTCTGGGGGTCCATCCGGGCTCTGACCAGTCCTGGGTCTCCGTGTCCCCCCTCCCCAGTCCTCCAGCTCTGAAGTGTCCATCATGGCCATCCGTCTCCTTTGGGTGCTTCTCACCCTCGCGGCTGGGCGTCAAGCCGGCCAGGAAGTGGCCACCTTGACCCTCCAGCAGGTTTCTGGGGGTGTTTTGCCTAAGAGATGGGACCCACCAGCCCTGAGGCTCTGCCAAAGGCTGCCCTCGTCCCCTGCTCTGCATCTGCTGGCGAGGGGTCTCGGGGTGCACCTGTTAGGGACCCAGCCGGGAGCCACTGTCCCCTAGGATGAGCCAGCAGCTCGGATGCGCTGAGGGTGGCGGGAACGTGGCCGACCCCAGTTACAACCCCCGGGCTGGGGCTGCCTCCAGGTCCCTCTGCCTCGGGTCGGCGACCCTTCCCGCGGTGCCCGTGGGGGCTCGTGTCTGACGGGGCTCATGTCCCCCTTGGTCCCCGGATGGGTCCCGGGCTCAGGGCGGGCTCTGGCTGGCTCTGGCCAGGCGCGGGAGACGGGGCTGATGGGCGTTTCGGGCCTGGGGTCCCGGGTCCGAGACTCAGGCTGCTTCTCTCTCTCGTTCCAGGCTTCACAGTGGCGGAATGCGCGCGGCCGCCCGCCAGTCCCCCTGAGCCCGCGGACGACGCCCTTGCCCGTGAGTCCGGGAGTCGCCGAGCGCGGGCGAGGATGGCCCTGGTGGACAAGCACAAGGTCAAGCGGCAGCGGCTGGACAGGATCTGCGAAGGTGAGCGCCCGGCCCCTTTCCCCCCGGGACACGGGGTTCAGGGCATCTCGGTGTTGTGTGACTTCCCGGGTTCCAAACTGTTTCGAGTTAAAATGTTTGTGGGGGGCTGAGTCCCCTGGCAGCCTCTTGGAGGACCCGAGGAACGTCCCAGGATCTTTGCCGACGTCCGGGTGGCCTTGCGAGGGATGGTGCGCCCAGGGCAGGACGGGGGTCCCTGCTCTGTCCATCCTCTGCCAGACTCGGAGCCTCGGCGGGGTGTGGGGGCTCAGTGGGGCCAGCCGCCTCCCACGTGGCACACCCAGAGGTGCTCCTGGCTCTGCACTGGGGGACCCCGCCTGGCGGTGCGCGGGGGACCATATGGAGTGCTGGGGATTGAACTTGGGTCGGCCGCGTGTAAGGCAAACGCCCTACCCGCTGCGCTATCACTCAGGCCCTGTTAGGGATTTTTTTTTTCCCCTTAAGAAACATTAAATGCTGGAGCAATAGCACAGCAGGGGGGGCATTTGCCTTGCAGGCAGCCGACCTGGGTTCGATTCCCAGCATCGCATTTGGTCTTCGAAGCACCATCAGGAGTAATTCCTGAGTGCATGAGCCAGGAGTGACCCCTGTGCATCGCCGGGTGTGACCCAAAAAGAAAATATATATATAGTGTGTGCTTCCGCAGAAATCATGACCATGACTAGCATCAGGGCGCCGTTGGTCCCTGCCTGGGCGGTCCTGCATGTTGAATCCGGGATCTTCCCCCGGCTTTGGGCCCCTCCTGGGGTCTCCGGCAGGTGAAGGGGCAGGCCTGGGTCTCCCCAGCAGAGGCGGGGTCAGACCCTCAGACGTGACCCTCTGGGACTGCTTGGCTTCAGGGCAAGGGAGTTTCCAGGCCCTTCTGGAGGGGCAGTGCTGCCCAGTGGTTAGTGGTCCTGCCCCGGGTGTGTCCCTGTAGGAGTCCCCATCTGACCAGGCCCATGTCCCCGCCACCCGGGACGTGGAGTCTGTGACGGAGAACAGGAGGTCAGGCCCCGGACTGTCCCTTGTTGCAGAGTCCGGCTCATCTTGGGGCCACCGCAAGCCACATCCTTAGTTGTTTCTGCACTGGTGGCAGTTGTCCTCATCTGGGTCCCAAGAGCCCTGTTCCAAAACGTTCTCCAGACTTTCCCAGATGGGCATCAGGGCGTCGTCCCTGGGACTGGCTGCCCAGCCCCAAGCTAGCCTGTCCGCCTCCCCCTTTGTCCCTGGCCTGTGGGCAGAGTGGACCCCGCAGGCCCCCTTCTCCTGACCCCCAGCTCTCAGCTCCTGCCTGCCCCCGGGGACCCCTAAACCTGGCATCACCGATGCGCTGCCCACAGGCTTGTGCCCTGGTTTGACCTGGCTTTGGCGTAAGGAATGTGGGATGAACAGCCCGGAGGGTCTCTGCGGGGAAGGTCACTCCTGCCTCAGGAGACCGCAGGGTGGGTGGCCACGAGTCACCCCCTGCGGGTTCCGAGGTCTCCGCCCGTGGCGGCGTCAGCCCAGTGAAGGGGGTGGACGTGCCCATGCCGAGCGTTTCCTCCGAGCCCAGCGTGTGGGTCAGAGCATCATGGTCGCATGTGCCCCCCATGCGGTGCCCGTCTGGGTCTGAGCGGTGGCTCCCGGTGGGGCCGTTTTCACTTGCGTTGTCTTCTCCGGGGGCACGGGCCCTGTGGTATCAGACCCCCACCCTGAGACGCTCTTCACTCGCTGCCGGAAACTGGGGGTGGGGGGGCGTTGGGCCCCCGTGCCCCTGCCATACCTCGGGGAGGGTCTCTTGGAGGACAGGGAGTGGGGGTGGGGGGCTTAGCTCCTGGCAGAGGGGTGAGGCCCGGGCACCTTCGCTCCTCCTCTCCCAGGGCGCCCCCTGGAGGGGCCCAGGCCACGGCTCCATCGGCGTCCCTGATGGAGCCCCCGATGGAGCACGGGAGCGTTGGGGCTGCGTCTCGGTGGTCTGCAAGCCCTTCTGGGAAATCTCTTTAGCCCCAAAATGCGGATTTTTAAAATGGGATTATAATGTTGCTATACATTATAATTACATGTTGGGATTCGGCAATTATGCACATTTCAGTAATTATGTGATTAGCAATAATTACATTAGCTATGTAAATATACAATAGTCAGCCGACGGGGCTGCGTCTCCATCACGTAAACGGGGGCCGCGAGCCCACCCTACACTGCCCGCAGGGGGGCCGAGCCGGAAGCGGCGGGCTAGGGTCCGGGTGCAGGGGTGGGGTGGGGGGGGTCTGCCGAGGGCACGTCGGGTCTCCTCTCGGGGCCAAGGTCGTTCCGTCCGGTAGCGCTGCCGGGTCACCGTGTCCTTCCTGTGTCCCCCCCACATGCCCCCACGCATGGCCAGGGCTGCAGACATCCCTGGACGGGGCGGACAGGGCCCCTGTCACCCTGCAGGGGGCAGGGGACGGCGGGGAAGCGCCCGGGACGGGGGTTTCAGCTGGACCCTGCGGGGTGGGAGGGAGAGAGTCTGTGGTGGGGAGGGGTGCGTAGGGTCACCATGTGTCCACGGGAAGGAGCTGGGAACCTGTTCGAGCGCTCGTAGGACGTGCCGTGACCCAGGGGGTGCGACCTGGGGCGTCCCGGCTGCCCCCAGACTCGGCCCCACGCTGCGGTTCTCAGCGGTCCTCACTGCCATATGTCCCTTGGCCGTGGCACCCACTGAGGAGGCCTGACGGGGTCCCAGCTGGGCCCTGGACGCCGGCGCTGGCCTGCACGACCGCCAGCTCTGGGCTCCTGCTGGGCCGGCATTGGCCGCCCTGTGGCCACAGCTTGGGGCTGGGGGCCAGACCCGCACATGGCCCTCGGAGCTGTCTCTGGGGGTCGCACATAGTGTGCGGAGTCGCCTGGTATGGGTGCCTCTGGGACCAAGCACGGGGCAGTAAGGGACAGGAGCCCGAGCCCCCTCGGAGGGGGGAGAAAGAGGTTCCAGGTGCGCCCGGCGGCTCCCCTGACTCCCAGGCCCTCGTCTCCAGTGGCCGGGAGTGGACCAGGTCCCCAGGCACGAGCCCACCGTCTGTCCCACCTTCAGCCTCTCTGTGGAAGTTCCGGTGTTTCTGTTAGGTGGAATTTAAGGTGACCTCAGAGACAGGTGGGGGCTGTGCGGCCAGGGCTGCCCCTTGTCCTTTGGGGTCACGACCAACTCAGTGCTGGGGGCTCCACCTGGCAGGGCCCAGTCGTGCAGAGGCTCAAGGCTAGACCCTCTGTGTGAGGAATTGTGTCCTGACCCCTGACATCGGGGTTAGAGCACTCCACCCCTTGGATGGACTCAGACACACACACACACACACACACACACCCCTGACATCAGGGTTAGAGCACTCCACCCCTTGGATGGACACACACACACACACACACCCCTGACATCGGGGTTAGAGCACTCCACCCCTTGGATGGACACACACACACACACACACACACACACACACACACACACACCCTGAGGAGCCTGCAGCCACCTGCTGTCCTGAGTGGCAGCACCTGGTCACATACACACACACACACACCCCTGCGGAACCTGCAACCATCGCCACCTGCTGTTCTGAGTGTCAGCATCTGGTGCCCGCAGCAAGGCGTCCCTTTCAGGTGTTGTCCCCAGTCCGGGGGGGGGGGGGGGGGGGTCCCTGAGAGGCTGGAACCAGTCCGGCCTCACACGTCCCCAGCTGGAAGTCAGGGATCCGCTTGGGTTCGAGCAGGGAGACTCCCGGAGCCAGGCTGGAGCCAGGCCTGAGCCTTGGCCTGGCAGTGTCCACACACAGACCCGACCCATTCTCTGGCCCAGAACTGTGCATGGGGGCGGGGGGGGGGGGAACACTTGGCTCCGTCCCGCCTCTTAGCTCGCTCCGAGCCTGTCGCTGGATTAACGCTCATCAGGGCGGATTAGGATGGAATTGACCTAAAAGCCCTTTCCCTCCCTCCCCTCCTCCCGTTACTCTTGACGGAGACCCCCCCTCCTGGGGGGGCTGCGGCGGGGGCCTGGGTGCCCCACCACGGGGCCTCCCCCCCCCCATGTCACGTGGCACAAAGCCACGGGCACCGACTTAGCTCTTAATCCGCTCGCGCGCCAGCCGCTTCCTTCCCGGGGCTGCTGCTGTGGGCCGAGCCTGCTAGGGTTTCGGGGATGAATAATTCAGCCGGACTCTGAAACAGAAGCGCCGGCCGGGTCCCCTGCCGTCCGGGAGACGTCACCCAGACCGGAGCCGCGTCCCGATGCCGGTGCCCAGCAGGTACGGGCCGCTCGGGCGCTCTCAGAGCTGGGACGCGGCCGGCTGGCTCGAGGGCCCCTGGGCAGTCCCGGAGCCCGGGCCTGCGGGCAGGAGGAGCTCGCTGACCGATGGCGACGTCTGGGAGGAGCTGCAGGACCCGGCGCCGCCCTTCCCGCCGGAGGCCTGGTACCCGGAGGCCGGGAGGAAGCGCTCGGCGCCCGACTTCGCCCTATACGGCAGCCGCCACGCGGTGATGTCCACGTACAGCCCCCCGCGCCCACCCGCAGCCGGCCGGGGACCCGGCGAGCCCCCCCATCCTCGGGACCTTGGCAGAACCCGGCCCCCCGCGGGGTACGGGTTGCTTAGTAGCGGCCTGGCGTGGGGCGATGGCCCGCGGGACACGGGACACCTGCACCCGGGCCCTGGGGCGGACGGCTTCCCCCCGGGCCCACGGACACCGAGCCGGACCCCCGTGGCCCCGCGCTACCCGGGGGAGCCGCCCTTCTACGGTGACGCGGACCCCAGCAGGCCCGCGGCCCCGACCTGTCTGATCTCCGGGAACGGCGAGCCCAGCCCGCCGGCCACGCTGCCCGCCTTCCTGACCCTGCTGCGGAGCGAGGGGCTGGCCGAGCCCACCCTGGGCGCCCTCCTGCAACAGGGGTTCGACTGCCCGGCTGCCCTGGCCGCCCTGGAGGACGCGGACATCAAGTGTGTGGCCCCCAACCTGGGCCAGGCGCGTATCCTGGGCCGCCTGGCCAGTAGCTTTCGGCAGGGCCGGGCGGGGCCCCCACCCCGGGCCCACTCGGCCAGCCTGGGCGCCTCGGGGCCGCCACCCCAGCCCGGGTCCCCCCGGCCCGCGGGCCCCGCTCGGCGCCCCGCCAGCGCCCCGTCCCAGAACGCCCTGGACACGGCGGGCCCCTACCCCCGGCCCCCACTTCCCCTCCGGCTCCGGGTACGGCTCTCCAGCCCCCTGCGCTCTCACAGCCCGGCCGGGCCCCCCCTGCCCGCCGCAGGCTGGGGTGGCCTTGACGACGGCGGGGCCCCCCGGACCCCGGATCCCCGGACCCCGGACCGCCTACTCCACCGCGTACACGGTGCCCATGGAGCTGCTCAAGCGAGAACGCAGTGCGGCCGCCTCGCCCCTGGCCAGCGCCCACGGGGGCCCCCTGGAGCTGCCCCAGGCGCCGCCGGCCGGCCCGGGCCTGCACTCGCCGCACTGGCCCTACCAGAAGGTGGTCCGGCGCACCGGCGCGCCCATCATCGTGTCCACCACGCTGGTTCCGGAACCAAGTAATCACTCTGCCCCACCCACACCGCCTCCTCCAGGCAGGCCTCAGCCGGGGGTGGCGTGGGGTGGCCTCTATTCCCCGGGGCCTCCACGCGGCCAGGCGCTGCGCAGGCCGTGGTGTGGATGGGAAAGGCCAGGCCAGGGTCAACTGCTGGGCCCCCGGCTCCAGCCCCTGTGGAGGTCGGGACCCCCGGAAGAGCCGTGGGAGGCTGTCAAGTGCTTGGCTGACCTGTGTTTTCTCCTCCCGCTGCCCAAACTTCAGGCCCGTTTCCCCGGGATAAGGAGCCGCGCTGGGGGTGACAGAGAGGGTCCCCGGCCTTGCGGGAAGGGTCCCCTTCGCGCCAAGGGTCCCCTTCACACCCGTGCATTTGGCAAGTTCCCGGGCCTGGTCACTGGGCTCCTCCAGGCCGAGGAGTCTATTGTGGGAACAGCCAGGCCCGCGGTTCCGTTTCCTGCCTGGCCTTCGGTTTGGTTTGGTTCTACCGCGGGTGGGTCAGGGTTCTCTTTGTTCGATTTTTTTTTTCCTCTCTCTCTCTTCACCTTATCCCCCTCCTAATCAGCGTGCGACGACGTCAGATCATTTTTCCGAGGGCCGCGCTCTGCCCCCCCCCCCCAACATTCTTTCTCTGCAACCAACTAATTTGCATGGCGGTGACATTCGTTGCTCAAGTAATTTCATCTGATAATGGCCAGGCTTGCAAAGCGGATCCGAAAACATATTCCTTAATTATGCGTTGCTAGGCGACGGGAGGGTTTGGTCATAATCACGGAAAGATTAGCCCTGCAGAGCCGCCTCGGAGGGAGGCGGCAGAAGCGCCCGGTCTCTCTTCGCCCTCTGTTTGTTTTGCCGCCTCGTACCCCAAACAGCCGCTGCGATCCGGGCAGGGGGGGACGGAGCTCCGTGGGGGCTGTGTGGAGCGAAGGTCGACCCACCGCTCGGCAGCCTTGAGGGATCCCGGTTTCTGCGTGGCCGGCATGGAGGCCGCCTTCCTGCCCTTCTGGTACCTTCTGGCTGCCACGAGAACACCCTCCCCTGAGTGGTGGGTGGCACCGGGCCAGCCCGGGCCCCTGGAGCGCCCCGTCCGTGTTGGCAGGCCTTTGGTGTGTGGACTGAGACCCAGAGTCCCAGGCCCGGGGGGTCTTCTAGTCGGTGTCCTTCAAGTGACCATTCCGATTGCCTGGGCCCTGTGGGCGTCACCGCGTGGGCTGTCCCCTCCCTGGCCCCCCGAGTTCCTCCCGGCAGTGGGAGAGAGCCACGCCTGCGTGTGTACGTGGAGGCCACCGTGTTGCTCGTCTCCTGCATTGGCGGTTTGTCCCTCCGCCTCTCCGCGCAGGCGCTGGGGGTGGACACTGGACACTCCTGTCGGGGGGGAGGGGGTGGGTACAAGGACTCCTGCTGGGTCCCGGGGTGCATGCACCGTGACAGGGTGACCCTGCCCTCCCCACGTCCCACAGTGCGGCAGCTGGCCAGGCTTAGTGGCCAAGCCCACAGGGACAGCCATGCCCAACGGTGGACGACGAACTCGGGGCACGTGACCCCAGCTGAAAGGTCTCTCCAGTCCCCGAGCACATAGGGGGTGACCAAGCCACGGGAGGGGACGCAGAGTCGGCAGCCTTGCTGGGGGTGCGTGAGGCCCCTCCACACTGCCTAGGGCGGGGGAGGTGACCGCCACTGACCCTTCAAAGTTCATATCAGGTGACCGCCACTGACCCATCAAAATTTATATCAGTACACAAATCGTGGGCAGGAAGGGGGGGGTTGTGTGCTGGGTTGGAGCGTGTGTCCGGGCGGGGTGGCCAGAAGGACCCGCCTGGGTCGGGGTCGAACCCGGGACCACCGGGGGCAGCCGACTTGCCCTGTGTGCTATGTCCTGGGACTTGCTGGGTGCAGGACTGCCCTGGCCACAGCGGGGCCTTTTGGGGGCCCGGCCACGTCCCCACAAGGTGGTAGCCTTAGTACAGATGACCGAGACCTGGCATGAAGTCACCCGGCTGGCGGGGGCAGCGCCCCCAACATGTGAGGCCGCGGTTGGGTCCCACACACAGAGAAGGGAGTTGGGGTCCGCCGGCGGCTGTGCCTCCCCCAGGTTCCACGCTATACCCCCCACCCCCAGCCCCCCGGGTCTGAGTTTGTGTCCAGCTTCTAGAGAGCAGGTTGGCTGAGCCAGCCACGGTGGGGTGTGACGGGAAGGCTTCGGTGCCTGTGGCCGGTGCCTTTGGACTGTCCCCACCTCACTGTCCTTCCCTGGTGGCAGGGGTTTGTCCTGGTGGCCACTGTCCTGGCCGCTGGCAGCAGCTCGGTTCTGTCCTGGGTGGCCTCTGGGCTTCCGCCGTGCCTGCCAGCGGCTTGGCCAGCTGTCCCCGCCTCCTTGGTGGCCCGGGCCCATCGGCCAGCAGGACAGCGGTGGGGGTGGCCATCCGTGTCTGTGGGACCCTGTCCAGGCAGTGGCACCCGCACCCAGGAGGCAAGAGACTGGGACTCGAGCCCATAGGGCAGCTCGTCTCGCATGGTCTGGTCACTGCCCGCACCCCATCCCCCTTGGGAAACTGGGCAGCTGTGTCCATGCCCGAGGCCAGCCACACTTTTCTCCTGACCAGGCCCTCACGCACCGCAGCCCTGGGCAGCCTCGGGCGTCCCTCCCTCCTGGCATGTGGGGACGGCCGGGCCAGCTGTCAGGACTCTGGGAAGAGCCAGCAAGGCTGGCCTGGAGAACAGACGGGCACTTGGACCCGGGCCACAGGCTGAGGACTGATCACCCCCACCCGACTTTCCGTGTGGCCCGAGCTCTCGCGGGCTCTGTGGGGTTTGGCCCTCAGGCTTTGCGTGTGGGTGTGGGTGTAGGGTCTCAGTGGTGCCAGGGGTTGTGACCATCAGCCATGGGTCTGGGCTGGTGCTGGGCCAAGGACCTCCCAGCCTGCCAGGCATGTGCTGTCCCAACCAGGATGGTCTAAATGTGACCGATAAAGACCCATCGCTGACACGGCATCTGTGGGCCCAAAGAGGGGGCAGGGATCATTGGATCCCCCAGCACCTGGCATGGGCTCGAGCACCACCAGATGCGGCTAGAAGCCAGCACAGGGAGAAGGAAAGATGGCCCGACTCCCGTGTGGGAAGTGGGGTCCCCTCCTCCCTGGGCCTGCACCCCTGAGGAGGAGGGGAGAACGCTGTGGCACGGGTTCTGGGGGGTTGTTGAATTTAGGGAGCCACACACGGTTCCCAGGACTTGTTCCTGGTGGGTCTGGCCCATACAGGGTGCTGGGCTTTGAGCAAGGCCGATGCCTTCTTGCTGGTCCCCAGCCCCCCAGGGCACGGTCTTAATAGGATTCCCCGAGGCCGGGATCTCTGCCCCCACACTGGCTGCCAGACCACCAGGCACAGCAGAAAGCCACGTGGTGGTTCTGCCCTGACTCGTCTCTACGCCGGAGTCTCTGGGGTGGGGTGGGGTGGGGTGGGGGGCCTTTTCCGGGCTCTGCCACTTGGTCACTTTCTCATCTGGTGCTGGGGGCCCACAGGGACCCGGGCCGCCATCTGCCGGCCAGCCCAGAGCAGGACCACCCAAGCGGGGCCCGGGCCATTGCTAGGCAACCTGGAGCTGATGGACCGGGAAACGCCAGTTCCCTAGGGTTCAGGTCTGCGGGACGGGGCGCAGGAGCGTGTGGACAGAGCTGCTGGGGGCCGGTTTCTGCCGGGCAGCGGAGTCTGCGCGCGTGTCTGTGTCCCCAAGGCAGGGGGTGTCCCACCCAGGTACCCTGGACACCGCAGGCCTCCTATCCCCCGCCCCCCAAGTCCGCCAGCAGGGTCCTCACCGCTCTGCCGCCCTGCAGGTATCCGCCCCCAGATCATGAACGGGCCCCTGCACCCGCGGCCCCTGGTGGCCCTGCTGGACGGCCGGGACTGCACGGTGGAGATGCCCATCCTCAAGGACCTGGCCACCGTGGCCTTCTGCGACGCGCAGTCCACGCAGGAGATCCACGAGAAGGTGCGTGTGTGCCCCTCAGCGGCGTCCCACGCGCCCACCCCCACCAGGGGCCGGGTGGGCTGGGCCCCACGCACTGCTCTGCTCGCTCCCAGGTGCTCAACGAGGCGGTGGGCGCCATGATGTACCACACGATTGCGCTGACCAGGGAGGACCTGGAGAAGTTCAAGGCCCTACGTGTCATCGTGCGTATCGGCAGTGGTTACGACAACGTGGACATCAAGGCGGCAGGCGAGCTGGGTGAGCAGCGCAGGGGGGATGGGCACCGCGGGGGGAGGGCGGGGACCTGCCGGCTTCTTCTTCCCACGTGGGGGCCCCCAGAAGAGCCACTGCCGCCGTGCAGGAACCCCCAGACGGTGTCCCGGGGTCAGTAACGTCCTCCCGGGGCGTCCTGAGCTCATGCCCCCCTCCCGATCCCCCCGGGGGGCCGTGACGGGGGTGCCAGGCTCATCCCGGGGCTCCCCCGCCAACCGCCCACAGGCATCGCCGTGTGCAACATCCCGTCGGCGGCCGTGGAGGAGACGGCCGACTCCACCATCTGCCACGTCCTCAACCTTTACCGGCGCAACACGTGGCTGTACCAGGCGCTGCGGGAGGGCACACGTGTCCAGAGCGTGGAGCAGATCCGGGACGTGGCCTCGGGCGCGGCGCGCATCCGCGGGGAGACGCTGGGCCTCATCGGCTTCGGTAGGTGGCCCCCGGGGGGATGGTGGGTGGCCCAGGCCGCTTCCAGAGAGGGCTTGTGCGGGTGCCGGCCTGGAAGCCAGCAGAGCGCCTCAGTTTCCCCGTCCGTCGGGTGCAGGAGAAACAGGGCAGGAGGCCACGCACGGTGCCGCTGCCCCTTGGCCCCTTCCTTCCACACTGCCCATGGGCCACCCGTGTCGATGGGTGTGGCTGCAGCGCCCCCTGCTGGTGCCTGCAGCTTCTGGCGCCGGGGACGGGCCCTTCTGGGCTTTCCTGGGGCCTCTGAGGGTGGTCGGGCCAGGGCAGTTGTTCTCAGGCCTCGAATGCAGCCCTCACCGTCCCCCACCCTGGGTTTGGGGGTGCAGTCGGTGGTCAGGGGACGGAGATTTCTGCAGGGAAGTCAGCCGACAGGAATAGAATTTAACACTTAGAAATGGCCCAGATGGGTTCTCCTGCTGCCCCCCACCGCCGTGTTTCGGGCCCAAGAACTGGGCCTGGGGTCCCCTGGGACTATCCAGGAAGTGTCCCAGTGAGAGAATCCAGGCCCTGGGGGGCCCCCCGGTCGGGGGTGTATGTATGGGGAAGGAGTTGTGGGCTGGCCCTTCTGGAGGGGACAGTCCCCAGACCCCACCTGGTCCCACCCACCCCTTGTGGGCTTCCAGCAGCTCTGGCCTCGGGACCCAGGAGGAGGCATGATGCCACCCCGGGACCGTTGGCCGCCCGCTCTCAGGACTGGCCAGTGGGCACCCGGGGCGGCCCCCTGGGGGAAGGACTGTGGAGAAACACCGTGGGGCAGCCCGGAAGGGCCACCCACCCCGGCAGCCTCGGGCCGTGGCCACGCTCACCGGACGCTCTCTCTCCGCACAGGTCGCACGGGGCAGGCGGTCGCTGTTCGAGCCAAGGCCTTTGGATTCAGCGTCGTGTTTTATGACCCCTACTTGCAGGACGGGATTGAGCGGTCCCTGGGCGTGCAGCGCGTCTACACCCTGCAGGACTTGCTGTATCAGAGCGACTGCGTGTCCCTGCACTGTAACCTCAACGAGCATAACCACCACCTCATCAACGACTTTACCATCAAGCAGGTAACGGCCGGGGGCGGGGGGCAGGGGAGCGGCCCACACTGGGCAGAGGAAGAGACCCCGCAGGCACCTGACCGGCCTCTCTCTGTCCCCGCAGATGAGACAAGGGGCGTTCCTGGTGAACGCGGCCCGCGGCGGCCTGGTGGACGAGAAAGCCTTAGCCCAAGCCCTCAAGGAGGGCAGGATACGAGGGGCTGCCCTCGACGTGCACGAGTCGGAGCCTTTCAGGTGGGTCGGCGCGGAGACCGGGCCACGGGGGCAAGTCCCCAGAGGCTGTCAGAGCGGTCAGGTGCTGGAGGCTGTGGTCGGCGGGCCCGCCCTGAGCGGCGCTGCCTGGCGTCCACTCACTTCCGTGGCTTCTTCCCTCCCCAGCTTTGCTCAGGGTCCCCTGAAAGATGCCCCCAATCTCATCTGCACGCCCCACACGGCCTGGTACAGCGAGCAGGCGTCCCTGGAGATGCGGGAGGCGGCCGCCACCGAGATCCGCCGGGCCATCACCGGTGAGCCTCCCTCTCCCCCTCCCCCACCATGGCCAAGCGTTGCTGGAGTGCAGGGTGGGGCCCCGGGTAGCTGCGCTCGGTGAGGGGAGATGCCCCCACCCCGATCACCTGCTGTGGCCACTGTGTGCAAGTGACCCCCCCGTTTCCTCTCGCTCCAGGCCGCATCCCGGAAAGCTTAAGGAACTGTGTGAACAAGGAATTCTTCGTCACGACAGCGCCCTGGTCGGTCCTAGACCAGCAGGCCATCCACCCCGAGCTCAATGGTGCCACTTACAGGTGAGCGCGTGCCTGCCTTTCTGGGGACACGGGTCTGAGCACTGGTCAAGGACTCAACCATTGTGTCCCTACGGCCGTCAAGGGCCCCGGGCAGTGATGTGGCACGAGTGAGGACCCCTTCAGCGGCCTTCCTTCCCGCCTTGCAGGGAGGTCGGCCTCCCACAGAGCAGGGTCGGTCCACGACAGGCCCGCTCTGGGCCCCGGGTGCCAACAGCTCTTGCCACTCCCAGCCTTCAGAGGGGCCCTGTGGCCCTCACGACCCCCAGGCTCCCACATTCCGAGCACCACAGGCCTGTTCTCCTCAGGCCCTTGGCAAAGCAACGGGGCACCGCCCCCATCACCCGCGAAGGTCTCGCGTGTCCTTGCCGAGGGGCCAGGGTTGGGATGTGCCCGTGTCCGGGTTCCTCCTGCCGGCGTGGCTGAGCCGGGTAGCTCCTTTTGCAGGAAGCGCCTGTTCGTGTTGGGGCCTCTCGCAGGCGTTTTCTCGGGGGGGACTCACCCGCCCTTCCGTGTTCTCCGCAGATACCCCCCGGGTATCGTGGGCGTGGCCCCGGGGGGACTCCCCGCCGCCATGGAAGCCATCATCCCCGGCGGCATCCCGGTGACCCACAGCCTGCCCACCGTGGCACACCCGTCCCAAGCGCCCTCTCCCAATCAGCCCACGAAACACGGGGACAGTCGAGAGCACCCCAACGAGCAATAGCAGAGTGACGCGCGGGAACCACTCGCGAGCCTGGGACCAAGAGGCGCCGGAGGTGAACTGAGATGGAACGTGTCGTCGGGCTTCGGCCCGCGCCTGCAGCGTGGGCCGAGCCGAGCCTCGGGCGTGGCCGGGAGCGCCCCCTTCTGTTGTTGTGTGTTAAGTTTCTCATCTGTGCATCACGTCGCCGAGAGTGAATCGATCCACCCTCCCTCCCCTTCCCCAGCCGCCCCGGGTGAGCACCCACCGCAGGGCTGCCGCATCTGCGTCCGAGCGCGTGTCGCATCAGGCGTCCCCGATGGAGGAAGGAAACCTGCTCCGGAGTGGACACCCCCCCCCCCGCCACCGAGACTCTAGTCCCTGGGTCCACGGGGCCTGGTCCGCCCTTCCTGTGAAAGGGAAGGTGAAATCACTACAAAACGGGGAGCAGACGGTCTCCCGCGCATCTCCCGGGAACTGCGGGCGGGGCGGGCGAGTTGGTCGCGAGCGCAGTTACACCCTCTGATGATGCAAAAAAAAAAAGAAAAAAAAAGAAAAAAGCAAAAAGAAAAAAAAAGTATTAAGTTTCACAAGCTGTTTGTACTCAAATATATTTTCTCAGTTTCAGATCCTCAGCTATTTTATTGAGTGGAAAGTCTTGAGCTGAAATAGTTCAAGAATAATGTTGCATTTCCTTATGTCTCAGGAAACACTTTTTATGGTAACTTGTCAGATTGTCTATGAACAAACCCACTTTTTTAGACATTGATAAAGTCTTCTTTTCTTCACGTGCTATTTTATACAAGAACACTTCAGGTGTGTAGATGTGACTGATTTTAACAAATCCTATTAGATTTGTATCAACTAGTTACATGTTATATTCATAGTCTTTTGTGAATCATCGCCTTTTTGTTTAAAAGATGGCCTATTTTGAGCCTTTGTATAGGTACATTCCTGTTTTTGTGACAAAAAAAAAAACCCTTTCAAACTGTCCCAAACAGAAATATAATGGCTATCAGAACTGTTTTGTTTTAGTGTGAGTTACCGTTACTGTATTTGTTTATTGTAAAGGTGGACATTTAGCGTTCAGTGCAGTTTTCAATAAAAAGTAATGATAAAATTCGTTAAGTTCCGAAATTTTAGTACGTGTCACCAGTGTGAAAGGACTCTCCTTAAGGGCTGGAGAGTCGGGGGTGGGGGTGGGGGGAGGGCTTGCTGGGCACGCGGCAGGCCAGGTAAGTCCCGAGACAGCTGGAGACTGGCCTCGTTTCCAGGGCTGAACTCACAGCTTTTCTGCAAGCAGACCCGGTACCGTGGACAAGCCCGTCGGACAGGGCTCTATTCCCCGAGTCCTCACAGTGCCTCTTTCCCGGGTCAATGAAAGCCATCATTCTCCTCAAGATAACAACAGTGGGTTGCAATGGTAGAATCACGGACTCTAGGGACTGGAGCAGGTGAGGTGCATGTCTTGGGCACAGCTGACCTGGGTTCAATCCCCGACACCCCATATGGTCCCCATGCATCACAGGAGTGAGCCCTGGGTGGCCCAAAAAAGGAAAAAAAAAATTGATTCTGATTTGACCCCAGCAGCCCATGAGGCTTCTCCGACAGCGTCAAGGACCCACTATGTGCTGTGTCCATCACCCGGCTCTGGGCCTGCCCCGCCCCCCCCCCCCCCCCCCCATGCCAGAGGGAACAGCAGGCCCTACTGCGTGGGGAGCAGAAGCCTGGGATTTTAATTAGAACCAAAGCACCACACTCGGCTCCCTAGAAAAGCGCGCCGTCTGCCCACATGGCCCAGGGTCGACCCAAAGACATTCGGGTCTGTCCCTGGACACAAGGACTCTGCTACTAAAAGTGCCGCGTTCTCCTTGGGCCAGAGTCGTGGCTGTGTAGGCCTCAGCGTCACTAACCGGCATGAACTCACTGGAGGTTTGGCCTTCGGCTGAGGCCAGGACACGGGAGGAGACGGTCACCCAGGAGACCAGAGTGCATGCAGCCTGGCCTTCGAGCAGCGCTGACTGACCGCAGTGCAGCGAGCGACTCCATGCCTGCACCCCTCCCCACACAGTGCTCTCAAAGAGGGTGGTTTGTGCGTACTGCCGAGGGGCAGGATCTCTGCTTCTCCGGCCGCCTCTCCAGTGGGAGACCAGACCGAGACCTCCTCAGACCCCCCCACTGCTCTGGCCTCGGCGACCTGACTGAGACCACAGCGGGCCGGGGCCGTCAGAGAGAGACGGCTCTCGGCAGTCCGGCCCCGGCCACGGAAAATGCGCTTGTGTGGGATCGACTCGGCGCAACCGAGGCTCCGTCCCGGGAATGCCTTTGACGAGTGTTCGGAGGGAGAAAGAAAGAAAAGACGTGACACCTGGTGGGTATTTTTCTATTTTTAGTATTCCAGCATTAAAACTGAGGTTGTGCACAGTTCAATACCATCTAAACAGAACTCAGGAGAAAACAAGAAGCAAATATTTTAAAAGGTTTCACAGCCTTTTCACCCAAGGGAAGGAGAAGCGCGTGTGTGGACGGACCCACCATGTACACACACCGGGGCGGTCCCCAGATTCCTCGCCACGCGGTTAATGGTCTACAAAGTGCTTATCAGGACACGGAGTCTCTGTGTTCCTGAGAGAGGTCGGAAATTTTTACCCAGTATTCAATTTAAACCTGAAGTGGTCAAATAATACTTCTTGATAGCAAGACTTCCTTTCTACCCAACTTGAAATAAGATGGCCACAGGCAGCCGACATGCAGAAATTCTCAGTTGCTCGCTGAGGAACTCACACGACGCAATCACCACCCCGCTGCGATTTTAGAATCCTTATTCGTTGCGGAACGGATATTCCCAATTAGCGCAAGCAAAGGCATGCCTTTCTACCTTCAAGCAGAGGCGGTGAAATCCAGCAGGAACCCAGAGAGGCCCTCTGCCTGCCCAGTTGGGAATATGCCACCGTCGCTCGAGCCAGAGAGAAAGTTCCCACGATTCACCTCACGGGCGCAACCCCGGCTGGCATCCCGGGAGGGAAGAGTCAGACTGACCGCCGCCCCGTCGGGCAGAGTCCTCTGCAAGGGCTCTCTTCCCAACAAACGAATATCTAAATACTGAAAGGGGGGCGTTGTCAGAAAACTCGAAAAAAGTAGTAGTAGAAACCAAAACCCTTTACAAATAAGGGAAACAACATCTATGAAGCTCACTCAAAAAAAAAGGAAAAAAAAAAATCTTGCCTTGCAATTTGTTCCTTCAAGATTGGATTTTATTGGGCACAACAGGAACGAAATCATTAATAAAATAAAAAGCTTGTCGTTCATTTACGGTTTGCTGTGAATAATTTAGTCTCTAACGAGCTCTAGTGAGACTGCACGGGAAATGGGTCTTTGTGGTGGGAGCAGAGAGCCAGGTTCTGCTTGAAAGGTCTCGGAGGAGCCAGGAGCCACGAGCCACCTGCCATGTGCTCTGGTAGGTGCCATGCTGGGAAACTTCTCAGGAATATGAAGATGCTGGTACAACGTCTCCTATCACACAACTTCCTACACAACCACATGCGTTACTTTATAGACAGATTTACAATGTGAAAGGGGAAGTTCTGTCTTCGTGTTTCACAAACGAGTCCGAGCCGGCCGTCTGGCGTCCGGCCGGCCGCGGGTGGGGAGGCCCCGGGGAGGCCCCCGGGCCGCCCCGCCCCGCCCCGCCCCGGCCGGTCTGCTCCTTGCGGCCGGCCAGGCGCTCTGCCCGGGAGCCCGCACACCCGGCTCCGGAGCGCCCGTCCCTCGGTCTTCGGCCCCGGCTCTCACTCGTCCTCGTCGTCTTCGTCCTCCTCCCCGTCGGACAGGGACGTGCAGGGCCGGATCTGCCGGTAGCGGTCGAGCCACTTCTCCACCATCTGCGTGACCAGCGGGTGGTTGCGCCGCCGCGAGCTCTTCTGCATGGCCACCAGCACGCCGCCCTCGGTCACGCAGCAGTCCAGCCACTCCCGGAGGAGCTTCTCCTGCTGCTCCTCGTTGCCGAGCTGCGGGGGCCGGGCGGGGGGAGGGGAGACGCGCGGGTCAGTGGAGGGAAGAAGCCGCCCGAGGCCGGAGGGGCCCCGAGAGGGCCGAAGCTGCCCCGGCCTGCGACGCCAGACCCCCGCCCAGGAGGAGGGAAGGACGAAACTAAGCACCTGGCCGGTGACCTGCGCCGAGCAAAGGCCAGAGAAGGACAGTCGCGGCTCCCGAACACGAGGGAAGCCACGCCCGCCCCCCCCCCCCCAGAAGGTCAAACGCTGCGGCCCTTCTCGGAGCACAAGCCCCGTGCCCGCGCACTACCCAGCACCCGAGGGCGGCTTGCTCTCCTCTGCCGTGACCTCACACCAACATCCCAAGTGCGGTGTAGGAAAGGTGGCTCCTGGGGGCTGGAGCGACGGCACAGCCGGTGAGGGCACTGGCCTTGCGAGCAGCGGACCCCGGTTCAACCCACCGCATCCCTTACGGTCCCCCGAGCACCGCCAGGGGTAATTCCCGAGTGCAGAGCCAGGAGGAAGCCGTGGGCTGTGCATCGCCGGGTGTGACCCCAAAAGCCAAGAAAACTAAATAAATAAAAAGAAGAAGGAAAAAGTGGCTCCTAACTTGCTCTGACCAGGACTGAGCGGACGTGGCACGGGGCCCTCACCTCCTGCGCAGAAAGGAAGTGCACGTGGAGCAGCTTCCTCTCGCTGTCCACCAGAGGCAGGAACGTGATGGTGACGTCGTCGTCCGTGTCCAGGTTAGCACCAGCGCCCCGGCCGCCGTAGCCGTCATTTTCCATGGCGACCAGGGCGGAGAAGTGGCCCCTCGTATAGCCCAGAGCAATCGGACTTTTCCAACAGAAACTCTGTTCCCACAACAAAGGCAGATAAACACCTGGGAGAAGGGCAGAGAACCACAACTGAGATCTCCAGCGACGCCCACCGCCTCGGCACGAGCGCGCAGGACTTCCAGCGCACTCCGGATCCACAGCTTACCTTGAAACCGAGTGTATCCTAAAGTTTCTCCCCGGAAACTCTTGTAGTATTTGACCCCATAAACTATGATTGGTCGCCTAAGAATATGCGCGAGGACAAAAATGTGCGTCTGCTCCAAGCTCGCTCCAGGCTGTAGAAGACAAAAAAGCGATTTCGCTCTTTAAAACGCTTTCTCGGGGCCGGAGTGACAGCGCAGTGGGTGGGGGTTTGCCTTGCACGCGGCTGACCCGGGTCCGATTCCCAGCATCCCACATGGTCCCCCGAGAACAGCCAGGCGGAATTCCTGAGTGCGTGAGCCAGGAGGAATCCCTGTGCATCGCCGGGTGTGACCCAAAAAGCCAAACGGAAAAAAAAACAAAAAACAACCATTTTCTCGTGTCTGAGGCCCTGGTGGAAAGAGCAGCTCGCTCTTCGTGCGCTCCCCTTCCGCACTAACCAGCGCCAGGCTAAAGCAACAACTGCCTCCCGAGACGCGGGGTCCCTGTCAGGGATGGGCTCAGCAGGCACACAGATACCACCGTCCCAACTCGAGAACTGAAGAGACGGGAATGACTTCTGAGCAGGAGAACGAGACAGCAGAGGGCGTCGGCCTTCCAGACTCGCCTTCCGGCTGAGTTACTCGTAAAAAGATGCTCCCGGGGCTGGAGCAATAGCACAGCGGGGAGGGCGTTTGCCTTGCACGCGGCCGACCCAGGTTCGATCCCCAGCATCCCATAGGGTCCCCCGAGCACCGCCAGGAGTGATTCCTGAGTACAAAGCCAGGAGTAACTCCTGTGCATCGCTGGGTGTGACCCAAAAACCAAAAAAAAAAGATGCTCCCAAGGTGTGTCCTTTCTGTGAGAGCGCTGTCCCTCCATGTGCACCACCGCAGATGGGACGCGCTGGCCTCCCTACGACCGGCCCCCCTCTGTGGGAATGACGTGTGTTTGCTAAGGAGCCCCACGTCTGATGTGCTGACACCGAGAGCTTCGAGGGGGCAGCCACAGGGCTCCTTCCTCGAAAGGCTCACTCCCAAGACCGCCAGGAACCCTCCGACCCACGGCTCTGCTCCTGATTTGTGTCACGTGACAACAAACCCGTGGGAGAAAGCCAAGGCTGGTCGTCCCCGGGGGGCCCTGCAGGACTCCACGACAAAGGAAGGGACCGGGGTCACTCTGGAGGGGGCGCGAGAGGCCGGAGCCAGCTTCTCTCGGAAGGCGCGTCTGGGAGACAAAACTGTCCACCGCGGACTCATCACGGAACACAGCCTGTCTCTGCCCCTTTCTGGCCCCAGGAGTCCCCCGGGGTCACCAGCAGACGACGGCGCTCACCTGACTGGCGAGGGAGAGGATGAACGCCCAGTCTTCCTGCCACTGCTCCTCTCGGAGAGAGAAATGTAAACCGAAGCTCTGAGAATACCACGATTCCCAATCTTTCCAACGCGTGTAAAACCTGAGAAAAGGAAAACAGACCTCAGGGAACAGTGAACGGCAACTTGATCCTGTACTCAGTGAAGTCTGAAGGAGTTCGTGGGCAGATTAGTCTTTTCGGACAAAAAAGGTCTCCGCGCTGGGCCACAGCGATAGTATGACAGGGAGGGTGTTTGCCTCAAATGTGGCCGACCTGGGTTCGATCCCCAGCACTCCGTCTGGCCCCCGGAGCCCCTCCAGCAGTGATCCCCGAGCACAGAGCCAGGAGTCAGCCCTGAACACCTTCGGCTATGGCCCTAGAATCAAACTCACTAATGAGCCACCAACTATCAACAGACTGGACGCGACCCATGTGTTCATCACAATATCCAAATCACTTCCTTCAGGTTACTTTCATTATATACATTATCTGATCATCAAATATAAAGCATCACTGCAACAAAAACCATTCTTAATATGCAACACTTCTAGGGGTCTCACACATGGCAGAGTCCTCACCCCCAGTTTCCAGGCAACCCCCAAGCAGACTGGGAATAGTCCCAGGTCCTCTGCACTCCCAAGGAAGGATGTGATGTGTGTGTGTGTGTGTCTCTGAGTTGGGGGTGGTATGTGTGTGTGGGGGGGGTATGGGTGTGGGTGTTGGGGGGAGGGAGAAGCTGATAAACAGAAAACGTTAATTAGGAGCCTTGCCCAGCGGTGCTCAGGGGTTCCTCCTGGCTCTGCACTCAGGAATCCCTCCTCATGGTGCCCAGGGGACATACGGGGTCCCAATGACCAAACCGGGGTTGGTCACCTGCAAGGCAAACGCCCCACCCCCTGTACCATCACTCCAGCCTCAATTTAAAACTTCTTGGTGCCTGAAATGAACGAGTCTGTCAAAAATGAAACGGTGAATGCACTGAGAACTCCTTGGGGATAAGTAAGTTCAGGAACAGAGACTGGGTGTTTTTAGCTTGACGAGTAAGTACGGTGCAGGGAGTGGAGATACAGTAGAGTTCGGACAGTGTTTGCCTTCCACACGGCCAACCTAAGTTCCAACCCCGGTGTCAGATACGGAGTGATCACGGAGCACAGCCCGAGAGCGGGCGGGGGGTGGGGAGGAATCATCTAGAAAACATAAACACCATGCAAGGAGACACACACTCCTGATTTCAAAGCCTGACACTGTAAGAGACACTCAAGACAGTCAAGGGGAAACGGCAACCTGGAGAAAAACAAAACAGGACTTTTGCTGTCCAAGAATTTCTGCACGTCCCAACACAATGGAAACAAGTCTTTTCAACACACGGCATGTGGACGACTCAATCACATGCCGACATGCAGAATATGTCTGTTTGTTGTTTTTGCCATGGCCTCTGGGACCACGCCCAGTTAATGCTCAGGGCTCACTCCTGGCTCTGGACTCAGGAATCACGCCTGGTGGTACGAGGACCGGGTGGGAGGCCGTGATCAAACCCGGCTCAGCCGTTGTAAGGCAAACGCCCTCCCTGCTCCGCACCATTGCTCCGGGCCACTTGTTTCATTTTTAAGACCAACCTGGAGGTGCTTAGGAACGACTCCAAGTTCTGTGCTCAGGGCTCACGCCTTGCTCTGTGCTCCGGAGACGGTATGCAGTGACTGGGAGAAACCAGGGCCAGCCCCTGGCATGCAGGTACCTTAAAAGCCCTGGACGCTCTCCGGACCGTGATTTTAGATCTTTATCCCACAGCTAAATAAAACTTAGTTTAAAATGAGTCCGACTACCTGAAATGTGAACTTGAAAGCTAAAAAATTCCAAAGGAAAATATGAAGTAAAACTTCAAAACGGGCAAATGTTAAGTAGCAAAAGACGGAAATGAAGGAGCCGGCAAGCAAGAGCAGATGGGAATGCAAGTTGAGGCAGGACGCCCTAAGCACCACGATGAAACGCACAGGTCAGAGTGCAAAGAAGGCCCCTGGCAAGTTACTGGGCTGGACACGGCCTAGGGTAAAACCCGAGGCACGAAGGAACAGTAACAGGAACTTCCAAATTAAAAAAAAAAAAGGGAACAGAGATGGGGGGAAAAAAAACAGAAAACAAAGTCCAATAACTAAGAGACAACTACAAATAACTTTTAAAATAATAATGGGCTGGGGCTGGAGCGATAGCACAGCGGGGAGGGCGTCTGCCTTGCACGCAGCCAACATGGCCGACACAGGTTCGATTCCCAGCATCCCACATGGTCCCCCGAGCACCGCCAGGAGCAATTCCTGAGTGCATGAGCCAGGAGGAACCTCTGAGCATCGCCAGGTGTGACCCTAAGAGCAAAAATAAATAAATAAATAAAATAATAATGGAAGTCACAAAAAAAGGAACTAAATAATTTGGGGAAAAAAAGAATAAATTTGAAACAACAGTGACCCAGAACTTCACAAAACATCGGACACTACAGCAGTTTTGGGGAGCTCGAAGAGCACCAAGAAGAAAAACACACCAGAGGCTGGAGTGACAACACAGCGGGCAGGGCGTTTGCCTTGCACGCGGCCGACCTGGGTTCGATTCCCAGCGCCCCATACAGTCCCCCAAGCACTGCCAGGAGTAACTCCTGAGTACAGAGCCAGGGACCCAGAAGTAACCTCTGAGCATCGCCGGGTGTGACCCAAAACAGGAAGAAAAAAAAATCAAAAAGAGAAAAATCACCAGAAAAAGAAGAATGAAGACCTGATTTTCAAATCACAGAAAAGTACAGATAAGAAAAAAAAATCTGAAATGAGTCAAAGTAAAACTACAGAGATAAAAAGAATTCCATCTGAGTGACGGCCTCTCCAACCATCCAGAGAAGACAAGTGAAATGTCGAGAGAACCGCTGAGAGAAAACTCTACCAACCTAGAGTTCTTTGCCCTCAGAAGTTACTCTTCATATAGACTACTCTGCACTGTAGCACTGTCCTCCCGTTGCTCACTGATTTGCTCCAGTGGGCACCAGTAACGTCTCCATTGCGAGACCTGTAGTTACTGTGTTTGACATATCAAATATGCCACGGGGAGCTTGCCAGGCTCTGCCGTGCGGGCGGGATACTCTCGGTAGCTTGCCGGGCTCTCCGAGAGGGGCGGAACAGACTATTCAAATAAACAAAAATTGATGAAATCTGTTACCCATTCAGAAACGTTAAAAGTTTATTTGAGCGGGGGAAGAATTTACTACAGGCCAGAAATTGGGAATCTAGGAACATCGAAGGGAAATAAAGGCAAACTACAAATAACCATTTTTCTAACTCTTTCTTGATCTAACACAGTTTACTCGAAGAGCAACAACAGCACATGTGATCGTGTTCCCTGTCTGCGGCATCTAGACACACGCGCTCCCAGACACAGCTACACCCAGTGCTCCGTGGAACCAAAACGGGTGCCGGCCAAGACGGCTGCAAGACCCTGCAGAGGACCCGGGCCTGCTCTGGGGGTGCCTTCAGCCACACGCTGCGACCAGTGGTCACTCCAGGCCTGAGCTGGGCACGGGAGTCCAGGCCCTGGGCCGCCCTGCACACAAACCCGCCGCGCTGCCCCTTGGCTCGGGCCGCTTTGTTACCACAAGGCAACGGCGAAACTCACGACAAGTTAGGAAGGAAGCCTGGATCGCTGAATGCGGAGACATACCGCAAGCCCTAGTGCAACCAACCTATGAAAACTGACCAAGGATCACCGATGCGAAACAGGCTGGATCAGAAACACGAACGGCAGAGTGAAGACAAAAACAGGCAGGAAACAGGCACCAACAACAGCCTGGGGTGCTGGGTGTCGGGGCACCCGGAGATGCTCTGGGGACGGACGGCATGTGGCGCTTGGGGGCCGGCTCCAGAGAGCCGCAGGGAAGGCAGGAGCCCCCCAACCCCACACCTGGTGGGTCTCGCTCCGGCTACCAACGCTCACCCCGTCCCGACAGTATCCAGCAGGTGCAGAGCACAGCCACTTCGAGAAGAACTTGTCGGTTTCGTGAGACGTGTGATCCTGCAATCGTGCACCCGAAAATTGACCCCCGTGAGCTAGAAATGCACGTTATCAAAACCCGAATAGATTTTATAGCTGCTTTATTCATGGCTGTCAAAAGCTGCAAGAACCAAGATGCCCTTCGAGAGAAACGAACGGATAAATCGGCTGGTTCATCCAATGAAATATTCTCAAAAGGAAATGACTGATAAGGTCACGAGGGAAACGGGGAGGAAGCTGAGAAGCAGTTAACAGGTGGAAGAGGCCGATCTGAAGTCGAGACGGGGTACACTGACCCCAACCGTACGACAAGCAGTTCAAAGCAAAACTATTTACGGACTAAAACGACAACGGTGGGTCTCGGTGGCAGAGCCCTTGGGTTGCACGAGTTGAGGCCCTGGCACCTGGCACCTGGCACCTGGCACCTGGCCCCCTGGCCCCCTTCCTCTCCCCCTCCCTCCACTCCTGCCTCTCTCCCCCCAGAGAGGGAGAGAAAAGGGAGGAAAAGACCAAGTGGCGGAGCAAAGGACAGTCACATGGCGCCATTGTCCACAGCCACTGAAAGCCCCTGGAAGGAGCTTCACACGCTGTCATTCACGGGTCTCACCATCTGTGGCTCCACTTGGTCCAACAGCACCCAAACTGGAGCATGAAATGTTGGCCACCGCCACCATTCCTGTAGGTACCGCCGTCCAACGACAGCCAAGAGTAAGCAACAGGTGAGAGGCCAGCCCGGGACACCCGAGGGTCAGCCACGCAGAGCCCCCGCATCACTGCAACGGAGTACAGAGTCTGGGCGGCGCGCCTATGCAGACCGCCAAATGAAACGAACGCGCGCTCTGATCCTGGATGTTCCTATGGGGGAATCACACGGGGGCTGGGGGCTGGGGGCTGGGGGCTGGTCAGAGGGCACAGACAGGGCAAACCGTTTCTTCAGAGTTTCTTCTAAATTAAAAATGCCACTTTTATTTTGCTTCTTGTTTTTTTAACGGCATCTGGACCAGAATTAAGAGTCCACGAGGTAAGGCCCTGCGTGGAGCGGTCTGTTCGAACCCCCAGCACCACCTGGGGTCCCCTAAGCACCGCCAGAGGCCGCTCTCCTAAATGGTCAGGAAGAGACCCCGAGTACCACCAGGGTGAGAGGGCGCACAGCGAGCCAGGCACTCACTGTGCACGTGAACCCGACTCAATCCCCGGCACCACCAGGAGTGACTCCTCACTGCAGAGCCACGAGGAACCCCTGAACACGGTCAGGTGACACTCACGGTCACGGTCCTCCCGCTGTTCATCCATTTGCTCAAGCGGGCCCAGTAACGTTCCCATCATGAGACTTGTTGTTACTGCGTTTGGCGTATCGAGTATGTCACGGGGAGCCTGCCAGGCTCTGCCGTGTGGGCGGGATGCTCTGGGTAGCTTGCCGGGCTCTCCGAGAGGGGCGGAGGAATCGAACCCGGCTTGGCCGGGCCAGCCTCGCGCAAGGCAAACGCCCTACCACTGTTCTATCGCTCCAGCCCGTGTCACTCACAAGCCAAAAAATAAAAACGTCTAAGGAGACGCGGCACAGCCAGCTCACAGGGCACAGTTCCTCGCCGCTGGCCGTCACGGGAAAGGCTGACCCACAGGTCCGTCACAACAACCACTCGCACTGCCGGGGCTCGCGGCCGCTTTGCACCGGCATGCCAAGGAGTGACACAGCCACCACCGAACGAAAACAGCCCGCGCTGGGCATCAGGAGGGGGTCAGTGAAAGGAAATGACCCAGAGTCTGGTTGTCAGGCACACGTTTCTACAGGACGTTAGCAAGCATCATGCCAGCGGGCTCCGATTCCATGCCCAGAGCTGGCCAAAAGGGCCCGGGCGGGACCCGCTCCCCTCACCTGGAGTGACAATCCCAGCAATCCCAGTCCACGCAGACCTGAGCTGTCCTCGTAAATCCCGCGCGGTGGCCCTCTCCGCCTCCCCACCAGGGCCCAGGGCCTCCGCCCCCATCACCCACCGCCAGGTGAGGAAGAAGCGGCCCCCTGCAGGGGGCACCAGCGGGAAAGGCGCCCGGGCCCTGTGCAGGAGCAGCTCTGTGTGGCTGCACTCAGGGGTCGGGGACCGTCCCACCCACTCGCCCAGCCCTAGAGGCGGTCACTTGTGCGGCCGTCTCCGTCTTGTGGGTCACACCCAGGCGGGCAGGGCGGCCGCAGAGCACAAGCCAAGCCGGAGGGCGCCTGGACACCCACACGGCCAACAAGACAAAGCGACCACCACCAGGCTGCCACAAAGCCCCTCACCAAGACAAGGCCGCGGGGCTGAGCCGTTCATCCTTGAGCTACTCCCGATACCGGACGCGGCCATCAGGGGCAGGAGGCAACTTCAGACAGACCAATGCTAGTGAACATACATTTTTACTCTCTCAGTATACTTGATTCTACAATTTAGGCTTCGTCGAGGGAATCCGAGTGCCCTCATTTTCAAATCCTCGTGAGTATCTTTCACAAGGAAATGCAACATCTCTGTTCTCCGGAGTTCACAGGTAATATTAGAATGTGACCCCCAAACACGACAACAAAATCCACAACCAGAATGTGTTCACAAGTCCTGTGAAGCTATCAGACACTTATCTGGAGTAGGGTCATCGTAACTGCAAAAGCATTCAAGTAGCATATGTGTTTGGGGTGGGGGCTGAGAGTACCCTTTGATCCTGAATAGAACATTTGACATTTGATCCTGAATAGAACATCTGACATTTCAATTCTCTTTTACCTACTAACTTTAACAGCGGGCAATTTAAAAGCCTCTTTCGGCTTCAAATTTCTCATTTAAAATATGAAAATTAGAAGACATGTTAGCACAAAAAACAAGCAAATACTCAAGTCAAGAAAATCAAAAGATCAGAGGCCGTAGCAATAGCACAGTGGCTTCACTTATACAGGGCTCTTTTTTTTTTTTTGCTTTTTGGGTCACACCCATCGATGTACAGAGGTCACTTCTGGCTCTGCACTCAGAAATTACTCCTGGCGGTGGTCAGGGGACCCTATGGGATGCTGGGAATCGAACCTGGGTTGGCCGCGTACAAGGCAAACGCCCTACCTGCTGTGCTATCGCTCCAGCCCTATACAGGGCTCTTGTCCTGCACACAGCTGACCCAGGTTCGATCCCCGACACCCATATGGTCCCCCCAAGGCCCGCCAGGAGTGATTCCTGAGCCCAGAGCCAGGAGTAACCCCTGAGCACTGCCAGGTGTGGTCCAAAACCAAAACAAAGTGGCCAAAGTACTAAGCCTCCAGCCATTGTTTCAAGTTCACAGCCACCTTTAACCTTGGCGAGATGCACGTGTGAAGCCTTCTGGGGCGGCTGCGAATGTGAGTGCGGCTCCGACGGAGGTGAGTGCCAGTGGGATTCTCAGCGGAACCCCTCAGGATGGGGCGGGGCAGGAGAACTCCATCTCCTGGATCCACACAGGAATGCACGCGTACGGCACACGGTGCCTGACACTCGCTGGCAAAGGGGGTGTTCACGGAGGTGGAACACACACACACACACACACGGAGAGACGGTGAGCAGTCAGTCAAATGAGAGGAACTGGATGCGCGCGCGCACACACATACACTTTAAATAAAAATACCCTAACACTACCTGCCTCGGGAAAATACAGTGTCAGGAACTCTCAATGTAAAATAATTACACGCAAACATGTGCTTTTACACGTTTGTCTTCTATGTGGAGAACATATTTGATATGTCCATTTGCCATAGAGACACCTATCGCCACACACCTGTCAGCTGCTACGAACCACAAAGGCTTCCGTTTCAAGCGTAACAGCCCCCAGGTCAGGGGCACGCACACGCCATGCACAGACTCTGGCTCCATCTCCCGCGGGGGGCCACCCTGGCGGCCCTTGGCACAGCATGCTTGAAGCCCTCTGGCCCAGCTGGCCAACTACCTCCGGAGTGCCCCCCTCCCCCGCCCCAGGCCCCTGGCACTGTCCTGGGGCCCTCGGGGACAAGAGCGGAACGGCAGGGTCCAGGATCCGAGCCCCCTGCCCCAGGAAACACGCGGCCCCCGGGGCAAGCGCCCGGCCAGGAAGGCGGCAGCTCACCAGTGTGAACAGTCGTGCAGGCTGTCGTGCAGGGCTTTGCGAAGCACCGAGTCCTTGTCATAAATGCCCCAGGTGGCCTGCAGGACCGAGTCAAGTAAGCAGTCCCCGGCAGTGCGGTTCCAAAGTGCATACAGACGACTGTCCAGCCGGGTGGCCAGCTCCAGGGACCAGTTTATGATGGGAGATTCTTCCTCTAACTCTGCATGACCAACGGAGAGAACACGGTTATTGTCACACCCAGGAAAGTCAGGACGAGAAGTGGAGGAAGAAACCCATTCTCTAGGGGCTAGCAAGCTTAGGGATGATTTTTTCTTTTTAATGCCTGAACAAATTTGATCGACTGAAATACAAACCCTTATTGGCCATAGAATTTATTCAACTTTAAAATTCTTTACGATTTATTTTCCTAAAGTGATGGATGCAGGGCCAGAGCAGTAACACCACAGGCAGGGTGCTAGCCTGACACGCGGTTGACCTGATCACCAGCACCCCGTATGGTTGCCCCCACATTCTGCCAGGAGCGATCCCTGAGCACAGAGCCAGGAGTAAGTCCTGAGCACTGCTGGCTGTGACCCAAAGAATGAATAAGCAAAATTCAACGGAGAAATGTTCTCCTTTCAGAAGCGAAGCAGGCCCCCCCGAGGACCATCCGTGAGCGTGGCCCTGTCCCCTGTGTCACAGCTGAGAGCCAGAGAAAGCCGCCTGTCTGCCTCGGAATCCCTCCCGGCCTCTGAATCCCTTCCGGTACGATTTCTTGTTCCCCGCTTTCCTCTGCTGCCGCTTCTGCTGTGACAGTACTGTGGGGCTCCGGGTGGACACAGCCTCGCGCGGGCAGCTACAGCCCTTGGCTCTGTGTGGACACGGGCAGCTGCAGTCCTGGGCTCCGGGTGGACATGCCAGAGGTGGACACGCGCACGGGCGGGCACTCTGCCGCTGAGCCGTCGCTGGCCCCCGGGCGAGCATTTCCACATCACGATGAAGCTCTGACCTTCTGACAGCTCAAAGGGCTGGAGTGGGGTTTCTCCCGCTAGAGGCCTGGGTTCAAGGTGGCCCCCAGGTCCCCCCCAAGAGACCCCCCCCATACCTCCCTGCGTGAACAGTCCTGGCACACTCGCTCCCCACCCAAGTTTAAATAAAGCTGCTGCCCCCCAGACCTTGTGAAATAAAGCGCGAGCTTTATAAAAAAAATGAGTGAAAGAGAAAGTACGATTATTAATCCCTGGCTTACCTTTTTGCACATCTCTGTCAAGCACCTCATCAAATAATTTTTCTTGGACTGTTGGAGGTAAATCTTCAATATCTACAAAGGAAAAAAATGACTTAAAAGATCTTCTGCCTCATAACTCAATAAATCTGCTACCAACATCCAACAGCAACCTCTCCTAAAAGAGTATCCGCCCACGGAAGTTTATCAAGTAGCTTTAGAGAAAAACTGCGCATGCAGAGTACGCGGCAGAAGTGAAAATATTTCAGTTCCACGCTTCACCACCCCAGAGCGGTTGATCTAAGAACAGTGACACCTGAACCCAGTGACTCCATGCAGCTGTCAAGGAGAAGAGTGAACCCAGCTGGCAGGGCTGTGGACCGGCCCGGGGAGACAGCAGGGGCTGGGCAGCGAGTGCTCAGCTGCGGGTGCGAGTCCCGCGTTCCCTGAACCGACTCGGCCGAGGAGGTCACAGCTCCACTCTGCCCACCCGGAGCACGGACCCGGCTCTGCTCTCGCAAGGCCGGGAACTGCCCGAGGAAGTGTCAGGTGAGACAACAGGGTCTGATGGGGTGGAGGGAGCGGAAATATCACTAAATTTTACAATGAAACCAAAGAGGGGAAAAAAAGGGGCAGGGCGGAACGTCTTCCATACTGGAAGCCAGTTACTGTGTCAGTTGCTCCCTCCCTCCAGACGACTTGGGCACTCGCTTCCGAGGGACCCTTGGACTAAGAGAAGCAGCCTGAATCGACAGAGGCTCGCGCAGTAGCCAACGTATCTGCTTTCTAGCAAAAGTATTTTCACTCAGGATATTTAGGAAAAAAAAAAAAAAAGAGGGATGGCACTCTTTCCACTTCAAAATTTGGAGTTACCTGCTGGCAACGTAAATGTGACAAGGTCAGTCAGGAAATAGCAAGCAAAGTCCCCCTTTCTTTGATGCAGAGAAGCCGCGATCTCGCGCCGGATCTGCTCTGTCAGCTCAGGACACACCATTGCTGGAATACACTTCGCTGCTTGCTGAGACACCTTCAAGACAAGAACCAGGGGCCAGAGAGAACAGGACAGGAGGTTAAGGCGCTGGCCGTGCATGCAGCCAATTCAATCCCCGGCGACCACAATCCCCAGAGCAATGATAGGGAGTCACTCTAAACAGAGCCAGGAACAGCCTCGGAGCACGACTGGGTAAGGCCCCAAACCGAAGGGGGAGGAAAAAATACCAACAACAATAAACACCGTACTCTGCATCACGTTTACCGTCGACAGAGCGGAAAAGAACAGCATCTCAAGAGAGGGCTGGACAGAGCGCAACAGCCCGAGCTCTGCACGCACGCCGGAGACTGGGGTTCAGTCCCCGGCAGAGGACACTGAGCACCCTGAGCTCCCTGAGCTCCAAGCACAGACCCAGAACAACACCCACCACCCAGGCACTGCCAGGTGTGCCCCCCCCCAAAAAAAGTCACTGTCCCTGTCTTCCAGGTGTTCATCGATTTGCTCAAATGAGCACCAATAACGTCTCACAACAAATTGTGAGACTTGCTGTTTCTGTTTTTGGCAGATTGAATACGTCACGGGTAGCGTGCCGAGCTCGCCGAGAGGGGTGGAGGAATCGAACCTGGGTCGGCCGCATGCGAGGCAGACGCCCTACCCGCTGTGCTATCGCTCCAGCCCCTAACGAACGTATTTTTTAAAACATCACAAAAACTTCCCAGTTACTCGAGGTTTTATAATATAACCAATATTCATATGTCTACTCATACAACACTCCAGACAAACGGCCATAAAAATGATTCGCCTTCCCTATCATTGATTCTTTTTCTTGGTTAGGAATTAATCAGAAAAATAAACAGTGATGCCTATGAAAGTGCGCACGGGGCCAGAGAGAAATATCCGCAGGCACCTCGTGGACTCAGCCCGAGCACTGCTAAGTATGGCACAAAAAACAAAGAAAGTACACATAAACATTTATTAGTCGAATTACAGATCCAGCCCATTATTTCTTCAAAAATGAAGCTTGCTCCTTCGAACATCCTGTGGCCAATAGACTCCACCCTGCTTTAGAAGTCCACCCTGGGTCTACCGCACGGGCCCTTTCTCCCTGAACGTGGATCTCGCCTGCTGGTCTCCTAGTGTTTCTCTGCTGACCTACTTTCACTCCAGAGATGCCTGTGTTTGCTCTCGCCCCTCACATCTTTCTAAATAAGTTTCAATAAAACCTACCTTGATTCACCGCCCCCCCAAAAAAAGTATATTCCCTTAAAAGTGACACAAGGCTGGAGACAGTCTCGCGGACAAGGCACAGAGTCGACCTGGGTCCACCCCCTACCCCCTAGAAGGTCCCACAGGCCCACCAGGAGTGATTTCTGAGCACTGAATCAGGAGTAACCTCTAAGAACCAACGGTGTAACCCAAAAAAACAAAACATACAAAAGACTGTTGAGAGATAAGCCCTCAAATTTATGAAGGCAACCTATGAAAAAGGGAGCTGGGCGCATGAAATGGCACAAAGAAAGCAGCTTCAATGAATGGTGCTGGGAAAACAAGACAGCCACAAGCAAAAAACAGAGGGAAAAAAAAAAAAAGAAAAACCCCAAGAAATCGAAAGAAACAAACTACAACCTCTCGCAAATCATCATCACAAAAATCCAATCAAAGTGGACTAAAGCCCTTGAAGTTCGACCAGAATCCATAAAACACAACTGAGGAAAACAGGTAAACTCTCCAGGTCACGGACTGCAGGTGCCTCCGAGGGTCCGGCCCCAGCGGCAAAGACAGCACAAGCAAAAAATAAACGAGTCCACAAGAAACTAGGGAGTCTCTGCACGGCGAGATAGTCAGGCTGAACTAAAAAAGACACTAACTAAACAGGAGGAAACACCAGCACGTCACACTTGAGATGCCGGGCTGGAATCGCAGACAGACACGGACAGGTGAATGCATACAGATCACTCAGAGAACGCCACAACCACCTTCCCTTACAAGAAACAAAGCGACACAAAACACACAACGACCCCGTCAAAAACTGGGGAGAGAGATGAAATGATCCTCCCCCCGGGGAAGACAGTTCTGAGTGCCAGCCGGCAGTGGGCACTCACTGTCGCTTCTCAGGGAAACGCAAGTCGGAAGGCTGAGGCCTCCTCGCGCACCAAAGACTAGAGACGGGCGGGCGGGAAAAGGACCCTCGGTCCTGAGAGCAGGAACGGCAGCCTCCAGGGAAAGCCGCACGGGGAAGTCTTTTTTTTTTTTAAAAAAAAAAAAAAGAGTTCCCATAAGACCTAGTGGTTCCGCTTCTTGGCATCGACCCCCAAACTGCAGAAACACCGATCTGGAAAAAGTAGATGCACAAGCCGGTGTTCACTGCAACACTGCACGCAGCAGCCACCCAGGCACCGCTGACAGGCAGGCAGGCAACGCAGTGTGGCACACATGAAATACTGCTCAGCTCGAGGGGGGTATGCTGCAGCTGGCGTGTGCGTCGAGTTCGCTGGGGAGGATCAGGAGAGCTCGCTCTCTGCGGTCGAAGCGCGAAGGCAGCGCACAGCGCTGAACAAGGCAAACCCTTCCGAAGGGCTGGGGGGTGGGGGGTGCAGAAAGAAGGCGGGTGCAGTGACTTTACAGACGCCGCAAACGCTCACACTCTGGCCATCATGTCACCCCACCACGACTCAAAGGAGAAAAAAAGATCATCGAAACGTTCACCCTGGTTCTCTCCGAACTACAGAACTACAAATGAGAAAGATGACACCTTTCTGCTTTTGTTCTGTCTGAACTTTCGCCCAAGTCCACTGTTCTGAATTTTTTCCAGAAAGCAGGCTTTTCCATCGCCCCCAGGGAGTCACACAGACCACGAAAATCTTTCCAAGTCCCGGGTGGTAAGAACCTGACGCTTCGGAAGGGCCCATCGACACCCCGGACGTCAGGAACGAGACCCCGGGGCCGAGTCCCTCGAGCGAGCGAGCCGGCGGCTGACCTCGGTGAGCAGAATGGCCAGCATGTCCTGCCTCTGGAAGCGGATGGCCAGGTGCACCAGAGTGTAGCCGACATCAAAAGCGGAAGGCCGGTTCAGCAAGCGCACTTCGTCTGCGGTCAGCTGCCGGGCAATGTCCCCGCCCGATGACTTGTACGCTTCTATGGCGGCCAGGTCGCCTTCCACGACCCCTACAACGAGAACCAAGAGACAGGGCGTTCACTGGGCGTCTCCAGAGCACCTCGGGCTCTGAGCATTTGCTCCGGGCCGCCGTGGTCCTGGGCGTCGCTCACGCTTCCTGGAGGAGGAAAGTTAGTGTCATGCTCCCCGCGCCCCCACCTCGGACTTCTCTGCACAGCAGCAACCGGACAGACACTCACCTTCGGATCGGGCGGGCTCCGCGCTCTGGCGAGGAAGGGCAGGAATTGCGAGAATATACTAATGAGAGAGAGCGAAGACCCGCTCCCCAGCAGGAAAGCCAGACGGCAACAGAAGACACTGCTGGGCTGGAGAGGTACGGTCTCGCACACACCCAACCCGGGTTCGATCCCTGGCACCACCAAGTGTGGCCAAAAAAACCCCAAAACCTAACTAGCAAGAGATAATGATGTTCCCCTATTCGGGTCCTGGCTGCAAAAACTGTGAGAAGGGGGTGCTTCCAGCTGGTGCTGGGCTACGTTTCTGCCCTTGACAGTGAACCGGTAAAGCTAAATTAAAGCAAACAGCACCTTCCCAGTTGCTAACTTTGAAACCACCTCTACCCATTACAAACTGACTTCGACGTGAGCTAACGTTCGCAGTATCTTGATTTCAGGACCTCTCCAAAGCCAAGCGTTTCCCACATCCATTAAGTAGTAACATAGTCAGACTAAATCAGATGATTTTGAACTGAAATATGCCAGAACGTTACAAGTCGGCTGGAAGTAGGGAGATTTTGCCAAGTCCATCGAGAGTTTTTCCGACTGGTGTCAGCCAGCCAGCAGCCCCGTCCCTGAGCAGGACTCCACGTCTACAACAACACACCTTGGCGAAAAGTGGAGGTGGCAGGTCAGCCTCAGAGTTACCACAAACGGGCTGGAGCGATAGCACAGCGGGGAGGGCGTTTGCCTTGCACGCGGCCGACCCAGGTTCGATTCCCAGCATCCCATAGGGTCCCCTGAGCACCGCCAGGGGTGATTCCTGAGTGCAGAGCCAGGAGGAACCCCTGTGCATCGCCGGGCGTGACCCCAAAAGAAAAAGAAAAAAAAATTACCACAAACAGGTTCTGTTCTGATATCCAGGCTTTGGGGCCACACCTAACGGTGCTCAGAACTTTGGATGACTACCAGCAGTGCTCAGGGGCCAAGGCCTCGCCCACCGAACTGTCTCTCTTGCCCCAAACAATGACCTAAGACTAGGGGCTGCAGAGATAGCACAGTAGGTGGGGCACTTGCCGTTAAAGCGGCCAACCCAGGGTTCAGTCCACAGCAACCCCTATGGTCCTCCGAGTCCCACCAGGAGGATTCCTGAGCACAGATCCAGGAGGAAGCCCTGAGCACTGCCAGGTGTGGCCCAAAACAAAAATAAACAGAAAGACAAACCAAGACTGTAGGATCAAATCACGTCGTGCCCTAAGTTACAGCAAGCAAAAATCTGGGGATAAAATGGTAATATTTGTAGCACCGTTCTCATTTTCCTTTAAAATCTCTCACCAGTGTACCAATGCACCCGGTTTCCCTCCCGCCACCCCCAGAATCTCTCTCTTTGCGATCTCTATCCACTCCCCTTAGAAACCACCCCCCACAGGCTATTGAATTCCCGCATTCACTGACTGCCCTTAGCACACAGACCACCAACACAGCGTGAAACAAACAAAACAAAACAATGATTCCTGTGCGCAAAACAACCCACTTTCATCAAAATTCCGACCCATTCAAAGCAATCTTCAAATTAGGAAGTTCTAGACCCTTCCTGCAACTCCCACCCTCTCGCTGAAGACCTCTACCCTAACAAATACCCGGACGAGACTAAAATTCTGCTCCATTGGGGCTGGAGCGATAGCACAGTGGGCAGGGCGTTTGCCTTGCACGCGGCCAACCCGGGTTCGATTCCCAGCATCCCATAGGGTCCCCCGAGCACTGCCAGGAGTCATTCCTGAGTGCAAAGCCAGGAGTAACCCCTGTGCATCGCCGGGTGTGACCCCAAAAGCACCCCCCCAAAAAAAAATTCTGCTCCATCAAGCGACTACTTCTTACGGAACTTGTATTGTCACAGCTGGACGCTATACCCCAATACTTAATACTTCAAAAGCGCCCGTCTCTCGCACTTTGAAATCCACAGTAAGGGGCAGAGTGCCCTGGAAGAGTCACCCAGCTGGCACTGGGCACTGGGCACCTTCCCAAAGGGCAGGGCAGGCCGTAAGAACAGACAAAGAAACAGACGATGGCTAAAGGCGCAGCCCCACAGACCCGGGCACTTAACGACTCGTGTCAGTCCATGGGCAGGACCAGCCTGGAGACTTGCTTTCTGAGGGGTGCGTGTGGTTTATGTTTCAGAACCTACCAGGCCTTCCTGCATTTCCTTTTGTGTCAGCGGAGTTTCCTTAAAGAGCACCTTTTTTTTTTTTGGCTTCAACCCTATCAAAGCTATTTCCAGGTACATGCTATATCCTGCAATTTTCAGTTTGGGCCTTAACCTTTAAAAAATGAATTTAAATAAAAGATACAGGGGCCAGAAAGATAGTATAGTGGGTTAAGGCTCTTGTCTTACACGCAGCCAACCCTGGTCCAATCTTCAGCACCCCATACGGTCCCCCAAGTCAGGAGTGATTCCTGAGTGGAAAGCCAGGAGTAATCCCTGAGCATCGCCAGGTGTGACCCAAAACCTGGGGGGGGCGGGGATGAAATTTAGAAAACACACACACACACACACACACACACACACACACACACAACTTCTATGTATGACCCAAGAAACAGTGTTAAGTACATTCAAAAGCGCCCAAAGGCTCGGGCCCCAGAGACAGCTCAAGTGACCCTGAATTCAATCCCATGTGCCCCTTGGTCCCAAAGCACCCCAGCCACGCAGGGTGCACCCCGCTGACCCCCGAGCTCCCCTGGTCTGACCACCAGTTGCACAAGTCAAACCCTGTCAGGAACGGCCCCCACACAGCCCAACTCAATACCCGAAACACAGCAGAAAACAAAAACCAAACAACCGAGGACGCAGTCTGACGTGTGTGTACGTGTGCGTGCGTGCGCATGTGTGTATGTGTGCATATTCGAATATAGCCACTGGCAAGGAGTTTCTATTTCCGGCGACAACAATGAGTCCGTCTAAAGCTACACAGTGAGCCAGAGAGAGAACCACACGTGGCAACCCAGCTTCAACCCCCTGGAATCCCATGTGGTCTCCCAAGCCCTGAGTCAAGCACCAGAAGTAAGCCCTGAGCATTGTCGGTGTGGCCAAAAAAAAAAAATTCTTATAAAAATAGTAATACAGCTGAACACCAACTAACAACTAACTTTGTTCTTTTGGCTGGGAGGGAGATTTTCTGAACCAACGTTTTCACCACTTTTGGCTAACTCGTGGTACAGCTAATGTCTGGAAGCTCCTTTCAGAAACCCTGTAAAGAATTTAATTCGAAAGCCAGCAACAAAAGGGCTTATTTCCTCTCGAATGTTCCCGAGGAGGCTGTGCCGTCAGAAACTAACTCGTCTAACCAGGGGAGAGAGAGGGAGAGAGAGGGAGAGGGCACCAACCAAAGGGCACAGCAGCCAGTCAACGACTGGGGAGTAACGACTGAAGACGTCACCCAGCCTGCTTCCCAGGAAGAGCCGCTGGAAACACACAGAGAGCCTCAAATGGTGAACCGAGTGACTGTATCTCAACGAAGCCAGCGCTCAAAATGCGAACGGGATTTATATCTCACCTAATCCCAAACCCACCTAGCCGGGGGGACTGCATCGCGCCCGCCACAGCTCTGCCCCCCGCATGCAGGAGGAGGAATTAGGGTGCACAGGGTAGAGGTTCCGCTCTGCTCTTCTCAGCTTCAAATTCCCCGGCACCTGCCAGTATTACGAGACACCCAAGTGGGCCGAAATGCACAACTAGCCAGGTGCGCGGCAGCTCCGAGTATGAACGTGCTTCTGGAAGCAGGAAGACCCCAGGGCAGTGCCGGGCGACGTCCGTTCCAAACTCCGGGTGTCGTGTGGGCCGGGCCCAGTCACAACTCACGGGGCTCTCAGAGTGACGGGACTCCTCTGGGGAGAACGTGGAGCTGGCTCAGAGCTGCTCAGAGAACAGACGTTTTTCCCCCCCATCTATGGCAGAGTTTTCAAAGTTCTGCTCATTTTCTTTTTCTGACATAAAATAATGATCGCAACCAACTTTGAAAAGAATGCCAAGTGGTTAAAAAAAAAAAAAGCCAGAACTTACTTACCGAAGCCCCCGTGGGCCAGCTCCACACTACCCTGGAGTTCTAAGGCAGCTGTGACATCACAGCACGTTTTATGCTGTGGGGTCAAGGTGGACTTGGAGTCAGCCGCGCACTTTCAGGAGCCCTTGAAGAGAAAAGTTCGTTTTAACTGAAAACGTCCCGAATGTCCCTGGCCGTGGTCAGCAGAAGGTGCGTGTGGCCGTTCTCAGCCTGGAGTTTCGTTCCCTCCGCCGGTCTGACATGTTCTAAAGGAAACTGACCCAGGGAAGCGCCTAGCCGGCATTTCCCGGAGCAGATGGCCTGTCCCTGGGCGCAGAGACGCTCGGGGCGGTGGCAGCCTTGGGTGGAACTGAGGTGGACTTGGAGAGAGGTTTCCAGGGGGTGCTGAGTCTTTTCCCTCGTAAGAGGGGCAGCAGGCCGAGCCCACCCGAAGCCCACCTGCCCGCCATCGGGGCTGTGGCTGGATCATGAAGCTGGGCGGCATATTCACAGCAATCTCCTCCAGTGCTCAGAGAGCTCAAGGGGCTGACCGGGCCCGCCGCACGCTCAAGTCCTGGGTCTGACCCCTGGTACCACACAGCATCCTGGGCATGCCAAGAGCAACCCAGAGCAGAATGCTGGAAGGGCAGCCCCGGAGCACCGCCAGTGGGGCCCAAGACCAAACATGAGCTGCTTTTTGGGCCATGACCAAGCAGTGCCCAGGGCCTACTCCTGGCTCTGCACTCAGGGATCACTCTTGGTGGGGCTCAGGGAACCATACAGGGTACCACGATCAATCCCGGGTCAGCCACGCGCAAGGCGAACACCCTAACCGCTGTACTATCGCTCTGGCCAACACCTGTTTTAAACAACGTAATATGATCTCAATATTTGTATTTCAGGTAGTGTGGCTGACCCAAGAAGTTTGAGAAAACCAACAAATCTCTTAAGTGCTTTTCCCCTACGCAGTAAACTATGGCAACCAAATCAATCACTTCTATTCCCAGAATAGCACTATCCAACGGCATACTTTTCAAAAACACCAAAAGACATATAAAAGTACTAGAAGAAAACCTTATTTTACCTACCTGTCCTAAAGTAAGTGTCTATTCAAGTCGTTCAATAATCTGCAATACTAATAATCCTTTGAAAAACATTCAACGAGAATCACTGAACTCAAAGAGATTTATTTTTTTTTTTTTTATTGAATCACAGTGAGATGCACAGTTACAAAGTTGTTCATGATTCGAGTTTCGGTCATCCGATGTTCCAACACCTTCACTAGTGCACATTTTCCATCACCGATGTCCCCAGTTTCCCCCGCACCCCGTCTGCCTCTATAACGGGTACTTTTCTTCTTTCTCTCTGAGAGTTTAAAGTCCAAAGGACTTTCAGGGCCAGAGCGACAGTAAGTGGCTAGGGCACTTGCCTTGCACGCCAGAGACCTGGGCTCAACCCCGGCGCCACTCACGGTCCCCTGAGCACCACGGCAGGGCCCCAAGGTCAAAAAAACAATAGAAGTCAAAAGAACTTTCAATGACAGACTGCGGTGGCAAACCATGCAAAACGGAGCTCCTACTGGAGAGCTCTTCCTCTTGCCTCTGAGGTCAGACCGCTCTCGGCCCGCCTGCGCTGGAATCTACGTCCAAGGCCGGGCTGCTGGCTGCGGGGCGATGCCTTGCAGAGGAAGGACTCACAGATGCAAAGAGAAGTGCGCCCGGGTGTCCTCAGGAGAACACGGTCGAGGACGAGGACCCCTGCGTAAGGGCTCGGGGAATGAATGAGCCAAATCACAAAGGACACGGAAAACACTGGCGGTGCTCTGGATGCAGCGTGGCTTTTGAAAAATCTAAGGCTTCAAAAATTCGGAATTCAAAAAGTCACACGGTACTCATGTCCTTCACCACCCGATCAAGTGCAAAAAGTCTTTCCAACTTCAAAATACACGTTTTTAATATTACACTGTTAAACTGTCCTCGCCGGATGTGAAACCAACTCATGTTGGTTTCTGGCCTTGGTTCGGGGCCACACCTGGCAGTGCTCAGGGTTTGCCCCTGGCTCTGCACTCGGGGATCACTCCTGGCAGGGCTCGGAGGACCACACAGGGTGGGGTGCCAGGGATGGAACCTGCAAGCCAAGCGCCCTGCCCACTGGACTACCTCTCCAGCCCGGAAACCCAATTTTACATCTGTAGAATTCCGCGGTTCTAAGCTAGGCCTAACGAGGAAGTACTGTCTGGCCCATTCTTTCAACAACTAAGAAAACTAAGACGATGAGAGGGGAGAAAACAATGAAAAGACTCTCAAAAAGGTTCTTTTTCTTTTTTACTTTGCTAAAAAGTGAGGGTTTTTTTTTGTTTTTGTTTTTCTGAATCACCGTGAGATACAGTTACAAGCTTTCATGTTTGGGCTACAATTACACAATGACCAAACCACCCATCCCTCCACCAGTGCTCATTCCCCACCACCCATCTCCCTGGTATCGTCCCCTTCCCCACCCTCCCCCTGCCTCTATGGCAGACAATATTCCCCATACTCTCTCTCTAGAAGGTTCCTACCTTACCACGACTTTCTAGCCAAAAGCAACAAAAGAATTAACCCAGAATGATCAAACTGAACAGGTATCAAACAGTCTGTCTCGAGAGGGCTGCCGGGAGACGGGGTCTCTCTGCAGACTCTGCCGTCAGCTGCCCCGGCAGGAGGGGCTCCCGGAACCTCACTTCAGCTCACGAACCACCGCCAGAACCCGGACGGGCTTCCTCACGCTCCAGTCCCCCGGGCATTCCCACGACAGGTCTGAGAGCGAGCCTCACCTCTGTTAGGGGAAAGGGCACCACAGCCCCCAGGTGGCCCTCAGCCCCCTCTCCCCATCTTCCCGCGCCCGTCTGAGCACCCCCCAGTGCCCCCCACCCCCGTCTGGGCTCTCCCCCATATCCAGCCCAGACCCCGCCTTCTCACCTGGGCTACTGTGATGCCTCTCGGGCACTGCGACTTCCCTGACGGGGTCTAGGGCCCAGACTCTGACCAGAGTGAAGTCCCTAAACCACAGCTCCGAGCAGCGCCTCCGGCCTGGGGAAGAGTGACAGGCTCGGGGACTTCTCGCCCCGCCCACTCTGCACTCCGTCCCCCCAAGCCTGTCTGCGGGACAAGTCCCCGGCTCCCTCCGTGGAGACACGAACTACACAGTCGCCCATGCCCAAGTCTGACCCCACTTACGGGAGGTATCTGGAGAGGACACTGCAGAGCGACAAAGGCAGGCGGGGGTCAGCGCGTACAGCGGCTGGGGCACGTGCTCGGACACCACCGAGCCGGGTTCCATCCCCAGCACTAACCCTGCCGGGAGTGAGGCCCGAGCGGCGTGCGGCCATGCCCCCAGAGAAGGGCGGGGGGAGCACATACTTGGAGAGCTGGGCCTGGCTTTGATGCCTAGCGTGACCCCCCCACCAAAAAAGTTTGAAATAAAAAACTACGATACGCGATAGCCTTAAAATAATGTGTGGACTTGACTTACTCAAATATATTAGAGGCCAACATGTAATTCAAATTTTATCACCTACATAGTATGTCTTTCTGCTTAGAAACATAAATTTTGCATTTAAGCTACATTCATCCAAGTTATGAATCATTCAATACTACAGCAGGGAGGGCACTTGCCTTGCGTACAGATGACCCGATCAGATCCCTAGTGCCCCATACGCAGGGTCCCCAGAGCCTGTCGGGCACGATCCCTGAGCACAGAGCCAGGAGTAAGCCCCAGCTGGGGGTCCCAGAAACAGAACAGAATAAAAACATTCTATAGAGCTGGACATACAGCGTTCACGGGCTTCTGCACTGCACCTGGCCAACGTGAGTCCATCCCAGCACCAGGAGTGGTCCCGGAGCACCACACGCACAAACAGGTAAAGAGCAGAACCCAGAGGGCAGGGATGCGGCGACCCTCACACCTACCGGGCACGGGGCTGGATCCTGGCACCGAGGTCGGTCAAGACCCCGAGACACGCTTGACGTGAGAGGTTTTAAAAGCGATGAATAAAATGCAAAGCCCTGACTGAAGGGCCCTGGAGTAACCTGTGACGTTGCCAAAACTGAAGACGGGCTTGAAGTGGGGCTTCAATACACTTCGGCGATCACGGACACACAGGAGAGGCCAGGACATCAACGGCTCCCAGGCGGCTTGGGAAAACGCACGGGAAAGGAGAAGCGACGGACAGGAGAGCCCGAGAGGCAAGGGCAAGGGGAACCTGGTCCAAGAAAGGCCTGTGTGCTCAACAGAGCAACTTGACCTTCTGCGCCTGGGGGCGGGGTGGATCTGGGCCACACCCAGGGGTGTCTGGGGGTCAAGGGGGCCCAACGCTGAGACAACCCAGCCCAGGCAGGTACCTCTGTGCTATCTCGCCGGCCCTGTACCTAACTTCTCCACAGATTTTGGAATTTCTCAAAACACAAGTTTAGTGAAGAAAGAGGTGGTCGTCTTTGAAAATGAAATCAGAGGTGCAGACAAAAAAAAAAAAAAGAACTATCGGGGCTAGAGATAGCACAGCGGGTAGGGCGTTTGCCTTGCATGTGGCCGACCCGGGTTCGATTCCCAGCGTCCCATATGGTCCCCTGAGCACCAACAGGAGTAACTCCTGATCCTGAGTGCAGAGCCAGGAGGAACCCTGTGCTTCACCGGCTGTGACCCAAAAAGAAGAAAAAAAAAAAAAACTATCGTTTTTCTTTACAAGTATACTTCATTTTTAATCTACATGAAGAATTACCTTCATAAGATGCTAAAATTAAAGATATTTTATAGAAAGCCATGGATTTTGCTAGCCTAAACATATCCTTTTAAATTTTATATTTAAAAAACACATTTTAGGGATCAGAGTGATAGTACAGCGAGTAGGGCATTTGCCTTACATGCAGCTGACCCGGGTTCGATCCCCGGCATCCCATATGGTCCCCCAAGCATCGCCAGGAGTCAATTCTGAGCATCGCCAGGTATGACCCAAAATGGAAAAGGGGGGGAGGGAGGAATGGGAGTGCTGAAGAGAGAGCAAAAAGGTGGGGCATTTGCCTCGCATGCGGCTGCCAGCATCCCTCGTGGTCCCCAAGCAGTGCCAGGAGTGACTCCTGAGTTAGCCAGGAGTAACCCTGAGCACTGCCAAGTGTGGCCCAAAAACAAAACAAAAGATATTTTGGATTTCAGAGCTGTGTTCACGTCATTCAATCCTTCGCTTTCCTGAAGGTTTGTTGCTGCTGTGGCTTTGCAGGGGGGAACCCCCACACCCAACCCAGGGCTGCTCCAGAGTTCACCCCGGCAGTGCTCCGGGTACTGGGTGGACCAGGGATGGAACCTGAGCCCTGAACGTGCACTGAGCCCTTGTAGCTGTCTCCTCAGATGGCATATGTGGCTTTTAAACAATCAGAGCCACGACTGAACTCAGTGACGCATGTTCCAGGTCCGAAGCGACACCATCAGGAATCACCGAGCTCCTTGTCTCTCCGCGAGATGTGTCATACATACACCATCATCAGCTCCATGCCTCTGAGCCACGCCTGGAGCAACAGGAATCACACCTTAGACACTGAAGGCAACCACAGGCAGCCCCGGCTGGACTCCAGCTCTGCCCTGGGGCAGACGGAAAAGGAAAGGAGAGGAGAGGGGCCCGAGGGAGAGAAGAGCCTCCCCTCTGAAGCAGAACCTGCTTGCGGCTGCTCCGTGGCCGGGCTGTGGGGGGCCGAGCCTGCCGCCTCCCGTCTCCCCCGCCGCCGGGGCGCGAAGCGGACCCATAAGGAACTTAGTGATTCGGCCCGTGACCCTCCAACACCACGTTCCGCAGGCCCAGTTGGGGGTGCTATGCCACACACTGGCAAGCCACCATTATGGGACCTAATGACAGCCCGTATCAAGGCGGTGGATTCTTTTTGACGGCTCCTTTTCCTACAGACTCCCCCTTCTCACCACCTAAGGCTGCACTTGCGACAAGAATTTATCATCCAAATATTAACAGTAATGGCAGCATTTGCCTCGATATTCTAAGATCACAGTGGTCTCCTGCTTTAAGTGTTTCGAAAGTTCTTTTATCCATTTGTTCACTGCCATGGGACCCAAAGCCAGATGACCCCCTAGAGCCAGAGACGGCACGGGTCTATAAAACGGAGATAAGTACAACAGAGTATCTCGGGAATGGGCTCAGAAGCATGCCGTGTGATGCCACCACAAAGTCAGAATAACCTGCCTGGCAGCTGGAATAAACTTCAAATCACTGCTAAAAATCAGTAATAATAAAGTATAACCTGCTTTCCTGAGAACTCACTAGTCACTAAAAACGAGGACAGAAAATATTTTATATCCGGTGTTATAAAATCATAATCCTCAAACACATTCCAGGATAAACGAATTCGATGAAGCAGCACTATTTCTTGTGCTCATAAACATCTGGGACTTTTCCCCAACTGTGTTGGAGACGAAGGCCCTGCACTGCGAGCGTGTGTGCGGGGGCTGGGGGCGAGCAGGGAGGAGCGAGCCTGGACCCGGGTTCAGCCCCGGGCACCACACACGGTCCCTCCCACTCCCTGATCCCGACCAGTTGTCGCCCCTGGGCACAGAGCCAGGAGAGTGCCCTCCAAAAGTACGGCGAGCACCACCCACCCCGGCACAGAACCAAAGCAAACAACCCGGAAACACTCCGAATGGAAAGACACCCGTCTGTGCAGCAGACGCGCACCCCGCCGGGCGCGTGCACCCAGCCAAGGCCATACAAGGCGCTGCCGCACGCGGGCGACTTCCTCTCCTTTTATGGCTGGCAGAGAGGCCTGGCGAGAGCCACAGGGACGCTGGAGCTATTAAAAGCCTTCAATGCAATATTCCGACTGAAACCACTTTACAAGGGGGTGGGGGGGACTCGACTGTTTTCGATGTCAAAAGTCAGTCAGACCCGGGCCTCCCCACTTCCCAGTCTGCCTCTGTTCATATGTAAAGTATATCACTAAGGGCAAAAGGACAATAAATCAATAAATCAGAAGGGCATCTTTCAGTAGAATACCCTAGCTGTTATCAATATAAAATCGTTTCTACTTAAACAAAATGGTCTATCAACATTCTGGAATAAATCCAAAACCTAGAAAAATACCTTAAATCCATCAGAACAGTGACCAAGTCCATCAGCTATCCCCCAAGTGCCAGGAGTTTGACATCTCAAACTGAAATATTAGAGCACAGCTCTGCTTCTCTGAGAGTCACCGACTCGGAAGTGAGTGATGTTAACCAGGACAGAATTCCATGGCTCACAAACATTCTAAGGACACGGGGGCTGGAGCAACAGCACCAGCACGTAGCCGCCCACTCAGGTTCGATCCCCGGCACCTGGACCCCTGCGGGAGTAAGCCCTGAGCACCTCTGCATGAGACCCAGAAACAGAAACAAAAACAAAAAAAATTTCAGACATGAAACAACCCATCCAAATGTATGTGGCACAGCCAAAACACAGGCGAACACGAATACCATCAAAATGCCGTCCTGAGAGAGACCAAGTTCAAGCGACAGGGCTTCATCAGAGCGCGCAAAATAGTCTCAATGGACAGGTTACCTCAAACTATCAAACTGTCACTGTCACTGTCCTCCCGTTGTTCATCGATTTGGCTCAAGCGGGCCCAGTAACATCTCCATCGTGAGACTTTGTTGTTACTGTGTTTGGCATATCGAATACCTCATGGGTAGCTTGCCAGGCTCTGCCATGCAGGCGAGATACTCTCGGTAGCTTGCCGGGCTCTCCGAGAGGGGTGGAGGAATCGAACGCGGCTCGGCCCGGCTGGCTGCGTGCAAGGCAAACGCCCTACCGCTGTGCTATCGCCCCAGCCCACCTCAGGACATGGTCATCAATTTCATAAAGGACCTATTTAGCCAACTTCAGAAAAAAGCACTGAAAACAAAACTATTCCCAGGCCAGCAAAGAGTCAGAGGTCCAGGAAACAGCCTTTCGACCCTACCAAAGAAAAGAAATGTGACGGTGCCACGATTTCTAAGAAACACAGATCTGACGAGCAAGAGCTAAGACACAGCAGGGGGCCGGCGGCCAGGCACACGGGTCACTCCCCGGCACCCCACACGGTCCCACGGCACTGCCTGACGTCACTCCTGAGTGCCGAGCCGGGGTAACCCTGAGTACTGCCGGGGATGACCGTCCCCCGAACCCAGAGCGGGAAAAAGCAGCATGAAACGGGTGCTCTGTGTTTCGTGCAGCAAACCACTTTGAACCACACCTGAGTGTGTACTGATGAGGTGACTTTTGGAAAGACCCCGGGATGAGGTCTGGGTTCCAAGAGAGCAAACTCATGACCAGGTCCAAACGATCAGCGCTGCCCACCCGACCGCCACACGCGGCGAAGGGCTGCAGGTTGGAGCAACTGCCAAGGGCCAACAGACGAATCAACCCACCTACGTCCTAAAGCCCCGTAAGAAGTCCTGCGTTAGGAGGTCCAGGACCCCGTCTGATCAACAGACGAAGGTTCGGGGGAGCTGGATTCCCCACAGGGGCACGAGAAGTTGCGAGTCCCTCGCTTGCACTGTGCCCCCCGTGGCTGTTCGTGAACTGAGCCCTTCTGAGCCGTGCGGGATGTGGTCCAGAACCCCAGTGGGTACCTGCCACCACGAGATACTCACCGCCGTACACCCCTACCGACGACCCAGTTAATAAGCAGAGATGAACAGCAGGAGCAGTCCACAAACACAACACCCGGGAATGGTCTGCACAGAGAGCTGGGGACTGTGGCTGACCCTCCAAGAGTCCTACTGCGTCGTGGAGGCCATGGGCAGGGAGATGGAGGGAGGGAGGGAGGGCGGGAGGGGGCGTTGGAAACCTCTGGGCAAAATCTCTTTGGCAACAGAAGGGCAGAGAGCAAGCCCTTGTGGGGTGGGCCCTGGGGGATCCGATGCCATCTTCTTCGAGTGTGTAGGGTCCCAAATGCGTCACATCGTAGGACTCCAAAGCTGGTGCCTGGAGCCTGGAGAGCTAAAACACATGGTCTGGGGAACTTACCGCCCCCCCCCCCCCCGACCCATACAGCTGGCACGCAGAGCGTGGCGTACGGTGCGAGGCTGGAGACACAAACTGACCGACAGACAGCTCTGCTGGAGAACCGTCAGACCAGATCGGAACCCCGCGGCCCCTGCCGGCCGCTCTGCCGCAGCTCCTCTCCCGCTGCCAGCCAGCCGGTCTCCGGTCTCCGGCAAGGGACTGACACCGCCAAGCGCCGCTTCTGAATCATCAAAGATGCTATTTGGGGCCTGGGGGTGACGGTGCAGAAAGCACCTGCCTTGCCGGTCCCGGGTTCCGAGGCAGCCTGCCTGCCCGCCGCCCACCGCTGCCCGCCGCCAGCCCAGCGGCACCCAGTCTGGTCTCGTCCAGGCCCCGGCAGCCTGCAGAGCACCACAAACCACGTGCGTGCTCACCACCACCCACCCCCGGGAGCACCACAGGGAGCCCCGCCCTGATCCGGAGCAGCACGATCACCAGAACACGCAGCAGTCCCACAGATGATGATGGGAGTGGAAACCCCCCCAAAACGCCCTCCGGCAAGCACAGGGCTGAGCACTCGTGCGGTCACCCGTCAGCACACCAACCACGGGGAAACGTCCGTGCGGGCACGTGCGCTTCTGCTGCCCTCGTCCCTCCGCAAACTTGGAGCAGTACTACCGAAAACAACCCCAACGTAACGCCCGGCTGCCTTTGGAGTACGGGCGATGACTCACGGACCTCGGATGTGTGAGTCCGTGGGCCTGAGCCCCAGCACGAAGAGGAAAATTAAAGAGTCATAAAGTCTACGCAAGCGCGATTTGAACATTCCGCAGAGATCAGAAGTTCAGAACGCGTCTCCGGGCCTGAATCAAGGCGCGGCCCCGGAAACTTCCAGGACACACGTTCCTGCTTCTCAAGGCTCCTGCATCTCTCTCTCTTCTAAAGTAGATTCCCAACCCCCCCTCCCCCCGGGACTGGGGTGATAGCACAGTGGACAGGGCGTTTAAAGACCCCCAAGGAGTTAACCCTGAGCCAAGAGTACGCCCCAAATACCTCTGGGCGTGGCCCCAAAACAAACCCCAAGAAAGTATTTTCCCCTTGGCTTCCCTTCCCCACGGGGGGTGGCCTCCCCGTGTGACCACGACTCGCAGGGGTGCCAACAGAAGCTGCATTCTTCCCACCAAGGGGGGGGTCCCCACAGTGCTCATGGGGGTCCTGCTCACTCATCAGGAGGGACCCACGAAGCACCCCCAGAGGTCCAACCACCTGCCTGACGGCAGTGAGGCCGGACCAGCACCGACTCTGTCTTCTTCTGACGGGGGCGGTGGGTTGCCGCACGCTGGGCTGAAGCCAGGCCAGTCTGGAAGGGGAGATGCAGCAGAAAGCAGAGTCGAAGACCCTTCGGAGACTAGGAGAGGTCGGAGAGTCCAGATCCCCAGTTTTCACAAGTTCATTCCATGGCTTTTTTTTTTCTGAGTGGGGAAGGGGGAGGAGTTGGACCACACCCAGTAGTGCTCAGGGGTAATGACTCCTGGCTCTGTGCTCAGGGACCACTCCTGGTGGACCACATGGGGTGCCAGGGATCACACCCGGGCCGGCCTCCTCGGGCTGCAGCCCCCCCCCCCACAGCCTAAGGCAGGGCGCTAGAGAGACAGCAGGGCAGGGAACGCATCGCTGTACAGGCGGCCCTCCGGGGTTTAATTCCTGGCACCCCGTACGGCCCCCCGGGCACAGCCAGGAGTGACCCCGCAGTCCGAACACAGCCCAAACACAGACATCCACATTCGACAGCGGTCTGCTGTGAGCCAAGCAGCGCAGGACGGAGATCGCTGGGAACAAAAGACGAAGCCCAGAAACCTCAGGGAAGAGGGAAGCAAATGTAGCAGCGGCATGCAGGCATCAGGCGACAGGTGCTCGGGAGGAGATCCAAACTGGGGCACAGGCTGCGGGCCAGGCCGAAAGGTCTCGCTCAGAAGCCATCGGGGAGCACCAAGGAAGGACGCGAAAGAGCAGCCGCCCCCCACCCCGCCCCCAGGAAAGAAAGGGGCCTGCGGGTGGGACACAGTCAGGGTCTGCGGGCAGGGTGCGGGGCGCAGGGCAGCCCAGGGCTGGGAGGCTGAGCTAGTGACCGCTGCGGGCGATGCCGGGCAGGGAACCTAGCGGGGACCACGGGGCAGGACAGTGCAGACCGTGGGTCTAGTCTGAAGGTGGAAGCTCTTCTCACAAGGAGGAACGGGGTCAAGACGGAAAAAGGAATCACGAACCTGTGTTTTGAACACAGTGAATGGAGCCGGTGAAGAGACGACTCCTGTTCCGAGTCTGGACCCCCTACTCTCGGCACGGCACTGGGGAACACAGCCCCTGATCAGGCCAATCTTAAGTCGGGGTCCTCGTCCACCTTGTATTTTTCTTCTCAAAGGACCAGGCGGGGCCACCAGGCGAACAGTGTTCTCGCAGGGGCCAGGAGACGCTCAGTGGCAACCGGCTGACCTGGGAGCGAGCGGGAGCCCAGTTCCCTCTGCTCTCTGACGCCCAGCCACACCGCCGGAGGGGCGAGCGCCACAGCGCAAGGTGCGGCTCCCAGGAAAGGACAGGCACCGGGTTCCATCCCTGGCATCACGTGGTCCCAGAGCACCACCAGCCGACCGACCACAGGACCACTGGGCAGGCTCATTAAAACTGAGCAAGTGCCAGGGGAGGCCGTTAGCCATGAGGGCGCCCAGCCGGTCCCCTGAGCACTGCAGGGAGTGATTCCTAAGCACAGAGTCAGGAGTAACCTCTGAGCATCGCTGGACGCGCCCTGACCCCTCACCCAAAAGCAAAAAGCGAATGCAAGCACCGGAGCGCGCACGTGTGAACACGGGGGCCGAGCGGGAACGTGGGAGCACAACCAAGTGCGGCCCTGGCACACGGTGGAGCACGGGGACCAGGCGTGGGAGCCCTGCCGAGCTCGAGTACAGGCTGAAGCACCGGAACGCAGCAGGGGTGCGACTCCCAGTCTACCCTCTAAGAACTAGGAGGAGTCACGTACGTAATGCAGGACCCTGCCCGGGGCAGCTAAGTCCACGCAAGAGCGAACAGAAACGGGTAGGCGGCAGAACTGCCCTGCTCCCCAGGGGGCTCGGGATTCGTGGTCAGGGCAGGTCTTAGATCGGCACCGAGACGTCCCAGGAAACAGAAACCTGGCACCAAGCCGCAGGCACCAGGACACACCTGAGATCGCCACCCCCAGATTCCACAGCTGCTGCTGTCGACTTCCAACGCTGCCTGCCGTCCCATGAGGGCGGGCGAGACTTCCGCGCGGTCCTGCAAAGGGAGCTGGCCAAGGCACTTGCTTGAGTCAATGCCGCCCTCAACAACATCCTCATTCCTACCCCATCACCGACCAAGCTGGCCTGAGGGTGGTATTTTTTTCCTCCAATTTCAAGTTAAGTCTCACATTTTATGCCGAGTACTAACAGTACCCTCAGTTACATACTGATATTTAAGAAACACACCTGAGAGATTCTCTTTTGATTCTGCGGGGTGGGGGTTGTCGGCTCCAGCTGGCTGTGTTCAGGACTTATTCTGGGTACTGCTCAAGGATCATTCCCGGGGACAGCGGGGTGCTGGCACCGCATGTGGTGCCAAGGATTGAACCAGGGTCAGCCACAGGCAAGGCGAGAGCCTCACCCTGTACTATCTCCCCAATCCCAAGAAATTACTAGTTTAGCATGTGTGTTGCTGAACTGAGCACTAGAGATTTTTTTTAACGCCTGCCATAAAAACGAGCTATAAGGTGTCATCGAAAACTAATTAAAACTGATGGGGTCGGAGCGATAGCACAGCAGGGAGGGCGTTTGCCTTGCACGCGGCCCGACCCACGTTCGATTCCCGGCATCCCATTTGGTCCCCCCGAGCACGACCAGGAGTAAATTCCTGGGTGCATGAACCAGGAGTAACCCCTGTGCATCGCTGGGTGTGACCCAAAAAGCAAAAAATAAATTGAAATAAAACTGATTAAAACTGAAACCCGGGTCAGTTGCATGCGAGGCAAACACTGTCCCTATCTGTAGCAATGCTCCAGTCTGAGGAAGCTCGGATTGCAAACAGGTGACCCCAGTTCACCCCGGTTCCATCCTCAGAACCGCAGATGACCCCAAGCACCACCAGGAATGACCCCTGAGCACTGCCAGGTGCTGGCCAAGCCCCACCTCCCTGCCCCAAAAAACACCCAAAACCTAAACTAAAATCCCTTCCAATTTAGTCTTAGCAAATTCCATAGTTACACCCTCCATAAACAATGAATTTTCTGTATCATCAGAGAGAGAAACAAAAATGGGTCCCAGGGGAGCCTAGGAATCGCTCAGGGCCAAGTGGCCGGAAGTGTTCAAGTAATGCTGCTGGCGGTCCCTGGACTCCACACAAAGTGCTCCATCTCCAAAGACCATACACAAGCACCACCACAAGGTGTGTAACCCCCACTGAGCTCTGTGAGACCCAACACAACACCCCAGAGCACCAAAACCGAAAAGCACCACAACCACAGAGGAGGCAAGGGCCAGAGTCACCGCTTAATGTGCTCTGCAGGAGCAGCCTGGGTTCGAGAGTGGCCCCAAAAAGGAGAGACACATATAAATCACACACACACACACACACACACACACACAGCAAAGCCATAAGACTTACATGTTCACAAAACACTAAAATTCAGGACTCAGGGGCTGGAGGGATAGCACAGCGGGTAGGGCGTTTGCCTTGCACGCGGCCGAGCCGGGTTCAATTCCCAGCATCCCATAGGGTCCCCTGAGCACTGCCAGGAGTGATTCCTGCGTGAAGAGCCAGGAGTGACCCCTGAGGATCGCTGGGTGTGACCCAAAAAGGAAAAAAAAAAAGAGCAAGTCCGGAGCAAGTACTGGAGTTCCGAGCACCGACGGGAGCCCAGGGACCACTGGCTACGAGCCCCCAACTTGCTTTTTGACTGGTGGGGCTGGAAAATGGCTCAACGAGAGAGCCCACTCTGCACGTGGGAGCCCTGGGGTGAGCCCCAACATCCCTGGTCACCCAGATTGCCAGGAGGGGCCCCTGAGCACTGAGCAGGAAGCAGCGCCTGAGGCCTGCGATGGGATTGTCACACTCACCCCTGCAAAATAATCCGGGGTGAGGGACTGGATAGAGCATGGTGGGGCTGGAGCGACAGCACAGCGGGTAGGGCGTTCGCCTTGCATGTGGCCGACCCGGGTTCGATTCCCAGCATCCCATAGGGTCCCCCGAGCACCGCCAGGGGTAATTCCTGAGAGCAGAGCCAGGAGTAACCCCTGAGCATCGCCGGGTGTGACCCAAAAAGCAAAAAAAAAAATAAAATTCAGGACTCAGAATTTCCTGCAGGGCCAGAGCGACACCACAGCAGGGGAAGGCCTCTGTCCTGTAGGCAGCTAACCCAAGTTCAATCCCATCACCCCGCACGGTGCCCTGAGCACCACGGGTGTGGCCCAAAACACAAAAAAAAAAAAACAAAGAAAATTCCTGACCAAAACAATGACAAAGTAAGCAACCCACGCAATCGACTTAAACCATAAAGTTTCATTATCCAACCTCCTTATTTTCAAGAGAAAAAGACTGAGTAGTCAAATAGCTCGTCTGTGAATTAGCTCACTAATTATTAACTCGCAGGGTCAGTAACTGGAGAAAACTTTGCTCCCCCAATATGCCGCCGTCCTCTTAACAGCTCTGACTCGTTCACCGGGGCCAATATCCAGAATCTCCTTAGGAAAGCCTGAAAACCACAAAGCGCGGATCCTGACTTGAACCACAGACACAACTGCTAGGCGGAATCAGTTTCACAAAGCTTGCAAATATTTACTACGTGACACTCATGTGACGTTCACGGCAGCATTTTCAAGGTCAATATGATGTTTGCTCAAGTTCTTGGAGTCACACCTTCGCGTGGTATTTTTAACGTCTGACTAAGGCTCCCATCATCACCAGGTGCTGCCACTGTCTACAAACACGGAGCGGGGAACACATCTGGTTACACAATGCAGAGAGTAGCAAGTTTTAATCTCCAGGCATACATTTTAACTGCTGCTGACTGAATGGCTTTCATTTCACTTAAAAGCGAGGAGAGCCCACCCCTGCCCCACCCAGAGATCGCGAAGAAGACAAGGCACTTGCGTGGCATGCAGCGAACCCCCGTTTGCATCCCTGGTACCACCAAAGCTGGCCCAAGCAACGGCAGGGAGGACTCCCGAGCACAGAGCCAGGAAGAGCCCCTGAGCATTACTGTCGCCCAAAAAAAAAAAAAAAAAAGTTTTTTTTTCCCCTGACGATAAAGGGACATAAATGCCGTGACATTAGAGGCAACTGAAGACAAAGGTATGACAAGATCACAAATTCGGAGATTCCTGTACAAGATCCACGGCGAAAGGACTAAAACTGAATCGTGAATGATGCCCTGCTCAAGTTACTTCCAGTAGCACTCCCCGCCCCATTCCAAAAAATGCAGAGACTTACCCACACAAGCATTGAGGAAGAGCCAGTCAGTCTTTTTCATTCTGTTTTTTATTTGCTTTAGCTTTTTGAAATCCACTTCGAGCTCCTCCTGGCTGCCAACCGCCCCAGCCAGCTCGATCCGCTGGAAGTCCATCTTCATTTCGGAGTCCCGCTTCGGAGCAGGCGGGGATCTCCTCTGGCTGTTCCCGCCGCTGCAGCCCCCCCTCCACCGAGCGCGGTCCTGCTCGTTGATGATCGAAGAGGCCTCGTCGGTCTCCGCCAGTTCTATCGCTTCGATGCTGTTGGGCCGGGGGTGGTCGCAGACAACACACTGTGGCGCTTTGGCCCAGTTTTCGTAAGTGCACACGGAGCAGGCCCAATGCTGGGTCCTTGTGTTGAGCTTGTTCCTGTCGTTGTATTCCTCGCAAGGGTCGACAGAGAAAGCGACCGGTCTCGGGCCAGACCCTGAGGACTGGGGAGACTCGGTAGGACTCCGGGTCCTACGCTGGGACAGACACTGGGTACAGCGGATCGCGCGTGGCCAGTTCAAGTACGTACACATGTGGCAGGACCACTTGTTCGCGTTTTCCACGCTGTAGGAAGACTTCACCCTGGGTCTGGCACTCGAGTCCGGGCAGATCAGCGGGCTACTCCCTCCTTCGGTGCTCGAAGGATCCCAGTCTCGGCCGACGTCGCTCGAGCCGCTCTTAAACGGATCTTCGGTGATGATTGTCCCGCTCGGTCTCTGCGCTCGACACATGGTGCACTTGATTGCAGACGGCCAGTTTTCGTACGTGCAGTATTCACAAGCCCACTTAATTCCACGTTCTGACATTGTGTACTTCTTGAAGTGAGTTATGTCAGGCAGGAAGCTATAAACAATCAGGATAGGGTTATTAACACAGGAAGTGCAAGTTCACCTCTGAAAACCTGCTGTCCCCCCCCCCCCATCAAAGGACCCTTCGACTGCAAAATAAACCTCCCAAAATAGGCACCTAGGAATTCATACCGAACTATCTCTCCTTCCCCTTTCTGATTTCTAGGGAGATGCCCGGAAACCAATTCCCAAAGAAAAATCTCAGACCTCTTAAGACAATCAAGCTGTACTTTGTCATGTTAAAAAAAATACACGCAGAAAATACAGGGGTTTGTGGTGGGAGGAGGAAGTTAAGGGAAAATACTATTGGTAAACTTTAATTTTGGCCAGGCTATTTCCATCAACTTAGGAAAACGATAGTTTAAAAACTCAAAATGATGGGCCAGAGAGAGAGCCCAGTGGGGTAGGGTACTTGCCTCACAAGTGAGCGACCCGGGTTCGATCCCCGGCATCCCATACGGTCCCCCAGCACCGCCAGGAGTGAAGTCTGAGTGCAGAGCCAGAAGCCCTGAGAATAACAGGCTGTGACGCCCCCACCCCCGCCCAAAAAAAGCCCTCCAAGGGAAGGGCAGGGATGCCAATGAAGGATCTTAAATACATAAGACGTAAGAATCTATGCTCACAAGTTCAGGTCATGAGCACAGATTCTTACAGCCTCTACGTGCAGGATCTGAGGCGCCGTCTCTCCTGTCTGGCAGCAGCCGGGAGGAGCGCGGAGCGCGCAGGAGAGGGAGAGCCTGACCAACACCCCAAAATCTCGTTCTGTGTGAAACACACAATCAAAACTGCACATGACCTAAGCACGGGACAGTCAGATCGACGCAATGACCCCAAATAACACATAACCACTCCAACAGAACTTTGAATATCAAAATTCAAGATGTTTAATACTTTTTAAACATTCGAAACTCAATTCATATTAAAAAGAGTCACTGGGCTGGAGAGACAATGGAATAAGTAGGGCGCTTGCCTTGGACACGGCTGGCCCGGGTTCGATCCCCAGCATCCCATATGGGAGGAATTCCTGAGGACAGGGCCGGGAGCAACCCCGGAGCATCACTGGGTGTAGCCCAAGAATGAAGCAAAAAGTAGTCACTGTTTAAGCCCAGGCTCTAGTCCAGATTTACACTACAACAGAATTAACACTATTTTACTTACGACTACACCCATGGATGCTGACGAAACCGTGTGCCAGGGATCAAAGCTGGGGCTCTTACATGCAAAACATGCGCCCAGCCCTTAAGTTATCTCCCTGGCCCGGAGAGGTAACTTACCTTCTGAAAGGTAACTTCTTATACCTGATAATATTTACAAACAAAGCAACTTATACTGCAAATTTAATGATTCTTTTCTTGACGTCTTAAATGAAGACGGCTGTGGCCAGTCAAGGCAACCTTTCCATTGTCTTCAATCACTTCTCAAGCATCTCTTGCCACATTTTACGTTCTGCGGGCATACACCAGTGGGGGAGGGGATGGCTCCTGGCCACGCTGGGCAGCTGGGCACCCACTGGCACCGCCAGGGACCAGAATGGGTGGAGAGCAAACTTTAAAAAAAAAAAGGTCAGGGGGAGGGGGGAAATCCTAGAAAGAGTAACAGAAGCTTTTCCCCGTTTCTCAGGGGCTTTTCCAGGACCTAGAAAAGCTAAATCTTCCACTTTCTAACTGTGATGTGTCCCTGCGTGCCAAGTCCTCACATTTACAACGTGAACACTTGACAAGACAAACCCACTGTAAGAAAGGCTACTGCTTTAGAGCTAAAATAAAAATCACTTACTAAGGTTTTAGTTTCCACGCTCTAACCTCCACCTTGCACATAGTTAGAAAATCATGGTTTACAAATCAGACCAGACAAGATTCAGTCTTCATGCTGGCTGAGTCTGACTTCCTCGGGCGACACTGCTCAAGGTGAAAAGCACTTCTGTCTGACTGGGAATAGCTACGCCTGCAAAGGAGACCAGAACTGAGTTTCACTTGAGGCCTGTCACTTTATCCAAAAGGCATTGCTTCTTAACGTTAACCAATTCTACATTTTAGTCCTACACACTTAATAGTAAACTACTATATTTGTAATTTTAACACCGTAACAAAACCCACTTACTGATGAGAATGGAGGGAAAGGCTCATCTGAAACCCTTCACTGTGAGTGTGAGTGCGTAGGTGTGTGCGTGTAAATGAGTGTGTGTCTGTGTGGGTGTGTGCGCGCGACAGTGTCAACGACCCGCGGGAGAGTGCTTGCCGTGGGCAGTGCTGAGAAAGCCCTCCCCGGATTACCTGTTACTACCGAAGGGAGAGAGACGAGGCTGCAATAAGTAAAAAGAACAACACAATACTGCTTACACTTAGCTTCGGAATCTTTTTTCTCCTTCAGCAACTATACCTTTTCTTTTCTTTTTTTGCTTTTTTGGGTCACACCCGGCGATGCACAGGGGTCCCTCCTGGCTCTGCACTCAGGAACGACCCCTGGCGGTGCTCAGGGGGCCCTATGGGATGCTGGGAATCGAACCCGGGTCGGCCGCGTGCAAGGCAAACGCCCTGCCCGCTGTGCTACTGCTCCAGCCCCAGCCTTCTCTTAACCCAGGTAGTTAATTAATCTTGCTCCCTGTGCCAGGGGTCGAACCCAGGGTCTCACACGTGCAAGGCAAGTAAGTGTTCTGCTGCCAAGCCACATCTCCGCTCAGCGCTTGTTCGCACTTACGAATGTAGTCAGCAGACTCTCGTGATACACCGTGTACACGTCCGAGAAGCTCAAAGTGTGTCTAAGGGGCGGGATGCGCCTCAGCAATAAAGTGCATGTGACCTGGGTTCAATCCCTGGCCCGGGCGAGAGCTGGACATAAGGGCAGGGAACCGTAACCATGACAAGCACCAGTAAAATGGACAACCGGGATCTAACAGAAATTTTCACATCCCGTGGGCAGTCTTCTTTACGCAACAACGAACTACTTGCTCTGCTCATGCCACTGGAATTAAATAAATTGATCTTCACTGAATTAATGTAGCAGCGTAACATGTTTAAAGGTCCAAGTCTAAAACCAAAAAAAAAAAAAAATCGCCATTAAAAAATAACCAGTATCCTATGTGCCTGGTGAAATGGACAGTAACTGCCCAACTACACAGCCTTCCCCTTCAAAACTGCAGTTAACTTAAGGAATACTAAAACCAGGTTTTGACAATTTAAGAGTTATTAATTATGAACTGGTAACATTCTTTATCCTATGGGGAATTGAGACTGCAAAATATTGGTTTTTGAGTAACTGAAAGCTAAAATTCACTGCAAGGATTATTTGAGAAAGCCATTTGTACTTCATTTACATCAGCAAATTGAATGGAAGAATACACGTAACAGCTGAACTATGTGATTTTGGACGAATAAAATGAAATCAATGCGAAATACACTTTTTCAGATGTCAAACCTCCCGAAAAAGGACTTAAAAATATTTCAATAGCGACCAGCTAGCTCTAAGACTACATACTGCAGGGTACCAAATAGCTGAAGCTAACATATATATTCATATACCAAATAGGAAGCTTAATTTGTAAACCTAATTCTTCTAATTTTGCATATAAGTCTTCTGAATTCTATCCAAGACATCATACTTCAACTCACTGGAACAATAACCTGCATAACCTGGACCTTCTTTAGGGGGAAGCAGACAGAGCTCTGAGCTCCCAGAACAAAGACACGTGGTTCTCAGAGCAGTGCCAAGGTTCCGCCTGGCGACCGGTGGCCCAGGATGCCACCGGCGTGTCAAGCCAACGGGGCGAAGGGCATCAACCACCGTCCAGCACTGAATTCCCAACTGCCTCCAATTACATTATTTTCCAGTTCAAACTAGAAGATCTATAATGAAGTCATCTCCACAAAAGCGGTCACATTTCCCCAACACCTTCTAAAAACCCAACGAGAGAACTGAGAGGTGAAATACTCCTTTACCCACTCTAAACTCCTTTAGAAAAATTAAAAATCAAAGAAATTCACCGGCCAGCGACTTTCGAATGATGAGAACTTATTCCAAAGGGGAAGTAACAGCAGCTTTTTGTTTGTTTGGTGCTCAGGGCTGACTCCTGGCCCCATGGTCGGGGCTCAGTCCTAGGGGGTCTTGAGGACCACGTGGGGGTCGGGAATCGAGCCCCAGTCAAGGCAGATGCGTGCACGGCGGGTGCCTGCCCGCAGGACTACTTCTCCGGCCCCGTAGCGGAAGGGTATTTTCTTATTTTTAAATTTTTTATTTATTTGGTGGGGGTTGCTTGGGGGCAGTGCTCAGGGATCACTCCTGGTGGGGTTCGGGACAATACGGGAAGCCCGAATCAAACCCCTTCCACTGTACTACTGCTCCAGCCCATGACACCAGTTTTTAACTAGCTTTACTAGTGCAAGCCTGAATTTCTTAATGTATTAGCTAAGTAGGATGAATATAATTGGTGCTATAAGCATTGACATAAATCCATGGACATTTTAAAATGCTCACAAGGACCCAAAAGGAGAGAGAGAACAAGGGGGAATGCCCTGCCACAGGGGTGGGATGGGATGGGGGGACGGGAGCGGGGGGAGGGACACTGGGAGCACTGGAAGTAGAGAATGGGCACTGGTGGAGGGATGGGTACTCGACCCTTGTATAACTGAAACCCAAGGGGCTGGAGCGATAGCACAGCGAGTAGGGCGTTAGTCTTGCACACAGCCAACATGGCCGACCCGGGTTCGGTTCCCAGCATCCCATATGGTCCCGCGAGCACCGCCAGGAGCAATTCCTGGGTGCATGAGCCAGGAGGAACCCCTGAGCATCGCCGGGTGTGACCCAAAAAGCAAAAAAAAAAAACTGAAACCCAAGCACGAAAATTTGTAAATCTACAACTGTACCTCATGGTGTTTCACTAATAAAAATCTAAATTAAAAAAAAGCTTATAAAGTATCTAAAGGGAACACTGAAGAAACCTACGAGGATATTCCAAACTTGCTGCATTTTGAGGTTCTGTTAAGACTGTACAGGTAATTTTGAGTTACACTGCTTATGAAAACAGGAAGGACTATCTAATTTTTAAACCCAAAACTGTACGTTGTCGTTTCTCCTTTTCTCCTCAGCATCTTTCTGTATCACAGAAATTGCTCTCGAGTGAAATCCTGACTATCTGATGCGGGGAAGCCTCTCATCGAATCACGGTCCCAACGATTGGTCACACGCACCATGCGTAGCCCCATCACCTTCCTCGGACCTACGACCTACCCTGATCCGTCTGCTCCACCAAGGGCCCCTCCCTGGCCCTCCGCTCAGCACACACCCGACGCCACTTGGAATTCTGTCAGTTCTCCCCAGAGCTCTCCTCTAGTGGCTTCTACCCAGTACATATTTCTTTCCATTCCAACTACCACTATAGCCTTCAAATGCTGTAACCCCCAGAAGCTTCTACACAAATTCCTTCTCTAAACCCACCCCCCCCAAAAAAAAGTAGGGGGCTGGAGCAATAGCACAGCGGGTAGGACGTTTGCCTTGCACGCGGCCGACCTGGGTTCGATCCCCAGCATCCCATAGGGTCCCCCAAGCACCGCCAGGAGTGATTCCTGAGTGCAAAGCCAGGAAGTAACCCCTGGGCATCGCTGGGTGTGACCCAAAAAGCAAATAAATAAATAAATAAATAAACAAACAAACCCGCCCAGCTCACCATTACTGGCATAATCCTCCACATAAGAACACCCACTTTTCCTTTTTTTCTTTTTTTCTCTTCTTTTCTCGATGCCTTACCCAGTCGTTCTCAGGGCTGACTCCCGGCCCTGCACTCAGGGATCACTCCTGGTGGGCGTGCGGTACGCTGCTAAGCGCCCTACCCACTGTCCTCTTTCCAGCCCTAGTAAGACCGCTGTCTGAGGCACCCCTGCAGCGTCTGGCCTCTGACTTCCATCCCGACCCCCCGCCCACACACACACACACACACACACACACACACACAACCCAGACTCACACATGTACCACCAGCCCCCAATGGTGTGCACAGACGGCACCACCCAGAAACACAAGCCAAGCCCGCTTCTAGAGACCCCTACCCAGCCCCTGAAGATCAGAAGACCAGGTCAGAAGACTGGTTTTCTCAAACACGTATGGGAGAGACACGACGACCTCTAACTGTTGCAAAAATAGAAACCTGCCTCCTTAAGTTTTAGAACTTGATTTCTTTCATCATTCTGCTCAGTCTGTTCATAATAAGGAGCTACAACTCAATTATCCAGAGCCACAGAATCACGACTAGACCTAGCTCAACTGAAGGCGACTATTTCCTCCAACAGGATGATGCATCGGTGTATCAACAGAGGAAGGAAGGAAAGACACTTACAAAACCGACTCCGAGCTACCATCCTGTCCAAGGAGACGTTTTTTCCCAGTGTCTCAACTTTGTTCCAACGTCTTCATTATGCCCTCCAGGCACTCAAATGATGTGAGTTAAAAGACTATGTTGGGTTGGGGCTGGAGCAATAGCACAGCGGGGAGGGCGTTTGCCTTGCATGTGGCGGACCCGGGTTCGAATCCCAGCATCCCATATGGTCCCCTGAGCACCGAGCGCAGAGCCAGGAGTCACCCCTGTGCATTGCCAGGCGTGACCCAAAAAACAAAACAAACAAACAAACAAAAAAGACTATATCGGGGACGAGAGAGAGAGAGAGAGAGAGAGAGAGAGAGAGCGCACACCAAGGGCTGAGCACACACTCCGTGGCAGACCACTCTGAGTTTAATCCCCTGAACCCCCAGCCGCCCACCCCAAGCGCTCTTCTCAGGACTCCCAGTGTGGTGGGTGAGAGGTGCGGGATGTGACTGTGACTGGGGGAGCAAACCCGCAAGACTTGAGCAACAAGCACCTGGGGGTGGGGCGGCAGGCGCGGGCACTGCCAGCCAGTCCCCAGGGACGGGGGTGTCTGGGCCAGAGGCCTCCGGCTTCTTCAGCCGGCACCAGCTTTTCCAGGGCGAACGACGGCAGAGGCACCCCAGCCCCTCTTCAAAAATGGAACCCTTGGGTGCTGGGGCCAGCGACGGGCGGGGGTCAAAGCATCTGCCTCGAGAGGCTGACAGAGTGTCCCGGCAGCACCCGAGCCCACCACCTCGCTGAACCTGCAGCCCCCCGGGACAATGGGACGCAGTCCGGAAAACAGCGCTCCTCCAGGCCAGGGCTCCTGAGCCACCTCCACTCGCAGCCCTTCTTTCCCGAGAAGCTTCCACACGGCTCTGTGCGCAGAGGACACAAAACGGGCAGGACGACGCAAACACTTGCTGGTCACAAATCAAAACCATATGGGGCTGCCACACACACACACACACACACACACACACACACACACAGAGAGAGAGCCCCGCTTAAGAAGCTAGGGAGGCCGGAGTGATCTGTCCTGCATGCAGTCCACCCACCCAGGTTCGATCCTGGGCATCCCACAGGGTCCCCCGGCCACAGCAGAGAGCCTGGAGAAAACCCTAAGCACTGCCAGGCATCGCCAAAAATAAACTTGATCTTTTTAAAAAATCAACGAGGGGATAGGCCGGCTTTATCTCTTTCACAAGTATGGCAGGGTTAGCCCTGACCTACCAAGAAAACGGTCTTGCAGTGTGAGGCCCTGGCTTTAATGACTAAAAGGGGGGAAGGGAGGAAGGAAAGAGGAGGCGAGAAGGAAAACAGCGAGAACTTGAAACGCCTGCTGGAGCATGCCCAATTCTGAAGAATACATAGACGGGAACAGAAACAAGAACCTCGAGACTGAAGAAGCCCACAAACAAGTCACCAAGTCACCCAGCGACAGAGCTCAGGTCTGAATCCCAAGTCTAGACGCTACACAAACTGTGTCATAAATACGTTTGTACCGAAAGCCAGAGTTTATTTCTATTCTACATGATTCGGACTATTAATAAACTCTGGATTTCTCTCTAAGCAGTCAGCTGACATGTTCTGCTCAAATTCCAGCTTTCGAAAACTGACAAAGAGCAACTGCGAATTTTCTGAAAAGTTGAGCAAGCAAGCAGGCCTGGAAACGCTCTTTCTAAAACAAGCGAGTCTAAATATAGCGCCCAAACAGGGGCAGAGGTCAGAGAGCGCTGTCCAGTGCGGCCAAGGCAGTGGCACTCCCGGCGGGGCCCACGGCACTCCCCTGGGAACACACACACACACACACACACACACACACACACACACACACCCGTACAGAACAAGGACAATGTGTATTTTTTTTTTTGGCTTTGGGGCCACACCCAGCAACGTCCAGGGCTTACACCCCGATGGCATTCGCGGCACCATCTGTGGCGTCAGGAAGCAAACCCAGGTGACCACATGCAGAACAAGTGCCCCGCCCACTGCATGATCCAGACCCCGCCAAACTTTTTCACTGAGAGCAGAAAAGATCTCTGCGCGACACGGCTGCAGGCTCTATCAGGTATTCTGCATTGGAGACCCACACGAAGGAGTGACTACCTGGACGAGAGCTGGGCGTCCCGATGCGTAGGTGCCGAGCCCACGTGCGGCCTGTGCCCGGGTGATGCTGTCAAGCGCGTGTGGTGTGTGCGGCCCAAGCACGCGGTCCCCGCATCTCCCCTGGTGAGACGCAGACTGCCCCGAGTGACACTGGGATGTGTCCTGGGATGTGTCCCGGGGCGCTGTCCGCATTTCAGCATTTGGAGAAGGCCAAAAGTGCGTCTCTCTCTCTCTCTCTCCCCCTCCCCTTCCTCAAAACCTCCAAAAGAGGGGCTGGAAGGAGAATACAGCGAGGAGGGCGCCTGCTTTGCACAGGGCCCACCCAGGTTCAATCTCCAGCATCCCATGCGGTCCCCTGAAAGCGCCAGGAGTAAACTATGAACATCAACATCACCAGGCCCAAAAACAAACAGCAGCAGCAGCAGCAGCAACAACTCTCCAAAATAAAATGTTTTTTTTTTTACTTCAAAAGAAAACAAAAATAAAAAGGCTTGACATCCCTTAAACTAATAAGCATCCGAGCTACTCAAGACCCAGAGTGTCAATCAAACTTACAACAGAAAAGGCTTTCGTTTTCTTCCAAGCAACGGGAAAGCGCAGAGCCTTCCCAGACGTCAGAGTGCGTCAACTAGACTTCCACACGGTTTCATATGGTTTGGGTGGGCTTTGGGGTTGTTTTGTCGTCATTATTTGGGCCACACTGGTGGTGCTCACAGCTAACTCCTGACTCCGCACTCAGGAATCACTCCTGGTGGTGCGTGGGGAACCACAGAGGATGCCAGGGTTTAAAACGGGATGCGGAGCACTGGAGCACTGTCCTCCCACTGTTCATCGAGTATGCTCAAGCGGGCCCAGTAACGTCTCCATTTTCAGACTTGTTGTTCCTGTGTCTGGCATATCGAATACGTCACGGGGAGCTTGCCAGGCTCTGCCGTGCGGGCGAGATACTCTCGGTAGGTTGCCGGGCTCTCCGAGAGGGGTGGAGGAATCAAACCCGGCCCAGCTGGCTGCACGCACAAGGCAAAACGCCCTACTGCTGTGCTATCACTCCGGCCCGGGGTCTGCAGCATACGGGGTAAATGCCTTGCCCGCTGTACAAATTTTGAAGCAAATTTGTCTGCTGACTTTATTTTGCAACCACTCCATTTCCAAAAATAATGAAACCATTTTTGAAACTTTCCCTGCTATATTTTTCGCATTTAATAGTCAGGTCCAATTTTTAAATATACACTAATGTTGAGGACCACACAATAAACTCAAGAAAGCATTAAAAAAAAAAATTTTTTTTTTCTTTTTTGGGTCACACCCGGCCACGCTCAGGGGTCAGTCCTGGCTCTGCGCTCAGGAATGACTCCTGGCAGTGCTCGGGGGGCCACATGGGATGCTGGGGGTGGAGCCTGAGCGTCTGAGTGCAAGGCCAATGCCCTCCCCACTGTCTAATCAACCAGGACGCCAAAATTTTAGTTTTTAAATAGACTGAACACGGACCACAGAACATGTGTGGCAAACAGTATTTGCCAAACCCAATGACGATCAACCTCTAGACCTAACTTGCGGTTTTTGTTTATAGGGGCGGAGGCACGAAATGAATCTGCCAAGGTCTGTGTGTGTTAAGTATGAGAAAGCAAGATAAGGCTGGCACGACAGTGCAGTGGGCAAGGCGCCTGCCTTGGTTAGGCTGGCCCAGGTTCGATCCCCGGCACTCCAAAGGATCCCCCAAGCCTGCCAGGATTGATCGCTGAGCACACAGCTGACCACAGTCAAACGTGGCAAAAAAAAAATTTTTTTTTAATTTTTTAAAAAGACAACGAAAGAGGGGAGGGCACTCCCCTTAGCTGTCCTGAGTTTGATCCCGAGCACCCCATACTGTCCCCAAAGCCAACCAGAAGCAATTCCTCAGCACCAAGCTAGGAGTAAGCCCTCAGCATAACCGAGCATAGGCCCAAAACAGAAAAAGAGAAAAAATTTCAGGTACTGGCCAGACAGTACAATGGGCAGGGCACATGCTTTGCCTGTAGCAGACCCCAGTTTGGTCCTCTGAGCCTCTTTGGGGCCCCCAAGCTCCATCAGGAGCGACCCCTAAGCCCAGAACCAGGAGTAAAACAATCCCTCAGAACTCCTGGATATCTACTGGATATGGCCGTCTGCCCCAAAAATAAAGCCAAAAAAAAAAAAAAGCAGTAAAGCCTTTTGGTTTCATTAATAATATGACACCCGCCTGTAAAAGTCCTTTTCTCTTAGGAGACACTTTTGGGCCAGAGAAATAAAGAGGTGACGGCCCTTGCCCTGTCTGCAGCTGGCCCCAACCTGATCCCTGTCATCAAATACGGCTCACCGCTGGGTATGGCCCAAAAAAGTGGGGGGAAAGCGGGCACATACTGAAACCGTCATTGTGCTGGCAGACAGGACACTTGTTTTACAACAGTCCACTGTGAAAAATCAGGAGAAACAAAACTGGAGTAAGTCAGGCGTGTGGAGGACGGAGCGAGAGGACAACAGGTAGGGTGTGTGCACAAGGCTGACCAGGGTTCGATCCCAGCACCCCATATGCCCCAACCCCCCCAGGAGTAATTCCTGAGCACGGAGCCAGGAGGATCCCCTGAGCATCACCAGGTGTGGTCCCCCCCCCAAAAAAACAAGATTAGGCTTGAGTTGGCAACTGGGTGAGAGAGATGAGGGTTCATTTTCCGAGTTTCTAATCTATGCAGTGTTCAAAATTTTTCATAATTACAAGTTTTTAAGACTTATCACTAAGGTAACAAATGCTGCTCCAGATTTAGAATGAAGACTTACTGCTAAAGCCAGAACAAGAGTAGGAAGCAGTATACTGTGTATTTCCAAAGACAGCCACACAAAATTTGGTCCTGGGCCTAGACGTCTACAAACCACGATCTGCAGGGAAACAGAACAGGCACTTACGAACTTTTGCAATTTTAAAACATCTCTGGAATTTTATAATCATTTCATCTACAGGTATTTTAACTTGCTTTTGAGAAACCTGAAACATCTGAAAAACTTACAAATATGGCTTCATCCCACAACGGGCAGGTATTGAGCAAGAAATAGGTTGACTTGTGCTAAGATCTCAAAAAACAAGGTGACAGAAATCTGTCTTCCAAAGAACGCCCATGAGCACGCATGCACAAATCCTCAACAGAACAAGAAATCAAATCCAAAATCTGGATCTTCGATAGCCAAACGGTTCCTCTCCCAGATCTGCAAGTGACAGTTCAACGTTCAAATCTCAAGTAACGTTACCCTTCTTCACACCACGCTAAAGGAAAAATCACAGATCACGTGAGAATATAAAAAGGCATGACAAAATCCAATGCACATAATGAAAAAGAAATCTTAGAAACCTAGAAATGAGACGGAACTTCTACCTGACGGAAAGCAAGCAGAGGCCAGGGAGCTGGCGGCGCCTCCGTGACTGCGCCCCGGGGCCCAGCACTGTGGGCACCATCCCCCCTCAGTGGAGCCCACGCACATGGGGAGGCCACACCCGGCCCAGGACAATCGCCTACCAAACGCCCAACCCTAACGGTGAGACACTCGCCCCTTCCTGCTCAGCTCAGAAACAAGGTAGGGACGGAAGGCTCCCGGATCTCACCGCTCCTCTTCCACAACCGGAAACCGAGCTGATGCAATAAAGAAAAGAAAGGAAAAGAAAGAAAAGGCAGATACAAGGAAAGGGGAAGATACAACTGTCTTTATTCACAGATGACATGAGAGCTGCAGAAAACCTGAAAGGATGAACTAAAATTGAAGCTAAAAAAAGTTTCGTATCCGTGGTGGTGGGAAATGGGCACTGGTGGAGGGATGGGTATTTGATCATTGTGTAATTGAAACCCAAGCACAAAAGTTGTAAGTCTACAACTGTACCTCATGGTGTCTCACTAATATAACTTAAAAAACAAAAAAGGTTTCATAACCAAGACTGCAGAATACACAGCTTACATGCAAAAGTCAACGGGTTCTCTACGGACCAGCAACAAACAAGTTTGAAAATAGAAACAACACTTTGGGGCCGGAGCAACAGGACAGCGGAGTGGGCACTTGCCTTGCCAGAGGCTGATCCCCAGCGCCAGGAGCGATCCCTGAGCACTGAGCCAGGAGTAACGGCCCTCAAACAAAAGTACATCACCATCTACGTTAGCAAGCCCAAATTAAAATGCTCAGCTAAACATCCGATGAAACATGTACAGGATACACATGAGAAAGCCACAAACTCTGCTGAAAGGATCGAGTCGGCTCTTCCCAACCTAGCGAGAGTCACAATGCGACTCCACTCAAGATCCTGGCAAACCATTCGTGTGGGCGTTGACAGACTGATTTCTACAGCACGTGCGGAAAGGCAAAAGACCAGTCAGCAAAGGACTGAGGAAGAAAAGCTCAAGGCAGGAGAGAGAGCACAGGAACTTGGGCACTTGCCTCATATGTGGCCCATCCCACTGGGTCCCTGACACCCAGACCCAGATGCGACCCCCAGGTATGATCCAAATGGCTCCATTCTTTAAAAAAAAAAAAGAAAGAAAGAAAGAAAGAGAAAAAGAAAGAAAAGGAAAACTCAGATTGCACTACCTAGCTTCAAGACCTACCACAAACCTTCAGTAATCAAGTTAGCATATTACTGGTACCAGAACATATAAATCAGTAGAAAAGAGAGCCCAGAAACAGACCCACAAAGCCATTAATCTTTGACACAGGAAGTGAGGCAATACAGTGGAGGTCGATAAAAAGTTTTATCAACAAATGGTACTGAACTACTCAGTATTCCTATGCAAAAAACAGGAAGATGAAATGAAATCCCCCTCAGAATGGGGCTGGGGATACAGCTCAGTGTGTGGCCTGCCTGCGTGAGACCGCCGAGGTTCCGTCACCGGCGAGGCACTGCAACAAAAACACACGCTCAGAACGGATCACAGACCGAAAGGTCGACGGCAACACCGTAAAATCCGCAGAAAGGCAAAAGACCGAGATGACGGTGGCTGAAGCAGGGACTTTCAGGCTATTCTGAGACACAATCCCATGCAGGCAATGAGAAGCTGGGGGTGTGAAAACGAACCTTCAACCACGAGCAATACTGACGACAGAAGAACGAGTCAGAAAACACAAAGCGATCTTGCCTCCTCCCAGCGAGACTGGCACACGCCGCCAGAACGAAAACAACCAGTCTTGGTGGGGTTGTGGGGCCGAAGGGCCCCCTACCTCGGCCGGTGGGGACGTCCCTGGCTCGACCTCTCTGGAAAACCGTTCAGGACAAACTGATGGGCAAGAGAGCGACCACCGCAGATAGGAAGTCGGCCTGGCCCAAGGCCTCCCAGGAGTAAGTCCCCAGCACCGGTGGGGGTGGCCCACACACATCAACCTCCAAAAACAAAGGAACTGAGGTCCCATTTGGGCAGCACTTCCCCCTCAGGGCACCGAGGCACCCGGTCCAAGCACACTGCCCAGAGACACGCACGCACACGCTCCTGGGTTCATGGCAGCAACGGTCACCAAAGCCAAAGGCTGGGAACACCCAAAGTGTCTAAGAGCACAATGTAGGTGAGTCAGCTGACTGTCACTGTCACTGTCCTCCCGCTGTTCATCGATTTGCTCGAGCGGGCCCAGTAACGTCTCCATCGTGAGACTTGTTGTCACTGCGTTTGGCATATTGAATACGTCGCGGGGAGCTTGCCAGGCTTTGTCGTGCAGGTGGAATACTCTCGGTAGCTTGCCGGGCTCTCCAAGAGGGGCGGAGGAATCGAACCCGGGCCGGCCATGTCGGCTGCGTGCAAGGCAAACGCCCTACCCGTCGAGCTATTGCTCCAGTCCAATCGAGTCGGCTACAAAAATCGCAGCAACTGCATCTGCTTGGAGAGTTAAAGGTATCGAGCACGCAGAGCTGAGTTAGCCAGAAGACCCAGAAAGGCCGCTCTCCGGTGTGAGACGGAGCACCCGAAAGGGGGGACAACGGCCACTCGCGACAGACCTGAGGCGAGTAGTATGAGAACTCGACCGCTCGATTTTGCTGTGAACTTCAACTACTCAAAAAAAAAACCATCTTTTCTCAGATGAACGGACGAAATGAACAGAGAGCTGGGCCTCCGGTGAGGACGACCGTGTGCAGACGATGAGACCCCGGGAGAACCGAGAAGTGGGCGCTTGCACCATTCACTTTGTCTGCTTCTTAATTTTCCACTACAATAAGCACATATTGCTTTTGTCATCAAAGTATTTCAAAGCGAAAAAGCATTCTTGAAAATCTGCTAGCAACAACTTTTACTAACGTAACAGAAGACGTTCCCTTTACTGATGGCGGGGTGGGGTGTGGCCACTGGCTGTGTCCGCAGCTCACCCCCGGCTCTGTGCTTGGGGCTCAGTCCTGCTGGTGCTTGAAGGACCCCACAGGTGCCGAGGGTCAAACCCAGGCCGGCCACAAGGAGGCTAGTTCTTTAATGCCTATACCCTCTGGCCCCAACATTCCTTTTCAAATGTTGATTTTTCATTCCGGCTCCTCATCCATCCCCAACCTTCCCTCCCTTTCCTCAACTGCCTTTCGCTCCCATCCCCTCTCCCCGCTCCTTCGTCCCTCCACCGCTGCACAGGGCCGGCTGCGGAACTGCAGGGGTCGTCATCCAGGGCTTCCTCTGGTGCGAGTGACACACGGGGCAGTGGCCCGTGAACGTCACCTCCCTTTCAGGATTGGCTCACACTCTCCGTGGTGCCCAGAGATCGACCTACAGAGCGGCAGAAAATCGAACCCCCTTGGCACATACGAACACCAGGAACTGGAGTTCACGAGGGTGAGCCTGCAGTGCAGACACACTCCCAGCTCCGATTCTCTTCCTCCAGGTCTCAAAAAGATTCCTCTAAAAAAGAACAGAAGGCGTGGGCTGAAGGGACAGGACAGCGGTTCAAGAGTCTGCCCTGCATGCGGCCAACCCAGGTTCAATCCCTGGCCCTGCCTAAGTCCCCCCAGCCCCTCCAGGAGCAATGCCTGAGTACAGGAGTAAGGAGTAGGCGCTGAGCACTGCCAAGTGCGACTCAAGCACAACAAAACAAGCCAAAAAAACAGAGGGAGGCAAGAACCCAGACTCAGACTCCGGCTTACGCCTCCCGCCAGCTCACCACGCCCGCAGGACAAAGCGGCAGGTTACAAGATGGGGGTGAACGGAGCAGTTGCCCTCTCCAGAGTTCCGTACGGGGCCAAGGCCTCACCCTCTCCCTCGGCACACGACCTGGCCCCCCCACTCCCCCTGACGGGGCCTCCACCCTCCCACCCCACGGGGCACTGCCCTTAGTCCCTCCTCCCCGTACAGTCCCCTGAAGCACCATCAAAAGGATTCTTGGAAAAGAAACCAGATGGGGCTGGAGCCAAGGCGGCGGGAGTGAGGGGGCCTTGCAGGCGGCTGGCCCGGGTTCGATCCCCAGCATCCCGTGCAGTGCCCCAAGCACCACCCGGCGTGATTCCTGAGCGCAGAGCCAGGCTTGGGTGAGAGGAAGGGAGGAAGGAAGGAAGCGAAGAAAGAAGAAAAGGAGGAAAGCCAGGGCACAAAAGAAAACCCTGATGTCTTCCCGGGGCTAAAATTCAAACGTCCCAGTCTTGGGGCCGAAGACACCATCCAGGGGCAAAGGGACCTGCCTTGCACCCTGCACCACATCCCGGTTCAAACCCTGGCGCCACATCGGTCACCTGAACACTTCCAGGGGTCACTCCCAAGTGGACCTCTGCCAGGCGGGGCCTAAATGCCCGGCCCAAGGCGGTTTCCCAGGCTTCCATGCAAATCTGCATATGAGCAGACGAGCAGACTTCACCGTGTTACTTTTGTAAGCTCAGGCTCACCTGAGGAGCTGCGGGTCTGTTCTAAAAGCTACGCCGCTTTGCTGGGATTTCCCCCAAGACAGAAGATGTCAGGGGCCGGAGCGATGGTATGGCGGGGAGGACGTCTGCCTTGCATGCAGCCAACCTGGGTTCGATCCCCAGCATCCCATACGGTCCCCCGAGCACCACCAGGAGCCAGGAGTCATTCCTGAGTGCAGAGCCAGGAGGAACCCCTGAGCGTCGTGGGTGTGACCCAAAAAGCAAAAAAAAAAAAAGAGAGAGAGATAAGATGTCAGAGAGGAGAAAGGTCTGGAAGAATAGATGTCTCCTCTGCCTTAGCCTCGAGGGCAGTTGCCGGAGAGCCAAACCCCACCTCGGAGGAGCCCCTCTCCATCCCCACTCAGCCTCTGCCCGCGGTCTGGTTTCCTCCGTTACTAGAGCACGCAGGAGCGCAGAACGGTAAGAAGCGGCCTGGAGAGCTTCCTGACACGGTCACGCTGGACGGTCACCGCCCAACGGTTTACCACTGGGAGGCCTCTTGATTCCTGTTCTACTATGCCGTCTACTCTGTGAAAGGCTTGAAGACCTCAGATCATCTACCAGGGGCCCGATAATTTATGAGCGAATTTCTCTACAATAACGCCGTCGGGCACTAGGGACACAGCACCGGCCGAAGGTGCCCCGCACGCAGTCGCCCTCGGTTTGGCTCCGTCCCTGGCACCACAGGATCCCCTCAGCAGAAAGCCGGGGGCAAGCACGGCACCCCAAATACAGTCCCCCCAAACACCAAATAAAAACCATGCCTCTGACTTCGAAGGTAGTAATTCAACAAAGATCCCAGACACACCCCAAATACTTCCCGAGACAGAACGGGGAGGGGCAGAGAGAAACGTCCCGCCCGCCACCTGTCGGGGCGCCCCCTCCCTCCCAGGCAGCTCCCGTCCCCGGCAAACGCCACAGCACACCGGGGAGGGCACTTGCTCTGCACGGGGCTCGGCGGAGAACCCTCTGCTGGTCCCGAGTGTGCCAGGTCCCCAGAGCTTTACTCACAGAACCACTCTGCACAGAACGCTCCCCCCGCCCACGCACCCCCCACATCTCACCTGTTATTCCTTCAAGAAGCAGCTCAAATGTTCCCACCTCTATCAAGCCTTTCCTCATCCAATCTAATCTTGTGCTAAATTAGTCACTTAGAACCGCTTCATAGGATGTAGTTGAGTAGGCTTGTTTTTTTTCTAACAACCGTGAAAGTTCCATTTTTATGTGAAAAGCATCTCTCTGCATCAGCTGCTCACTGATCGTTTAACAGAGAAAGAGCAATTCAGGGACCAGAGAGACAGCGCGGGGGAGTCGAGGGGCATGCCCTTTGCCCTGCATGCAGCTAACCCCTGACCCCACAAGCCATCACTGGCTGGGACCCTGAGGCCCCACACCACCAGGACTGCCAGCCGGGTATTCTGGCACTGACCTGCTGCGCCCAACTGGCCGGCACCCCGAGCCTCCTGAACACTGACTGGGAGAGCCCCCTGCCCCCAGAAAAGGGAATCCGATACCCTGAAGGCATCAAGGAATACTATCCCAAACAACTGTTAGGATTAAGTTCTGAAAATTCCTCCAGTTGCCCAATTTAAAACCGAACTTTAGAACTAAAGATGTGAGACCTAGGCAAAGAAACGTACAAAATACTTCGTCAAGAAAGAAGAGGGCACGGGGAAATGGAAACATCCCCCGTTAATGGACTGGGAAGATTCATATCTTCTTTTCTTCCCTTTTGCTTTGGGCCACATCCCAGGGCTCAGTTATTCCTGGTTCTGTGCTCAGGAATCACTGCTGGCGATGCTGAGGGGACCACCTGGGATGCCAGCGACTGAACCCGGGTGGCCATGTGCAGGGCAAGTGCCCTACCGCTGTATGACCTCTCTGGCCAGGATTGATGATCATTAAGGTGGCAATATTCCCAAAGAAAGCATTGTACAGATTCAATGAATCCCTCTAAGGATACGCTGACGTTTTTCTTCTTTTTTTTTGATGATCATAAACGGTAGTTTTTATTCTTTTCCAAATATCTTCACAAATAACATTCACAGTAATGTAAGAACAGGATTTTCATTTCTTTTTATTAAATGACCATCCTCTAGACATTGGGTTAGGGACAAAACCTTTATACTGTGGTCCAAAGAACCTTTTTATCATCTATTTTCTTCCCCTGGCCAGAGATGATATACATCAACTGTTCATATTCTACTGGCAAATTCTAGACATATGGCCATATCAAGCTTTAAGAGAAGCTGAAAACTGGGTATTTTGAAGGACTACTGCTCCCTAGAAGAGGATAACAATTTTGGGGACAGCTAAACTTCTCAAATATCGACACATACCGCAAAATACACAAACATATTCTGCCTCATTCACAGTATGTTCTCAGGAATGGCCTAATATTGAGCACTTATACCTTCATGTAGAATTTATTTTTTTTAATTTATTTATTGAATCACCGTGAGAACAGTTACAAAGCTTTCAGGTTAAAGTCTCAGTCGTACAATGATCAAACACCCATCCCTTCACCAGTACATATTTTCCACCACCAAGAACCCCAGGATACCCCCGTCCCATCCCACCCCTCCCCCTGCCTGTGAGGCAGATGACCTCCACTTCACTCAACAAAAGATGCACCACTATTATCTGGAATTTTTCCCCCAACAATCAGACCTGCTGAAGAGGCGTCGTGAAATAATTTGTTTTCTACTGCTGGTCAGGAAGAGCATATGATGTCACGCGGCCGCAGTAACAGTTGCGTGATTTTGGATTTCTGATATTTTCCTAATTAAATCTGGAGGGCTTCCTGCCAAAAGCTGCATAGTTCTGAGATTGGTTTGTGTGCCTGTGGGGGCCATGGCCGTGCTGGAGAGCCACTCATGGTGGGGGGTGGGGGGGAGTCATGGTCTCAGAGGGGCGGGAAGGACGTGCCAGTTCCACGCCCCACCCCCATCCTACGTGCCTGCAGTTGCCCCGTCACTGCTGGCTCATACCTGGCTGTCCAATAGTCTTCGAGGTGGCGGCCACCATGCGGGGGGGGGGGGGGGGGGGGGGGGGGCAGCACCGCAGCTTAATGCATCGTCCATTCACAATGCTGGGTTCCGAATACTCTGACATTTTCCAAAGAAATAGATCAAACACTCCTGAAGTTCGTATGGGATAATAAGCCCCTCCTCACAACAACTAAAGCAAACCCGGGTAAAAGAAGATCAGAGGCATCAGTTCCCCAGCGACAAAGCCACAGTAATTAGAACGGCACTGGAGTAAAGACAGACCCGCAGACCAACGGAGTAGAGCTGTACATCTGGTCACCAGGTATATGAGTACTTAATCTTCAATAAAGGAGCAAAAAACAGGAAGTGGAGCAAGGAAAGTCTCTACAACAAGTGGTGGTGGGGAACTCATCTGCTCCGTGCCAAAAAATGAACTCAGACCATGCTCTGACGCCCTGCAAGAGTCCAATCGAAATGAATTAGAGCCTTTGACAGAAGACCTGAATCCAAAAGGCACGTCGGGGAGAACGTAAGGAGAACCCTATGACGCTGAAGCTAAAGACCCCCGCAGGAAGGATGAAACACTGGCCTAGCAACTGGAAGCCACGATAAACAAATGGGACTACGTTAAATTAAGAAGCTTCTGCGCCTCACAAGAAATGTTGACAAAGATACAAAGACAGCCCAGGGAATGGTAGAAATTATTTACACAACACTCACCTGAGAAGCCGTTAATATCCAAGTATATAAGGTGCTGGTAGAACTTTACAAGAAAAAAAAAAATCCAACCCCCATCAAAACAATGGGGAGACGAGATGAAAAGAAACTTCTCGGGGCTGGAGCAATAGCACAGTGGGTAGGGCGTCTGACTTGCACGCGGCCGACCCGGGTTCGATTCCCAGCATCCCATATGGTCCCCTGAGCACGGCCAGGGGTAATTCCTGAGCGCAAAGCCAGGAGTCACACCTGTGCATTGCCCGGTGGGACCCAAAAAAGCAAAAAATAAATAAATAAAAGAAAAGAAAAGAAACTTCTCAAAGAAGAAATAGAAATGGCCAAAAGGCACATGCAAAAAATACATCACGAATCATCAGGAGATGCAAATCAAAACAACGAGATATCATCTCATACCAGAGACTGGCACACACCAAAAAGAACAAGACCAACCAGGGCTGGCATGGGGGAAAAGGTCCGCTCATTCACTGCGGGTGGAATGGCAACTGGTCCAGCCTTTCCGGAAAGTAATAGGGATACTCACTAAAAAATCTAGGGATTGAGCCTCCATTTGACCCAGCAACTGCACTTCCTAGAAATACACCCCAAGGGCCCTAAAACACAACAGAGAAAAGTTATTCGCACCCCTATGTTCCTCGTGGCCCTATCCACAACAGCCAGAATCTAGAAACAACTCAAGCGTCCAAAAGTTGACTGGTGGTAAAAGAAAATGCGGTACCTATACACAATGGAATATTATTCGGCCATAAGAAAAGATCAAGTCATGAAATCTGCTGCTGCATGGAGGGACCGGAGAGTATCACGTTGACCGAAGCTGGTAGGAGGAGGAGACGGACACAGAACGGTCCCTCTGATGCAGCACCTACGGCACCGACAGAAACAGGACGGGGAATAGCGCAGACCCCAAGACAACAAAGGAAACACAGAACATGAGAACTGGTCTTCAGCAGGAGACGTGCCTCTGGAGGGGGCCGGGGGGGACAGGGCAGGGAGGGGGCGGCGCCTGCGGTGGAGAGAAGCATTCACCTGGGAGGAAGGGGGGGGGCTGGAGGGGAGCTGCTGCCTAGGAAGACCTGCCTGTCAGCAACGGGGCCGGAAAGCACAGCGCAGAGCCTGACCGGGCAATAAATAAATAAGAGGGCGGAAGGGATGGTACAACGGGCAGGGCACTTGCCCCGCAGGCACCCAGCCCGGGTTCGATCCCTGGCACCCCGTGTGGTTCCCTGAGCACCTCCAGGAGTGATTCCTGAGTACAGAGCCAGGAATAAGTCCTGAGCACTGCCAGGTGTGACCCAAAACGAAAACAAAGCCCAAAAAAGGGAACTTTTTCATGTTAATGATCTCCAACAGAGTTGCATGGCTCCGAAAGGAGACCCAATTTTTACACACTTTCCTCTAAGGAAAACTTTCTGGATCATTTTCAGTCAGTTAGTCACAGCAAGCAATACAAAATAAATGATTTCGCATCTGCCTTTGGGACAGGGTCGGGTGGTGGTGGGAAAATTTGAAATCATGGTGGTGGGACGGTGGAATGGTGGTGGGATTGGAGTTGAGACATTGAACGTCATCTATCACTCCAGTGAGCAACTCTCTGAAAATGAAACTCACTTAAAAAGCTTTTCGCAGAAGCGGACTGGCAGGTGGACGACAAGGGCCGGGGACTCCGGCGAGGCTGGCACGCGACGCCTGAAGCCAAATCATGAAGAAGTTGGTAATTTCACGATGACTAGATTTTTAAAAATGAAAAACTGAAAAATTAAAACGACCTGACAGCTGTCGAGAGTGCAAGAGTCACACGCCTGCCCTGCGCAGGGCTGTCTCGATGCACCCCGGACCTACCTATGCTCCCAAGCATCTCCGGGAATCAGACCAGGATGGTCCCCCGAGCACCGCTCGGCATGGCCCCCCAAGAAACAGCCGTTCGGGCTGGAGAGGAAGCACAAGGCTGAGCACACGCAAAGCGAGACAGAAGGGCTGGTTCCGTCTGGGCACTGTGTGTTCCTCAGTGCACCGTCGAGGACCCCCCGGGCACAGAACTCGTAACTCCCCACAACTGTTTTTGAGGTGTGGCCCAACACACAGGGAAAAAGAGGGGAGGGGGACAAACTGAAGCTTCATTTTCGCTTCCAAAAAGTGAAATTAAAAATCTACCCCCAAGAGTCTACCTCAGACACCAACCCAAAGTGACTGCATGGCAGTTAAGGCGTTTGCCTTGCACGTAGCGGGCCTGGGTTCTTACCCAGCACCCATAGGGTCGCCTGAGCCCCCCAGGGTGTGGCCCCAAAACAGAACAAAAGCACACAAGTGCTGTCCTGGCTGAAGAATTTTAGCCACAAGTGTATTGCTACAACTGAACATGCCACACTCAACGAAGGCCCTTTTCTCCGTTCGCAGAGAAAGGACGATTCCCTCCGCTGTTCAGGGAACAGAGGGACAACTTCTGACTGACAGGAAGGCGAGGGACATGTCAGCAAGGAGCTGAAATAACCAACTGCAAACGATGAAGTTGGACCCCTGCCTCGTACCAGACACAAAAGGGAACTCGAAGTCGGCGGAGACCTGAACGTTAACAGCTGAAAGCGCTGGAGTGACAGCACAGAGTCGACCTGGGCTGGACCCCTGGCATCCCACGCGCCCCCGAAACACCCCCCTCCCAGCAGCACAAGAAGCCATTCCTGAGCACAGAGCCGAGAGTCGCCCCTGAGCCTCACAGGGTGTGGCCCCCAAACAACCACCCACCCAAAGACCACAGGGGTTGGTGAGGAGGCCTGATGCAGAGCACAGGCCCAGCGTGTGCAATGCCCCGAGTGGACTCCCCAGTTTTTCTAAAGGTGGCTAGACGTGACCATTGGGAGGGAGGGAGAGGAAAGAAAGGGGGAGAGGGAAGGGGGGAGGGAAGCGGGTAGGGGCCAGAGTGAGAAAACACAGCGTAGGGCACTTGCCTGCAGGCAGCCGAAGAGAGTTCAATCCCCAGCACCCATTAAGGTGTCGTGTGTGTGTGTGTGTGTGTGTGTGTGTGTGTCCCGCCAAGTCCTCCAGGAGTGATAGCTGAGCACAGAGCCGGGAGTAATCCCTGAGTACCACCAGGTGTGGAGGAGAAAACCCACAAACTCAAACTATAAAATGTAGAAGAACACATAGAAAATTGCCTAAACCCTGGGTTGGGTCACAGCGTCTCCGAGATGACACCCAATGCGCAACTGACAAAACAGACATACCGCAAACGAAGCTTAAAAACCTTCTGTTCTTCAAAGAACACCTTTTAAGAAAAGACAACTTAGATAAATGAAAATTTCTGCAAATCCCTTATCTGGCTTATATCCAGAAACTCTTAAAAGAATCTTAACAACTAAAAAAAGAAAAAACTTAAAAAAAAAGAAGACAAATCCAAGTCTCTGAAGATGCTGCACAAACTGCCGATAAGTTCACGAGAGACAGTCACCAGCATTCGCTACTGGGGGTATCAAACCACAAGGAGGAAAGAACCCCGTCACGAGGATGGCTCTTAAGGGAAAAAAAAGCAAACTCTGTGCTGGTACGGCCGGAGGGACAGCCCCGTGGGTCAGGACGGCTCGGTCCCTGGACGGCGGACAGCCCCAAACAGGATCGGGGACCCTGGCCTCTGCCCCGCAGGAAGGCAGGCAGCAGGGAGAAGCACCTGGTCTGACCCAGCCTGACCGGGCCCAGACCACGGGACTCCATGGCTTGGGGGGTGTGGCCCATGGACCCAACTTTCCCCACCACGGAAGAGAGAAGGAATGCTCATCCGGGGCTGGTAGAAGCCAACACTCTGGAAAAAGTGCTCAAGCGCCTCCAGGAAAAGAGCCATCGGACGGATCATCACAGGGCCCAGCAATTCCGCTCCGCGGGTCCGCCCGAGAAAAACAAAGGTGTTCTGACAAACGCTCCCGGCAAACGTGCCAAAGGCCGGTTTCCTACTGGCCTCCGAACTGTAAAAGCCTACATGTCCACCAATAAATGAGTTCACAGAAAGAGGGCACTGCCATAAAAGCAACGAAGCCTGAATGCAGGCACGGTACGACATGAGGACACTTTTGTTGGGGGCCACACCCGGAGCCGGCGGGGCTCACCCCGGCTCTGCCCTGAGGGCCCTTCCAGAGCAACCTGGGAAAGAGCGCTTGCTGGACAGCACACAGGTCGGCCCGCACAGGCCGCCAACGCCTCACCCTCGGACCGTCTCTCTGGCTCCTGAACGCGTAAGTCGAAGAAGCCACGGACAGAGAGCCGTGCACCGTGGGTTCCACTCACACGCATGTGCAGAACAGAAACGCGGATAGGGAGTACCACCCGGGTCTTTTCATTCTGCCAAAAGATGGGCGCGAAGGTGGTGGTCTGCAGGTTGGTGATTTATAAGCCCTCAATATATTAACTGCAAAAGTAAAATAAATCAGTTTCTTTTCACTAAAAAAGTTAAAGGGGAGGGGCAGGGGAGGCAAAGCAAAAGTCTGGAGCCAGACAGACAGTACAGCAGGTAAGGGGCTTGCCCTGCACCCGGGCATCCTGGGCTCTAACTCTGGCACCCCGCCTCGTCTTCTCCTGAGCCCTGCCCGGCGTGATCCCTGAGCACTGAGGCAAGAGGAAGAACCTGAACACAGTCCAGGGAGGAGACAGACAGGCAAGCAGGCAAATTTTTAGGGGCCGGAGAGAGGGTACAGCAGGTAGGGCCCTTGTCTTGCACACAACTGACCTGGGCTCAATTTCTGGCACCCCTTAAGGTTCCCTGAGCACCACTGGGGTAAGCCCTGAGCACAGGACCAGGAGTAAAGGCAATACCAGGTGTGGCCCAAAAACATACCAAAAAAGTTTGATTCACTAAGCAACTGAAAAAAAATCACTAACTCTATAATCAGTTTTACAGACCAAACTCCCATTATTTTACGATTCAAACTGACGGCTCTCAACCAGTATTTATCCTGACTGGAGAGACAGAACAGAAGGGTTGTGGCGCATATCCTGCATGGACTCAGGCTCTGTATAATATATATACATATATATGGACCCTGCACCATGTAAGATCCCCTGAGCACAAAGCCAGGAATGGTCACTGAGCACTGCCAAGGGGTGACCCCAAAAGAAAACGTGATCTTAACCCAAATACTCCCAGAAAGCAAAGCATGCTTAAGGGTCCAGATTTCAAGTAGTGAAAAATCACTGCTAAAATACCCCAAAAAGTCTTTTACAAAATGCAAGTAGCTTAAGTAAAAAAAAAAAAAAAAAAAAATCACCTAGTATTTCTAGAAAGTTCACCAACAGACCAATCTCAGCTTTAGCTATCCTTAAAAAAAAAAAAAAAGTTCTCAAAACTTTAAAACTGGAAAAAAAAAATAAAACTAGTTTTCCGACAGGGGGAGAACACAGGGGTGGGACACCTGGCCTGGGCCTGCTCAGTTCTGACCCCAGCAGAGGTCTCCCGGGGTACCGAGGAAGAGGAGCTGGCAGTGGGGGCCCCCTCACTCAGCCCCACCCCGCAGCAGGGTCCCCTTCCACCCCGCACCGCCAGGTGTGGCGCAAAGAAGGCCTTAGAGAGACAGGACAAGTGGCCCCACAGAGATGCTGGGGACCGACCGGGATGCTTTTACTGGTCAGGAGCCGTGCCCATCAAGTGCCCACCAGTGGTCCTCACCGCAGCAGTGAGCGCGCGCGCACAGACACACACAGACAGACAGACACACACACACACAGACACACACCCCTGGACCCCGGCTACCTCAGCGTCCACCTGGGTGCCGCCCACCCAATGCCAGGCCTCACCCAGCCCGTCCCGAGCCTTCCTCCCGCCGCGCCGGGGAGCCGGGAGCCCGCGCACCACGCACCCCTTCTCCTCGGGCCGCACACGGGGGCCGCCGGGCACCGTCCCCCGCGCGCAGGGACCGGCCACGGGCGCTGATCTGGGTCCGGAGACCCCGGGGGGCCGGGGTCGCGGGTCTCGCGGCGGAGGGGAGGGGCCGGGCGCGGGCCGGGCGCGTCGGGGCCGGCGCTGAGCGGGGCATCCCGCGAGGCGGGCGCTGGCCAGGTCCCGGGGGGAGCGTCCGGCAGGCTGTCCCGGGGACCGCCCTGGGGGTGGGGTGGGGTGGGAGGAGGACGCCCCCACCCCACCGCCGACTGCCCGGCCGGCCGGACCCTCGTCTCCATGGAGACAGAACCGCGGGCGCACACCCGCCTCCCGGGACCCCGGAGAGCCACGAAGCCCAGGCGGCTCGCGCGCGGCCGGGTGGACAGCGGCCCGGGGGGGTGGGGGGGCGCGGCGCGTCCAGCCCCCGACCCCCGGCGACGCACGGGCCGCGCGGGGGCGGGTCTCGGGCCCGGCGGGGGGACAGGGGCGCGCGGGGGGCGGCCGCCCCGTGGACACGGCCGGGCAGGGGCGGGGGGTGGTCTCGGGGCGCGCGCGCGCCGACGGGCCCCCAGCCCCGACCCTGCGCGACCCGCCGCCCCCCCGCCCCGGAGCCCCCCGGGGACCGGCCGCGTCCGCCGCGGGCCGCGCGCGCGCGCGCCCCCGCCCGGGCCCGGGGCTCGGCGGCCGGGGGCGGCGGCGGCCGGGGGTCGGGGGTCGGGGGCGGCGGGGGTCGCCGGGGCCCCCCGAGACGGACGCGCGGCCCGGGCCCGGTTACCTGGCGGAGGCGGCGGCTCCTCGTCCGGCTCCCGCGCCGGCCGCGCGCGCGGCCCGGCCCCGCGCCGCCGCCCTGCGCGCCGCCGCCCGGGCCCCGGGCTCAGGACATGGCGGTCCCCGCGGGCCGGCGCGCGCGGGGGCTGCGGGGCGCCAGGCGGGCGCGGCGGGAGCGTGCCGGGGGGCGGCCTCGGGCGCTGCGGGCTCCTAATGGCGGCGGCGGCGGCGGCGGCGGCGGCGGCGAAGGGCCCCGGAGCCGAATCCAGCCCGCGGCCGGCGGCCCGACGTCACGGCCCGACCCCGCCGCCCGCCGCCGCCTCATTGGCCGCGAGGCCGCCCGCCGCGCAGCCAATGGGCGGCCGCCTCTTTCCGGGCGCGGGAGGGGGGGCGGGGGCGGGGCGAGGCGAGGGGGCGGGGCGCGGGGACGTCACGCCCCCGGCGCCGGGCCCTGATTGTGAGGCTGGAGGCGGGGCGGAGGGAGGCGGGGCGAGCCGCGGGGACGTCGCGCCGGCGCCGGGCTGGGAGTGGGAGGCGGGGCGAGGGGCGGGGCCGGGCAGGCCAAGGGGCGGCGTCGCGCCGGGCGCCGGGCTGGGAGTGGGAGGCGGGGCGAGGGGCGGGGCCGGGCAGGCCAAGGGGCGGCGTCGCGCCGGCGCCGGGCTGGGAGTGGGAGGCGGGGCGAGGGGCGGGGCGGGGCAAGCCGCGGGGACGTCACGCCGGCGCCGGGCCGCGATTGGGTGAAGGGAGGCGGGAGGCGGGAGGCGGGCGGGGCGAAGCGCGGGCCGCGGTGACGTCAAGCCGCTCCCGGCCGGGATTGTGAGGAGGGAGGCGGGGCGGGGCGCGGTGTTTTTCCCACCCTCCCCCCCACCCACCCGGCTCTGCCCCCCGCGCCCGTGCGTCCCGGCGGGGGACCGTGGCTCGTGCATTTGGTCTTTGGTCCTTTCGAGCCGTCTGCACCGAGCAGGGAGCCCCGCGGTCGCTTCATCCTGCCCCGGCTCGGACCCTGGCCGCGGGGCGGGGCGGGGTGGTCGGTGGGTCCCTGCGGCTGCCTTCGCCCCCCTGCAGCCGCTCGGCTCCGTTTGGAGCCACCCCCCACCTCCACCCGCCTCATTTTCTCCGCTTTGCCTGTTCTCTAGATTGTACCTTTGAGGCTCCGGGCAAAATGCACAAACAGGGGGGAAAAAAAAAATCAGCCTTGGGCAGCCCCAGAGCCCAGTTCCAAAGAGCTGTCAGCAGGCTGATGTGGCTTGTGTCGTCACACTCACATCCGCGTCCACACACACACACACACACACACACGCTCGCGTCCCCGCGCGCCTTTAAAAGCAAAAGAAAACAACGGTGAGTATCGCCAAGGAGCATGTTTTTTTCTCACCATTCGCTTAAACTCCATCCAAGAGTCAGGTCTGTGCAACTAAAGAGCTTCGATTTTCCCAGGGGGACTTTGCCTGGCCTTCTTCATGCTCCCCCTTTTTCCGCCCCCCACCCAAGAATTTGCAGGACCTCAAAACGTCTGAAGGTTGGAAACCTTGTAGCCGCATCAGCTGCAGCGAAGGCCTTGGGCTGCTGTATATTCAGAGTTTCACCGGGCTTAGTAACTTGGGTGGAAACTTCCTTTCGTGAAATAATTACGGGCTTCTGAGTCTCTGCGAGGAAACGACCAAGTAAGCTTGCTCTTCAAGCCCTGTCGGTCCATTGCATATGCATCTCTTGATGTTTCTTCTTACCTGCTTGCACTGGAGAGAAGCCTGTGTTCCCTCTCCAACACAGTCTCCTCTCTCTCTCTCTCTCTGTCACATTTTCCAAGTAAAAGGTAAAGGCCCTCCCGTTAATCATGTTGATCATCGATTTGCTCGAGCGGGCCCAGTAACGTCTCCATTGGAGACTTTGTTGTTACTGTGTCTGGCATATCGAATACGTCACCGGGAGCTTTCCAAGTAAGTTTCAATTAAAAAAAGCAATCTTGCTTCCCAAAAAAAGGCAGAGTGTGCGTTTGCAAGCGTCGTGGCCAGTGAAGAGAAAACTTACACAGCTGCCCTCGCTGACCTGTTTCATTACCGTTTTTGGTTTGTCCTTTTCCATCCACACCCAGCTGTGCTCAGGGCCACTTCCAGCTTGGTGCTCAAGGAGTCGCTCCTGGTGGTGCTCCGGAAACCCAATCAGCTGAACAGCTCTCTGGCCGATTTCATACCAAATGAAGACAAACCCGGCTGTGCTCGGGGCTTACTTTTGGCTCTGTGCTCAGGGATCACTCCTGGTGGGGCTCAGGTCAGAGACCCATTTGGGAACCGGGGGATCAAACCCTGGTCGGCTGCATACATGGCAAGTACCCTACTGTATTATCACTCTAGCCCCATTCATGCCGATATATTATCCTCAAAATCATCCTCTTCTTGGGGCTGAAGCGATAGCACAGCGGGTAGGGCGTTTGCCTTGCACACGACTGACCCGGGTTCAATTCCCAGCATCCCGTAGGGTCCCCTGAGCACCGCCAGGGTAATTCCTGAGTGCAGAGCCAGGAGGAACCCCTGTGCATCGCCAGGTGTGACCCAAAAAGCAAAAAATTATATATATGTCCTCTTCTTCCCAGACCAACATTATAGCTCAAGGACTTATCAATAAATTGAGTTTAAACTGCAACAGTCATTTGCCTACAAAACTTCAGACACATTCTCAGACATATAATTAGCGCCACGGCTAGAGCAAATGAACCCCACCCCCCCACCCCCGCTAGATTACATCAGAACAATGGTTCGGCCAACATCTTGCTTTGAAAGATCTAGTGAGCTTCTGAGCACCTCCAACCCTTCCACACCCCCAGCCCCCCACGCCCACCCCCCTCCTCAGCTGAAAGGACCACACCCCGTCACCTGCAAGTCAGCAAGAAGCAGAGGGGAAGAGGTTGTCTTGGGTAAGCTGCACGGGTCTTTTTTATTCATGTGCCAAGGAACTGAATGCACACAGAGATGAGTAAGATCCATTGTGTTTGGGGCAACAGTAGGGCGGGACAAACACCATAATTACAATAGGAGGAGGAATGTGAGGAGGAATGGAAATTAGCTTATGAACAGGAAGAGCCGAGCTCAAGACGGGTAAAAACTAAAAAGACTTGTCTAACAAGACCCTTCGGTCCCGCTGTTCAGTTGGTTTTGAGTCTATGAGGTTCCTGAGCTATTGTTGACCCATGAAGCTGAGTCTGGTTTCTTCGAGTCCGAATGAGAGGACTCTTGGCGAGGCGCTCCTGTCACTGAGTTTTTTCTCTAGAGCCCAGCGCTGTCTTGGGCCTGGAGAGTTTCGTCTGAAAATCTAGAAGATGCTCCTTGTCTAGAGGCAGGCGGGGGATGGGGAGACTTGGGGGACGGGAGTGGGTGGAAGGAAAACTGGGAACGTTGGTGCTGGGAGATTACACTGGTGGAGGGATGCGCCTTGGAACAGTGTAGACTGGAACCCAATCAGAACAGCTTTGTGATGCTCTCACAGTGAGAAAGCGAGAAAGAAGGGAGGGAGGGAGGGAGGGAGGGAGGGAGGGAGGAAAGAAGGAAAGAAGGAAAGAAAGAAAGAAAGAAAGAAAGAAAGAAAGAAAGAAAGAAAGGAAGAAGGAAGGAAGGAGGGAGGGCGGGCGGGAGGGAGGGAGGGAGGGAGGGAGGGAGGGAGGGAGGAAAGAAGGAAAGGGGAGAGGGAGAAAAAGAAAGAAGAAAGAAAGAAAGAAAGGGGGAGGGAGGGAGGGAGGGAGGGAAGGAAGGAAGGGAAGGAGGGAGGGAGGGAGGGAAGGAGGGAGGGAGGAAGGAAAGAAGGAAAGGGGAGAGGGAGAAAAAGAAAGAAGAAAGAAAGAAAGGAGGGAGGGAGGGAGGAAGGAGAGAAAGAAAAGGGAAGGAAGGAAGGAAGGAGAAAGAAGGAGAGAAAGAGAAAGAAAAAGAAAGAAAGGAAAGAAAAAGAAAGAAAGAAAGAAAGAAGGAAGAAAGAGGAGGGAGGGAGGGAGGGAGGGAGGAAGGAAAGAAAGAAAGAAGGAAGGAAGGAAGGAAGGAGGAAGGAAGGAAGGAAGGAAGGAAGGAAGGAAGAAGGAAAGAAGGAAGGAAGGAAGGAGAAAGAAGGAGAGAGAGAAAGAAAAAGAAAGGAAAGAAAAGAAAGAAAGAAAGAAAGAAAGAAAGAAAGAAAGAAAGAAGAAAGAAAGAGGAGGGAGGAAGGAGGGAGGGAGGAAGGAAAGAAGGAAAGAAGGAAAGGGGAGAGGGAGAAAAAGAAAGAAAGAAAGAAAGAAAGAAAGAAAGGAGGGAGGGAGGAAGGGAGAGAGGAAGGAGAGAAAGAAAGAAAAAGGAAGGAAAAAGGAAAGAAGGAAGAAAGGAGAAAGGAGAGAGAAAGAAAGAAAAAGAAAGAAATGAAATAAAGAAAAATAAAGAAAGAAGAAAGAAAGAAAGAAAGAAAGAAAGAAAGAAAGAAAGAAAGAAAGGAAGGAAGAAAGAAAGAAAGAGGAGGGAGGGAGGGGGGAGGGAGGGAGGATGAATCACAGAGGAAAAAAATAATTAAAACTAAAAAGACTCTTGCTAGCCACCAGCCCCACTCAGCCCCGACCGCAGGATCCAACGTCCAGTGGAGCTGCTCACACCGCATCCTGGCCCCCATCCCAGAGCTGCTTCAGCCCAAGGATCTGGACAGGGCACCCAGGAAGGGTCACTCCAGCCCGGTAGGTGGAAACTTACTCCCATAAGAAGCCGTCATTGTACATACCTCACTGCAGAAAATCAGGAGAAAAATCCCATTTGTATTCAAAAGGATTTATTGCATGGCACTAACATTTAACAGGGAGCACTTGGCTTATTTCTGAGCCTTTTGTAGCAGAAACGTTATTCAAAAGTAAGGACCAACATATACTGGCGATACCTTTATTTCTGAGTAGTTCCTTCAGGATGAAAATTGCCACGGACACTCGTGGAGGGATGGGTACTCGATCATTGTATAATTGAAACCCAAGCACAAAAATGTGTAAGTCTGCAACTGTACCTTATGATGTCTCACTATTAAAAATTTTTTTAATAAAAAAAAATTGCCCTGGAAAATGAGATGGGCTGGGCATTCTTAACAGTATCAACGCCAGTTATCTGAACGGTTCGGCTTGGCCATTGACCCTGACAAGTTCCTCAGTCGCACTCCAATGCAGCAGCAGTGATAGTCAATCCCTGCTGGTAATTATCAAGTTCAGTTTTAGAGAACAACGAACTTTATTACTTTGCCTCATCTTCAAAAACAGTTGCAGTTGCGAGAGCAGAACTCTCAAAGAGTTCTAAGCACTCCCCAAGTGCTTAGTTCTCGGCAGGGCCCCTGCCAACGTTTCCTGGAGAGGTAACTAAGGTCTTTGAGTGACTCCCCGAAAGCAAGGCCCTCGAGCTGGAATCTGGACCATTCTTGCTTCCCTGTCTGAGTCTTCCTTGCACCCTGACAGGGGAACTGGCGTCGGCTGAGTCATCATTCACCTTACGCCTATGTCTGAGAAACACTTCATGTGGGAAAAACGCTTCCACTGTTTTTTCAAGAATCATTTTTCTCAGGGCTGGAGCAAGAGAACAGTGAGTAGAATGCCTTGCACATGGCTGACCCAGGTTCGAACCCCAGCATTCCGTAGGGCCCCCAGAGCACTGCCAGGAGTAATTCCTGAATGCAGAGCAGGAATAACCCCTGAGTTTCTCTGGGTGTGGCCCCACCCCCCAAAATTTTTTTTCTTGGACTAAGTGTGCTTCTTTTTTTTTTTTTTTTCTGCTTTTTGGGTCACACCCGTTGATGTTGATGCACAGGGGTTACTCCTGGCTCATGCACTCAGGAATTACTCCTGGCGGTGTTCAGGGGTCCATATGGGATGCTGGGACTTGAACCCGGGTCTGCTGCTTGCAAGGTAAATGCCCTACCCACTGTGCTATCACTCCAGCCTCAGTCCAGTGTTTCTTACCTGGGGGGGCCCTCCAGTGCTCAGGAGCCCCGGGGCCACTCTGACATACTTGATCCCAGCCCAGCTGTGCCACTGGGTTATGTTGGGATTCTCCGGCTACTGACGCTTAGAGACCACCCAGGGCTGGGAATGGGCCCTGGAGCGGGTGCACATGGTCCCCAGTCCTTGGGGCCACCTTCCAGCCCAGGGGAAGGACAGTTTTATTAACAATTTGTTTTTGGCTTTTTTTTTTCCCAGTTGGTTTCTCCAACCACATGTAAACACTAGAACTTTCCCAGCCTTTTGTTGAGGAGGTGGAGGGACACACCCAGTGGCACTCAGGAGCTACTCCTGCCTCTGTGCTCAGTATTGTTGTAAAGTCACTGAGGGACCACACAGTGTTAGGGATGAAACTCAGGCATCCTGCATGCAAAGCGTAGGCTCGAGGCTGGAGCGATAGCTCAGCGGGGAGGGCGTTTGCCTTGCACGCGGCCGACCCGGGTTCGATTCCCAGCATCCCCTATGGTTCCCTGAGCACCGCCAGGAGTAACTCCTGAGTGCAGAGCCAGGAGGAACCCCTGTGCATTGCCAGGTGTGACCCAAAAAGAAAAAAAAAAAGCGTAGGCTCTGGCCTGACGTCCTGCCTGTTTGTGAAGGTTTTGGGTGCCACGATGTGGGTTTGTGTTTAATCCCACTACAAATAGAAAAGCCGTGGAATGTGTTAAGCAGGAAGGTGCCTTCGTGGAGCTGGGACAGATGCTGGAACAAACTAGGTGGAAATGGGAACAGAAAAACCAGTTGAAGGACCAAGACTCGGGCAGAAGAGAGAGAGTAGAGAGGCCAAGGCTTTGCCTTCCATGTGGCCGACCCCAGGTCGATCCCTAGCACCACGCGTGATCCCCCAAACTCCACCAGGAGTGACCTCTGAGCACAGACCCAGGAGTAAGCCCTGAGCACCGTCGGGTGTGGCTCCCAAGGCCCTTCCAGAATAAGAAAGATGCCAGCATGAGGACCAGAGAAAGAATCGCAAGGGCTGAAAGCGCTGTAGGCTTGCAGAGGGTCTGCCATCAATGTCAGCCACCACGTGGCCCCCAGAACACCTCTGGATGTGACCCAAACTCCCACCTCCAAGAAGGAGAAGGAGAAAGACAAGGACCGAAAACCAAAGAAGCCGTGAAACGGGAAGGTGGGGAGAGAAAAGAAACAGTTCAAATCTGGGCCTGAAAAAAATAAAATAAAGAAGGGGGGCGGGGGCTGGAGCAATAGCACAGCGGGGAGGGCGTTTGCCTTGCACGCAGCCGACCCGGGTTCAATTCCCAGCATCCCATATGGTCCCCTGAGCACCGGCAGGAGTAATTCCTGAGTGCAGAGACAGGAGTAACCCCTGTGCATCGCCGAGTGTGACCCAAAAAAGCAAAACAAAACAAAACAAAAAAAAAACAAACCCGGGCCTGTATGATGCCCTAATCACCAAGCCAGAAGTCGCCCAAGAACCACTTGATGAAGCAAAAAAAAGGAAAGGGATGGGGGGTGGGGGGTGGGGAGACTGGAGAGAAACTTGGAGGGTTCCTCCTAGATGTCATCACTGAAGACACACGAGTGGGCAAGAAAATGAAAAATTGCCAGCGGGAACAGATGGCACGGAAAGTTGAGAGAGGCGAACAGGTGCCCGGAAGCCCGCGGCAGGACTGGGGGTCTGGAGATCCCGATAATAAACGAAGTCAGACGCCGGAGACTGCGGAATTAGAGCAGAGAGGAAAAGGTCACTGCCTGGGCAAACAAGAGGCTTAATGACCTTCTGGAGAACAATCCGCAGTGGGAGGATGGGGAGAGATGCCAGATTTCCAAAGCCCAAAGCATGCGGGTCCTCAAAGCCGTGATTGTAGATGGCCCGAAAGGAAGGCAGGAGGCGGACCCCGCGCGAGGACCGTGGAGGAACGGGGAGGGAAGGACTTGTTTTCTTCTTTGTCACGGGGCCAGGAGGAGACTTTCAGAGGCTGAGTGCAAGCTTTGCGCTGGGAGAGGCAGGTCCAGTCCACCAGGAGGGAGCCCCGGCACAGAGCCAGGACAGTCCGTAGCATTGAAGGCCCCCAAGTTTGTGATCGAAATAAAGTGCTGTATGGAGAGTTTTTTTGTTGTTGTTTTTTTTTTGTTTGTTTGTTTGTTTGTTTGGGTCTCACCTGGCAATGCTCAGGAGTTACCCCTGGCTCTGCACTCAGGAATTACTCCTGGCGGTGCTCGGGGGACCATATGGGATGCTGGGAATCGAACCCGGGTCTGCCGGGTGCAAGGCAAACGCCCTAACCCGCTGTGCTATTGCTCCAGCCCCTGTTTGTTTTTGTTTTGAGGCCACATCTGGCAGTGCTCAGGGCTTACTCCTGGTTTTGTGCTCAGGGATCACCCGTGGTGGGCTCAGGTGGGGAGCCGAGGGTCAAACCTGGCGGTCCGCATGCAAAGCAAGCGTCCTACCCCCTGGACTAGCTGTATGTCATTCTTGGCACTGGAGCTTGTTTTGTTGTTGTGGTTGTTTTGCTATTTGGGTCACACCCAGCGATGCACAGGGGTGACTCCTGGTTCATGCACTCAGGAATTACTCCTGGCAGTGCTCGGGGGGACCCTATGGGATGCTGGGAATCGAACCCGGGTCGGCCGGGTCGCCCTACCCGCTTGTGCTATCACTTCAGTCCCTGGAGCTTGTTTTCTTGTCGTTGTTTGGTTTTCTTTTTTATTTTCTTTTTGGGTCACACCCGGTGTTGCACAGGGGCGACCTCCTGGTTTTGCACTCAGGAATCACTCCTGGCGGTGCTCAGGGGACCATATAGGATGCTGGGAGTCGAACCCGGGTCTGCCGCGTGCAAGGCAAAGGTTCTACCCGCTGTGCTATTGCTCAGGCCTGGAGCTTGTTTTTCAAAGAATGGGCAGACCTGAACCCTTTTGTAAATGGAGCTGAGGGAGGGGAGGATCTGATATCCAGAAGGGGCATAATTCAAGGTAATCCCGAGCACAGAGATTTGTCTTGGCAAGTAGGAAAGTTTTCTCCTTCTGCAAAACCGGAAGAAAGAAGACAAGAACAATGGGCTGAGTCAGGAGCCAGCAGGCTGGGCACACAGGCTTCACATGCGGGGGGGCTCGGGTTCAGCCTCCCCAGCACTGCACGGGGTCCCCCAGACACCAAGAGGAACAATCCCTGAGAACCCCGGGGTGGCCAAAAAGCAACAACAAAACCCAACTGGTTGATTTGGTTTTATTTTGTTTGGGCACACCCAGCAGTGCTCAGGGCCCTCTCCTCTCTCTGACCCGCCTCTACTCAGGAATCACTCCTGGTTTGGCTCGGGGCATCGTATGGGAGGCGGGGATCAACCCAGATTGGCCGCCCGCAATGTTTCCTAACCCCGACCCCTTCCAACTGTGGACCTTGTCTCCTTCCTGTCTTACCCTGTCCTACCTGTTGTCCCTGAGTCTCGTGTCATGCCTCTTCGGAATATCCAAGGGGCCCACATGGGCCATTTGACTAACCCGGTTGAGACTTACTGGCCTAGTGACTGTATTTTGCGTGTCATAGACAAGTGTTTGCATATTTAGGGGCCAGAACAACAGGACACGGGTAGGGCACTTGCCTTGCCTGTAGCTGACCTGGGTTCAATTCCCAGCATCCCATATGGTCTCCCAAGGCCGTCAGGAGTGATCCCTGAGCACTGCCTGGTGTGTGGCCCACAAACCAAAAGAAAAAAGAATTTGTATCATTAGGGTGTTTACATGTTTAAGCCCTCTATGTCCTTCCTGTCCGTTCAGTTCCCACCTTCCTGGTCATTCTCTCCTGGAACCCGCGGCAGTTCTCGCTGGGGGAATGATCTCCGCAGAGGATGGAAGGGAAAAGCCAGTGCTGGAAATGTTCTCGAACTTTCTCCTTAGGACCCTAAGCACCAGCCCTGTGAGTAGCGGCTTCTCCACCCTCCCGCTGGGCCAAAGACAGGATGGGGACGGGCATCTTTCTGAGAGTCACACAGGTCAGAGCTAAACGTTCCTTCTAACATCGTTAAACCGACGTCTCTGACTTTCAGATGAGTCCTGTGCCTCCTCGATCCGTTCTTAAGGGTTGTTAGTGGGAGGCCTACGTGGCTCGGTCCCAAGCAGAAGGAGCAAATCCCGCCAGTGGGAGCATTGGATGTCTCTGCTGGGCATGAGCAGGGCAGAAGGACAGCGGCATGGACAGGTGCTAGCCCGAGCCGGCACGCCCCGGGCACCACCAAACCCCGCAGAGAACGTGGTGGCCCGAGAGTCACCCGGCCACAGCTGAGGCTTTTCTCAAGAAACGCAGCCACTGTGCCAGCCCAGGGTCCGGCAGGGAACAGGCCAGAGTCAAGAGGCTGACTGACACCCGCTCCCACGCACCCACCAGCTCCGCCCACAGGGAAGACCCACTTGGTGACTGCCATGAAGCCCCAGAGGCTGTGGATCGAGTCCCAGAGGCACAGAGCCTGGGGGACAGTCTGGAGGGACAAACGGGACCTCTCCACGGGCACAAATGCAAAAGGCTCAAGAGTTCCAAGGCCGGGCGTGTGACCAGGGGCAGAGTAGACAGACGCCTTGCAGGTGTGTGCCTGGCTCTGCTCCCGGGACCCCATGTCCTTGGCCCTGGCCCTGGTGAGTCCTGAAATTCAGTTGGACGTGGCGCCCTGTATACAGAGCCTGTATTTCCAGAGCGTTCTTTGTAGTCCCAGGTAGCGTTTGGAACCCCTTCGTCTTAGGCAAGACTATCCCCACGGAGACCACATATTTGAGAAATCGGAATGGTTTCTTTCTTTCTGCATTGTTTTGTAGTAGGGGTGGGGGAGAGACAGAGATAGGAAGACAGAGACAGAGGACAGAGAGAGAGAGAGAGAGAGACAGACAGACAGACACGCGCAGAGAACAAGAGAGAGAGAATTATACTAATCCGTTCTGTCGAGGAAACTCGGGAAAGACAGATGAAGGGCACAGAATCCTTTGCTCAAATCATGGGCTGTCATCAAATTTCTTAAAACTCTCAGAGAAGGGCTGGAGCAATAGCACAGCGGGGAGGGCGTTTGCCTTGCACGCGGCCAACCCGGGTTCGATTCCCAGCATCCCATATGGTCCCCTGAGCACCGCCAGGGGTAATTCCTGAGCGCAGAGCCAGGAATAACCCCTGTGCACTGCCGGGTGTGACCCAAAAAGAAAAAAAAAAAACTCTCAGAGTAAAAAATTGGATGAGTCCCAAAACTGGTAGTTTATCTCTCTAGCAGTGTCTCTTTGGGATGAAATGATTAATCACAAGACGCAAAATCTGTTGGACTCTGGACTGGGTTTAGAACTGCTCATTCTTTACTTCTCATTTATTGGGTGAATATTTACTGGATATCTGCTCTGTCAGAAACTGGTGGCAATCGCTTCCCGACCCGCCGAGACCATGATTTGCCCCCCATGAGCGGCTCTCCGGCACAGCCATGGCCCCAGAGGCACACGGACCTAATTCAGAACCCAGCAGCTTTTGGAAGAAATGTGAATGGACTATGCATTCAGCTATGGCACTGTGCCCCTCCGGAGGGAAAAGGTGTCTGTCTCTTCTGCCTCCCCTCCCCCCCTCCCCACGCATGGTGGCTGCCGCCTCAGAGCTTATTGGAAAGCCAGGTATGAGCCGGAGGTGATGGGGCAGCTGCGGCCTCATGGGATGGGGCGGAATCAGCATGTCCTTCCCGCCCCTCCAAGACCACAAGTTGCCCCCCACGAGCAAGGCCAGAGGCACACAAACCAATCTCGGAACTATGTGGGTTTTGGCAGAAATCCCTCCAGACTTAGTTAGTAAAATATCAGAAATCCAAAATCATGCAACTGTTATTGTGGCCATGTGACATCATATGGTCTTCATAACCAGCAATAGAAAACAAATTATTTCACGATGCCTCTTCAGCAGGTCTGATTGTTGGGGGAAAAATTCCAGATAATAATGGTGCATCTTTTGTCGAAATAATGAACGTAATCCAAGTAGAGAGAGAGAGAGAGAGAGAGAGAGTTAAGTGGAAATCATCTGCCTCACAAGCAGGGGGAGGGCTGGGATGGGGGTCTATTGGGGTTCTTGGTGGTGGAAAATGTTCACTGGTGAAGGGATGTGTGTTTGATCATTGTATGACTGAGACTTAAACCTGAAAGCTTTGTAACTGTTCTCACGGTGATTCAATAAATACATTTGAAAAAAAAAATGAGAGAGAGAGACTACAGGTGGAGAGGTTCCACTCAATCTCTACTGACCAGGTCTGTCCATCCCGGGTCTGGGCACCTTATCGGTGCAAAGGTGCTTGTATCAAAGTCAGCAGAGCCTAGCCTGGTGGATCCCCGATACAGTCTGAGTCAACAGGTCCTACCCAATGAAGCTGATGAAACGGTTAAGGTAGGTAAGATGACTTAGTAGATGCAGCAGCTAGGAAAGAGACACTTAGAAGAGAATAATGGAGAGCCTCTGGATCAAAGGAGTTGTTTAAAAAAATAAGCAAGGGGGTGCTGAAGCAATAGCACAGCGGATAGGGCATTTGCCTTGCATGCAGCTGACCGGGGTTCAATTCCCAGCATCCCATATGGTCCTCTGAGCACTGTCAGGAGTAACTCCTGAGTGCAGAGCCAGGAGGAACCCCTGTGCATCGCCGGGTGTGACCCAAAAAGCAATAAATAAATAAATAAATAAGCAAGGACTGGGGAGGCAGCTCAAAGGGTTGGAACACACATGTGGGGCCCCAAGTTTGGTCTCCATCTCTGCATGCTTCCTAAGCAGCTTGTCACAACATAGAGCATCAAACCGCAAAGTCCAGGCACTGCGGGGCTGATTATCTCTAAAAAGTGGGTTCCCAAGAATTGCTAGGAGTATCCTCCTCTGTACTGAAGCCCTCAGACTCCTGGCTCGGCACTCAGGGATCACTCCTGGCGGTGCTTGGGGGGGCCACATGGGATGTCGGGAATCGAACCCGGGTCAGCCGCGTGCAAGGCAAGCGCCCTTCCTGCTGTCCTATCGCACCAGCCCCACAAAGAGGCTTCAAAAGTTCAGCTCATGGTCTGGTCTGATTACCTGTTGTTAATTGCCTTCAGGACTCTGTCCCTCTGAGGAGGAGGGAGTCAGGGGCCACGCCTGGAGGCGCTCAGGGTTTCTGCCCGGCTCTGTGCTCAGGAGTCTCTCGTGGAAGTGTTCCCAAAATCATATGCGGTACAGGGGGAGCACATCTGGGCCAGCCGCAGGCAAGCCAGCGCACGACCTGCCACTCTCTGGCCCTGGGAAGCTTCCTTCAGTCCAACGGCCACTTTTCTGAACGTGTCTGCAAAGGCTATGCCGGAGACTCAGCCGTGCCAGTTCCCTTGTGCCAGCCAGCCTGGAGCTGATCCCTCCCCGGTGCCCTGGGCAGAGGACAAAGAGCCTGAGGCAGCAGGAGTGGAGTCGTGGACTTTCAGATGTGGCCGTGAGCTTTGCCCCCGGAGCACAGGCCCTGCTGCTGGCAGAGACGTGGCTCTGGGCGTCCAGATCGGTATCGACTCAGGAGCAGAGCCCTGAGATGCACAAACCCGCAGATATGCAGATGATTCCAGCAATGACGCCGAGAGCATAACGGGGAGGGAGGGAAGTCCCCATCCAGTGGGACCTGGAGACTAGACAGCACCGGAAACCAAGGCAAGTAGACCGAGAGCTCACGCCACACGCAGAATGTGATTTTTTTTTCTTTTTGGGTCACACCCGGCAATGCTCAGGGGTTACTCCTGGCTCTGCACTCAGGAGTTACTCCTGGCAGTGCTCAGGGGACCATATGGGATGCTGGGAATCGAACCCAGGTTGGCCGCGTGCAAGGCAAACACCCTCCCCGCTGTGTTATCGCTCCGGCCCCTGGAATGTGATTTTTAATTTGATTAAATACTTTGAGGTAGCATCAGGATGTGGCTGAGAGTTAGAACACGGAGGACCCGGAGCCATAGGACAGCAGGGAGGGCGTTGGCCCTGTATGCGGCTGTCCGGGGTTCGATCCCCGGCATCCCATCTGGTCCCTTGAGCATTGCCAGGAGTAATTTCTGTGTACAGGGCCAGGAGTGACCCCATTGCCGGGTATAGCCCAACCCCACCACCACCAAAAAATAGTTTTTGAGCACGTGCCTTATATGGGTGAGGACCTGGTACCACCCTGGGCACTACCGAAAAAGACAAAGAGAAAAAAAAAAAGAAAGAAAGAAAGACCTGTGTGTTAGGCCCGAAGCCAGAGAAAACAGAGGCCGTACGTGCTGAGTCTCTGCCTTTGAAATGAGTCTGGAGACTTGACTCTAGCGTCAGAGAAAATAAAAGCAAAAATAAACAAACGGGCCTGCCTCACACTGCAAAGCTCGAACACACAGGGAAACGCTCGCCTCCAAATGAAAACACAGCCGGACGCTGCACATCTGGCCGGCGCTTAATCTCCAACGCTCTGAGGCACTCAGAAAACCGCAGCATCGAGAAAACAAACAACCCAGCTGAAAACTAGGCAGAGGAGGCAGACAGAGCCTTCTCCAAAGAGGATATACGGACCAAGGTGCACGGGCGTGGGCGGGGTGCTTGGCGCCCTTAGGGGCCGGAGCAACAGGACAGAAAGGAGGGAATCTGCCTTGCAAGCGGCTGGACCAGGTTCGATCCCCAACATCCCATAGGGTCCCCCTGAGCTCTGCCAGGACCCATTCCAGAGCCAGGAGTAAGCCCTCAGCATTGCTGGGTGTGTCCCCAAAACCTAATTAACTAATTAAAAATAAATATTTGGGCCAGAGTGGTAGTACAGCCGGTAGGGCACTTACTTTGCATGTGGTTGACCCAGGTTCAATCCCCGGCATTCCCTAGGGTCCCCCCCTGCACAACCAGGAGTGATCCCTGAGAGCAGAGCCAGGAGAAACCCCTGAGCACACAGGGTGCGGCCCAAACACACACACACACACACACACACACACAATGCTTAATGTCCTTCACTGTAAGGGAAATACAAAGAAAAATCTCAATAAGATCTCACCTCAGAACCCAGGCTGGCTCAGATCCAAATTAAAAGCAGAAATTCAGGGGGGGGAGGGGCGGAGCAATAGGACAGCAGGTAGGACGTTTGCCTGACACGCGGCCGACCCGGGTTCGATTCCCAGCATCCCATATGGTCCCCTGAGCACCGCCAGGAGTAACTCCTGAGAGCAGAGCCAGGAGGAACCCCTGTGCATCGCCAGGTGTGACCCAAACAGAAAAAAAAAATAGCAGAAATTCAGAGTCAGAAGTCTAGTACAGGGCTAAGGTATTTATTTACCTTGGAGCTGGCAAGACAGTACAGTGGGGTGGGCACTTGCTGTGCCTTGCAGGTTGGATCCCTGGCTTCCTGTAAGGTTCTGCCCACCCCACTAGGAGTGATCTCTGAGCACAGAACCGGGAGTAAGCCCTGAGCACTGACAACTGTGGCTCATCGAACCCAGCCCTCTCCAAGGAGCAAGCCGGGCACTCAGCTAAGCCCACTCAGGCCCCTACACCACACAGTTCTCTAAACATCACTGGCGACAGCCCTGCAGGTGCCCTGAGCACCACCAGATGTGGCCCTGGTGATCCCGACAGCACGGGGCTGCCCGCCCCTGGGCCCTGACAGTGAGCCCTCTGCCCGATGGACTGAGAATCGTTCTGGGTACCCCCAAACAAAACCAAATTTAAAATACAAGTAGAAATTCCCTAGGAGCCAGTGACACGATCTGGGAACTTGTCCCCAGATCCAGAAACATTCGTTTGGGTAGGGCGAGTCACCCTGTTTTCATTGCGACCTTATTTAGGGTAGACAGACGGAAACAAGCTACGTTCCCGTGACAGATAATTGGATGAACAGGACAGACTGCGTGTCCACAGAGGAACACGGCCCGGGAAGCAGAGGAGAGACCCCCCACCCCTGTCTGCGGCGCTGACAGATCTCAAGCGTAGCAGATACAGTAGAAGCCTAATGCCCCCACGGCCTGGGCATCAGGGCATGGTTGGTATCTACCACAAGTGTGTGTGGGGCGGATGGTTGGTAAGATACAGAAGGGACCAGCACGACAATAATAGTTGGAAATGATGACGCAGGGCAAGATCCGAGGGTTAAAAGTAGGTAAAGGGGGCTGGAGCCATAGCACAGCGGGGAGGGCGTTGGCCTTGCACGTGGCCAACCCGGGTTCGATCCCCAGCATCCCATATGGTCCCCTGAGCACCGCCAGGAGTAATTCCTGAGTGCAGAGCCAGGAGGAACCCCTGGGCACAGCCAGGTGTGGCCCCCCCAAAACTCCCCAAGATTTTTATCCAGCCACACAATACAGAGGGAAGTCACTTGCTGACCCTGATTCAATCCTGGACCTCACCAGATCTTCTGAGTACTGCTGGGGGGGGGCATGTGTTCCCCCCAAAATACTAGTGTTTATCAGAAGAGAAGGGTGAGGGACAGGCTGGGTGACAGGGTCATGAGCGATGGCGAAGGGTAGGACTGGATTGGCAGCTAAAGGAGCAGAGACAAGCGTTGGTTTGAACGACTTACCTGGATTTTCTACCCAATGCAAGTGACACTCCATAAAAATATGTGTAAATCTATGCGCATCAAAGCCCCACAGGTTGTTCTGGTGGTGACCTGGGTCTGGGCAAAAAAACAGGGGCTGGGGGCTGGGGTGATTGCACAGCGGGGAGGGCATTTGCCTTGCACAAGCCGACCGGGTTCGATTCCCAGCATCCCATATGGTCCCCCAAGCACCACCAGCAGTAATTCCTGAGTGCACAGCCAGGAGTAACCCCTGAGCATCGCTGGGTGTGACCAAAAAAGCCAGAAAAAAAAATTAAAGTAATAAGTAAATAAATCATATATATTTAAATGAAAGACAACAAAGGGGGCTGGAGCGATAGCACAGTGGGTAGGGCGTTTGCCTTGCACGTGGCCGACCGGGTTCGATTCCCAGCATCCCATATGGTCCCCTGAGCACCGCCAGGAGTAATTCCTGAGTGCAGAGCCAGGAGTAACTCCTGTGCATCGCCGGGTGTGACCCAAAAAGAAAAAAAAAAGCCAGGGGCCACACCCCACACATCCCTAAGTCTCCTCCATGAGCCCCAGAGTGGGAACAGGGCCGGTGCTCCCAGCCCTGAGTCTGCACCCAGTGGTGCTCTGCAGGTGGTCCTGGGCAGGAGGAAACACTGGGCTCAAACCCACACCCCCAGGCTGCCTCTGAGGCAGGACACCCCTTCCTTGGGCTGCAGAGTGACCATACCACCCAGCACCCAGCACTCAGCAAGGTGGGGCCCTGGCGCCCCGCACTCCACCCGACAACGCCCAAGGCCTAGCTGAGCATCCCCCGCCAGATCTAACAGGGCCAGACCGGCGTTTCTTGTACAGACCTGTCCTGTGGCCCCAAGCAGAGGCGACTGTGTCTGCTGGCCTGGGGAAGTGGCCGCTCTGTGGCGGGGAGCACTGAGCCGGGAGTCAGACGGCACGAGTGTCTGTCGGGCCCTTGGCAACTCCATGAGGAGGACCCACCCTACTTCCCTGCACTCTCTGTGTGCCTGTTGGGGTGGGCTTCGGGGCTGGTGGCCCAGGGACCCCCACGTTCCTGCTCTTCCTGGGGGCAGTGGCTGTTGTCCTGGCAGCCTGGGGCTGTGTGGGGACAGGGAGGGGTGTTGGGAGCCGCAACCTGGTCCCAAGTCAATTATTCTCCCAGGAGCTGTCCCTGGCTCTGCAGTGACCCACCGGAGAGCTCAAGGGACTGCCAACCTCAGGGCTACCCCACAGTGCTCAGAGTCCATGAGGGGCTGGGTCTCGAACCCAGGCTCAGCCACATGCAGGACAGGCCTCTTCCTTCCTGTGTCCTTGCTCCAGCTTGGGGGGGGAGGGGAATCGGTTTTGGCTCCACCCAGCAGTGCTTAGGCTGACTCCCTGCTCTGTGCTCAGGGGACATTTCTGGTGGGGTTCAGGGGCCCGTGGGGTGCTGGGGACGGGGTCCCGGCCTCCCACTTGAGAAGCTTTCGCTGTTTGTTCATTTGTTTTTGTTGGGGGCCACGCCCGGCGATGCTCAGGGCTTATTCCTACTCTGCACTCGGGAATTACTCCTGGCAGTGCTCGGGGGACCCTATAGGATGCACGGGATCGAACCCGGCTTAGCTGCGGACAAGGCAAATGCCCTCCCCCGCTGGACGATCGTTCTGGCCCAAGGAGGAAGATGCTTTTGAAGAATCCACACATCTGGTTATTGAGGTAAATATGTTTGAGAGGTGGACAGTGGCCAGGAGAGCTCAGCGGGCTGCGCAGACTGGTCAGGGGGCTGGGTCAACCCCCAGCACCACCTGATCACCGAGCACGGAGCCATGAGCAGCCACCGAGCACTGCCTGCTGAGCACTTCTGTGAACCCCCCCAAAGAAGCAGACTTAATCCGAGAGGTTTGCAGGACATAACCACCCACCCCCCACTATTTTAAACACCGTGTCAGTGACCGTCTCCGTGCTGGAACTTTCCCCAGGCCTCTGACCTGTGCTTACGAACCTGCCATCCGGGCTCGCGCCTCTGGCCCCAGGATGGCAGGATGGGGCGGAATGTTCTGGAATGCGCCCCGGGAATTCCTGAGATGCTTCCGCAGCACCAACGCCTACTTCTGGTGACCTGGCAGCTTCATCTCTCTGAGTTGCAGTTTCCTCATCTGTCATGTTCGAAGTGAGGTGACGCCCCCCACACCCCCTGGGGTCACTGGGTCAAGCCTGGATCCAGCAGGAGGAGGAGGATGGGGGTGGGCGGATGGGGGGGAACGCCACTTAGCCAGGAGTGACTTTCCCGTCCACTGTACCACAGTGTCCTGGGAAGGTGTCAGCCCAGGCAGGGAAGGGAGCGTGATAGCCGCCAAGGGTGTCCCTGCCCCCCAGGACACTAGTCACACACATACCCCAGGAAAAGCCCTCGCTCCCCCCTTCACAAACCTGCTCGTGGCCGGGTTAGTAAGTCTCTGTTTCCTGACAAGTTGTTCTGCCACCTGTGGTCGGAAGCGAGGGACGAGGACAAGGGGCTCCTCAGGGATGCAGATGCACCACCCGTGTCAGGGACAAACTCCGCTGCTCCAGGCCCAAGGCCCAGGATGGGGTAGGGGGGGTGGGGACCTTTCTTCTTCCAGAAGTTACTAGGGGATGGAAAGAAGAAAGAAGGGAGGGAGGAAGGGAGGGAAGGAAGGAAGGAGGGAGGGAGGGAGGGAGGGAGGGAAGGAAGGAAGGAAGGAAGGAAGGAAGGAAGGAAGGAAAAAGAAAAAAGAGAAAGAGTGGGAGGAAGGGAGAGAAGGGAAGGAGGGAGGGAGGAAGGGAGGAAGGAAAGGAAGGAGGAAAGAAAGAAAGAAAGAAAGAAAGAAAGAAAGAAAGAAAGAAGGAAAGAGAGAAAGAAAGAAAGAAAGAACGAAAGAGAAAGAGAGGGAGGGAGATGAGGGAAGGAGGGAGGGAGGGAGGAAAGAAAGGAAGAAGGAAAGAGAAAGAAAGAGAGAGGGAGAGAAGGGAAGGAGGGAGAGAAGAGAAGGGAGGAAGGAAAGGAAGGAAAAAGGAAAGAAAGAAAGAGAGAGGAAGGGAGAGAGGGAGGGAGGGAGGAATGAAAGAAAGAAAGGGAGAGAGAGAAAGAGAGAAAGAGAGAGAAAGAAAGAAAAAAGGAAGGAAGAAAGAAAGAAAGAGAAAGAAAGAGAAAAAAGAAAAGAAAGAAAGAAAGAAAGAGAAAGAGACATGGAGGGAGACAAGGGAAGGAGGGAGGGAGGAAAGGAAGGAAGAAGGAAAGAAAGAGAGAGAGAGGAAGGAAGGAAGGAGGGAAGGAAAGAAGGAAGGAAGGAGGGAAGGAAGGGAGGGAGGGAGGGAGGAAGGGAGGGAAGGAGGGAGGGAGAGAGGGAGGAAGGGAGGAGGGGAGGGAGGGAGGGAGGGAGCCAGTCCAGAGAGAGGCTCTGCTTTATGGTCCCTGTCAGGTCCTGTTGTTGCATCCGGGGATGGAAAAAAGAAAGGACAGTCTGGTCCCTGCTGGGGGCTAGCCCCTGCTGTGTGCTCAGGAGTGACCCCTGGTGGTGCTCAGAAACACATGCGGTACTGGGGCCCACCTAGCCCCGGGAAGCCCCTACCCGGTAGTGGTCCTTCTGCACCTCTGGCCTGCTCTGTGGACATGGCCAGCGTATCTTCTGCCACCTGCTGCCCCCCCCCACCTTCCCAGGCCACCGTCAGAGCAGGGAGGGGACCGTCACTATTATTGGCTCGAGTGCCGAGCTGGGGCCTGGGGCTTTGAAGTGGTGGCACCGGGCCACGTGGCCACAGGTCCATGGCCTTGGCTGCTCCTCCGTTCAGAGTCATTCCTGGGCCACTGCGAGAGACAAGGCGTCCCAGGTCGGCAGGAGGGACCTGCCCCAAGGCAGCACCCGGGCAAGGGACTGGACTCGGGGCACTGGCCTCCTGGCCTCCCGACACCCTCCCGGGACGTGGGTGTGCCCCTGTGACTTTGGGTGCCGGCTGCGAGCACCACAGCAGACGGGGACTGGGCTGTGTCGCCCGCGTGACGGGTCTTTGGATCAGCCCTCGTTCTCTGGCCTGGTGCGGTGGGCTTGGCAGGGCGCCCTCCTCGCCTGGGGCAGCGTCATGGAATCTCTGATACGCACCGTGCATGATCCGTCCTCATTCTAGCTTTGCAAACCACCTCAGTCTGGCCGGGACCCAGGAGCCGCGCCCCCGCCCCAGCCGGGCCAACCGTGTGGGTGGCACATGTGCCCTGGCCAGAACAGTGAGAGACTTTCAGCCGCTTCTGGGGGGCCTGCGGCGAACCAGCTCGAGACAAAACACAAGCGCTCACCCACGGCGCCACCAGCCAGGGACCTGCTCGGAAGGCCCCGGGAGCCGGGAGAGGGAGAGGATGGGGGAGGGAGAGACAGAGACAGAGACTGAGCTAGCTCTCTGGCCTTTGAAGTGTTTTTCTTTTCTTTTCTTTTTTTTGGGGGTCACACCTAGCAACGCACAAGGGTGACTCCTGGCTCATGCACTCAGGAATTACTCCTGGCGGTGCTCGGGGGACCCTATGGGATGCTGGGAATCGAACCCGGGTCAGCCGCATGCAAGGCAAACGCCCTACCCGCTGTGCTATCCCTCCAGCCCCTGGAGTATTTTTTTTTTTTTTTTGCTTTTTGGGTCACACCCAGCGATGCTCAGGGGTTTCTCCTGGCTCTGCACTCAGGAATTACCCCTGGCAGTGCTCGGGGGACCATATGGGATGCTGGGAATCGAACCTGGGTCGGCCGCGTGCAAGGCAAATGCCCTACCCGCTGTGCTATCGCTCCAGCCCCGAGTATTTTTTTTTTAATACTGTATTTATTTCGTCTTCTTTTTTGTGTTTTGGGGTCACACCTGGCAAGGCTCAGGGCTTACCCCCAGCTCTGCGTGCAGGAAACTCCTGGTGGACTCAGGGGGCTATATGGAATGCCAGGGATCAAAGCCGAGATGGCCACATGCAAGGCCAGAGCCCTGCCCACCGAGCTGCCGCTCCAGCCCTCTCAGTGCTCCCATGGACATTCTGTTTGTTTTGGTCTGGCTGTATCCAGCGGGTACTCAGGTCTCACTCCTGGCTCTGTGCTCAGGGCTGACTCCTGGCTCTGTGCTCAGTGATCCCGATATGTTGTCAGAGATAGAACCTGGCTGACTACATGCAAGGCAAGTGCCCTGACCACTGTTCCATCACTCTGGCCCTTACGGACTCATTTTTGAATGTTGAAAAGTTTTTTCCCTCCAGAATTAATTTTGAAAAATTTTTTTTTCCAAAATGCCTATTTGGGGGCTGGAGAGATAGCACAGTGGGTAGGGCGTTTGCCTTGCACGCAGCCGACCCGGGTTCGATTCCCAGCATCCCATATGGTCCCCTGAGCACTGCCAGGAGTGACTCCTGAGCGCAGAGCCAGAGGAGCCCCTGTGCATCACCGGGTGTGACCCAAAAAGGAAAAAAAAAAATACCCAAAATGCCTATTTGATTTTCTCAACATGTTACTAAATTTCCCCCCCTTTCTCACTGATTCAGAATGCTATTGGCTATTTTGTACATAATCATTTTATGCACTGATTTTTTTAAAAATAGACATACTGGGCTGAAGCGATAGCACAGCGGGTAGGGCGTTTGCCTTGCACGCAGCCAACATGGCCGACACAGGTTCAATTCCCAGCATCCCATATGGTCCCCCGAGCACCGCCAGGAGCAATTCCTGAGTGCGTGAGCCAGGAGTAACCCCTGAGCATCGCTGGGTTTGACCTAAAAAGCAAAAAAAAAAAAAAAAAAAATAGACATACTGTATCTGAGGTTTCTATAAGTAAACATCTGAGAACCTGGACGGTTCAAAGAAGGAAATGTGAGAACAGGCCTTCCGGGCCACTATCAGGGGCATCATCAAGTTCCCAGCCACCACAGCAATTCATTTACCAGGACTATGAGGCCTGAGCCCCCAGGGCTGAGCCCAGGGCAAGGAGCCCATGTTTGTGGAATGACTAAGTGACCGCGTGACCAGCTTGGTGGGGGGTGAGAGACTGCGGAGTCTCCTGTCTTGGTGCTCCTGTCTTGGTGCTGGGGGGACCGGGCTGTGATCTGAGCTTGGCCGACACCCCTGCTCGCCAGGGCCCGACACAAGTCCTGCAGCTTCCCGGCCTTCTCTCCTGGGGACCCTCCCCCCACCCCCATGACTGCCCGCAAGGCTGCTGAAAGGGGCAGGAGTTGTTGGACCCATAAGACTCCCGGAAATCCCCCACCCCACACAGTCAGGGGAGAGACCCCGGGACGTCTGTGCTGGCCCAGCAGCAGGGCCCGATGAGGAAGGTCCGAGCTTGTGGGCACCCAGAGCCCGCCCTCCCCTGCCTGGCTTCCAGTGCCCCTGGGAGTCCCTGATCCCGGGGGTCCCTGCAGCTGGGGGTCATGGTCAGCCGTGAGCCTGTGCATGTTGTTCTCCTGAGGTTCACGTCCCCAGCACCTGCCGCCAGGGGCGCTGGCCTGGCTCGCGCTGACCCGGGTTCATCCGGGCACCCCACAGGGTCCCCGAGCCCTGCCAGGGTGTGATCCCTGAGCCCCGCCAGGGTTAAGCCCTGAGCCCTGCGAGGAGCAACCCCTGAGCAGAGCTGGGGTAACCCCCGAGCCCTGCCAGGGGTGAGCCCTGAGCCTACCCAGGAGTGACCCCTAAGCAGAGCCAGGAGTGACCCCCGAGCCCCACCAAGGGTGAGCCCTGATCCCTGCGAGGAACACTGACAGCCGTCTTGGCCCGGCGGACCCACAGGCTTGGTTCTGTTTTTAGACTTTGAACATTTCCCCAAGCCCCTTCATTTCTATCGTTTTTCTTAAAATATCCGCACAGTGGGTAGGACGCTTGCATTGTATGTGGTTGGCACGGGGTACCGAGCACCGCCAGGAGTGATCCCTAAGCACTGCCAAGCATGACCCAAAGACAAAAAATGAATAAATAAAATATCTTGGGGGCCAAGCAATAGTAGAGCACCCAGGGTCTTGCCTTGCACTCAGCTGATCCAGGTTCGACCCCCAGTGCCCCATGTGGTCTTCCGAGGCTCACCAGGAGTAAACCCTGAGGACCACTGGGTGTGCCCCCCCCCCCCAAAACACATACTAGCTACCAAGACCTTAAGAAAAGTTGAAACTCAGGACTAGCGATGGGCTGGAGCAATAGCACAGCGGGTAGAGCGTTTGCCTTGCACGTGGCCAACCCGGGGTTCGATTCCTCCGCCCCTCTCGGAGAGCCCGGCAAGCTACCGAGAGTATCTCACCTGCACAGCAGAGCCTGGCAAGCTACCCGTGATGTATTCGATGTGCCAAACACAGTAACAACTGTCACTGTCACTGTCCTCCCGTTGTTCATCGATTTGCTCGAGCGGACCCAGTAACATCTCCATCGTGAGACTTGTTGTTACTGTGTTTGGCATATCGAATACGTCACGGGGAGCTTGCCAGGCTCTGCCGTGCGGGCGAGATACTCTCGGTAGCTTGCCGGGCTCTCCGAGAGGGGCGGAGGAATCGAACCCAGCTCACCCAGGCCGGCTGCATGCAAGGCAAACACCCTACTGCTGTGCTATCGCTCCAGCCCATCAAATGTATTAATTTATTTAATACATCTGCTTTATTAGTTAACCTATTAAAATCACTGTCACTGTCCCCCCGTTGTTCATCGATTTGCTCGAGCGGGCCCAGTAACATCTCCATTTTCAGACTTGTTGTTACTGGGTTTGGCATATTGAATACGTCACAGGGAGCTTGCCAGGCTCTGCCGTGCGGGCGAGATACTCTCGGTAGCTTGCCGGGCTCTCCGAGAGGGGCGGAGGAATCGAACCCAGCTCACCCAGGCCGGCTGCACGCAAGGCAATGCGCCGCCGCTGTGCTATCGCTCCAGCCCATCTTTTAACAAACCATCTTTTTTTTTTTAAGTTTTAGATTTTGGGGTCACACCTGATAGTACTCAGGTTTAATCCTGAGCTCGGTGCTCTAAGATCCTGAACCTGGTGGTGTTCAGGGTGCTGGGAATTGGAAAGCTCAGTGTCAATCCCTGGACTGTCTCCAACCCCAGTGCTTATGGCCTTCTGTGCACAGTCACTGCTCTTGACAACCACCAAAGAGAACCGCCTCCCCCCACCCCATCAACCAATGTCCCCGTGTCACCTCCATAAGCCTGTGACTTTTCAGAATGTCTTCAAAGGGAAATGGTTTTTTTCCATTAGGGACGAGTCAGAGAGTAGAGACCGCATCAAACAACGACAGGAAAATTACTTTTGGACCACATTTCCTCATATTCAGACAATCCCACGTGTTTCCCAGCATCAGACCCGGAACCCTTCTTGAAGGAAACAACAAGTCTCACAATTTGTTGTGAGACGTTACTGGTGCCCGCTCGAGCAAATCGATGAACAATGGGAGGACAGGGCTACAGGGCAGGGACTAGTGATAATACAGTGGGGCGAGGCGGGGGGGGGGCGGAGGTATTGACACACAGCCCACCCGGGTTGGATTCTTTTTTTTTTAAATTTTTAAAATTTAATTTATTATTTTATTTTGCTTTTTGGGTCACACCTGACGGTGCACAGGGGTTACTCCTGGCTCATGCACTCAGGAATCACTCCTGGCGGTGCTCAGGGGACCATATGGGATGTTGGGAAACAAACCCGGGTCGGCCACATGCAAGGCAAACGCCCTCCCCGCTGTGCTATCGCTCCAGCCCCTCTTTTTAATTTTTATTAGTGAAACACCACGAGGTACAGTGGTAGACTTACAGATTTTTGTGCTTGGGTTTCAGTTATACAATGCTTGAATACCCACCCCTCCACAGTGCCCATTCTCCACCCCCAATGATCCCAGTATCCCTCCCACTTCCCCGTCCCCCCATCCCACCCTGCCTCTGTGGCAGGGCATTCCCTTTTGTTCTCTCCGGGGTTAGATTCTTGGCACCCCGCTTAGTCCACTGAAACCCACCACGAGTGGTCCCTGAGCACAGAGCCAAGAGTCAGCCCTAAGCACCGCCCAGTGTGTCTCCCTGCCTCCCCAAACCCATGAAACAAACAAACAAAAAAAACAGCAGACAAACAAAGACGCAGAAGAGCGGCCACAGCGGGGAAAGGTCAGTCACTGGGAGGGAACCCCAAGTGCGTCCAGCTCAGGCTGCCCTGAGGAAGAGCCAGAGAGCCACTGCCCACGCTCAAGGCCCAGCACTGCCCGCTCTGGCAAGGAGCCCCGGTTGCCCATCATGCAGTGGACAGGACAGGGGAGGGAGGCACTGACCCATCAGCGGGGCCCTGTCTTCCGTGCCACCCTGAGCCCACCCCCTGCCCCGTGCCAGCAAGGCAGGGTCTGTCCAACAGTGCCTGGACAAGGGAATGCGTCAGCCTGACCAGCAGGAAGGCCACTGGGACCACGGTCCCCCACGGAGATTTCAAGGACACTTCCGGGTCTCGGGCACCTGGAGGACAGCAAGGCCCCCCCTGGAAATAGACGACAATGTTGGAGGGAAGAGTTGGTGGGGAGGCGGTTCCAAGGCCTGGTTGCATGCTCCAGTTTGATCTCAGCACGGCGAGGTGCCCAGTGGGAAAAAATAAATTAAAAAAAGAAAAAGAAGAGCAATAGCACAGCGGGGAGGGCGTTTGCCTTGCACGCGGCCGACCCGGGTTCAATTCCCAGCATCCCATAGGGTCCCCTGAGCACCACCAGGAGTGATTCCTGCGCGAAGAGCCAGGAGTGACCCCTGTGCATCACCAGGTGTGACCCAAAAAGGAAAAAAAAAAAAGAGCAAGTCCGGAGCAAGTACAGGAGTCCCGAGCGCCGACGGGAGCCCAGGGACCACTGGCTACGAGCCCCCAACTTGCTTTTTGACTGTTGGGGCTGGAAAATGGCTCAACGAGAGAGCCCACTCTGCACGCGGGAGCCCTGGGGTGAGCCCCAACATCCCTGGTCACCCAGATTGCCAGGAGGGGCCCCTGAGCACTGAGCAGGAAGCAGCGCCTGAGGCCTGCGTATGGGACTGTCACACTCACCCCTGCAAAATAATCTGGGGTGAGGGACTGGATAGAGCATGGTGGGGCTGGAGCGACAGCACAGCGGGGAGGGCGTTCGCCTTGCATGCGGCCGACCCGGGTTCGATTCCCAGCATCCCATAGGGTCCCCCGAGCACCGCCAGGGGTAATTCCTGAGAGCAGAGCCAGGAGTAACCCCTGAGCATCGCTGTGTGTGACCCAAAAAGCCAAAAAACAAACAAACAAAAAAAAAACCTTTAAGAACTAAACCCAGGGGCTGGAGCAATAGCACAGCGGGGAGGGCGTTTGCCTTGCACGCGGCCAACCTGGGTTCGATTCCCAGCATCCCATATGGTCCCCTGAGCACAGAGCCAGGAGTAACCCCTGAGCATCGCTGGGTGTGACCCAAAAAGCAAACAAACAAACAAACAAACAAAAAAGCCTTTAAGAACTAAACCCAGGGGCTGGAGCAATAGCACAGCGGGGAGGGCATTTGCCTTGCACGTGGCCAACCTGGGTTTGATTCCCAGCATCCCATATGGTCCCCTGAGCACCGCCAGGGGTAATTCCTGAGTGCAGCGCCAGGAGTAACCCCTGTGCATTGCCGGGTGTGACCCAAAAAGCAAAAAAAAGAACTGAGAGCATGGAAGACCCAGTGGGAAAAGCTCAAACGCGAAAACATGGTCACCCAAATGTTCCACAACGAACTGCAGGAAAGGAAAGCGGGGGAAGAGCCCTGGGGGACTCCCGGAGTGGACCCACCCGACCCACCCGGAGCTCCCGGGTGAGTGGGGAAGGCGGGGAAGGAGTGGACAAGGGCAGCTCGATCTCCAGGTCGGATGAAAAACAACAAACCCACTAATCCAGGAATGTCAGTGCAAGCAAGACGCACAGGAAGAAAGAGACCAAAGCCCTTTGCTTAAGACCAGGGGTGGGAAGGAGGTCTGAAAAACAGCAGGAGTTGTTCGTAAGGCTGCTTAGAAAGAGCGAAAAGCTAATATTGACCCCCCCCCGAAATTATTTAGGCTGGAAGAGAATGGGGAAATCTCTCTCAAGTACTGGCAGAAAAGCTGTAAAATCAGATTTCTGTGCACAGCAGAAATACCTTTTAGAAAATGAAGACCACAAAAAGGTCTTCAAGTGAAGGGGTTAAAAAAAAATGAGGGGCTGGAGTAATAGCACAGCGGGTTGGAGTTACAGCCAGGAGGAGGAACCCCTGTGCATAGCCCAGAAAAACAGAAATGAAAATAGCTGGTGGGTCTGGAGCGATAGCACAGCGGGGAGGGCGTTTGCCTTGCACGCGGCCGACCCGGGTTCGATTCCCAGCATCCCATAGGGTCCCCTGAGCACCGCCAGGAGTCATTCCTGAGTGCATGAGTCAGGAGTAACCCCTGTGCATTGCCGGGTGTGACCCAAAAAGCAAAAAAAAAAAAAATGGTTTCTTATTTAAAACTGAAAGTGTCCTGGGTGCAAAGAAGCTCCCCCTTCCTTCTCCTTCGTCCCTGGGGTCTCGGGATGCCACACCACCTGGCTGTGACCCTCACACTGGCTTTCTGGCAGAACTCTGGCTGCTCCACGGCGCCCCCATCAGGTCGTGGTGGGAAGAGCGATTGGGGGGGACCCTTCAAGGCTTTCTCTCCTCCCAGCACTCCCGAGGGAGGGCGGGCGTGGTCCAGAACCACTTAGCAGCTGGCTTTGCTCCGGATGCAGCGTTCTCGCACTTTCTGGCGAACCCCAGCATCAGCATTGAGAATTGTCCTTGTCTCTGACCTGTGAAGGGTTCCACAGCCTGTCAGAACCAAAACCGTGGAAGTCGTTCATCTCGTGATAAGCTTCGCTTACCTGGAATCCACCGGGCTTTTTTTTCTTTTTTTTTTTTGCTTGTTGGGTCACACCTGGCGATGCACCGGGGTTATTCCTGGCTCTGCGCTCAGGAGTTACTCCTGGCGGTGCTCAGGGGACCATATGGGATGCTGGGAATCGAACCCGGGTTGGCCGCGTGCAAGGCAAACGCCCTCCCCGCTGTGCTATCGCTCCAGCCCTCCACCAGGCTTTGCAAACCTCACAACCAAATAAAACAAACCAGAAGCTGTCATGTTTACTTATGGCAAGAGAGCAAACGTGCTCGGATAATTTAGGAAGCCGTTGAAAAGTTCCCCCCCCCCCCCCGTAATTGCTGCTTTCTATTTTCAAAAAAAAATAATTAATTTTTCTGTTTTCGAAATGGCGTTCGTTCCTGTTTCATTTCATTGATTAACTTGAGACATTTGCTCACCCTGAGCAGTTCGTGGTTTCCATAGTGAAAACATTTCTTTCTTCTTCGGTGGTAATTTGGTGGTGGTGGTGGGGGGTGGCAGTGCTCTGGATGACTCTCGGCTCAGCCCCCAGAGGTGTTCAGGGGTCCTGGGGTGCCGGTAGGGACCCAGCCGTCCGCCCTCCTCCCGGGAGCCAGTTTCCGGCCCGAGCATTGCTTTCCTGAGTGCTCTCTGAGAGAACATCACTCACTAACACATCTCTAAGTGTTTGCACTCTCTCCGTGCTAATGACTGCTCTCTTGGCCACACCCTGCCCTGCTCAGGGGTTACTCCTGCCTCTGTACTCCTAGTGGGCTCAGGGGACCATCTGGAGGTGCTAAGATTGAACCCAGGTCAGCCATGTGCCAGGCAAACATTCAGTCTCACTAATGGCTCCTTTACCTTTTATTTGGGGGGGGATTGGGGGGACACCTGCAGTGCCCAGGGCTCCCTCTTGGCACTGCCCAGGGAAACAGGGGTTAAGCCTGAGTCAGCTGTGCTGGGAAGAGCCTTCACCTCCTTCATCTCCGTAGTGTCCCTCCAGGCCCTGCTTTTCACTTGCTAAATAACAGCGTTATTGAATGATATCATTTATCGAACAAGCGTTCACCCTTTTAAACTGTACCTACCCGTGGTCCTCAGGACTCAGCAAGGGAGAACCGTCACCGTGCACATCTGGGGAGCAGAAGCCCCTGCCTTCCCCCCAGTTCTCTCAGGCCCTTTCCCTCCATGGCAGACCACCAAAGAGCAAGGGCGCTGCTTGGCCATGCTCAGGGGGCTGTGCTCGATGGCCGGGGTGGAGCCTGGGCTTTTGGGGCAGGCAGGCCAGAGCCCAGCGGCTGCCCGGGCTGTGCTTAGCACCTCACCACCCTGGCCAGGAGCAGCGGAGCTGAGGGACAGCCAAGTCCCCCGGAGAAGGGCCTGTCCCTGAGCGAAGCCCGCTTGCGTGCACTGTTCTAGGGCGAGGCTGGGAAATGAGACTCCAGGCGCCGTGGCCAGACGCTTTGTCCCTCTTTTTTTCTTTTTGGGTCACACCTGGTGATGCTCAGGGGTTACTCCTGGCTCTGCACTCAGGAATTACCCCTGGCGGTGCTCAGGGGACCATATGGGATACTGGGAATCGAACCCGGGTTGGCCGCGTGCAAGGCAAATGTCCTACCCGCTGTGCTATCACTCCAGCCCTTATTTTTTTATTTTAAAAATACATTTAGGGGCTGGAGCGATAGCACAGCGGGTAGGGCAGTTGCCTTTCACAAGGCCAACCTGGGTTCGATTCCCAGCATCCCATATGGTCCCCTGAGCACCGCCAGGGGTAATTCCTGCGTACAGGGTAATCCCTGAACAACAGGACAAGTGATACAAGTGATGCCTGGGTAACCCTGGGTAATCCCTGGGTAACCCTGTGCATTGCTGGGTGGGACCCAAAAAGCAAAAAACAAACAAACCAAAAAAAAAAACAACAACCAAAAAACATTTATTTGGTTTTTGGGTGGCAGTGCTCAGGGTTCCTCCTGGTTCTGCACTCAGGGATCACTCCTGGCAGTGCTCAGGGGACCTTCCGGGGTGCGGGGATGGAACTCGAGTAGGCTTCGAGGGAGGCAAGTGCCCTGCCTGCTTGGCTACCTCTCCAGCCCAGACATGAACTTGGGCTGTGGACATGGCAAACGCCCTGCCTGTTGTGCTTTTTTTTTTTTAATTTTTATTAGTGAAACACCATGAGGTACAGCTGTAGACTTACAAATTTTTGTGCTTGGGTTTCAGTTATACAATGATCAAACACCCATCCCTCCACCAGTGCCCATTTTCCACCACCATGGATCCCAGTATCCCTCCCACCCCCCATCCCCCCATCCCACCCTTCCTCTGTGGCAGGGCATTCCCTTTTGTTCTCTCTCTCCTTTTGGGTGTTGTGGTCTGCAAAAGAGGCTTTGAGTGGCAAACATGTTCAGTCCAGAGTCTACTTTCGACATGCATCTCCCCTCCTGGGAGGATACTCCAAACACCCTTTATTTGGTGCTCCCTTCTCTATCTGAGCTGCCTTTTATTGTGCTCTTTTTAAGGAGTCAAATAAAGAGAAAATCTCTCTTTCTCCTCTCCTATCTCCCCCACCTCTCTCTGTCTGTCTCTCTTGTTTGGGGGCTACCACCTGCCATGCTCAGGGTTTACACCAGGCTCAGGGACCATACCGGGGTTCTGGGGATCAAACCCAGGTTGACCTTGTACAAGGCAGGCGCCCTACCCCTGTACTATCGCTCTGGGCCCCATAAAACCCACCCCTTAGCTTTCCACCTTCCATGTGTCAAAGATCAACCTTGCACTTAATATATTTGGGCCCTACCAGGTGATGCTCCTGGCTCTGCACTCAGAGATCACTCCCAGCAGGGTCTGGGGACCAGACAGTGTGCTAGAGGCAGAACCCGGGTCAGCCATGTGCAAGGCAGACGCCCTCCCTGCTGTACTATCACTCCGCCCCCCCCCCCCCGATTTATTTTCTCTAGAATGGTTCCTCTCTAGGGCCCCAAACACCCCTGACATCCCAACACCTGAAACTGTCAGAAAAATTTGGGGGGGTGACCCATATTTTAGTCCAGCTGAATGGCTCCTGGCCGCACTCCATCAGGGCCCACAAGTGACTGGCTAGAGCCAATGTCCTAGGGCTGGAGAGACAGTACAGCATAGAAGATGCTGGATTGCATGTGGCCAAGCTATTCAACCCCTGGCACTGCAGACGGTTCCCAGAGCCCTCCAGGAGTGATCCTTGAGCACAGAGCCAGAAGGAAGTCCCACGCACTGCCAGGTACGTTGCAAAAACAAACAAATGAAAGCAAACGTCCCAAGCAATTGGACTTATTTGGGAAACAAACAACTCTTGTGGGTTGGACTTAAAAGAGTCTGTTCCTCCTCAGACTTAACTCAGGCTAAGGAGGAAGGGCGCCGTCCAACAGCCATCTGCGGGCTGCGGGGCAGGTTCTTACACCGAAGACGCCAGAAACCAGAAGCACCGTGGCCTCAGAGTAACCACCGGCAACGCTGGGGTCCCAGTCTGTGCTTCTTGGGGACCCACGAAACAGAGTGAGCAAAGGGAAGTTGGAGTGGCCCTGGACAGATTGGACCGCCAGTTCAGGGGCAGAGCACACGCGTCACCTGTGAGACCGAGGTTCCCAGCATGCCCTGCCCCGCCCCCCCCACAATACCATGGCCAACAGGGCCTGGTCACTGCAGACTAGCCCGAATCCCCCCCCCTCAGCTACCAGCCCTCCGGCCAAAGCTGCCTGATGCGTTTTCATGCCCCTTTAAAACCCACACTTCGGGGCTGGAGCAATAGCACAGCGGGTAGGGTGTTTGCCTTGCATGTGGCCGACCCGGGTTCGATTCCCAGCATCCCATAGGGTCCCCTGAGCACCACCAGGGGTGATCCCTGAGTGCAGAGCCAGGAGTAACCCCTGGGCATCGCCGGGTGTGACCCAAAAAGCAAAAAGAACAAAAACAAAAACAAAAAAAACAAAACAAAAAAAACCCACGCTCATTCTCCCAGAAACCAGCAGGAAGCTCACTGGGTGGGTTCTCCAATTTCCTCCGAAGTCTCCAGAATCACTGCCAGGGAGGCACGTGAGAACGGGAGTCATGTAGCTACTGACTCCGCATTTCAGAATTATTTCATTCTACATGACTGCTGAGACATTAGGTTGTGGGATAGGGGGAAAGTGTGTGTTCCTATCCCCAGGACCCAGGGACACCGGCTCTCCCATAGGTATAAACATCTTTCCAGATTCGTTGCTTTCGTTTGGGGTCGCACTCAGTGCTGAGGTTACCTGTGGCTGCACTCAGGTGTCACTCCTGTCAGAGCGAAGGGACCAAGTTTCACACCGGGGATCAAGCCAGGGTCAGCCCCGTGTAAGGAAAGCTCCCTACGGGCTGTCCTGTCTCTCTGGTCCCTCCGTCATTTGTCTTTTCACAGGCCACCAGTGGCGGTGCCCAGAGGCCACGTGGTCGGGCACTAAACCCAGAGCCTTACACACACATCGCATGTGCCCCAGCATCTGCGCTTCAATCTACACCACTAAACTCGTTTTGTTTTGTTGGTTTCCGGGCCTGCTCCTGGCTCCGCACTCAGGAATCACTCCTGGTGGTGCTTGGGGGACCGTATGGGATGCTGGGGATCGAACCCGGGTCGAACATATGCAGGGCAAGCACCCAACAGGCTGTAGTGTCGCTCTGGCCCCCTTAGTTTTTTTTTTTTTTTTTGCTTTTTGGGTCTTCTGCCCCCGCGCCTGGGTGTTCCTTCCCGGGGCCCCTTGGAGGGGAGTGGGTTGAGCTTTCCTCCCCGCCCCGACCAGGGCTCCGGCAGCCGAAGACCTCCAGGACCAGACACCACCATGCTGAGACCACTCTCCGCACACATGAAGGTACTGGCAGAGGGACAAAGCCACGCGGGTTCCGGGGCCGAGACCTCCAAGCCTACTCGGATTGGAGTCGAGCATCTTCCACCCAGATCCTCCAAATTCCAGCAGGCGGGGGTCACACCCACCACCTGGCCCCCTGGCGCCGTGAAATCCCATCAGCGGCCAAGACTCAGAGACTATAAAATCCAGATCCCGGAACTGCGCGGCCGCAAATGCGGCCGCGCGACATCTTATCAGAACATTTTTTATGACATCTTATTGTCTCCTTCCTACTTTGGACAAACTTGCAGGCTATCGAATGTAGCCTGCCCACAGGGCAGAGTCTGGCAAACTCCCCGTGGCATACCAAATATGCCAGATACCAGTAAAAATGATGGGTCTCATTCTCCTAAATAGCCTTGAATATAATCTCAGGGCTAGGATGAAGGAGACGTTACTGGGGCCTGCTCGAGGCAATCGACGAATAACAGGATGAAATGAAATCGGTCACACCCGGTGATGCACAGAGATTACTCCTGGCTCATGCACTCAGGAATGACTCCTGGCCGTGCGCGGGGGACCATATGGGATGCTGGGAATCGAACCCGGGTCGGCGGCGTTCAAGGCAAACGCCCTCCCCGCTGTGCTATTGCTCCAGCCCCCCCAAGGATCTTTTTATTTTTATTTATTTATTTTTAATTTTTTGGTCACACCCGGCGACGCACAGAGATTACTCCTGGCTCATGCACTCAGGAATTACTCCTGGCGGTGCTCGGGGGATCATACAGGATGCTGGGAATCGAACCCGGGTTGGTCGCGTGCAAGGCAAATGCCCTACCCGCTGTGCTATCACTCCAGCCCCTGGCCCCCTTAGTTTTTAATTTTGGATGTTTGGCCACACCTGGCTGTGCTCAGGGCTTACTGTTGGCTCCGCACTCAGGGTATCACCCCTGGTGGGGCTTGGGGGACCATGTGGGCGACTGAGGATCAGACCCAGTCAGCTCTGGGCAAGGCCAGTGCCCTCCCACTGTCCTATCGCTCGGACACTAGGCTATTATTAGACTATTATTTTTTGAACGGCCTTTTTTTTTTCTTGCAGTGTCACGGATCAAACTGCACAGGACACAAATGATTCCCCCTAAAATGCTTTTCCCCACAAATTACGTTATCGCTGACATCCTAATTGGGAACGTGGGTTGCCTCATCTGTAGCTAGGAGCATCTTCCCAGGTCCAGAGCCTTCTGACTTCTACTGTTTTCATGGTTATTTTTGTGGGGGACCAACACCGAACACCCCAGCCGTTGGTCTCGGTTTCATCGCTCTCGTAGGAAGACACGTCAGCGAACATCTTCTGGCTCAAGCTGCCTCTCAGCCCCTTCGAAGATAAGAGACGCATGTGGCAGTCCAGTGAATGCTCCTGACGCAGGTCTGTCAGGTCCGTTACAGCAAACATCCTGGGGTCAGAGCGACAGCACAGGGTGGAGGAGTGCTCGCCTGGCATCTGGCTGATCCAGTTTTGATTCTTGGCACCCCCTAGGGTCCCCAGGCCTGCCAGAATGAGCCCTGAGCATAGTGCCGAGAGCAAGCCCCGAGCACTGTCAGGTATGGCCCAAATAAAATCCTGCTGAACCAACACGGGTGGTGATAGCGGTGGGGGGCGGGGCAGGGCGTACAGTCGCCCTGCGGGTCGCAAACAGTAACTGGAAACCTGCCCATGACAGCGTCGTGACTTTTAAAATCCTGCTGTAGGTAAGTACTGAATGTCGGGTTGAGTGCCCCTGGGCCTCTGGGAGCCCTGCCTGGCGGCCTAAAAATAAAATAAATCCATCAACAGACTATCATCTGGGGTTCCAAAAACGATTCATTACTCACTCGGTGGCTCCCGGAATTCCAAAGGCACGTGTGAGCTGGTAAATCCTCTGGTACGCACGTCTCCTAATTCCGAAGACAGCCCGGGAGGCCCGTCCCCATCTCAGCCGCTAGCCGGGTCGACTGAGGGCTTCAGACAAAACCCACGCTCGGGGAGAAACACCAGGAGAAAGCCGAGGGCCAGAGGAACAGCAGGGAACCGCGCCCTGGAACTGCCCCCTGCACTGGGACTAGGACACTGAAGAGCTAAGCAGGACAGGAAAGGGGGCCGGAAGGGCCCCGTGGACAGTGGTGTGGGAATATTGGCGTTTTGTGTTGGGGTCTGGACCGATGGCACATTGGGTAGGGCGTTTACCTTGCAAGCGGCCAACTGGGCCGACCCGAGTTTGTTTCCTCCGCCCCTCTCGGAGAGCCCGGCAAGCTACCGAGAGTATCTCGCCTGCACGGCAGAGCCTGGCAAGTTCCCCGTGACGTATTCGATATGCCAAACACAGTAACAAGTGTCACAACGGAGACGTTACTGGGTCCGTTCGAACAAATCGATGAACGACGGGAGGACAGTGACAGTGAAAGTGACAATACATTTAATGGGCTGGAGTGATAGCACAGTGGCAGGGCGTTTACCTTGCACATAGCAGGCCCGGCTGGGCCGGGTTCGATTCCTCTGCCCCTCTGGGAGAGCCCAGCAAGCTACCGAGAGTATCTCGCCCGCACGGCAAAGCCAGGCAAGCTCCCCGTGACGTATTTGATATGCCAAACACAGTAACAAATGTCACAATGGAGAAGTTACTGGGTCTGCTCGGGCAAATCAATGAACAACGGGAGGACAGTGACAGTGACGGGGTGGTGTTGCAATAGCCCTGAAGCAGACGTCTCGTCTTGTAGCGCAATGGTCCCTTGATGGGCCGAGGGCACACATGGCATCCAGGGAGCCTGGGTATGATTCTGGGCACTGCATGGTTCTCCAACCGCCGCCGGGAGTGACCCCAAACACAGAGCTGGGAGTAGCCTCTGAGCATCACCCGGTGTGGCCCCCCAAACGAAACAGAGGCCAGGGCGGCAGTTCAGGGGCAGAGCACACATGTCACCTGTGAGACCGAGGTTCCCAGCACGCCCCGCCCTGCCCCCCACAATACCATGGCCAACAGGGCTTGGTCACTGCAGACCAGCCCGAGTCCCCCCCCATCCGCCGGCCCCCCCCTCAGCTACCAGCCCTCGGGCCAAAGCCACCTGATGCGTTTTCATGCCCCTTTAAAACCATGCTCAGGGGCTGGAGTGAGAGCACAGCGGGGAGGGCGTTTGCCTTGCACGCGGCCGACCCGGGTTCGATTCCCAGCATCCCACATGGTCCCCTGAGCACTGCCAGGAGTAATTCCTGAGTGCAGAGACAGGAGGAACCCCTGAGCATTGCTGGGTGTGACCCAAAAAGCAAAAAATAAAGAAATAAATAAAAATAAAACCCACGCTTATTCTCCTGGAAACCAGCAGGAAGCTCACCGGGTGGGTTCTCCAATTTCCTCCGAAGTCAGTGGAGAAAAAAACCTGATGCGTTTTCATGCCCCTTTTAAAATTCCGAAGTGGGGCTGGAGCCATAGCACAGCGGGGAGGGAGGGCGTTTGCCTTGCACGCGGCCAACCCGGGTTCGATTCCCAGCATCCCATATGGTCCCCTGAGCACCGCCAGGGGTGACCCCTGAGGGCAGAGCCAGGAGTAACCCCGGGTGTGACGCAAAAAGCAAAAAAAAAAAAAAACAGAAGTTCTGGAATGAGGGAACCAAGGCAAGGGAGAGTTTGTCATCGGCAAGACGGGCAGGAAAACGACACCACCGAGAGCAGACGTGTTTTCACGGCCACACTGACTTTTTCGGTCAGACACACTAGATGTCGGTAGGGCATAAAAATCAAGTAAAAAAAAAAAAACAAGACGGTCACAGGCCGAGAGGCTGTGTGGGAGGTGGTGGAGAAACCCCGGCCCGCTCCTGGGGATGAAGGGGGTCCCAGGGGCCAAATCAGGGCCACGGTGGGGGGGAGGGGGCGCAGGGCCGCGTGAGCGAGGGGGCTCTGCAGACGGGCTCCGGCCACATCTGGGGTCCCGTTCAGGCGATGGCGCCCAGGCAGGGGCTTCACGGCTCACCTAGGAAATGAAACACTTGTCCCGACCCGGACTCTAAGCTGCGTCAGCCGCTTTCCGAACCAGAAGCCGGACTTGCTCACAGATTCTTGTCGGCGATTTCACACCCCCTGGCTCAAACTGGAGAACAAGCTGGTATTGACAACTATAAGCGTAGCCCAACAAAGTTTCTGCATAGGCCCCAAGAGCAAATTCCAAAAAGCAAAAGGAAAAAAAAAGTATTCTTCAGGTTTCAAATGAATCTTTATTCACCAAGATTCCCAAACACTTGATCCAACGTCTGTCCGCCGCAGAGAAAACTAACACTAGGATTTGTCGGAGGATCAGCCGAGCCGTGTGCCCCTTAGCCGGGAGAGGAGCTGCGCCGGCCGCCCTGCCACCCGCCTCCTTCAGGCCAGGCTCTAGACGGGAGCCAGCAAGCTGGCCAAGTGCAACGCGGCGGTCCCCGGGACCCCGAGAAAAAGAAGGACATACTTATTCGGATGATTACGGACTGGCAACTCGTGTGTCTACATTGTCGTAAAGGCAACCGTTCTGAGTGACAATACTTTGCAGGCGAGCAGAAGAGCGCTGCGGGAAGGCCCCCTCGCCGCAACAAAGCGGCCCCAGGCAGAGAGGGTCCGCCCGATGGGGCCCACCCCCCCCCCGGCATCTGGGACGGGCCAAGTTTTCTTTACTGGCAAAGACGAGTCTGGCTCATCCTAAGAAAAGGGACTTGGAAGGCTGCTGACGATCTCGCTTCCCTTTGAAAGGGTAGATTTCAAGGCATGAGAGTGCAAGAGGTAAGTTTCTGATTTCTAGAACGCTTATAGACTACTTGTGCTGAGTCTCTAGTTCCCAATTTATTTTAAAGAACAGAAACGACACGGTAAGTTGCAGTTGCTAGGTTTACCAGTACATCCATGAATCGCACCAGAATTAGGAGGGTTTGATTATCTTAATGATTCTGCTGGGAACCTCCCACTGCGGCCCGAGGTGACGGGGGCCCCCCTCCCTGCACACGAGGCCCCTCCAAGGTCTGTGCCCAGGACGGCCCAGCGTCGGAGAAAACAGTTCTTCTCTCTCCCGGATGGAGTCCTCAAAGACACTCTCTCCATAAGCAGTTAAGAAAAGCAGTGCTCAGTCGAGAGATCCTTCCGTCCCTTAAATCTGGGAGGTCTGAGTGTTCCTGGGGCCCCCGGCGGCGGCGGGATGAGCCGCGGCCCGAGAATCCGTCGGCTGCGAGTACCTGCTCTCCGCGGGCTGGGCAGGGCCCATCAGGTTCTCGTAGTCGCTGTCGTCGGAGCCCTCCACGCTGTCGCCGGAGGCTCTCTGGGGAGGGGGCCGCTCGGCCCCGCTCCCGGGACACTTGAGTCCGGCGCCGGAGGACGCGTAGTTGGACGAGCCCACGGCCTGCGGTCGAGGCATGAAGACGCCCGTCTCCGCGCGAGCATGGCTCACAGTACTTTCCTGGCTGTTCTGGTGAAAATCGGAGTAGGGGGGCGGCGGGGTGGAGGCGTCTGCGTCTCCCAGGCTGCTCCGGCCTTCGGCGGCGAACCCCGGATAGGGCGTGCGAGGGCTGAAGGCCGGCTCCACGTTCTCGGCTGGCCCCGGCCTGCTCACGGCCGCCTGCTGCAGTCCTGGGGGAGAGAGGGAGAGAGCGGTGAGGTGCTCCCCGTCTCCACGGCCTGGAGCTGGAGGCGCCGCTGTCTGCCGTTCGGAGGCAAACGTTCTGGACACTCAGCACTACTGAGCACTCGGGTCCGCGCAGTGATCCCGAAGTTCTCAGAACACTCGCGGCCGTGCTCACTCCCTCCCCTCTGCAGACAGGCCCCACGGCCCACGGGGCTTTTGCTCCCCGGGTAAGAGGGGAGAAGGTCACACGACTCGACCAGGGGAGCTGGTCAAAGGGAGGCGTCGGGCGGGCGCGGGTGGGGTTCTGTCCCGCTCTGACCCGTCCACTGGCCCTGCCAGGCCTCCGCTGCTCCCACTGGGGCGTCCGAGGAGGCCATCGAGGGGCCGTTTCCCCGGCTCTCTCCTTAGAGGCCCTGACGGGAACGCTTTTCCTGTCCTTTCCTTTTACGTACAGGGGTGGGTCGCACCCAGCGGAACTCGGGGCACTGAAACCAGGGACCTCGCCCGCTCGGAACCTGAGCTGGACCCCGGAGCCCCGCTTCCGTGCGAGTAGCTGCGAGTCTCGGGCCCCTGGCGTGTGTCTGCTCAGGGGACCATGTGTGGTGCTGGGCTGCAGGTAGAGTGGCCTGACTCCTGAGTCGCTCCCGAGCCCGCACGGGCCCCTCAACGCAAGGGTCCGAGGACGCAGCATGGCTTGGGCCCTGCGGTGGGTGCGGGACCAGAACCACCCGGGCCGCCCCCACAGCGCTTCAGGAAATGCAGGGCCAGAAGCCCCCGGGGCCAGATACAGACCAGATCAGCATGCGCCCTGAGCCCCGTGAGACCCGGAATCTTCCACAGCTGCACTGACACTGCTGGGGAGAACACAGTGTGGCCCGAGGGACGCTGATTCCGACCCCAGCACTGTGAGGTGCCATGAGCACCGCCAGGAGCACCCAGAGCCCTGAGGACCGCCAAGTGCTGACCAAAACCCAAACCCAGAGCAAAACTTACCTGCTAAGTAAGAATCAGCTAACTCTCTCAACCACGACAGTTTCAGAATTTTGGTGAACACAGCACAAATTTGCAGTTAAAAGGACTTTTCTTTTTCTGGATGTTGGCCCACACCGGGCAGTGCTCAGGGGCCCACGAGGGATACTGGGGACTGTGCGAGGCCAGTGCCCTCCGCTGCCCGAGTCCCCCTGCCCTACTCCAGCTATCCCAGTACTTGAGTGGGCCGTTCCCGAGTGTTTCAGAATCAACGCCGTGTGCTCACCCCCCACCTGATGTCGAGTCACCTCTGGGAAATGTGAGCACGGGGCTGGGGTCAACAGAGCACAGGAACAGAGTCGATCCTGGTTCAATCCCCAGCACCCAACACAGTGCTCTGAGCGGGGCAGAAGGACCCCTCAGCACAGAGGCAGGGTGTGGCCCCAAACTGAAAGGACCAATCAGACTCCCTCCCCAGAGACATCAAGGTGGCAGTTGGCATTTCAACGGCCTGCAGATACTCTGGCCAAGTAGCAAAGGTCACCCACACCCTTCCTCCACGTCACTGCGGTGCGCTTCACTGACTAACGAAAGTCAAACTGGCAGCACTACAGCAAACATGATGGCCAGCAGGCGTGGCCGCGAGACCACGTCCCGGGGAGCCACTGGCCCACGGCGGCAGCCCCACATTCCCCACTGCAGGACACGGGTCTCCTGGGGATGACAAGGCCACGGCACACGGCTGGGACACCTGCCACCAGGCCTGTCACCTAGGAGTGCCATCACGCTGTCCTGTCAGCTCTGTGAGCAGGGGCAGTGGGTGCGCTCAGCCCCTGCCCCGGGTGGCCCGAGTGTCACAGGTGTCTGCGGGGGGGAGGGGGGTCAACAGACACTCACTTGGTTCCTGCTCCTTCTCGCTTCTCCTCTGGCTGATTTGTCTTCGGAGTCTGTTCACTTCTGCTTGACAGGACTCGACAATCCGCTCGCTCTTTTCCACATCCGCACACACCGCCTAAGGGAGAGCAGAAACCTGTGTTCCCTACGCCAGGACGGCCCGGGAGGCGGCGCACGCCCCGCGCCCGGCTGCGCCCAGAGGGGCACGGCTGCTAGTCACTGGGTCGTTTCTTAATTTCTTTCGAATTCTGGAAGAAGAAAGGGAAGGTGGGAAAGATGGAGCCTTGTCCTTGAGAATTCCGTTTCGCTAAAGCGAAGGGGAATTTTTGATGCCAGTCACGTATACAAAGGAAGAACCAAAGGTAAGACAGGAACGAGACGCTTCCAGCTTTGTTGATCACCAACCATCGAACATCAGGTGACTCGGGGCTGAGAAGCGGCTCGGTGGCAGAGCGCATGTTGGAGACGGGTTTGATGCCCGCGCTCAGGCAGACAGGCAGATGACACAAAGAGATATTAGAAAATACTCAGAATGAAGGGAAGTTGGGAAAAAAAAAAACCCATGTTGCAGAGTCAGGATTTAATCAAAGACACCTGAAACTCTCCTGCCAGACCAGCGCTTGGGAGTAGCCTTTGCGGCCCTCTGGCAAGGAACCGGGGGTGGGAGTAGGGGGGACGGCCGCTCCCACTCGGGGGCCGCCAAGACAAGATGGCCCAGAGTTCAGGACGCAGAGCACAGGTACGGGCCACCACCGCCACCAGCAGCCAGACTCTGCGGAGGTCCCGAGTGCAGGCAGGCGCTCCCGCGGGCCGGCCCAGCACAGCCAGGCTCCTCCCTCCTCCCGGGCCTCCCTCCTCCTGAGCTCAACTCCCTGCAGCCCTCCGAGGCGCTTTGTTCTCAGGGTTTAAGAGCAAATGATCGCTCAGATCAGAGGCGTCTGTGAATGCTGCCCAGGGCCTCCTCTAAGGAAGCTTCTAGCAGCTTCTAGTTGCGCGTCCCTGGGGAATCACCCTCAGTGGGGTCATACACATCTCCTGGGCACGGGGCACATCGCGGCTGGCTGTGGGGCACAGGCCAGGCCCACCCAGCTGGCGCCCCCCTGCAGAGCCAGAGGAAGGGCTTGGGCCATGAACTGACGATGGAAACGGGGAACCGAGTGGGTTACCTGCACTTTCTCCTGCAGTGCGTTATAGACCTGGTAGATCGCCCTGATGTCCTTCATGACTCCGTCCTTGTCAAAGAAGTCAGTCCTAGAGGACAGATCGGAGCAGACGCTGACAAGGTTACAGGAAGGCCGGGAGGTCAAGGCAACCCCTGACCCTTCTACCTCACTCAGCCCAGCAGCCCTGAGGAGACTGTGGCTTAGTCGTCCGTCAGCCAGAATTCCAGAAAGGGACCCACGCCCCATACTGACACGGAATAAGCGATACACTCCTCAGCGACCACATTTCGCTTTAGGGAATTTTGTTTGCTAGTTTGGTTGGTTGTACCGGTCGGGTTAGGCCACAGCCGGTGCTGCTCAGGGCTGACTCCTGGCTCTGTGCTCAGGGAAAACTCCTGGCGGGGTTCCGGGTACCGTACGGGGTACCGAGGATGGGGCCTGGGTCAGCCACAGGCAAGGCAAGCACTCTGCCACTGCAACCTCTGGTCCAAAATCAATCTTTCTTTTGATTTTCAAATGTTCAAATTTTATTTTCATAAAGATGTTCACGATAACTGATGTCGTTCAATATCTTAACACCAACCCCACCACCATTAGAAAATAAAACTTTCTTAGTAAGAGTAAAACCCTGAGTTCCCGGGATGCAGCTCAGAGGACCAGAGCACGTTCTCCGGGCCCGGGCTGAATCCCTGGCGTGGCCTGGTCCCCTGAGCACCCCGAATGGCCCCTTCTGCCCTTGTTTCCGTCCTGTGGCTTCCCCGTCCTGCTGGCTGAGCCCCAGTGGAGCCCCTCGTCCTAGGCAGTGCCCCCCATACACCCGACATTGCACCTGTGGGCCCCTCAGGATCTGGGGGAACCACCGCCCCCCACCCCCCTGCTGGAAAACGCTGGGCTGAGGAACTTCTACTCTTCACCGTCACTCGTAGCTACCCTTCACGTTTCCCCGCGGGCCTCTTAAATATTGTTAACAGAGAAATACCACCGGCAAGAGGCAAGGAAACTCTTCCGACTTACCCATGCTCTTTAATGACTTTGGCGTAACTCTGGGAAGTGTTTGGCACTGAAGACACTTTATACTCTTGCTGGCTGGTGTTGCCGAGATTGGGGATGGTGAGGGATATCCTCGGATTATACCTGTGGGAGAGGGAGCGTGAGAGCGCGCCCTGCCCCGAGGTCGCAGGCAGCACCCGCTCCACCCACAAGGCAGGGACCCCCTGCAGGGAGACAGCTGCAGCCAGCAGAGGGCCAAGGTGCTGGTCAGTGCTCCAGAAATATACCGATGAGTGAAATCTCACAAAAGGCTACAATCAAGAGCCATTCTTCTCACCGATGTCAATTTATGGTGAATTTCCAGAGGGAAGCTTTCTATGGTTTACAGACACGAACCGTGACCATGTCTTTTCTTTATTTTCTTTAATGAGCTTGGGATGCAAAACCCGCATCAGCCAGCAGGTGGATCAATTCTATCATTTTCGTCTCTGAAATACAGTCTTGAAACTATAGACTTCTCGAGCGACAGAACCCCACTTCTCCTCAAGGAATCGAGGAGAAGACCGCAGCTTCCCACGGCTCACGGCCGAGAGGATTCAGGCACGATTAGCATGCCTGGCTAGCGTATCTTTTTTCTCGTTTGGCTTTTTGGGTCACACCCAGCAATGCACAGGGGTTACCTCCTGGTGCTGCACTCGGGAATTACTCCTTGGCAGTGCTTGGGGGACCATATGGGATGCTGGGAATCGTACCCGGGCCGGCCGCTGTGCTATCGCTCTGGCCCCTGGCTGGCTAGCATGTCTTGATTCAAAACCAGTTTTATTTCATCTGACTCACTAACGAGGAAGATTTTCTCCAGCCGCCAAGGGAGCCAGCTAGCAGGGAAGGCCCCAAGCTGGGAGTCCCAGCTCCCTGCGCCCTGACGTCTCTCTGCAGGGCCGCGGTGACGCTGTACCTTCGGTTTGGTCTGAAGAGAACGTATTCTAAAGCGTGAGTGGAGTTGTTGGCGGTGGAGATGAAGCTGAAGAGGAGGAAGACGAGGTCGGGCACGCCCAGGATGCGGGTGAGCTGCTTGTGGATGACCTGCTCGCGGTAGGAGATCTGCTGCTGCGTGTTCCGCCGGAAGCGGTACCAGCCGATCACCTTCTGCAGCAAACGGGAGAGGAACAGCTCACAGGCTGCGGCTGGAGAGACGCGACAGCGGCCAGGGTGCTGGCCCGGCCGACCTCACGCCCCGGGAGGTCCCCCAAGCCCTGCCAGGAGTAAGCCCTGAGCACCGCTGGGCGCGGGCCCCAAACAAGACAAACACGATCTTCCAAGCCGGATTCTGAACACATTGATGCAAACACCCGCCCATAAATGCTCACGGCACCTTTATGCCGGGTACCCACCCCGAAAACAACTAGCTGCCGGTCAGAGGCTGAAAGGGGAAGCAGACGGCGGCCCAGCCTGGCGTCCACACCGGGAATCTACTCAGAAATAAAAGGGGCGAGGGGCTCGCCTTGCAGGTGGCCCACCTTGGTTCCATCCCCAGCACGGCAGACATAGGGTCCCCCGAGCACCACCAGGTGCGGGCTCCCAAAAGGAACAAAGTCCGAATTTATAAAACTACAGAGACGAATTCCAAAATAAGTTTACTGGCTCAAAGTCAGATGCCGCCCAACGCATGCCCCCCAAATTAAAGTACATGATTTGGGTTTTGTTAACATGAAATTGGGGAAAACAGGAATGTGAGTGATTGACATCAAGCGTGTCAATGGCTGATTGATTGAGATGGAGCTGAGGGAAGGATGAGAAGCAGTAAGGAAAAGGGGCTGAAAGCCTCTTCCTTCCCGCAGTGGCCAGCGACCAGGGCAGCGCACGTGGCTGTGTTACAGGGAGGGGGGAGGGGGACACAGCCCTTGGGCCCGGGACCAGCCCCTCGCCCATGCAGTCGCCATGACCCTTGATCCTAAGCCTCTTTTTTTTTTTTTTTCTTTTTGGGTCACACCCGGCGATGCTCAGGGGGAGTTCAGAGACTCAGGAATGACCCCTGGCGGTGCTCGGTGGATCCTATGGGATGCTGGGGATTGAACCCGGGTCGGCTGTGTGCAAGGCAAACACCCTCCCCGCTGTGCTATCACTCCGGCCCCAATCCTAAGCCTCTTTAAATCAAACGGGAGCCCACAACACGGCCGGCCGGCATCAACCCGATACAGAGCACTGGGGGTCCGAGAGCTCACACAGGCGCTGAGTCCCTCGGTTTGCATGCAGCGTGGGGGACGCTACCCGGGCTGGCGTCCTTGGCACCACAGAGGGTCTCCTGAGCACTGCCAGGGGCCAACACTGAACACACTGCCGGGTGCAGCTCAAAAAGAAAGGAAGAAGTGAAGATGAACACACAGCAGGCAGGGCGTCGGCCCTGCACACGGCTGACCTGGGCTCAATCCCCAGCACCCTATATGGTCTCCTGAGCCCCACTGGGTGTGCCCCTCCCCAAATCCAAAACGAAATGAAACCTTAACATACACACACACAAAGATGGTCTGTCTGAGGTCCCAGCTGGCCCATGGCCACCAGGATCTGGCCCGTGTGTGCTCCTGCGTGCAGTGCTCGCTCTAGCAGCCGACGGGCCACGTGACGCTGAGCAGGAAGGGGCCAGCCCTCATTTCTGCAGTGCCGAGACTGAACTATTCCACCGCGGAGTCCGAGCACCAAACCCTAATTTTCCTTAGAAGCGAAGCTTCAAAGCTGCCGGGTGTTATTCATAACCAGCAATAGAAAACAAATTGTCTACTGCTGCCTTTTCAGCAGATCTGAGTGTCGGGGTAAAATCCCAAATAATAATGGTGGGTCTGGCGTCCAAATATTGAATGTGATCAAAGTAGAGAGAGTAATGTGGAAATCATCTGCCCCGCAGGTAGGGGAGGGTCTGGGATGGGGGTCCACTGGGGGTGTGGCACTGGTGAAGGGACGAGTGTTTCATTGTGTGACCAAGACTTAAACCCAAAAGCTTTGTAGCCGCTCTCACGGTGATTCAATAAATAAAATTATTAAAAAAAAAAAAGCCGCTGGAGTGAAGGCTCCGAGGGACAAGCGCGGCGTGCTGGGAGCCGGGTGTGGTTGCCTGCGCCCTGCGGGTCCCCCGGGCAGCGCCAGGAACGCTCCCCGCAGCACAGCCCCCAACAAACATTAGACCTGGGGCACGGCTGGCACCAGAGGGAAGAGGCGCCTCCTCCTGCAGCTCGAGCCTCGGCTCTGGCTGGGCGCCCCGCCCGCCCCCGCCCTGCCACAGCCCTGGCGTTTCTCCGGAAGCCCACACGGGTGCGAGGGGCCGGCGGGGACCCTGCGGGAAGCAGCTTCCACCCCGCTGCCTGCTCCCACGGTGACCCCACCGGCCCGTCGTCGCGAGAAGCGGGAGGTGTAGCCTTACTCTCGTCACCACCTGACAGTGATCGACTTACTGCGAGTCCCTGTCACGCCAGTCAACGAAAGGTGAGAGGTCAAATGGGTCCACAAGGTGACCCGATTCCAGAACTGGTTTCAGGGCTGGCCAGCGGATCACAGGCTTCTGAGAAACTCACTGGGGCTGGAAGGCGTTCTGGGGGGTGGGGTTATTCCTGGTTCTGAGCTTGGTGACCTGGGCAGTTTTGGGGCACCGTATACGGCGCCAGGGCTCGGCCACAGGCAGCCTGATCTGTGGCCTTACAAAGCCGGAGGGGTTGGGGGGGGGGGTGCTGAAGGGCGCTGCGGGTGTCTTCCCCTGAGCCTGATCCCCTCAAGCGCCACAAGGACGCTCCCCTCTCCTCTCTCCTCACACATTCATTCTGGAGCTGAGAGCCCGGCCCCTGTGGGCAGGCCTGTTGCCGCCCCGCCCGGGGAGATATTAGCCTACGCTGTGTCTGTCGTTATCTGCTCCGAGCAGACGCTCCTAGAAGGCAGAATTATCCTTTCATTAGCTGTTTTTTTTGGTCTTCACCCCAAACCTGAGGTCGGTGGAAACGCCATCAACAGATGTTGGGCTTAAGAATGAAAAACTCAGCACGCAACCACCTGGCAGCACTGGGAGATTTCACTTCAGAAAACCCACCGTCAGCTGCTCTCGTAGCCCGACAGCTTCAAGGCAACAACCCCTTCCAGGGAAGACGTGATTTCTGCTGGGGGTGGGCAACTGACATCACCTACAAGGCTTTTCAGCTGCCCACCATTACCATACTATCATCTTTGCTTCTGCACTGGAATTTTGGGGGTTCGTTTTGTTTTGGGAACATACCCAGTGGTGCCAGGGCGTACCTGCGGCTCTGTGCTCAGGAATCTCTCCTGGCAGTGCTCAGGGGACCACATATGATGCCTGAGATAGAACCTGGGTTGGCACTTGCCTGCTGTACTATCTCTCCAGTGCATGGACTTTTATTCATTTATTTTCTATTATTATCGATTTTGGGGTTTGGGCCATCCCTGGTGACACCCTGCCTTACTCCCGGCTCTGCGCACAGGAATTACTCTTGTGGTACACTGGGGACCATATGGGATGCCCGGGATGGAAACAGGTTGGCTGCGTATACAAGGCAAACACCCACCAGCTGCACTACTGCTCTGGTCCCAGGGCACAGATTTAAAAAACAAAAACCGAACAAGAACAAAACCCTCTGACAGAAATGGAAAAAAAAACCGAGGAACCCTACCCCCCCAAAAATCTCAAGTGTTTATATGATGTCACAGGTAACACAATGTGTCACCAAAAAAAAAAAGTAATAAAAAATATAATTCCTACACTTAAGAAACACCATTAAATAAAACACATGATTTCTAAGCAAAAGGAAGCAACAAATTCATGCCTTTAATCTCAAAGGAAATCAAGCATTCGCCTTGAGCACAAATTTTTACTGACTCAAAACAGCAGGTCAACTCTAACTGAGAATCCTGGTGTCGGGAAGGAAAGGCAACTCTCCCGCCTCTCTGACTGATCTGTTCCTTCAATGGGAAAACAGCATTTTATTTATTTACTTTGGTTTTGGGGCAACCCCCGGAAATGCTGTGGGCTGACTCCCGGCTCTGCGGAGATGCTCGGGGGACCATGCGGATGCTGGGGATGGAACCCAGGTGGGCCACATGCCAGGCCAGTGACCTACCTGCTGTACCATGCTACAGCCCTCTTGCTTATTCTTATGCCGGGGCTACACCTGGCTGTGCTCGGGGCTGACTCCTGGCTCTGTCTCAGAAATCACTCCTGGGGCTCAAGGAGCCCTAGGGGGTTCCTGGATCCGTTCTCCAGGGATCAAAATGCAAAGCAAGATCCCCCCTTGCTGTGTTAGCTCTTCAGCCCCAGAAAACACTATTTCAAAATCCCGGAATTAAACTGAAACGATGTCTCTACTTGCTACTAAACAGACTGACACAGGGCGGAGGGGGCGCTGGAAGCTGGGCAGGGGGCCGGCACGACAGGCCCTGGCCCTCCCCCCTGACCCACGCTTCCTGCCGGAGTCTGCACCCCGAGGGAGTCCGCACCCCAGGCCCGTTCTCCCTGGGCCTGGCCGAGGCCCTGCCTCTCGGGGGACCGGCCCATTCGCATTCCCTGCACCCTCACCTGGCGTCTCCCCTGCTGCTGTGGTCAGGGTTTGTGTCTCCTTGAACAAGCTTTTTCATTTCGGGGTTCTTTTGGGCCACGCCCAGAGGTGCTCAGGCAGACTCCTGGCTCTATGCTCAGGGATCACTCCTGGCGGTGGGGAACCTTAAGGCTGGTGGGGACAGGACCTGGGCAGCCACATACCAGGCAAATGCTGCTGCACTGTGGCTCTGGTCCCTCCACGGATGATCTTTTAAAAAGCTGTTTTGCTGGAGCCAGAGCTACGGGCAGGGTGGCTGCCCGCATGCAGATGACCCGGGTTTGGCCCCCAGCACCACATACAGTCCCAAAGCCCCACTAGGGGTGATCCCTAACCACCCCCCAGTCAAATAAAAACCTGCGTGTGGGAAGGAGGCTCCCACGTGATGTTCAGAGGGGCAGGGGCCCGTCCTGTGGGTTCTCAGCAGACCGGCCTTTCGCTTGAACGTCAGGGCTCAAGGATGCCGCTCGGGCCCTGAGATGCTGAGGCCCCACCCGTGACACCTGGGGGGTTCAGGGCCACACCCATGGTGGGCAGAGCCCATCTCCCCACGCCGGAGACTGAACCAGATATAGCCCAGGTTTCAGTCCTGGCCGGTGTGGACCCGAGCTTTGGCTAGGAGTGGGCCCAAAGACCCAACATTAAAAATTTAGAGTACATACTTTCGGTGTCACTGTCCTCCCGCTGTTCATCGATTTGCTCAAGAGAGCCCAGTAACATCTCCATTGTGAGACTCGTTACTGTCTTTGGCATATCGAATATTTTAAACAGTATGTAAACAGAGGCATCAGGTCATTGTGGATGAAGAGAGAACTTTCTCTGGGAGGGTGACAGGGAGCATACGACCTTCCCAGAGTCACGCGCGGAGGTCACTCCCGGTGGCAGGGCACTGGCCCTGGAGTTCACGCACGCACTCTGCCCTCGGAGTCACACGCCTGCCCTCACCCCCACCCCCAGCCCTGCCTGAAAACTTTGGTTGACGCCGGGGCCAGAGAGAGAGAGCACTGTGGGTCAGGCGTGTGCCCTGCACACTGCAGACCTGGGTTCGATCCTGGCATCGTATGTGGTCCCCCGAGCCTTCCAGGAATGATCCTGAGCCGTGCTGGATAACCCAAAAGTGTTGGTACTTCCCCCCACCACATGATGCTTTAAAAATCAAATTAAAAAAATTAATCTAGAATTAACTTATCTGAGTGAAAATGGAGACCCTGGGGCGAGGAGAGAGCGCAGCGGTCACGGGCAGGCAAGCGTCCCGGACCCGGGCTTGAGGCTCAGGCACCACGTGGTCCTCTGACTCTCCGGCCAGGGGCACCAGGAGGTGTGGCCGAGGCACACTGCACAGCCAGGGGGAACACAGGGCCCCAGCACCATCGCATCCTGGAGGCACCGCCCCCTCAGGGGACTGCAAAGGCACTGCAGAGCACTGTTGCAGGGGATGTGGCTCATTCCCATCCCGTCCTGCCTCCGTCAGACCTTCCACCAGACCACCGCAGGCCCACTTACAGATTTCTGGAAAAACCTTTCTTGATTATAAAATTAACGTCTGAGGGTCTGGACAAACATTAAGATAATGGGGGTGTTTTTTTTGTTTTGTTCTATTTTTCTTTTACATTTACTTAAGCTGGCACACAGGACTGACCCTGGGTGCTTAGAGCACCCGCCCAGTAAGTGTGCGGTGGCAGGTCAGATCCAAGGGGTCCCACGGGGACAGGGGACAGCACTGCTCAGTCCAGACGCGCGGGAGCGATGACCGGCTGCGTCCCAGCCGGTACAAGTAAACAGGGGCCAGAGAGACAGTCCAGTGGGGACGGCATCTGCCTTGCATGCAGCTGACCTGGGTTTGATCCCAAGTACCCCATAAGGTCCTCTAAGCCCACCGGGAGTGATCCCTGAGCACACGGCTAGGAGTAACCCCTTAAGCATCACTGGGTGCCACCCAAAAAGCAAAAAAAAAAAAAAAAAAAAAAAAAAAAATCCCAAAATGAGGCCTGACCCAGTGAGCACCACAAGAAAGATGCGTGAGAGGTGAGCCTGGAGGGGTGACCTTGGGGCGGTGCAAGGCGGGGGCGCAGGCATGAGCACCTCCCGCATCCCGGCAGCAGCAGACCTACCTTCCTCCGCTCCTTGAGAATCCTGTCCAGGCTCTCTTCGCTCACTTTGCTTGCATAGTCGTAAAAACTGTCGTTTTCGGAAAGAAGAGAAAAGAAAAATGAAGACCGCGCAGGGTTGTGACATGAATGCTTCTCAGCGACACCCTGTCCCCAGGTGTCCCTAGGAAAGGCGGGTGCGAGTCCTGGTTGGGGCGGGAAGAGAATCCGGGCGCCTGGACGGTGCTTGCTGAGCCAAAGATGGCTCCTTCCAACGTGGCAAGTGCTGAGAGCCACTGGTGAGGTTTCAAACGCAGGCGCAGCTTCGCCTGGTTTCTAAGGATGAAGGACTCACAGGAAAGAAAAACCCAAAAGCGACGGCACATTGAGTACAGCAGCAGGGCACCTGCCCAAGGCCGACCAGAATCTGAAGCCCAGAACCACACATGCTCCGCTGGGATGGACCTGTGAGCAGAGAGGCAGAGGAAGCCCTTGGCACAGCCTCAAAAATGAGAAACCAAAACAAATTAACAACAACAACAAAACAGACGGGGGCTGTTTTCTGGGCTACGGGAAGACACCATCTGTCCAACGGGCACTAGCCAAGGGCACACCTCCTGCTGCTACTGCACCTTCCTCCTGCCTCTGTGCTCAGAGGGAAGCACTTGGTTGGCTAAATAAGTCCCAAGCCTGACTCCCATCTCCGCAGATGAACGTCCCAAGTTTGGTGACTTGGCCGTGTCACCAAGCTGGGCGATGACGGGCTGGGACCAAGAGCCCAATCCAGCCAGCCCAGTTTACACAGGCACCCCCTCAGGGGACCCCTGCCCAGGACCTGTGGTGAGTAGTCCGGGCCCAGTGTGGAGGCATCCCGGCCAGCGGCCTGCCTGGACTAGCTCTTCCACCTGGAGCATCTCTTGCCGGCATTCGGAAGCGCTCCTCAATGGTTTCATCCCGGGCTGGACAGCGAGCTCGGGGGTTCGGGCGCAGGCCTCGCATGTGACCAACTCACAAAGAACCCAGGACCACTAATGGCCCCCAAGCTCCACCAGGAGCGAACCTTGAGCAGAGCCAGGAGTAAGCCCTGAGCACAGCTGGGTGTGGTCCCAAAACACCCACAGACACAGACACACACACACACACACACACACACACACACACAAAGTAAAACTCTCTTCTTCCTACCCAAAGTTGTGTCACCCACACCAGTGGCACTCAATAAATAAATGTATGTGGGTGCCCTCAGCCATCCCAGGGCTTTTAAAGGCCAAAATTCAGTGGTTTTTAAGCAATAAATATCCTTTTTTTGGATAAAGATAAAAAGCTCCAAAGGAAGGCATGGCTTACCTAAAAAGTTTCGAACAAGGCTGATGATTATGAATTTCTGTAAGTAAAAAGAAGAAACATATCCCAGTGAGTCATAGAAGATAAAGGCAACTATTAAAACAGTTCAGAACTTTTTTTTTTTTTAAAATAAAACCTCAGACACAGACAGGTCCCGGGAACAGCCAGGAACATGGGTGCCCAGCAAGCAGGCAGGGACAGTCCCTGGGCCAGCCGGGAGCAGGGCAGCACGGTAAGCAAACAGGGACAGTCCCTGGACTGGCCCGGAGCAGAGGAGCACTGGGAGTGGACAGGGACAGTCCCCTGGGCCAGCCGGGAGCAGATGCGGTTCCAGCCAGGCCACAGGGCTGTGTTCTCAGACCACGTCCATGGTGCATCCAAGTTCCATTTCCGCTTGTCGCGTCCGATGCACACACATTGAAAGCTCTCAGAGGGTCACACGGATGTGCATGTCCCCTTCCATCTGACCACCTCAACAGAGCGTGCAAAGAAAAAGTACCCCAGGACTGGAAGCGTCTCGTCAAAGGGGACGAAAGCTGGGAGGACAGCCTAGGGAGAGGGCGGGCTCTCAGCTCCACAGTGACCGCTCACAAGCCCGTGAGCTACAGCTTGGGCCAGGGGCTCTGAAGGGCAAGGGCAGGCCCCGGGGAAAGCAGTAACCCTTTCAAACCCAGGCACCCCGAGGGAACAGTCACATCATGCAGTTTCTGAAAAGGCAGCTGTGGTCAGCCAGAGAGAAGACTTCCGTCGAGCTCTTCGGGGGACTGAGGGTCTGGGGTGCTTTCTAAGACCATGGGACTAACTGGCTGTCCGGTTCTGTGGCCCACGGCTGCTTGCAAAATGAAACCACGCTGGCAATTTCTGTGCTCACGGGAAGGCTCGCAGCCACGGCGAGCCACGGCCAGAGGCAGGACTTACAACGCAGAGAAGTGCAGTGCCTCAAGGGGCTGTGGACAGCGAGTGCCAGGGCAAAGCTTCCTCTGGAACGACAGCCTTCTCCGCCCCCCCCCCCCCCAAAGGATGCCAGCACCACGGCAAGTTCTTATGGAGACTGTTTGCAAAGTTTCGGAAACGGACCTTATTTTTTTTTTTCTTTTTGGGTCACACCCGGCGATGCACAGGAGTCACTCCTAGTTGATGCACTCAGGAATGACTCCTGGCGGTGCTCGGGGGACCCTATGGGATGCTGGGAATTGAACCCGGGTCGGCTGCGTGCAAGGCGAACGCCCTACCTGCTGCGCTAGCTCTCCGGCCCCCGTTTGTGTTTATTCTTTGAGGAAACAACTACAACGATAAGACAGCTCAGATAATGCCGGCACTGCACCCTGAGCTCCACCGTCCTTTCAAATCGCCAACGGGAGGTGGCTAATGCATGAAGGACTGTAGGGCTGGTGTCTTTAATGCATCAGCTACCCGGTCTCACGGCGCCGGGAAGCCGCCCCGCTGGGTTGGCGCGTCTCGGCGTGAAGAGCACCAGGGACACTGGTGCTGGCGGCGAGGGGAACCAAAGCAGCAGGATGCCGGGCCCTGAGACCGGAACGCCCGTACCAGCCGGGGGACCAGTCACCGCTGGTGCACGCGCTGTGGTTACTGGAGGTTACTCCGGGTGACGTTTCAACCCCCCGCTGCGAACTTCGAAAACCCAAGTGCAAACAGTAAGTAGATGCACAAAACCGAACTCTCTGTTTTAGGATTAAAAAAAATTTTTTTTGAATTTTTTATGGCTTGGAGGGCCCCAGCCGGCAATGCCCAGGGTCCTGGCTCTGCTTCGAGGGACCACTTCTGGCGGGCCTGGGGTGCTGGAAACCGAACTCGGGTCAGCTGCATGCAGGGCAAGTGGCCTACTTGCTGTGCTACGCTCCGGGCCCCCACTGTAGGATTTTAGAGTCAAGCAAAGATAGAAGAAAAACCGAAACCGCAGGACAACGCGATTCCCGGCTCTCGAGGCTGACACAGTCAATTAACGCTGCGGGGAGCGGGTCATCTGGTTGGATCCTTTGGCAGACAGCACGCCTCACTTCCCACCCGCCCTCCCTACCCCCTCCACCTCCTCCTGGACCCCTGCCCCGCCCACGGCTAGCAGGCTCTCGGCACTGGCCTGAAACGATTTCACCCCACACAGGCTCCTACGCCAGCAGCGTTTCAGACCACACGCTGGTGCTGTCAGAGGATCAGGCCGTGGGTTCCGCCGGTTCCCTGCACTCAGCTGTCCTCCTGAGTCATGCCCGCTGACCCTCAGCTCGCCTCCTCCACGACTGTGGCCCCATGACTCCCCCCTCCCCCCCCCGACACTCGGGGGAGCGGGCCCTGTCTGCATTTCCCCCTCGTTGCCGAGCCTGGGCTCACCCGTGGACACCAAGTCAGCCGGTGCCTGAATGAACGGACGGTCCCGGTTCTTAGAGGATGCGCTGCCTGGTGCAGTGGGAAGAGCTTCCGTCTGCTCCTATCGAGAGGAGTCGAGTCGGACCCAAAGAGAGCGGGCATGTCTGCAAACACCTGCTCATCCCTCCCTCCCCCATCGCCCCTGCAGTCGGGGGCAGCCCTCAGGGCGGGCTGGGACACACTCACACCAAGCACGAACACCTTGGCGGATCTCCCCATGGCCCAGCGCAGCGGAGACTCACACTCGAGGCAGAGGTTTGCCGGGAACCGGGAACGGGACAGACTCATGTGGAACCAACCAAGCTCAACAGCACATGGCAACGCAGAGAGAACCAGCGGCTCCCTTCAGCCTTCGGGGACACCTGAACCTCCGGAAATACTCGGGAACTTGACGGACTCTCCGATCACCCGTGAGAGTGGACACCTGGCGCTGCGAGTCTGGCTGTTCTCTCGGGTTGTTTTTAGTGCTTTCGATTAAAATCAGGGATGAGCCCCAGGAACACACGGACACGTCAACACACAAACAGAAGCGGCGGGAAACGGACTCACCGATCACTTGCAGAAACTCTGTGTTGCTGATCTGTGAGTCGCTGATGCTGAATGTCTCCTCCTGTCTCACCTCGCCCAGCAAGAAGCCTTCCTAAAGGAAAGGAAACAGCTGTCAAGGCACAGAGGTGACTTCCTGTGTTGGAATCGAGAAGAACTGAGGCCATATTCAGAGTAATGGTGACAATCACCAAACAAGCCCGACCACACGGACTCTTACCCCGCGAAACCAGTGCATCAGAGGAAAGCAATCCCCGCCAGAGCTACGAACCCAACTGTCTGCGAGACAGAATTCCATGAAAAGATGAAAAAACATTTTTTTTTATCCCTCCAAGTACTTCCTGTAGTTTTCGTTTGTTTTCGGAACACTGAACCCAGCAGTGCTCGGGGTTTATTCCTGGCTCTGCATTCCGGGATCACTCATGGTGGGCTTGGGGGACCCCATTGGGGTGCCAGGAATGAAACCCACGTTGGCCATGTGCAGGACGAGCACCTCAGCCACTGCACTAACACTCCAGTTCTGTTTTCCCTTGGTACAGAAGTACAGCGAGGGGCGGAGGATGTGACCGGAGTCGCCGCGCCTGGGTGATGCCTATGTAAGTAAGGCTGGTTCAATCCCCACCACCGCTCGGTCCCCAGTGCTGGCACTGCCCACTGGGGTCCTGGTGGTCCCTGAGTTCTGCCCAGTGAGACCCCCGTTTCTGTTTCTTCTTCCCTCCCTCAGCCCTTCCAGGCACTCTGCCCTCCCGGCCGCATCTTCTTACGTGTCTCACGACCCATCGCCTTAGTTCTCCAGCTAAGCCGGCAGCGACCCCTCAGAGTATAAACTCGGAACACGGGAGCGCCTTCCCGCTGCGCACACCACACGCAGAGCCCCACAGAGCGGGCACGCAGGAAATCCCGAGTGACGGCCGCCCAGTGCCCAGGCACCTGACTCGCCAGCTTGAGTCCAAGACCGATCCCTGCGTGGCACCACGTGACCCAGTGCAATCCCTGGCTTTGCCACGTGATCCGTGCGGCACTATAATCTGTGCAATCCTGGCCCTGCCACTGTGATCCCTGATCCCTGGTGTCGTGACCTACGTGCAAACAACCCTGGGCATGTGGCACGCATGTGAGCTGCAAACCAGGCACAGGCCCTGGACCTCTGGGGGCCCCACCGCCCCTTGCGAAGGAAAGGGAGGGGGAGATGGGGAGAGGGGGCCCGGGAGCTGGTAGTTGCCTTGCATTTGGCTATGACAGTCACAACCCTGGTTCCCATCCCGGAACTGCATCTGGTCCCCGGGCTCTGCCAAGGCTCACTCCTGGGCACAGAGCCAGGAAAGGCCTGAGCACCCCAGGGCGTGGCACGGCGCCCCGCCCGCCCGCCAGCAATAACAAGACATAGGCGCTGGAGAACTCGCTGTTTCTGCCGGGCCAGCTTTAGGGGTCTCGGAGGCCTAGACAAAAGCTTAACCCAAACCGGAGACACACTCTCCACTCCCACTGAACTTCGTGGGTGGAGGGAGCCCAGGGGCCAGGGCACAGGCAAACCCTGGCACTTCAGACCCCCCCGAGCACTGCTGGGCGTGGTGAACCCTAACACCCCTAGGACCAGCATAAAATCATCAGGTCCAGTTGCCCAGAATCACCAGAAATGACCCCCTGAGCACTGCTTGGGGTCCCCTCCACCACACACACACACACACACAAAAGTAACATGTGAGTACCACGGCCAAACTAACTCCGGGTGAATCTGTGAGTGCCACAACCAAAACAATGTGACCCTCTGCAAGTGTGAGCCTTATAGTCAGCGTGTGCGACCCCCGGTGAGTCTTATTCAGTGTGTGTGCAACCCCGGCGAGTGTGAGCCTTACAGCCAGTATGTTCAAGTCCAAGCAAGCACAACTAAGTGTGAAGGTGACCCAAGAAGGCACAACAACAGAGATGGGTGAGATGATTACCAAAAGAATCTGCGGTGTGCCAAAGCGATAATGCAGAGGACAAGCCGCCTGCCTTGCCCAGGGCTGGCTGGTTCCGTCCCCAGCAGCCCACATGGTCCCTCAAGCACTGCCAAGAGTGACCCCTGAGTGCAGAGCAAGGTGTGGTCCGTATCCAAAAACAAAACCAAATAGAACTTACCTAGAAATTCCTCGTGCTCTACAGTCTAGAATCACCAGATTTCACACTCAAACGCAAGCTACCAAGCACCACCAGAATTTCAGAGTCACAACAAACACCTGTGTAATATTCAGGACGTACTTATGCTAAGAAATAACTGACTACTAAAGTTTTGGATCGACCAGCTGCCTCGTACTGTATCTGGCAGCCCCGACACGGTCCTCAGCTTGAGGCAGTCAAGAGTGTTGGGGCTGGAGCCATAGCACAGCAGGCAGGGAGTCCGTCTTGCTCGCAACTGACCAAGGTTTGAGTCTGGGGAACCTTACATGGTGCTCCAAGTCCCACCAGGAGTGATCCCTGAACACTGAGCCAGGAGCAGGCACTGAGCACAGCCGGGTGTGGCCCCAAACCAAAAAAAATAAAATAAAATAAAATATGATTTTTAAAAAACAGTGACGGGCTGGAGCGATAGCACAGCGGGGAGGGTGTTTGCCTTGCACGCGGCCGACCCGGGTTGGATTCCCAGCATCCCATAGGGTCCCCTGAGCATGGCCAGGAGTAATTCCTGAGTGCATGAGCCAGGAATAACCCCTGTGCATCGCTGGGTGTGACCCAAAAAGCAAAAAAAAAAAAAAAAAAAAGACAAGTATAAGCGGTGAACGGGCCACTAGTCACCGCAGCTTTGTGGCTGGAGCAGCCGGTGACGACGTGAGGCTGACTCAGGCGGCGGATACTATTCCCCAGGCTGCCAACTTGGCCGATCCTTTCGCACGGCTGATTCAAAAACTGAGTAGTACTTTACGGCATGACAATCACGTGAAGTCCCACCGTCAGGGGCCACGAAGAGGGAGTGACTGGAGGCTGTCTCCTCAAGCCTGCACTGGTGACGGCTGCTCTGTCCTCCTGCGCCCAGAACGGCTCCCTGGAAGAGCCCCTCTCTGGCCCTTTTTGCAGAAAGGGACAGCTCAGCTCCTCCAACTCTACAGAGTCAGCAGTCTTTCCGGTTTGGTTTCTGGCCACAGAGGACAGTCCTGGGGGGGGGGCGGGGGTGACTTCCACTCTGTGCTGGGTGGCCGCTCTTGGTGCTGCCTGGGGGGGTGGGGGATGTCGGGGTCCTGATGCAGGGCTTTGCTCTCGACCTACCCCCAGGCACCCCCTCCAACACCGCACAGTCCAGCCACAAACTCACGCCTTGTCTGGCCAGCACCGGAAGAACACCACTACCCACGGGGATCCTCGGCCCCTCCGCCTTAAGCCACATCACCCTGAACTGGCTCGGGAGCATCACCCACAAACATCCAAGCAGCGGGGACGGTCCCCGGATGCAGGGCTGCAAGGCGCCATCCCTGCAGGCGCATTTGCAAACGGGTGGGTGCCCTGGGGCTGGCTGACCGTCCCAGGGAAAGGCATCAAAGAGGCACGTCCTGCACGGCAGGAAACAGCAAGGCCAGTGACAAGGGGGGGGGGGGGGGTTTGCACAAGAACCACGCACCCACCAAGAGGCAGCTGCTGTTACCCTGTCCACCACCTGGGCTGGACCCCCGAAGCCTGTGCCAAGCGGAGGGGAAGGGTCACTCCGACTCTATCTGACCGTTTGTCTGCAGGACAGTCGCCAAGCGCCCTTCATCAGCGGAACCGCACGCCCTGGGCCGGGCCGGGACTCGCCCCGTGGGGCGGGGTGGGGGTGGGGATGGGGATGGGGATGGGGGTGGGGTGGGGTGGGGGTCGCTCCCTGTCGCTCATCGCGTCCACCGCTTCGGGATGCAATTAGCAGGGACGCCCCTGAGAAGGACCCCCCGCCCCCTGCCAGGGTCCCGCTTCCTCCCCGCCCGCCCGCCCGCCCACCGGGTCCGAGCGACCCCCCCGCCGGCCCCGCGCGGGGCAAGTCGCGGCGCCCCACCCCCACCCCGGCGGGCAGCGCGGGCGGGCCTGGGGGGCGGCGCGCGGCGGGGCGGCCGGCCGGACCCCGTCCCCGGGGCGGCCTGGACCGGACCGGACCCGCGCGGGCTCTCGGGGCCCCGGGGCCGCCCACCCGCCCGCGCAGACGGCGCCGGGACCGAGCCGGGCCGGCCGAGCCCCCGTGCGGGCGCCGCCCGGTTCCCCGGTTCCTCTCGGGGAGGCGGCCGGGCCGCGCACGCCGCGCGCACGGGGGTCGGGGGTCGGGGGCCGGGGGTCGGGGTCGGGGGCCGGGGGCGGCCGCGGCGCGGGGCCCGGCACCTACGTGGTCGGCGTTGCTGTTGGCGCTGTGGAAACACACGGCGCTGAAGGTGTAGCCCGAGATGGAAGCCGCCATGATGGAAATCGCCGTCCCCCAGCATGCCCCGCGCGCGCCCGGCGGCCTTCCGGGCCGCCCCGGCGCGCGGCATGCTGGGAGTTGTAGTCTCGGGCGGGGGCGGCCGCGGGGGCGGGGCCGGGTCTCCGGGGAGGGAGCGCGGAGGGCTGGCCGCGGGGTGAGCGGAGTCTGGATCGCTGGGCTGGGCCGCGGGACACACACGCCGCGGTGTGGCGAGACACACCTTCCTCCTCCGGCAGCGCGGCTTCTGCAGAATTTCCGGGTCCTGGACACACGTTGTGTTGTTTTTTTTGTTTTGTTTTGTTTTGTTTTTTTTTTTTTTGCTTTTTGGATCACACCCGGCGATGCATAGGGGTTTCTCCTGGCTCTGCGCTCAGGAATCAGCCCTGGCGGTGCTCAGGGGACCCTATGGGATGCTGTGCTGGGAATCGAACCCCGGTCGACCGCGTGCAAGGCAAAAAAAACGCCCTATTTTGTGCTATTGCTCCAAGCCCCTGGACACACGTGTTTTCACTCTATGCAAATACAATTGTCACTCTCCAAAAAACAGGGCGAGTGCGGGGTGCAGAGAGATAGGAGGGCATTTGCCTTGCATGCAGCGGATCAGGGTTCGATCCTCGGCACCATATAGGGTCCCCTGAACCCCGGGGGGAGTGATCTCTAGGCACAGAGCCAGAAGTCAGCCCTGAGCATAGCTGGATATGACCCCAAAACAACACACACACACACACACACACACATACACACACACACACACACACACACACACACTGCAGGTGTGCCCCCTTCCCACTCTCCTACCCCCACCGGAGAACATGATATAATTTCAGCTTCCAAGGACCATTAGGGATTTCAGTGGTGGAACGTGGCAGGGAGGGCAGCGGCAGGTTAGAGCAAAGGTTGTAGGGGAATTGGTGTGACTCAACTGTCACACTGGGGGGTTCGCACCTCATAGAAAAAATTAGGGATTGCTCCTGGCGCTGTGCTCAGGAATCACTCCTGGTGGTGCTCTGGGGACCATATGTGGTGCCAATGACCCAACCATGGCCTGCCACATGCAAATCTAGATTGATTGCATGCAAAGTAGGCATCTTACCTGCTGTACTTGCTCTCTTACCCCAAGAGAGGGAGTTTTGAAGGTTGAATCTAATGGCTATGGGCAGCCACAAAACTGTAGCTATAACATTGCATAGAGGGGCCAGAGAGATAGTACAGTGGGTAGGGCACATGCCTTGCATACAGCTCACCTGTGTTCCGATTCCAAACACCCCATTGGCTCCCAAGTCTGGCAGGAGTGATGCCTCAATACAGAATACAGAGCCAGGAGTAAGCTCTGAGCACAGCACCCCTCCTCATCCCTCCCCCCCAAAGGAAAGGATGAAAATCGAAGTCACCACTACGAAGACCATTGCTGGCCCCTGCCTGCTAGGCTCTGTTCTAAACTCTTTTCATGCAGCTCATGAGCTCAATCTTCCTTAGGACCCTCTGAAGCAGACCCATTTAAACTCTGTTTTACAGCAAAAGAACCTAAGTTAGCATCCACTAAGCCTTTGTCACGAGTCAGGCGCTTAAAATATCTCAGGAAGACTCTCATCGAATCTCCCATCGAATCTCTGCAGCTGCCTTATGCTGTTACTATTATTATCCTTGTTATCAGGATGGGCTGGGGGGGGTGGTGTCTGGGAAGCAGAGGGTTCTGTCCCCCTCATGCTTGCTAAGGCTTGGGCTCAAAACCTGGCACCCTCGCCCCAGAGTGTGCACCCAGTTGTCTTTCGCAGGCTCACCCCAAGAGTATTGGGCGTTGGGGGCCAGAGAGCTGGTATAGGGTTAAGGCACATGCCTTGCATTCACCTGGCCCTGGTTTGATCACCAGTACCCCAGTTTGATGATGTGCTCATAGCATCATCGTAGGGCGGGGGCCTCCTGTGCCTCCCAGCTGAGCATGAAGGACACAGCCCAGGTAATCCATGGCACCGCAGGGCCAAGCAGCACTGCATCCTCGGACCTTTCTGGAATAACCTGGGGCCGAGAATCTACCAAAGCCTTCTCCTCACCCTCCTCAATTCTGTTTTAAGCCCCACCCGGTCAAAACAAAAGATTGAGCTGTCATGGAATTAAAAAAAAAAAGGGGGGGGGTTAAGACAAGCACTCTGGGGAGAGGTGACCACAGCGTAGGGTAACCAAGGTGAACCGTGAAATCCGATTCCCGGGTTGGCCAACGGGGAAGCGGAGGACCACGCTCGCACGCCCAGTTCCGGAGCCGGGGGCGCGCAGGGTGGCAGGCTGCAGGGATTGGCGGAGTGGGAGGAACAGGAGCCAATCAGCGTTCTCCCCGTCTCCTCCCGCCTCCTGGGCCGGCCCCCGGTAGGCGGGGCCATGCGCCTTGGCTCCGCCCAGCTCCCCCGCGGCTGGCGAGCAGGGTCAGAGCCTGGCTCCACCTGCCCCAATTGCTGGAGTGACCCGAGGCTCCCGGCTCAGCCTGGTAGGCCCAAACTGCCCGAGTCACCCTGGTACCAGAGTGGGACCTCGAAATCAGCGTGTCCACCTCCCCCCGTCCCCGGCGCCCCGCACAGAACTCCCTCCTAACGTCAGTTCCCGGGCTGCCCACGCAGCGCAGGACATCGGGGTGGGTGACACGCCAGACCCGGGAACGTGGGGGTCGGGAGCTCCTTAATCAGAACCTACCCCGGCAAGCCCCGCCCGGCGCATTCCGGCTCTCTCCAGCCCCCCCCCTCGAGTCTAGCGGAGATCAAAGCAGCCCGTTGCCCCGGGCAACGCTAATTGACCGCAGCATCCGGTGTCTTTATTGCTCTGCAACAAAGTTACTTACGCTCTTGCTAGAGTTCTCTAATCGCTACCCGGGGTCCCTCCGGCGGCCCCGGGTTCGGAGCTCACGCCTCGCGGGCCAGCGGCTGCGCTGAGCTCTGCCCAGCCCGGGTTCTGCGAGCCGAGCCGGGCAGGGAGCCGCTGACGCTCCTTCCTTTCCTCGGGGACTCGCTGGATTCTGTCAACAGAGCAGTGACCTAGGAGACCGTCCTGTCTCTTGGCAGGCTAGCCCTGCCAGGGGCCCGGAGCTGAGCTGCCCTGGGGACCCGTGCCCCCAGACCCTTGCCCATCAATTCTGGGCTGTTAAGACTGCAGATCCACCCCAGGAAGCCAGCCAGACCTGAAGTCCGATGGGTCTCTGGTTCACTGACCTGGAACGGTTTTACAGAACACGCCAGAATGCGTGTTTTGGGGGGCTGCTGTGGGGGAGTTTTGGAGGGGGCCAGGCACCCGCCCAGAGAGGAGCTTCCTGGCCTTTAGTCTCTCAGCAACCTCTTACAATGCTCTTATCAAGGTGATCACCGGATTTGGGGATTTGGGGGGAGGTCCTATGACCCTAATTTCTTCTCTTCATATATTTCTTTATTGGTAAGTCATTGTCACTGTCTTCCCATTGCTGATCGATTTGCTCTAGCGGGCCCAGTAACGTCTCCATCGTGAGTCTTGTTACTGTGTTTGGCATATTGAATATGACACGGGGAGCTTGCCAGGCTTTGCCGTACGGGCGAGATACTCTCTGTAGCTTGCCGGGCTCTCCGAGAGGGACGGAGGAATTGAACTCGGGTGGGTTGGGCTGGCTGTGTGCAAGGCAAACGCCCTACTGCTGTGCAATAATAATAATAATAAATATTAATAAATGGAATGCTTCACGAATTTGCATGTCATCCTTGCACAGGGCCATGCTAATCTTCTCTGTATCGTTCCAATTTTAGTATATGTGCTGCCGAAGCTCACATGGGTAGGGCCTTGCACGCGGCCAATCTGACCAACCCGGGTTCAATTCGTCCGCCCCTCTCAGAGAGCCTGTCAAGCTACCGAGAGTATCTCGCTCACACGGCAAAGCCTGGCAAGCTCTCCGTGACGTATTCAAATATGCCAGACACAGTAACAACAAGTCTCACAACAGTGATGCTACTGGGCCCACTCGAGCAAATTGATGAACAACGGGAGGGCAGTGACAGTGATTAATAAATGATTTAAATAAATCTTAATAAATTCGAATTTATTCTCTTCATATATTCTTTATTGGCATCAACGCTGCTGTGCTCAGAGGTCACTGCTAGCTGGGTTCAAGTGCCAGGGATCAAAGCTGGGTAGGCGGCATGCAAGACAAGGGCTTTAGCACCTGCACTGCATGAGGGGTTGGAGCGATAGCACAGCAGGTAGGGCGTTTGCCTTGCAAGCGGCCAATATGGCCGACCCGAGTTCGATTCCTCCAACCCTCTCGGAGAGCCCGGAAAGCTACCGAGGGTATCTCGCCTGCACGGCAGAGCCTGGCAAGCTACCCGTGACGTATTCAATATGCCAAACACAGTAACAACAAGTCTCACAATTTGTTGTGAGATGTTACTGGTGTCTGCTTGAGCAAATCGATGAACAACGGGAGGACAGCAGTGACAGTGACTGCATGTAACAAAAAGACAAAGCTTGGGGGCCACGTCCAGTGTACTGGGGTGGGGGGCAGGTGGTTCCTGGGATCAAACCCAGGCCTCCTGTTAGTACAGCCTGTCACCACCCCAAAGCTTCCCCCATTTTATATATTTAATGTCCCCCCCATTATATGGTTTTTTTGGGCCACCCCCAGTGATGCTCAAGGGCTTACTCCTGGCTTTGCGTTAAGGGACCACACCTAGCAGGGCTCCGGGGACCCCGTAGGGTGTGTGCTTCAAACCCGGGTCGGCGTGTTCAAGCTCTCTAGCTCGGGCCCCATCCAGGGGTTTTTAAGGCAGCATCCCAGCCACCACATACGAGGCCAACTACTCCGGCTGACTGTCCACTCTCGCTCCCTTCGGCCAGACGGTCTGGGAGTCCAGGCAGGGAGGCTTCTGCATCAAGTACTCAGTGTGGCCACCCCACCGCCAACCTTTTTCCAAAAGGTCAAGGGTCTGGAGCAATAACGCACAGCCGGTAGGGCATTTGCCTTGCACGCGGCCGACCCGGGTTCGATACCCAGCATCCCATAGGGTCCCCTGAGCACCGCCAGGGGTGATTCCTGAGTGCAGAGCCAGAAGTAACCCCTGTGCATCGCTAGGTGTGACCCCAAAATAAACAAAGTGTTTTAAAAACAAAAGGCCATGCCAGGAACGGTCCCCGACAAGTTGTCCCGAATGGAGCGGCGGTAGCCGAGGACCGCCGGCCGCAGGGGTCGGGGGCAGCGGCGGCGAGAGTCCCGCAGGGAGCCAGACTTCGCCCCCCACCGCCCACGCGGCCGCCGGCCCGGCTGAGAGCAGTCGAGAGGCGGCCTCCCGCGGCCTAGCGGCGCCCGCCGCGCGGCCGCTCTGCCCTGCCGCGCCTCTATGGCGGGGTCGCGCCGTGCGGGCGCGGGGCGGCATGAGCGCGGGCTGCGGCGGCGGCGGCGGCGGGGTCTCGGGGGTCGCGGCGCGCTCCCGGGACGGCAGCCCTGGCGGGGACGGCTTTGCCCCGTCGGCGCTGGGGACCCGAGAGCAGTGAGTGCGGCGGGGCCTGGGCTGGGCTGGGCGGCGGGGGGTGGGGAGCGGGCCGGGGGGGCGGGGGGCTGCAGCCCGGGGGTCGCGGGGCGGCCTTGCCAGGGAGGGGCGCGTGCCCAGGCTCGCGGGGTGCGGGGCGGGCCCAGGACCCCTCCCCGCCGGAGAGGCCCGGGGGTGCCCCTCGCGGGTGCAGGAGCGTCGGTGGGGGCGTCTCAGGGGGGGCTAGTGAAGGGGAGGGGGGCGTAAATCGGGGCGTCGCCCCCTACAGCGGGCGGGGGTCCGCCCCGGGCTGGGCCGAGCTGATCTGGGCCGGTGCGGTGGGACCGTCGGAGCCCCAGAGCCCAGGGCACTTAATAGAAGACTCGTTTTTTTTTTTTGGGGGGGGTCACACCTGGAGATGCTCAGGGGTCACTCCTGGTGGTGCTCGGGGGACCCTATGGGTTGCTGGGAATCGAACCCAGTGCTGCCTCGTGTCAGGCAAACGTCCTACCTATTGCTCTGGCCCAAGAGTCGTTTTTTTTTTTTTTTTTGCTTTTTTGGGTCACACCCGGCGATGCACAGGGGTTCCTCCTGGCTCTGCACTCAGGAATCACTCCTGGTGGTGCTCAGGGGACCATATGGGATGCTGGGAATCGAACCCGGGTCGGCCGCGTGCAAGGCAAATGCCCTACCCTCTATGCTATTGCTCTCAGCCTCGAGTCGTATTTTTAAAGCTTTTTTTGAAAATTATTTTGGTGGGGCTGGAGTGAGAGCACAGCAGGGAGGGCGTTTGCCTTGCACTCGGCCAACCCGTGTTCCATTCCCAGCATCCTCTATGGTCCCCTGAGCACTGCTAGGGGTAATTCCTAAGTGCAGAGCCAGGAGTCACCCCTGTACATTGCCCGGTGTGACCCAAAAAGGAAAAAAATTTATTTTGGTTTGGGGGCCATGCCCGACTGCACAGTGCGGGCTCTGGGACCCTATGGGATGCCGGGGGTGGGACCAACATTCCTCCATGCAAGACAAATGCAGTCGCTGCTGTACTATCGCTCCAGCTGATGAACAATGTTTTATTTTATTCTTTGCTTTTTGAGGTCACACCCGGCGATGCACAGGGTTTCTCCTGGTTCATGCACTCAGGAATTACTCCTGGCGGTGCTCGGGGGACCATATGGGATGCTGGGAATCGAACCCGGGTCGGCCTGGTTCGGCCGCGTGCAAGGCAAAAACGCCCGACCCAATCTGCTGTCGCTCCAGCCCCTGATGAACATGTTTTAAACATCTTTCTTGAGCATCCCTGTAATGTGTTAGAAATGCCATGTGCGATTCTTCATGAAGTCTAATCCCAGATTCTTGCTTTGCCTTTGGCTTCTTAACTAGCTGGGATTCTGTCTATGAGCGAGAGCTGGAGACCTTCCAAGAGTATGGAGACTGCGGAGAAATCTGGTGAGTTAGACAAATATATATATATATATATATATATATATACACACACACACATATATGGGAAGCACATGTGGATCTTTCTTTTATTTATTTATTTTTAAATTTTTTTGGGGGTCACACCTGGCGATGCACAGGGGTGACTCCTGGCTCTGCACTCAGGAGTCTCTCCTGGCGGTGCTCAGGGGACCATATGGGATGCTGGGAATCGAACCCGGGTCAGCCGCATGCAAGGCAGATGCCCTACCCGCTGTGCTGTCTCTCCAGCCCCGGATCTTTCTCTTTTTTCTTTATTTTTATTATTTTGGGTTTTCGACCACGCTGATGATGCTCAGGGCTACTTCGCTTGCTTTGGACTCAGGAATCACTCCTGGCAGTACCCGGGGGCTGTATGGGATGCCGGGGATGCAGCCTGGGTCCAGCTGTGTACAAGACAAGCGCTCTGGCCTCTGTGCTGTTGCTCCAGCCATGGATCTTTTTTTTAATTCATTTTTTTGGAGAGGGCCGCTCCCAAAGCTTACTCCTGACTCTGCTCTTTAGGGATCACTCCTGGCAGTGCTAGGGGGACCGTGTGGGGTGCTCGGGTGCAAGGCCTTCTCCACTGTACATTTTCTGGTCCCTACTTGATTTTACTGTTTGGTTTTGGGACCACGCGCCACAGTCCTCAGCACTGCCTTCAGGCTCTGAGCTTAGAGATCGCTCCTGGGGTGCTTCCGGGGAGCAGTTTGAGGCGTCAGGGATCTAAGCAGGTCTGCTGCCTGACTCACAGCCAGCGCCCTGCCCGCTAACCCCACACATGAGTCTTCTGAGTGCTTGCCTCAAAGGAAGCCCAACAGTCTTAGAAACCTTGGACTGATTCTGATTTTGGTAGATTATTAGTAGCTCTCTTCTCTTTTTTTTAATAGTTCAGGTTTAAATTTTAGGAGAGTATTAGGAAGTTTTTTTTCATCCTATAGTCATTTTTCAATAAGCATAAAATTTTGAGGAGCTGATATGTATACATGTTAATGCTGTTTTATAGAAATAAATAGGCAACAGACTGGCCTTATGAGGTTTTCTTCCCTTATATTTATTTATTGAATCACTGTGGGAAAAGTTACAAAGCTTTCAGGTTTAAGTCTCTGTCATACAATGATCAGACACCTTTCCCTTCACCAGTACTCATTTTTCACCGCCAAGAACCCCAGTATACCCCTCCTCCCACCCCTCCAAATGCCTGTGAGGCAGATGATTTCTACTTAACTTTTCTCTACATTGATTACATTCATCATTTTGACAAAAGATGCACCATTATTGTTTAGAATTTCCCCCCCAACAATCAGAATTGCTGAAAAGCCATTGTGAAATACTTTGTTTTCTATAGCTGGTTACGAGAATCATATAATGATTTTGGATTTCTGCAAAGAGCCAGATAATTATGAGATTGGTTTCTGTGCGTCTGGTGTTGTGGCTGTGCCGGAGAGCCACTTGTGGGGGGCAACTCGTGAGCTCGGTAGGGCATGAAGGACGAGCCGGTACCACCCCCTTTCCCATGAGACTGCAGTTGCCCCGTCACCGCCGGCTCATTCCTGGCTTTCCTATAAGCTCTGAGGCGGCAGCCACCTTGCTTCCAGGGTTTAACGCATGGTTCATTCACTTTTCTGCCGCAAGCTGCTGGGCTCTGGACTGAATCCTTTTGCCTCTGGAGCCATGGCCGTGCTGGAGAGCCACTCATGGGGGGCAACTCGTGACCTCGGAAGGGCGTGAGAGACAAGCTGGTACCGCCCCTCTTCCCATGAGACTGCAGTTGCCCCCTCACCGCCGACTCATACCTGGCTTTCCTATAAGCTCTGAGGCGGCGGCCACCTTGTATGTGGTCCAGACGCATTTCTGCCAAAAGCCGCTGGGTTTCGAGATTTGTTTCTGAGTCCCTGGGATCGTGGCCGTTAATCAGCTTGATCAGGAGCCAGAGAGGCCGTTTGTAGGCGGCGACTCGGGGGTCTCGCTGGGATGGGGAGGAAAGGGCCAGTTCTACTCCCATCTGGTAAGGCCCTGCGTGTCTTGTCACTGCAGGCCCAAACCTGACTGTCCAGTGACCTCTGAGGATGGCGGTCACCAGGCCGCCAGGGGGAACAGGCCAAGACATGAAACCTATTCCCACCTGGAGTGGCCCAGCGTCAGTAACCTACTGCAGACACAGGATGCATTTTTGCCAAAAGCCTTTGGGTTCCGAGATTCGTTTCTGAGTCTCTGGGATGATGGCCGTTAAGCAGTTCGATCAGGAACCAGAGAGGCCATGCCTCCAATTATATAGCTGAGCCGGAGGTGGTTTGTGGGTGTGTCTCCCACATACCTAACTTTTGGCCATTTACTTTCTTGGTAAACTTTGCCCCAAGTTTTTGGGGTCTGGCCAAAGGCACAGCAGCAATTTTGGGGTATCTGGAAGTCTGAAGGCGCCATCAGGCTGCTGATGCACTCGCCTCACAGGTACACATTGACCTGCTGGCGGCACCATACCCCCAAGTTATTCTTTCTGGGGGGGTGTCATTTTGATAACAGAAATGAAACTTAAACAGTCATATGTGCTACTTTTTTTTTGTTGTTGTTCTTGGACCACAGCCGGGAGTGCTCGGGCTTTCTCCTGGCTCACTCCTAGTGGGCTCTAGGGGTCAGTTATGTCCAGCTTTACTAGCTGGACTGTCTCTCCACCAAATTTTATTTCTTTTTGTTGGTTTGTTTTTGGTTCACACCCAGGATATTCAAGGGTTACTCCTAGCTCTGCACTTAGGAATTACTTCTGGTGGACCTCAGGGAACCATACGGGGTGCCAGGGATTGAACCTTGGTTGGAAAAGGGACCCTTTTACTATTTTTCACTATTTACTTGCCTGTATACTATTTTTCCAGCTCCCCCCGATATTATTTCATACTTTCATGAAAGATAATTGGGACTCTGGAAGAACTGCTTTGTGTGGAATATGATTGTGACTTTGCTCTGTAACTTCTTCGTTATTGGACTCATTGATTTCTCTCTCATAGGTTTGGAGAAGAGAGTATGCAGCGACTAATAAGGTGGATGCAAAAAGCCAAGATTCCGTTGGACGCTGCAGTGCTTGATATTGGAACTGGAAACGGTGTTTTCCTGGTGGAACTTGTTGGTACTTTTAATATTCTAGTGATACAACCAAATTGCAAAGTGAAATTAAAAAAATTAAAAAGAAATCTTGCCACTGAAAATACTAAGTGGCAAGTCTCAAATATTCAAGTAATTGGGGGTTGGAGAGACAGTATGTACAGTGGGCAAAATGCTTGCCTTGCACAAGGGTCTAAAAGTCAAAAGAGAAATATCCAAGTAATCATACCACGATGGGAAGTCACAGGTGCTAAAGGGAGACTTTTGGGGACTGTGGGAAAGAACCAAGAAAAAGTCTGGAGGTCTGAGCATAGCTGGCTCTCAGGAATAGCTTTCACAGTGAGTAAGCTGCTCATTTTTTTTTTCTTTTTGGGTCACACCCGGCAATGCACGGGGGTTATTCCTGGCGCTCTGCTCAGGAATTACCCCTGGCGGTGCTCAGGGGACCATATGGGATGCTGGGAATCGAACCCGGGTCGGCCGCGTGCAAGGCAAACGCCCTCCCCGCTGTGCTATTGCTCCAGCCCCTCATTTTCTTTCTTTTTTTTTATTATTATTTTTTTAATTAAATTTATTTATTTATTTTGATTACCCTTCCCTCCACCAGTAACCATTTCCCACCACCACGGATCCCAGTATCCCTCCCACCCCCCATTCCATCCCCATCCCACCCTGCCTCTGTGGCAGGGCATTCCCTTTTGTTCTCTCTTTCCTGTTCGGTGTTGTGGTTTGTAAAAGAGTTAAGCCTGATTTTCAGGGAGAAACGTTGGAGAATTTACTTTCCAGTGACCACTTCATATATAAGATGTCTAAGCGGCCACGCGGTTGGGAATAAGAGTCCTGGTTCCTGCATAAGTGTCATTTTCTGGGTTTAGTTCTTAAAGACTTTTTTTTTTTTACTTTTGGGGTCATACCCAGTGATGCTCAGGGTTTACTCCTGGCTCTGGACTCAGGAATTACTCCTGTCGGTGCTCGGGGGACCATATGGGATGCTGGGCATTGAACCCAGGTCAACCGCATGCAAGGCCAATACCCTGCCTGCTGTGCTATTGCTCCAGCCCCTGGGGTTAGTTCTTAAAGGGTTTTTTTGTTTGTTTGTTTGTATTTTGGCTTTTTGGGTCACACCCAGTGATGCTCAGGGGTTACTCCTGGCTTGAGGGACCATATGGGATGCCAGGGATTGAACCGCTGTGCTATTGCTCTGGCCCAGTTCTTAAAGGTTTTGATGAGATGATCTCTCTCTCTCTCTCTCTCTCTCTCTCTCTCTCTCTCTCTCTCTCTCTCTCTCTTTTTCTCCCTCCCTCCCCCCTTTCCCCCTCTCCTTTCCTCCCTCTGTCTCTGTCTCTCTTTCTCTCTCTGTTTCTCTGACTCCCCTCCCCCCGTGGCCCTGTACTCCCTGTCCTGAGAATCGAATCCCCGGGTGCTGCATGCAAGACATCAACTTCACTGTTGAACCACATTCCTGCCCCTAAATTAGGTGACCTGTTTTACTCGTTTCTTGTTCCGAACTCAAAACAGCTTTATGACAAAGATGTTTTCTGTTCCTTCCAGTCGGATATAGATCATACACTTGGCATGCGTGTATTTTTGAAGTTTGTTTTTTGGGGGCGACGCCTGACTCCCGGCTCTGTGCTAGGGGTGCCGGCAATCAAACCCTGGCCAGCTGCTTACATGGCAGGCACCCTCCTCACTGTACTGTCTTTCCAGCCTGCAGACATAGAGTTCCAAAAAAAAATGTGACTGCCTCCCCGTGCCAAGCTTCATGCCGGGATCTGGCAACATGAAACTTTAGAACTTGTACTTGAGTTGTTTGTGGTGTTGTCGAGAACAGACTGACGTAACTAGGCAAACAGCGCCCGGGAGATGGTATAGAGCGAAGGTGCTCGCCTGGTGTGTTCCAGCTGGGTTTGAGCCCAGCACTGCAGAGCACCTGGAGTGCACACGGGGGCCCGCGTGTGGTCACAGAAATACCGAAAAATACCGACCGTGGTGAATTTTGACCAAGGAGGGGTCCTGAGGAGTCCGCAGCTGCGTCGGGGGTAGACTGAGGGGCAGGTGTGGTGAGCGGGGCTGTCGAGTTTCAGGAAGGGGAGACGCTGAGTCGAGGCAGGAAGGTTGGAGCAGCTTGGCAGGCAGTGGCCTGGAAGTGTGTCAGTGAGTTGGTGTGCAAAGTGCACGTGGGGGACCGCCAGAGAGGAAGGTCGTGTTAGGGCAGGGTCACCTCTGGCTCAGGGTCTGACGTGTAGGTTGTTGGGAGCCGTGAAAGTGTTTGAGGAGGGGCCACGGACATGGCACTGGGATTGAGGGCACGTGTGGCCAGACCACTAGGCTCCCCAGCTCCATGCCGTCCCCGAATGTCCCTGGGAGCAGCCTGGAGACCCCGGGCTCTGCTGGGTATAGCCCTGGAGACCCCCGAGTACTGTTGGGTACATAGCCCAGGAGGGCCCCAGCACCCCAGGGTGGCTTGGGTAGTCTTTGGCCACATGGGGCCTGACAGGACATGCTCCTTGGCCCTGGTGTTGGCCTGAGACCTGCGTGTGTGAGACGCACCAAGGGGCACCTGGTCCTCCTGCAGAGGTCGCAGTGCTGCGTGCAAGATCCTGTCCCTGGCCCCCCCCATCACTGTGTGGCCCCCGGAACACAGTATATGGGGCTCCCCAGGAACCAGACCACGTGTGACACAGGAATTTGTCACAAACTTTTCCGAACTGCAGAAGTGTAGGACGCTTACATTGGAGCACCTGGGCTATGGCTCGGTGAGTTACCATCAAGTGTTACCATCAAGCTCCCCCATCAGCGAATCGAGCCAGCAAAACAGCCAAAGGGCCTTTGGGCTGTTTCCGGTGTTGTGAGTCGTGCCCAGCTGTCTTTCACGCTGGCTGTGCTAGTTGGTACTTGTATTGGCAGCCTGAGAATTTCAGTTGCTTCACAGCCTTATCACCTGGCCACCTCCCTCATCGGTGTAGAAGTCCCAGCCATCGTCACTGGAATGCGTTGTTATGACGTGGTTTTACCCCCTTCTCTGTGCGAAAGATGCCGGGTGTATTGTCCTGTGTGTTTTCGGCTCTCGGGCTGATCTTCTTGTTTGTTTGCCTTTGGGCTCGACCCAGCTGTGCTCAAGAGTTACCCCTGGCTGTGTTGCTCAAGGCTACTCTACTCCCAGCTGCCCCCAGAGCCTGTGTGGAACCAGGGATTGGCCCGGGTCGGTTGCACCCAAGGCAAGCGCCTTTAAGACCAGGAGGAGGAAATCTACCTACGGGATCTGCAAAGATGCTTTTCTTTGGGATTGTCTAGAGTCTCTAGAAGTTTGGTTTCCTGCTTCCCTCTTCACCTGTTGCAGATGACGGGAGTTTGAGTTCAGGCTTCCTTCCCCTCGAGATGCAGATGACGCCCACCACTTCTGGGACGCTCCTTCTTGCCCGCGGGCGTCAGAGCCAGGAAGGGGAGCTGTCTGAGCGCTTCTGGAAACCTCTCTTCTGGTCCTTCCTGTCTGCTCCTCCTGTGCCAGGGCCTCGCTGTCCTGATCTTGGGGGGACAGATGGGGGGGGCACGTAACACGAGCCAGAGCACGGGCTCGGATCTGACCCGGCACCCCATGTGCAGAGCCTGTGCTCCAGCCTGTTCGCTGTCTCCCCGCCTGGAGTTGTATTGATCTGGGGCTTTTGTGCCACACTGGGCGGTGCTCAGAGATGCCCGCAGGCTCTGTGCTCAGAGGTCACCTCCTGGTGGGGCATCCAGATCTGGGCCTGGGGGGTTCACCGGATGTAGTAGGTTGTAAGGCCAGTGCTCCGCCACTTGTGTCTCTCCAGGCCCCCTGGATTTTATTTTTGCTTGATAAAACACGGCTTAGAATGATTACACCTTTCACTTGCTGACTGGCTGGGGCTCTGGGATGTCCTATGCTCTTAGCGATGGTCTCCTGGGTACCCCTGGTTTCAACACTCCACCCATCACTCGTGTGCTCCTGTCCCTCCCCAGGGGCCCCCCACTTAACTGGGGGTGTGGCGGTGAGCACAGCTGCCTCCCAAGGGCCCTGCTGCCCCTCCCCCCGCCTCCCCCCAGTTCAGTCGTGTGGGTCCGTCCTCCTCCTGTTGCTTGGGGCCCTGTTCCCCCCTTGCCGTGCATGCACCCCACGTCGGGTGCTGTCATTCAGTGCCTTCCTCTGGCCAGCCTCTCCCAGCGCCATGTCCTCTAGTTCTCGCCATGTCCAGGCCAATTGTGTGGCCTGGTTTTATTTTTTATTTTTAAAGAGTTTTTCTTAGAGTTAGATAGTTAGAATCATGACATTTTAGGAAGAAAAAAAACCCACAAAACATCCTGATGAGGCTGGAGCAGTTGTGCAGGCAGCCGACTCAGGTTCGATCCCCGGCATCCCATAATCCAACCCCCCCAGCACCGCCAACAGTAACCCCTGAGCGTTGCCGGGTGCGGTCCCCCACCCCAAAGAAAAGCACCCTGAGATTTTGCTTCTGCTTCTGTCGGACTTAGGGCTCAATTCCAGGAGGGTTTCCTTTCCCCGTTATTGGGTCCGGAATCCACCACCACGCTCCCCTCTTTCTCTGTGTTCTTGATTTTCTCTCTAGGGAGTTTACATCTTTTTTTAGATTTCTTCCCAGTGATTTGTTGTTTTTGTGTTGACTTGCTAATGTATTGACTTTCACATTTCTGTTATGTGTCTGTGCATGTTTGGGTTGGGTTGTTTTCCTGGTGCTGGGACTCAAACCACCTTCCCCTGGCCTCTCTCTCCCGCCCTGGTGGTGGTTTTATTTGGGTTTCCGGTAGGAGGGTTTCTTACTCTTCTGTTTCGTCTGGGGGATACACCTGGTGGTGCTTAGGGCTTAATCCTCACTCTGCACCCGGGGGTCACTTCTTGAGTTGCTTACGGGGACTAAATAGGGCGCCAGAAACGGAACCCAGGTCGGCTGCATGCACGGCAGGCGCCCTGGTCTCTAGGAGGTTTCCCGGTGTTAGTTTTCTGGAATTCCTTTGGTTTTCAGTCGTCTGTTATTTCCTTGAGTGACTGCTTATTTTTCAGTGCGTGCCAGAGATTGAGCATGAAAAATGTCAGAGATAGTTTGGGACTTCAGGAGATTGTCCTTGAAATCGAAAACATTCCTTAATCAGTTCCCCTGAAGAATAGACAGACATAGTCTGGCAAGAGGGGCTGGTAGGAGGCAGCTAGTAGATTCATCCCAGGATCTAGATCTGCTGGAGAAAGGAACTGAGAAAAAGTTGGGAGAAAAGTCTGCTCTGGAAGAGAACCGACCAGACGGCCGACGGAGGAGAAGGAATGGGAGATACCCAGATTCAGCAGGAGGAGAAGCCAGGGGGCAGCGGGCGCCGTGACTGTGTTACTTGACTTCGGAGTCAGCCTGTGATTCAGGGTCAAAAGCCCACGGCGGTCAGGGTGGCGTGGGAAGGGGGTGAGGCCTGCAGGAAGGCACTGGGTGGAAACGGTGGAGATCGCGAAGGGATGTCAGTGGTGTGACACTTGCAGCTTTCCTTTGAAAGTGCTTAGACCTGATTGGTTTAAAAATGTTCCTTAGGGGGACTGGAGTGACAGTACAACGTGTCGGGTGCTTGCTTTGCATGCTGCTGCTCCAAGTTCAGTCCCGGGTACCCTCTATGGTCCCCCAGTCCCCACCAGGAGTGATCTCTGAGCACTGAGCCAGGAATCAGCCCTGAGCACTGGCCATCTGACCTGAACACACACACACACACACACACACACACACACACACACACACACATGCACACGAAGGCCCAGGCCCTGAGCACCGGCCATATGGCCTAATCACACGCACACACATACACCAGAGCCCAAATGGCCTGAACACACACACACACACACACACACACGCACACACAGACACACAGACACGCACACCCAGGCCCAGGTGAGAGCTTCGTGGGCTGGAGTGCATGCTTTGTAAGTTGGAGGCTGTCCAGGTGTGACCACAAGACGGACAGGGGCCCTGGTGTTGGGGTGGGAGGGATGACCAGAGCCTTTTTTGCCACAGGCCCAGCTCTTCCATGGCTCAGGTCCATTTTGGGGGGTCAGTGAGCTTCAGTGATGGGGGCGCAGTTTAACCTCCCGCTTCTTACTGCACACATTTCTTTGGAGGGACCCACACCCAGCAGTGCTCAGGGGTGCCTCCCGGCTCTGCACTCAGGAATCACTCCTGGCAGTGCTCAGGGGACCCTGTGACATGCCAGAGATCGAACCCGGGTTGGCTGCACGCAAGGCAAACGCCCTCCCCGCTGTACCATCACACCGGCCCCACTGCACACGTTTTCAATAAAAGTTCCTTGGAAGGCATGAGATGTTTCAGAAACAACAGTCTGATAATCAGTCAGTGGGTAGAGATTGGAGTAATTTATAATTACACTGAAGGAAAAAAAATTTATGGAGGAAAAACTTTGACCTTCTACACATACACTTAATCTATTCACGATCACGATCATACTATTGTTCGTCGATTGCCTCGAGCAGGCACCAGTAACGTCTCCTTCATCCTAGCCCTAAGATTTTAAAAAGTGCCATATTCAAGGCTCTTTCAGGGTTAGGAGAATGAGACCCGTCATTGTTACTGGTGTTTGGCATATTGGGTACGCCACGGGGAGTTTGCCAGACTCTGCTGTGCGGGCAGGGCACATTCGGTAGCCTGCCGGGTTGTCCAAAGTAAGAATGAGATAATAAGATGTCGCTTCCGGGATCTGGGTTTTATGGTCTCTGGGTCTTGGCCGTTGATGGGATTACACGGTGCCGGGGACAGTTGGTGGGTGTGACCCCCGCCTACTGGAATTTGGAGGATCTGGGTGGAGGATGCTCAGCCCCGATCCGAGCAGGCTTGGAGATCTCAGCCCCGGGACCCGCATGCCTGTGTTCCTCTGCCAGTACCTTCATGCGTGTGGAGAGTGGTCTCAGCATGGTTGTGGCTGGTTCTGGAGGTCTTCGACTGCCGGGGCTCTGCTCGGGGTTGGGAGGGAAACTCAACCCGCCCCCCTCCAAGGGGCCCCGTCGAGGACAGCCAGGCACGGGGGCAGGAGACTCTGCGCTGTTCTCTTCCGGGATCTGGGTTTTATAGTCTCTGGGTCTTGGCCATTATATGAATTATATGAGTAATGAGTTATATGAATAGATTAAGTCAATGGCCAAGACTTAATCTATTCATATAACTTAATTACGTTAAGTAAAATTTATTAGGTTTTATGTGAATTAGAGTGTATCAGATGTTAATACTTTTTTCTGCTTTAGGGCAGAAATCGTGTACATATATTCTCATTTCTTTGAGAAAGTCAGTTTCTTTTTGAAGGAGAAATAAAATACTATAAAAGCAAATGAATTGTCACATATAAATTTGAACTTTAAGTTTCTACTTGGCTTCGACAATAAAATTGAAGCATTGCAAGTTACTGGCTAGCATATGTCACCTGATCTATTCAAATAAATAAAGTTGTCCCAGTCTTATTTCATATGCAGAAGATTATATTAAAACACTCTAAAGCGGAAGTAGAAAATTATTTCTTTTGTCTCCAGGCAAAATGTGGTTTCTCTAATATCACTGGAATTGATTACTCCCCATCTGCAATACGACTGTCTGGAAGTATCATAGAGAAAGAAGGGTTAGCGAACATTACATTGAAGGTAACTATTACCGGAACTTGTTTTTACTTATAATAAAAGTTGTTAAGTTTAAATGCTTTAAGGATGTATTAACTTGCGGGGGCTGGAGTGATAGCACAGCAGGTAGGGCATTTGCCCTGCACGTGGCTGACCCGGGTTCGATCCCCGGCGTCCCATATGGTCCCCCGAGCACTGCCAGGGGTAACTCCTGAGTGCAGAGCCAGGAATAACCCCGGAACATCGCCGGGTGTGACCCAGAAAGCAAAAAAAAAAAAGAAAAAGAAAAAAAGATGTATTAACTTGCTCTGGCATCTTGGAACTAGCTTCCTGCTCCTGAGATGTGGCCAACTGTCCTGTTCTGTCCGTCTGTCTGTCTTTTGCTTAGGCTGTTGTTGCCCCTTCCGGCTTGTTCCCTTAGCTCTTCGCTCATATACCTTTTTTTTTTGGTTTTTGGGTCACACCTGGCTATGCTCAGGGGTCACGCCTGGCTCTGTCTGCACTCTGGAATCACTTCTGGCAGTGCTCGGGGGACCCTGTGGGATGCTGGGAATCGAACCTGGGTCGGCCGCGTGCAAGGCAAACGCCCTCCCCGCTGTGCTATTGCTCCAGCCCCTTTCTTGTCTACTTTTGCAAAAAAATTTTCTTGATTACACACTGCTTTATTTTGTTTGTATTTTCTGTGTAGCGGTTTTGCTGAAATATGTAGTCTTGTGTCTTCCTGTGCGGTATAGTCTCATATGACTTTCTCTGTTCTGTTTGTTAATTTTCCTGGCCAAACAAGTTGGCACATGGAGGGGCCGGAGCGATAGTACAGCAGGTAGGCATTTGCCTTGCACTTGGCGGACCCAGGTTTGATCCCTGCCATCCCATTTGGTCCCCCGAGCACTGCCAGGAGTCACCCCTGAGCGTCGCTGAGTGTGGTCCAAAAACAACAACAGAAAATGGCCACATATAACAGGCACCTATGAAATATTGGTGGAATAAGTGTGCACTGTGTGTGTGTGTGTGTGTGTGTGTGTGTGTGGTAGCGGGGATTGAACTGAGGGCCTCACACATGCATAGCAGGTGCTCGAGAACAAAACACCTTCAAATGTAAGTAAACATAAAATCCACATTGTAAATAAAGAAGTGGAAGTTTTGGTGATACACTCTGTGGGGGGCGGCAGAGGGAGACAGAGCAAAGGACTAGGCGTGTGCTCTGCAGGTGCGGGCCCCTGAGCACCGCCAGGTGTGACCCCGAAACAAACCCCCAAAATGGATAGACGTAGTTTTGTGTGAATAAAGATGAGCTCATTGCTGGATTATTATTTTCCTTTTGGTTTTGGGGCCACACCTGGTGGTTCTCAGGGGTTACTCCTGTCTCCATGTTCAAGGATCACTTGTGGAGGGACTGGGGGGGGAGTTGCCAGGGGTCTGATCCAAGGCCAATCTTTTGCAGATATCCCGTCTCCATCTCCAGTTGCTTCATTCTGATGAGAGCTCTTTTTTTTTTTTTTTTTCCTTTTTGGGTCACACCCGGTGGTGCACAGGGGTTATTCCTGGCTCATGCACTCAGGGATTACTCCTGGCAGTGCTCAGGGGACCATATGGGATGCTGAGAATCGAACCCAGGTCGGTTGTGTGCAAGGCAAATGCCCTACCCACAGTGCTATCGCTCCAGCCCCTGATGAGAGCTTTTCTGAGGGGGCTGGTTTGGGCCGTACCTGGTTGTACTTGGATATTATTGGTGCTTGGGAAGCAGGTGGTTTTGGGGATCAAACTGGAGTCAGCATCTTAACACATGTGCTATGTGCCAGACCCTCGGAGTCGCTTTTCAGAGTTGGCAAATTAATCGTGTGTTTTGATTTTTATTTTTCATTTTTATTTATTTATTTATTGGCTTTTTGGGTCACATCTGGCGATGCACAGGGGTTACTCCTGGCTCTGCACTCAGGAGTTACTCCTGGCGGTGCTCAGGGGACCACATGGGATGCTGGGAATCGGCCACATGCAAGGCAAACACCCTACCCGCTGTGCTATTGCTCCAGCCCCTATGTTTTGATTTTTATCTTTAAAATTTTTTTAATTGGCGGGGGTTATTTCTGGCTTGGTGTGAAGGGGCCCCCCTGGCTTGGTGCGGGGGTCTGGGTGCAGTCCCAGGGTTTGAACCAGGCTTGTAGCAGTAGCTCATGCCAGGCGAGCGTCTCAGTCTTTGTACTGTTTCTCCTGCCCTAATTTTATTTAACTTTAAATGATTTCAGTAATGTTTTTAGGGGCTGGAGAGATAGGGAGGGCGCTTGCCGTGCACAAGACAAGGTCAGGTTCGCTCCTTCGAACCCCTTCTGGTCCCCTGAGCCCCGTCAGGAGTACGCCCTTGAGCACTGCTGGGCGTGGCCCCAAAATCGAAGAAACAAAACCGTTTTCGCAGTAACACAGCGTTGTTGCTTTATGCTCATGCCGCTCTTACCCTGTGTGTATGTGTGTTTTTTGCTCCCGTGTGAGCTCCTCCTCAGACATGTGTCATTCTCTCCCTCTGTTTTCTCGCCGCTGGGGCGTGAGCGAGGGCACGGTTCTGCAAAGGAGCCGAGTGTTCGGCTCAAATCTTTGTAACTAGTTTGTGACAGAGGTAGGTCACCATTTCCAGGGCTTGTAACATACCAGGTTATTCAGAGGTGGATGTCTCACCTTGAAAACAGAAAGTGCCGGTATTGCTAGTTAAAGCGTTCTAGTTTGAGCCACCATTTAATTTTTTTTTTTTCCCCGTTTTGGGTCACACCTGGCGATGCACAGGGGTTACCCTTGGCTCATGCAGTACTCAGGAAGTACTCCTGGCGGTGCTCAGGGGACTCAAGGGGATGCTGGGAATCGAACCCGGGCCGGCCGCGTACAAGGCAAACGCCCTCCCCGCTGTGCTGTCGCTCCAGCCCCCACCATTTGATTCTTGAGCCTTGCCCGTTGGCCCTCCCTGCCGCTTGCCTAGTAGCTGCTGGGTTCACGTCACGAACTTTGTTTGCGATCTACTCTTTACTTTAGGTCTCTCAGTTGCTGTTCCCAGCTCAAAATTATTTTCCTTCCACTTACCTGTTTGAGGGCTGGAGTGATAGCACAGCGGTAGGGCGTTTGCCTTGCACACTGCCAACATGGCGACCCGAGTTCGATTCCTCTGCCCCTCTCGGAGAGCCCGGCAAGCTACCGAGAGTATCTCGCCCGCACGGCAGAGCCTGGCAAGCTACCCGCGACGTATTCGATATGCCAGACACAGTAACAACAAAGTCTCCAATGGAGATGTTACTGGGCCCGCTCGAGCAAATCGATGATCAACGGGAGGGCCTTTACCTTTACCTTACCTGTTTGAGATCCAGATAACTTTTTGGTCACTTCAAGAACATGTTAGGAGCTGGAGTGATAGCATAGCGGGTAGGGCGTTTGCCTTGCACGTGGCCAACCCAGGTTCGATTCCCAGCATCCCCTATGGTCCCCCGAGCACTGCCAGGGGTAATTCCTGAGTGCATGAGCCAGGAGTAACCCCTGTGCATCGCAGGGTGTGATCCATAAAGAAAAAAAAAAAACATGATAAAGATTTTAATTTGGACAAAAATGGCTTCTTGTCAATAATCTTATTATTAATTGTGTGTTCGTGCCCCCAGAGGTCACTCCCAGGGCCTCACACGTGCAAGACCACTGCTCTGGTTTTGGTTGTTGTTTCTTTTTTGTTTGGGGCCACACCCGGCACTGCTCCTGACTTTGTACCCGGGCATCACTGCCAGGGGGCTTCAGTACCGTGTGGGATGCAGGGGATCGAACCCGGGTGGGCCGCTGTGCTGTCGCTTTTCCCCCAGTGCTCTGTTTCTAAACTCGATCCAGCCCCCGCTGCTGGTGTTTGAAGGTAACCTGGCTCTGGTTCGTTGCCAGGAGTGTTGTGATTCGGGGCGCCCAGGAAGTGCCGTCAGTTTCTCTCACTAGTCCCAGCTTTAATGCTCTTGGAGGGAAGCCCGCGGGACAGGTAGCTCTGAAGTGAAGATACTTGTATTAAAGATCCGTCGGAGTGAAGAGACCCCTATTTATAGCGTTTCACACGCTGTCACTTCGGTCCAGGAGAGATTGCTGGTTCTCACTCAGACATTGATTTTTCAAACAGGTGGAAGACTTTTTGAATCTGCCCACAAACCTGTCCGGATTTCATGTTTGTATCGACAAAGGGACTTTCGATGCCATCAGCCTTAGCCCCGACAACGCGGCGGAGAAGAGGCAACAGTATGTGAGGGCCCTGGGCCGGGCCCTGGCCGGGGGAGGTTTCTTCCTGGTCACCTCCTGCAACTGGACCAGGGAGGAGTTGCTGAATGAATTCGGTCAAGGTAAAGCACTATGTTTAAATGTACACGTACCCTCCGATGAAATGGAATTAAATAGAGTTTTCCGCCCCGCTTGGCATTGGAGTAGTCCTTTTGGGAAAAGAAAAAACTTGCGGGATTTGCCTTCTTTCTTTCTGTTAATAACCTTAATGGTATTTTTGCCAGTATTCATGCCCTGTAGCACTGTCCTCCCGTTGTTCATCGATTTGCTCGAACGGGCCCAGTAACGTCTCCGTTGTGAGACTTGTTACTGTGTTTGGCATATCGAATACATCACGGTGGCTTGCCAGGCTTTGCCGTGCGGGCGAGATCCTCTCGGTAGCTTGCCGGGCTCTCCGAGAGGGGCGGAGGAATCGAACTCGGGCCGGCCAGGTTGGCCGCGTGCAAGGCAAACGCCCTACCCGCTGTGCTCTTGCTCCAGCACCCAGTATTTATGGGCCAATAAAAGTCAAATTCTTTTCATTTTTTTCCATGAGGATGTAATCTGTCTTTGAGAGAATCCGACAAATCCCCTATCTCCTGGTCTGGTCATTTGGGCTTTCCTCTTTGTTGCTGATTTTGGGCACCGGGCGGTGCTCAGGGCTGACTCCTGCTTGTGCTCAGAGGTCGCGCCTGGCGGGACTCGGGGGACCGTGTTTGGTGCCTGGGGTAGTTCCGGGGTTGCAGCACGCGAGGAGAGTGCCCTGCCCCTGCCCCTGCCCCGTTTCTCCAGCTGCAGCGAGGAACGTCTTACCTGCTGATCCACGTGGGCATTTGGGGAAAATACCTTGAGAATCTGCACTTTCTTTATGTGCTACTTTTTCCCCTTCAGACTCATTCTCAGATTTGGTTGTTTGACAGTTGTGCTCCATCCCGGGTCGTGGGCTGTTCCCCGGGGGTCCTCAGGGCTCCCGGCAGGGCGTGCTCTGCAGCCCACGGAGCGGGGGACATTTTCAGGGTGGGAGACGAGTGAGCAGAGCTCCGGGTCGACGGCTGGGCCTGGCACCGCGGTGGTCTCCAGCTGAGCTGGGTGGAGGAGCACTGGGCGTGTGGAGGAGCACTGGGCGTGTGCCGGATCACCAACGGCCGGGCTCTGTTTGGCCAGAGAGGGGCAGGCCGGTCCCAGGGGACCCTGCCCGGGAGTGCTGGGCGGCGGGGCTATGGGGAGAGCTGAGGGGTGGGCTCTGGCTTCGCAGGAACCCCTGTGGCTCATCGTCTTTTCTTTACGCCGATGCTAGAGCTGTCTCCTGGTGAGGGCCGTGTCCGTCGTCTCCTCCCCGTTCCTGAGCTCCAGTTCTAACACACGCTCCCGTTACACTGAGGGCGGGCTCCCCTGTGGGCTTCAGATGCAGGTGTCCCCCGGAACCCCGGGCAAAAACACATTCGTCTGTCTTTGCACACGAGGAACAGACTTTAGCTTGGACCTTGGCGGAAAACAGAGCTGCTACATTCGTCCTTGAACTTCTGTTCACTTTCAGAGCTTAAGGCCGCGTTTAAGCTGTTTCCACCTGAAATCCTTGTATAGCGGGAGGGATCTGTTCTGGGCGGGCAAGAAGGTGCTTTGGCCTGGGGGCCGTGACGCTGGCAGAGTGCGTGGGAGAGTGACCTGTGGGAGCTGCCCCTCCCCGCGGGGGGCGGGGGGCGCAGCAAAGGATGAACCTGGCTTTCCACATCTCTGAAGCTCCCTTCCTTAGTTGAAAATGTTCATCCATCTGAAATGGACCGTGCGTATTTTTCCCTTGGAAACCTCGTGTCACGTTCTTTGTTTTGGCGAGGAGAACCCTGGTTGGCTGCATGCAGACCTGCCCCTGTGCTGTCGCTCCACCCCTCCCCCTCCCCAGCCCTTTTTTGGGGCCAGACCCGGCTGTGCTCAGGACTCACTCAGGGGTCACTCCTGGGCGGTGCTTGGGGACCATGCAGGGTTCCAGGGTCCTGGGGAGCTGACCCTGGTGGGCCCTCCCCACGTCCTGCCTCCCTAGCCCCTCACAGACGCACCTTTATGCTCCCGTTGTTTAACTGTCGGTAGTGTGTGTGTGTGTGCGTGTGGTGGCTTGGTGATCCCTGTAGGGCACCGGGGCAGTGCTCACCGCAGGCCTGCACAGGGGTGAGTGCTGACGAGGGCAGGCCTGGAGGGAGGGTGGGAGGGAAGCAGTAGTGGGATGGAGGGAAAGCTCTTTCTGGCAGTTTCTTTTTTCTTTCTTTCTTTCTTTTTTTTTTTTTTTAGTGAAGCAAGATAGTTTTTATTTATTTATTTATTTATTTATTTTTGCTTTTTTCTTTGGGTCACACCCGGCGATGCGCAGGGGTTCCTCCTGGCTAGTGCACTCAGGAATCACTCCTGGTGGTGCTCAGGGGACCCTGTGAGATGCTGGGCATCGAACCCCTGTCGGCCGCGTGCAAGGCAAACGCCCTCCCTGCTGTGCTATCGCTCCAGCCCGATAGTTTTTATTGATCGAAGTATTCTTAGGTGTGAGAGGAGAGAAAGAGAAGTACCAGTTCAATCGAGAAATTGGGGGTCTTGATCGATGGTACAGCGGGGAGGGCATTTGTCCTGCACACAAGTGCCAGGTTCAAACCCCAGCACCCTGTAGGATCCTCTGAGTGCAGAGGCTCCTTGATTGCAGAGTCAGGAGTCAGTCCTGAGCTCCGTCGGGGGTGGGACCCCCAGAGGAACAAAACAGAGAACAAACACGGCTTCCCTACAGTGCCAGGAGGAAGCGCAGAGACAGGCCGGGGAGACGTGTTCTAGGGGGTGAAGGACGAGCCGCAGCTTCTCTCTTGCCTCGTCTGATTCTTGTTCAGTTCAAGAAGTGAAAAAACGCGATAGAATCGAAAAGTCCAACACGAAAGGAGAGTTTTCCACCACTCTGTGTTTCGTGTTTTGTTTTTGCCACTCCCGGTGGCAGGCGACTGGCCATGCGCTGCGGGCAAGACCCCCCCCTCAGCTCCGGGCGGTCCTGGGCCTCTGCCGCTGTTTCCAGGGCTCTAAGGACGTGAGGAACCCCCAAATTTCTCTCACCTCGGGACTCGGGCCCTAATAAAAGAACTTGATTTTTTTTGTCTGGCAGGATTTGAACTTTTTGAACAGCTGCCGACGCCCAAGTTCAGTTTTGGAGGCCGATCTGGGAGCAGCGTGACGGCCTTGGTGTTCCGGAAGACGTGACGAGCCCGGCGTGGCAACGCAGTGAGCCCGCAGCCGTGGCACGGGCAGGTGCCACAGAGTTAGTGAGTCCCAGGAGACACCTGTCACATCGATACGAGGGCTTGGTTTAAAAAAAAAAAAAAAGCAAAACAGCAATAATGAGCATTTAATGGATTGGGCTTACATTTTCTTTTGTATTTAAAATGCATTTTTCATTTTCTTTTTTTTTTTTTAAACAATATCCCATAACTGTTGAGCCTTTGGAAGGTTGGAAACGGGCAGTATGGCGAGCTGTGCTCTGTGTTCTTGCGTGAGCACGGCTGTGGGTGGAGACCCAGCCCGACCTCTTTCAGGGCTGCAGTCAGCAGACGCCACGGAGCCCATAGCGTTTCCTTCCTTACGTGAGTTGTGGGTCGTAGATTATCATTTCCGGTTACATGGTGACAATTAAAAGCGTTTTTATACCTGAGCACTCCTTTCTCTTCTTGCGCTGACTTAAACCAGATGCATCCATTGGTTCATCAGAAATACGGAGTTTCAGGGCTGGAGCGACATCACGGCGGGGAGGGCGTTTGCCTTGCACGCGGCCAACCCGAGTTCGATCCCCGGCATCCCATAGGGTCCCCCGAGCACCGCCAGGAGTCATTCCTGAGTGCAGAGCCAGGAGGAACCCCTGAGTATCCCCGGGTGAGACCCAAAAAGCCAAAAAAAAAAAAAATACGGAGTTTCTATTTTGCGGCCACTGTTTACGTGCGGAGGGGTGATGGGGAGCAGAACCCGGGGTAGGGATGGACGGTGCAGAGTGCCAGCATGATGTCCTTCTCTTGTTCCGGCATAAGCAGAGGTGCCAGGCATCGTGCCCCTGCCCCGGGGGTCTGCCTCCCTCAGCTCCAAGGTAGGTCCCAGCCCCGTGAGCCCTTCCCCGGGCCTGCTTGTGCTGCCTTAGTTGTGGAGTGCTCCGGAACGTTCTGGAAGTTTGATGACTTATTCGATTCTGTGACAGACTTCGAGGACAGGGTGGAGCCAGATTCTTCCCTGGGTTTTTCGCTGAACCTCATTCCCTGCCCCCGGCCTGCTCTGCGTCCCTGGTGATGGGATTCAGCCTTCCCAGCACTGCCATGCGCTTTGGGGTCCGGAACTGACCCCTTGGCTAGGGAGTGACCCTCGGGTGCTCCGGCACCGTCCGTCAGCGAGCCTGGCTGTGAGGGTGCTGGGAAATGAGTCCTCCTTTATGGCCGCTCTCTCCCTCCTGCTCAGGATGTTTCACAGGAAGAGATACAGTCACGTTTCATGTCACCTGTCCTGGGGCTCTATTTTATTTTTGTTTATTTATTTTTTTGCTTTTTGGGTCACACCTGGCTCTGCACTCAGAAATTACTCCTGGCAGTGCTCAGGGAACCAAATGGGATGCTGGGAATCGAACCCGGGGTGGCCAGGTGCAAGGCAAATAAATGCCTTACCCACTGTGCTATCGCTCCAGCCCCAAGGCACTCTAGTTTAATACTGAGTCACAAGGTGAGTGTTTTTTTTAAAAGATTTGTATATTTTGGTTTTTGAGACACATCCGGCAGTACTCAGGGATTACTCCTGGCGCTGCACTCAGGAATCACTCCTGTTGGTGCTCACGGGGACCCTACAAGAGACCGGGGATTGAACCCTGGTCAGCTGCACGCAAGGCAAGCGCCCTACTACCTGCTGTACAATGTCTCCAGCCCCAGATGAGGGTTTTGTTTTTTTTTTTTTCAAAGAGAAGATTTTCAACTTTTGGGCGCTGGTTGAGTTAAAAGTAGAACAAACATTTTGGTTAGCCCAGGCAACTAGTAATAGAGTAAGTCAAGTACTACACTGTTTTCTTTTTCGGGGTGGGAGTAAGGGTCCTTTGCTTAGCCTCACTGTCAGCCAGCCGTAAAGGTCACTGCCTGCCTGGCACAAGGTCACCAAAGGCATCGCGTCCACTTGGAACTCTGATAACATGTTTTGAAGCGCTTTAACCTGGGGAGGCAGGATTCCTCCACCAAAGCAGTGCTCGGGGGTCCTGGGCTCCCACCAGCAACTCCTGGCCAGCTGGGCAGGCAGGTTGATTTGTGGCAAATGCCTGAGGATGCTGTACTGTCCAGGACGCGTGCTGGGGGCCCCTGGGCCTGGAAGTGCTAGGGGGACCCTGAGGTGATGGGGTGGGATTGTTCTGCCGCCTCCCAGCTCCGGAAACGCCCTAATGTTCACGGGATAAGTAGTAATTCATCGCATATGACTTCAACTTTTAAAAATTGTTCCGTGATTTGTCTTCCTTTTTCCACATCACTGTTAGTTGATTTCAGAGATGATGAAAGTATATTGGTTGGGGATTGTCATTGAAAGGCAGGTGCTGTTTGAGAGCACTGTTGGACAGAAAAGGGGCTTCAGGTGTCGGGGGGTTCGCTCCAGCTTGGGGTGGCTCCAGCCGCTGCCCAGGGCTTACTTGTTTCACGTCCAGACAGGAAGGGCGCTGAGGGGCGGGGTGGGGGGGCAGGCCAGGGACCGGGAGCTGGTGCTGGGGTCTGGAAAGGGGACTGTCCTCTTCTCATCGGCGTGATCTACAGGAAGCCAGCCTCTTAGAGGTAAAAATCGCGAAACAGGCCCAGTAACTGTCCCCAGTGCCGTGGTTGTTGAGAGCAGCCTTGCTAAGTCCGACTGGGTCCGGGACTGTGGTGATGGGCTGTGGCCGGGAGCTGTTGGCCCACGAAGGCCGCGTTCTCTGGGTAAGAAGTTGGAATTGTGATTCCGTTTCTCTGAAGGGGCACTCTTATTTTGTGGAAACTTGTTTGAAATTCAAACAAGGTTACTCTCTGGAGCCAGCTCCCAGTGACCTGTTTGTCTTAGGTTAAGGGCGTGTATGTGTGTGTGTGTGTGTGTGTGTGTGTGTGTGTGTGTGGTATGAGACAGGTGTCTCTAGGAGTCTGCCAGGCTGGTGGCAAGGGTGTGTGTGTGTGTGTGTTAGGTGTCTCTAGGAGTCTACCAGCTCCCAGTGACCTGTTTGATGGGAAGGGCGCATGTGTGTGTGTGTGTGTGTGTGTGTGTGTGGTGTGGTATGAGACAGGTGTCTCTAGGAGCCTCTGTGTGTGTGTGTGTGTGTGTGGTATGAGACAGGTGTCTCTAGGAGCCTGTGTGTGTGTGTGTGTGTGTGTGTGTGTGTGTGTGTGTGTGTGGTGTGGTATGAGACAGGTGTCTCTAGGAGCCTGTGTGTGTGTGTGTGTGTGTGGTATGAGACAGGTGTCTCTAGGAGTCTGCCAGGCTGGTGGCAAGGGTGTGTGTGTGTGTGTGTGTGTGTGTGTGTTAGGTGTCTCTAGGAGTCTACCAGCTCCCAGAGTGACCTGTTTGACTGATGGGAAGGGCGCACGTGTGTGTGTGTGTGTGTGTGTGCGCGTGCGTGCAAGTGCGTGCATGTGTGTGTGTGTGCTGGGGGTGCGTGTGTGTGTCTGTGCATGTGTGTGCATGCGTGTGCGTGTGTGTGACAGTGTCCCTAGGAGTCTCTTCCAGGCCAGCCAGGAGAAGGCGGCCCGCGCGTGACTGAGAGCCCCACGGTGGGCGTCAGGGAGAGCGGACCAGGGTTCAGGACCTTTTCCGTCAGCAGGAGCCGGAGATGCCCTGCGAAGGGGGAGCCCGTGGGCATGTTTGAGAAGCACTTAATGGCGGAAAATGAATGCTAATTTATTCTGCATCCATACCACGCAATTTGTTAGAAAAGTGAAAGAATAGTTTGAAATTCTTCGGTCAATGGATGGATTCCGATGTTAGGGCCATAGAAATGAAACTCGACATTAAGCAGACAAAGGCCCAAGCCCACGGGCTACGTAACTGCTGAATAAAGCGAGCTCCACAATGGAACCCTGAAAAGCAAGCGGTAAGCAGCCTAATGAATGATTGAATATGACCTTCGCAAAATCCCCGAGCGTTGCTGAAAGATCTTTCATTTCCAGCCTCGATGTCAAGATGGGCTCCAGTAACCAGGGAAAAAAGGGAGCCTGAGTCGGTGCTTACTTTTAAAACATCTTTTCAAAACGCAGTGCTTTAGATGAATCGTTATGAAAAGGGCTTCTCCGACAAAATTTTGAGCTGTCACTGTGTGAGCCTGTAGTTCAGACGGAGGCAGACCGAATGAAAAAGGTTGGAATAATTCCCCAGACATGAATGTATCAATATTCCGCTTTTATGGCGTAGAACTTCAAAAACGGGGGGGGGGGGGGGGGGGTGTATCGCTGACAATGTACTTTTGTCATGCTGATCCTACGGTACAAAAGATTTGTGACCAAGAGATCAACTGTGCCTTGAAGTATTTGCAAATTAGTTACCTAATTTATTTAAAGGAAGATTTGGGAAAAAAAAAATAAAAATAAAAAACCTTCCTCCCTCCGCCCCCGCCCCATTTTTTTAGGTAACCCTTCCAGAAGAAGTGTTAACTGCGTCTGTTTTATTTAAAATATATTTTTGTTTGTTCTGGAAATGACGGCTATCTTCGTGAACGATCTTTATTATTGTGCGTGCTTCTAGCAGCTCTCAGAGAAGGCGAATCGGACACGGTGGGTTTTTTTTTTCCCCCAAGTACCTAAAAATGGCCCCAGGAACCTGTGCTTAGCAGATGCTGGTATCGTGGGGGAGATTTTTAAGGAGGAAGCAGACTGTGCCCTGTGTTTGTCAGTCTTCATTAGCATACGGACCGCAGGAGAGGGAGAGGTTATTATTATCAGGGTGGCAGTTGGGGGAGAACCCCCTCCGCCCCATCCCCCGCTTCCCAGGGGAGAGTCGAGGAAGGGGTGTAGCGGAGCGGGAGTGGGTGCCGCCTCAGACAAGATGTCAATCCTTTGTTCCCATCTAATTTTAGTACATCCTGGCTGGAAAAAAAAACGTTAAGCTGAAAAATGTTAGGATGGCTTCCAGGGTGGGGGGGGGGGGAGTCGAGGAAGAGAGGGGGGAGGAAAGTGCAGTTCATACCCCATATCCGGTGGCGCCCAGCCCTCCCCCCACGTTGGAGTTTGGTCCTGGAGCGACTCAGTTTTGTCCTTCCCTGCTCTCAGCAGGAAGCCCGGGAGGAGTGTGAAGAGGGAATCGAATGAGAGGGCCGTGGGCAGAATTGCAAGGAAAGGTCTAGAACGGGGAGACTGTCGCTGCCTTCTTCAGAGCAGACGCTTTGAGGGTTGCTGGGATTCCGTGGGATTCCGTGACGGCTTTCTTGCAGTGATCGGGCACGGGAGTTCGGAGGGGCAGTCAGGAGCGAGACCCTGGTCCGAGCGCCCCCCGGAGTCCACACAGGGAGCGCGGCCTCCCTGGTGCGCTGGCCCGTTGGGGCCCAGTGTGGACGTGCAAGGATTTTTTTGTTCTTCCTTTCCAAAAGAAATTTTGTTCTTTGTTTGAACCCAGGTCGGCTGTGTGCGAGCGGGTGCCCTGCCCACGGTGCCTTCTCTCGGGCCCTGGAAAAGACTCCAGGCAGGGGCCATGCCCAGCTGTGTTCAGGGCTTACTCCTGACTCTACGCTCAGGGGTGACTGTCTGGCTCAGGGTGGGATGCTGGGGGTCGGGCCCCGGTCGCCTGTGTGCCAGGCAAGTGCCCTCCCAGCTGCTGCTCTAACAGTGGTCTCTGCACACGCTGACTCTGACCTTGGACTTGAAGTGTCTTCCCAGCCTGAGACACACATCTGGGTCTCCCATTGCTGCTCAGGGGGCCTGGGCCCGTGTGTGTCCTGCATGAGGTGGACACTCGCTTTCCCTTTGGTACATTCCTTCTAAGGAGTCTGAGAGCGTGGAGGGTGGCCAGCGTGGGACTCGTCCAAGCCCGCGAGTTTCGCGTGTCTTCACCTTCTTCCCAGAACACAGTGCCGGGTCAGTAACCTTCCTCCCAGGATCCTCCTCACCGGAACTAATGCATTGACTTGTTCAGGAGAGGCTTTTGTTTTTTCTTTAAGCCTCCCATGCCGTGTTTTAATATATTCAGTTTCATTGTCCTGGGTTGATGAGATCAGTGAAGAGGAGTGGGTGGAAAATGAGGGCGACTTTGAAACAGGTGGACTTCTCAGAACTTGGAAAAAAATTCGGGGCCGGAAAGATAATCCAGAGGGCAAGGTGCCTCCCTGGCATGCACTGACCCAGCGTCCGTCCCTGGGGCCCCATGTGCACCCCCAGGTGTGCCGGGGGTGGACTCCTGAGCTCAGAGCCTTGAGCACTGCTGGTGTGACCCCAGAACCGAAGCGGGAAAATCAGCTGTACAGCTGGAGAGAGAGCTTCCTGGTGGAACACCTGGTCTGCGTGCCGGAAGTTGAGGGTTTGTCCCCAGAACCACATAATCCCCCGAGCACTTTCAGGAGCGACCCTGGAGCCCACAGATGGGAGTAGCCCCTGGGTACCACCAGCTATGCCCCAGGGACACAAAAGCTATTCATATTCAGTTGCTCCTGCTACATCATCTCCTCCTCCTGTTTCTCCTCTCCTTGCCTTTCTTCTTCCTTCTTCCTTTTTTTTTTTTTTTTGCTTTTTGGGTCACACCCAGCGATACCCAGGGGTTCCTCCTGGCTCTCCACTCAGGAATGACTCCTGGCGGTGCTCGGGGGACCCTATGGGATGCCGGGGATCGAACCCAGGTCGGCCACGTTCAAGGCAAACGCCCTCCCCGCTGTGCTATAGCTCCGGCCCGCCTTTTCCTTTTTAATTCTCTGTGTGTGTGTGTGTGTGTGTGTGTGTGTGTGTGTGTGTGTTTAGGTCACACCCAGTGATGCTCACGGCTTACTCCTGGCTCTGCACTCAGGAATCACTCCTGGCAGTGGTTGGGGGACCGTATGGGATGCTGAGGATCGAACCCGGGTCGGCCATGTGCAAGGCAAACGTCCTCCCCTCTGTACTATTGCTCTGGCCCCCTCCAGCTCCTTCTTAGTCTCTAGATAAGGCTGGCATTGAAGCACCTTTTCGGGGGTTGTGGGAGTTTGGACACGGGGGTGCTCAGGGGCTATTCCTGGCTCTGTGTTCAGGGGTCACTCTTGGTGATACTCAGAATCAAATGCCGTGCCAGGGATCAGACTGGTTTCGGTTGCATGCAGGGCGAATGCTTTACCCCCTGTATACTATTTCTCCAGCCTCTGAAGGGATCCAGTGAAGAAGTGAGGCCGGATAGCAATACTGCTAAACTCACCCAGTGTCCCTTCCAGTGGCGGAACGGGGCTCAGAACCCGCCTCAGATTGAAGGCTACTGTCTGCCTTCAGGGGCACTCTTTTTTTTTTTTTTTCCTTTTTGGGTCACACCTGGCGATGCTCAGGGGCTCCTCCTGGCTCTGCACTCAGGAATCAGTCCTGGCAGTGCTCAGGGGACCATATGGGATGCCGGGAATCGAACCCGGGTTGGCCGCGTGTAAGGCAAATGCCCTACCCGCTGTGCTATCACTCCAGCCCCACAGGGGCACTCTTCAGTGGAGGTGAGAAAGGAAGGTCCCTTCTGTCATTGGATCGGAACCTGCGCTATTTCCAGGGAGACCCAACACTGGTCCTGCAGTGGTGAGGCTGCCGGCCCTGGGATTCCATGCAGGCCGTGGCACTGCACTGGGTCTTCGCGATGCTCAGGGGTTGCTCCCAGCCTTCGCTCAGACTCAGGGTCGGGGGTTGCACTGGGTGTTTAGAGAAGAGTGGGCCGGAGCCATAGTATAGCGGGAGGGCACTAGCCTTGCATGTGCCTAGCACCAGGTTTCACTCCTGGTACCCCGTTTGGTACCCCAGCACAGCCCGGAGTGATCCCTGAGCACTGGGCCAGGAGTAAGTCCTAACCACCAGCAGGTGTGGACCAGCCCCTGCAAAAATGGCCTAGCGTCCCAGCTGCTTCCTCAGGCCGGTTCTGTTCTCCACGTCAGCTGTAGGCTGGCAGAATCGGCCAGGCTGGTTGTCTACTAAACACAGCGTTGTTGTTAAAACATCTTTGCTCTTGGTTCAGAGGAGATTGGCAAACTGCTGGGGTGAGGTGAGAAATCTGCAGGCAGGGGTGGAGGGCAGATGTCCCCCCCGTCCGTCGCACTCTGCTCCCTGACCACGGGGGCCAGAGGCTGACTTTTATGGTTTTGGTTTTTCGATCCAAGGGGTTCAAGGCTTTAGATTGGGTATTTAGAGTCTGTGAGATTCTCGTTATGCAGCTTCCTGTCTGTCTGAAGAAAGTGAAATTTTTCTCGGCTTCATTTTCATGTGCACAGTAAGGGATGGGAGTCGCTTTGAGCTGATCGCCGGGGATGAGTTAAAAATAGCTTTCTTAAGGCAAAGACTTATATAGCAGATTGTCGAGAGGGGGGAAAGTATATTAAGTTTTGGTCTTGTATCTCAAATACTAGACCCGAATTCCATTGAGGAGTATTTAAGAGTGGGGCTGGAGAGAGAGCACAGCGGGGAGGGCGTTTGCCTTGCACGCGGCCGACCCAGGTTCGATTCCCGGCATCCCATAGGGTCCCCCGAGCACCACCAGGAGTAATTTCTGCGTGCGGAGCCAGGAGTAACCCCTGAGCATCGCCAGGTGTGACCAAAACTAACTAACTAAATAAAAAGCATTTAAGAGGAACTGGAGCAATAGTGTAGCAGGGAGGGCACTTGCCTTGCACGCAGGGACTTGGGTTCAATCCCTGACACCCTGACATCCCATATGGTTCCTTGAGCACTGCTGAGTGTGACCTAAAAACCAAAAAAAAAAAAAGTATTTTAGAGAAGAAATTGATAATACTTTACATTTGACGATAGTTGACCTCATCGTTTATCTAGGGTGCAGTAGAAATGCTGTTTAGATTCAATTCAGATGAATATATTAGACCTCACTTTCAGTTACATATTTGGAGGAGTCACTAAGATGAGCGTGGTTAAGCTGTTTTCTGGTGATACTGAGGGTCTGCTTCGACTGGATCACACTTAGGTCAGGGGAAGGCCAGGAATCAAGTCTCCTTTTCAATCGGAGTATGGAAGGGGCCACGGAAACGATAGAGCGGGCAGGGCTTAATTCCTGCAGCCACAGATGTGCCTCAGACCTGCCTGGCGGGACCTTGAGCATAGCCCAGTGTGGCCCAGCTCCTTTCCCTAAGAAATAAAAGTGGGAGGGGCTGGAGCGATGGCACAGCGGGGAGGGCGTTCGCTTTGCACCCTGCTGAACTGGGTTCGATTCCCAGCATCCCATATGGTCCCCCGAGCACTGACAGGAGTGATTCCTGAGCGCAAAGCCAGGAGTAACCCTTGAGCATCGCCAGGTATGATCCAAAAAGCAAAAAAAGAAAGAAAGCAGGGTCCGGAGCGATAGCACAGCTGGGAGGGTGTTTGCCTTGCTTGCAGCCGACCCAGGTTCGATCCCTGACATCTTATGTGGTCCCCCAAGCACTGCCAGGAGTAATTTCCTGAGTGCAGAGCCTGGAGTAACCCCTGTGCATCGCTGGGTGTGACCCAAAAAGCAAATAAATAAATTCGTCGATTGCCTCGAGCAGGCCCCAGTAACGTCTCTTCCATCCTAGCCCTGAGATTATATTCAAGGCTCTTTAGGAGAATGAGGCCCATCATTGTTACTGGTATTTGGCATATTGGGTACGCCACGGGGAGTTTGCCAGACTCTGCCCTGTGGGCAGGCTACATTCGATAGCCTGCAAGTTTCCTGATAAGATGTCCGGTTCCGGGAGCTGGTTTTTATAGTCTCTGAGTCTTGGCCTTGATGGGATTACACGGCGCCAGGGGGCCAGTTGGTGGGTGTGACCCCCGCCTACTGGAATTTGGAGGATCTGGGTGGAAGATGCTCGACTCCAATCTGAGTAGGCTTGGAGATCTCGGCCCCGGAACCCGCGTGGCTTTGTCCCTCTGCCAGTACCTTCATGTGTGCGGAGAGTGGTCTCAGCATGGTGGTGGCTGGTCCTGGAGGTCTTCGGCTGCTGGAGCCCTGGTCGGGGCGGGGAGGAAAGCTCAACCCGCTCCCCTCCAAGGGGCCCAGGCGAGGAACAGCCAGGCGTGGGGGCAGGAGACTAAATAAATAAATAAAACAGTAAAAAAAATTTATTTACTAAATAAATAAATAAATAAAACAGTAAAATAGGCTTGATCAGTTTTACTTTTCTCAGCAACTTATTTTTTTTGCTGAGGTTTTGAGCCGCACCCAGCTGTGCTCGGAGCTGGCTCCTGATGGTGTCAGGGGACCATTTGCCATGCCGGGGACCGAACCCACGTTGGCGACGAGCACCTCAAGTTCCCTTGCCCTGGTGACATCATCTTCAGCCTCCTCCTCAGCACCTTTATATGGAGAGAGCAAAAAGCTGTCGTTTTCTTTTTGCTTATTTTCCACGTGTAAATAAGCAGGATCTGTTTCAGGATCTGTTTTTTTTTTTGGGTTTTTGGCTTTTTGGGTCACACCCGGCGATGCACAGGGGTTACTCCTGGCTCTGCACTCAGGAATTATCCCTGGCGATAGCTCAGGGGACCATATGGGATGCTGGGAATCGAACCCAGGTCGGCCGCGTGCAAGGCAAACGCCCTACCCACTGTGCTATCTCTCCAGCCCCAGGGTCTGTTTTTTTTTTTTTCACACTCCTGTTTTCTCGTAGCTCGACTCGACTTTCCTTGCCTAACACCGAGGGTTCCTCTCAACCGTGTATCCCCAAAGTACTCTCAGATTGAAGTCAGTCTGAACCTTGTCTCGGTTCTTTGGCAGCTCCTTTTACCGCGGGCGTTGTATCCCCTGAGTTGCAAGCGTGACATTCGCCGTGTTTCCACACCTGCCAACTTGGAAGGCAGGGTCTGTGCTCGGGACACAGGCTTACGACCCACGTCTTGGGGCACACGATACCCATCCCAGCTGGCATGCCTCGTACCTCAGTGGCGCTAGACAGGCAGCTGCAAAGCCGAGCGGACTCACAGGCGCTGATTCCAGAGGCGTTCCCCCTTCCGGCCGCTTTCCACTCTCACCCTCCGTCAAAGGCGTTGGGTTGGTATCATTCAATTCACTGCCCGGGTTATTTTTCAGTGGACTCAATGTATTTTAATTAGCTCCCGATTCAAAAAGTAATTTGGCCTTCAAGCACTGAAGTATCCCTTTTTTTTTTTTCCCTTTATTTTATTTTATTTTTTTTAAATGAAGTATCCCTTTAAAAAGGGGTGTGTTGGGCTGGAGCGATAGCACCTTAGGTATGGCTTTGCCTTGCAAACGTGGCCGACCCGGGTTCGATTCCCAGTATCCCGTATGGTACCCCGAGTACTGCCCAGGTGTAATTCCTGAGTGCAGAGTCAGGAGTAACCCGTGTGCATTGCTGGGTGTGACCCAAAAAGGAAAAAAAACAAAAGGTGTGTGTGTGTGTGTGTGTGTGTGTGTGAGAGAGAGAGAGAGAGAGAGAGAGAGAGAGAGAGATTACATAACTGTATAAGATCGCTAACTTGTTTTCACCAGTGGCAAGGTTTCCAATTCCGAGATAAGGATAGGGAAAGCAAGAAGGAATGCATGTGTTTAAACATGGTTCTGCGGGGTGGGGGGCTGGAGCGATAGCACAGCGGGGAGGGCGTTTGCCTTGCACGCGGCCGACCCGGGTTCGATTCCCAGCATCCCATATGGTTCCCTGAGCACCGCCAGGAGTAACTCCTGAGTGCAGAGCCAGGAGGAACCCCTGTGCATCGCCAGGTGTGACCCAAAAAGCAAAAAAAAATGGTTCTGCGGGGATGGCTCTTGGTTCAGAGCTGGCCCCGAGGGAGAGGGCCACCTGCTGCCAGAACTTCCCACCGGTGGGCTCAGACTCCCGCCTAGACCCCTCCCACTTCCCATCTGAACCAGAGAAGTGTGTTTCGCTGACTCGACTTCCGTCACCAACCTCCGAAAAAGGCTTCAGGTGGCTTGGATGCGGTCTCCCCAGTCTACCGAGAGCCCTTTAAAGAGGCCCTGCTGCTTGCAAAGGTCTTTTCAGCCGGAGAAAGGACGGTGTGAAATGTGACTGACTGGCTTTTACTACAGCAGTCATGGCCACGGGGCCACCGCGGCTTTGCAAACGACCAAAGGGTCCGCTCGGAGCTGGTGGCGCCGTACACACACACACACACACACACACACACACACACACACACACGGCCACGGGGCCGCCGCGGCTTTGCAAACGACCAAAGGGTCCGCTCGGAGCTGGTGGCGCCGTACACACACACACACACACACACACACACACACACACACACGCCTGTTTACTCCACTGCCTCTCCCGTCCGCTGGGAATCGTGTTATTCTCGGAGACAAGCCCATCGATCATTCGGCTCCTCCATCAGCTTGTGGGAAAACCGGAGTAAGGCAGACCGGCCTCGGCGCCAACTTCAAAGCCAGTCGACTTCCTTGTTGTTGATTCCATCGGAGTCTAACCAGAGTCTCTGGGCGCAGAAACACAACAGCCAGGGCTGGCGCGATGGCACGGCAGACGGGCTCTTGCCTCGCATGTGGCCCACCCGGGTGGCACCCGCAGCACCTCGTAGGATCCCCTGAGCCCCGCCAGGAGAGACCCCTGAGTGCAGAGCCAGGACTAAGCCTGGAACACCCCTGGGTTTCACCCAGAAGCAAAAAAAAAAAAAAAAAAAACCAAACAACTAAATCAAACACCTCCGGACTACCTAGAACACTTGCATGCAAATCAGAACCCAGTGTTCCCGTCCCCTGCACAAAAGTGCTTAGGTGAAGCCTTTATTAGCTTGTTGATACAAGTTAGAGTTGGTTACACCCTCTCTCCTTATTGTCTTCTGTTGCTTAAGAGCTTTAAACCAGGAATGCTTCGCCTCTTCCTTAGTGCAGAAGGGTTCTCGGTTTAAATCCTGGCGTTTTCCAGCGAACGGGATGCTAGTCACACGCTGCTGATCCCCCGTTCGCGGTTCTGCGCCAAGAGGTGCTCTGGGGGCCAGTGGGTTCCAGCCCTGGCCTCATGGGTGTGGTCCGGGGGTATCCTGGGTTTCACGTATGTTCTCGGAGGAAGATCGCATGCAGGAGCCCCCACGGTCTAAATTTCCCAGGGTCTGTGGTTTCATTCGGTGAGTTGCAATGGAAAAGTGAGAAGTGATTGTCTTTGGGTTACTTACGGATTTCTTCCCAGGTTGGCCAGGGGAATTTCGGTTTAGGCTGTGCTCTAAATCTGGTTTTGATCTTTATGGACCGAATAAAGGAAGAGGTTTCCACCGCTCCCCTCTTCCGTGTCCCCCATCCCCAGCTTTCATTTATTTTATTTTATTTTTTATTTATTTATTTATTTGCTTTTTTGGGTCACACCCAGCGATGCACAGGGGTTCCTCCTGGCTCTGCACTCAGGAGTTACTCCTGGCGGTGCTCAAGGGACCATATGGGATGCTGGGAATCGAACCCGGGTCGGCCGCGTGCGAGGCAGACGCCCTACCCCCTGTGCTATCTCTCCAGCCACGCTTTCATTTATTTTAATCTAGAAGTTGCAGTGAGTCTTCTGAATGGAAAACAACATAATCTTTTGGATAGTATTTTAATTTTTTTGCTTTTTTTTTTCGGGGGGGGGGGCGTCACACCTGGCGATGCTCAGGGGTTGCTCCTGGCTTTGCACTCAGGAATTACTCCTGGCAGTGCTCAGGGGACCCTATGGGATGCTGGGAATCAAACCCGGGTTGGTCGCGTGCAAGGCAAACGCCCTACCCGCTGTGCTATCGCTCCAGCCCCTTAATTTTTTTTTAATCTTCCATTTTTTATTTTTGTTTTGGGGGCCACATTCGGCAGTGCTCAGGGTTTACTCTTGGCTCTGTGCTCATGGTTCAGTGCTAGTGAGGCTCAGGAAACCTTAGGGGTGCCGGGGATCAAACCCCAGTTGGCTGCGTGCAGGGAGAGTGCCCTTCCTGCTGTACTCTCTCCAGCCCCTGGATAGGATTCTTGATCTTTAATTTTTAATAATAACTTGAGTCCTCCTGGAGGTGGTGTGTTTATATGGCTTTAGGGCACTGCATGACGGGTAGTTCTCCTGACTTGAAAGGGTACGTAAGTGACACAGGCCTTAATGGACTGAATTTGAGCCTGTGGAGACTCAGGCAAAGAAAATGAGATCTTGGGGCTGGAGAGAGAGCACAGCGGGGAGGGAGTTTGCCTTGCACGTGGCCAACCCGGGTTCGATTCCCAGCATCCCATATGGTCCCTTGAGCACCGCCAGGGGTGATTCCTGAGTGCAGAGCCAGGAGGAACCCCTGCGCATCGCCAGGTGTGACCCAAAAAGCAAAAAAAAAAAAAAAAAAAAGAAAATGAGATCTCGGGGCTGGAGCGAGAGCATAGAGGGGAGGCCTCTTTTTGCCTTGCATGCGGCCAACCCTGGTTTGATCCCCGCATCCCACGTGATCCCCCAGCACTGCCAGGAGTGCTTCCTGCATGCAGAACCAGGAGTAAGCCCTGAGCACCACCCGGTGTCACCCCCCCAAAAAAAAAAAAAAAACAAGAAAAGAAAATGAGATCCATATTCATTGTTCAGCGGCACAGTTTCCAGTCTGCTACTGTCCACTCTCACGCCTTAGAACTAGGGCTGCTTTGGGCCTGGGCAAGGGTGTCCCAGCCAACGGGTCTGCCATATCCACAACCTTTGGAATTTCGTGAGACTAAAATCATCCTGGAAGCAACAAGAATAATGGCGGCAGTAATAGCTTCCAGGCCCAGGACCCCTGCATCTTGTTTTTGAGTTGACCCGCTGAACTCAGAACTGCAGGAACAGCCGGTGTGTCTGCCAGCAGGAGGCACTCCGGGACCCTCTAACCGCTTCTTCCCTGGTTGGGGTGTTCTGAGGAGCCCGAGGTCTTCGTTCACCATGGTGGGGCTCGGTCCTGGGTCCTTGGTGGTCCTCGGTCCCAGGTTTCAAGCCGCGCGTGACAGGTCAGGATCGCAGGGTTGTCCTATCCTCCACCTTCAGGCTTCGATGCGCCTGTCCGACACCTCCAGGAGCTCCATCCTTGCCCTGGGTTGCTGCAGGTGTGGATGGAGATACCAGCTCAGGAGTTTTCTGGAAAAGCAAGGTGGGGTTAGGGCTGGAGAGACAGCACTTGCCCACCCAAGGCCCATCCCGGCACCAGATGTGGCCCCCAAGCACTGGCGTGGCCCCAACGCTCCAACCCACCCACCCACCCCCCACCACACACAGAACCCAACGGGTGCAGGGTGGGGGACATAGCACTCCGGGATGCAACGACCCCCCCTCCACCCGGCGCATACCAGCCCCTCAAGAAGTTAATTGTTCATTTACGTTTGATACAGAGCCTGAAACATCGGATTGGAATCAATTAAATGTTCCTAGAAGCCGAGGGAAAAGTTTTCCTGATTTATGAATAGCTCCATTGAAACGGAGAGACGATCCAGGTCAAGGAACGAGGGGGGCTGTTTTGTGGGCAAAGGAGGAGACAACAGGCAGAGGGAGTCCTTTACAAACACAGAAAAAAACGGAGACCCTTCTTAAAAAAAAAAAAATCCCAAACCCACAACTTGATGGCTAGAAGGTCAGCAAAAAAAAAAAAAAAAAAAAAAAAAAACCAAAAAACGACAAAAAACCCAAACCCAGCCATCCGCGGGTGGGCCGGGGGACGCGGGGTCGCGGCTTCCCTGCCCAGGTGAGCCCCGGGGAAACGGGGGTCCCTGCCCGCCTGCGGCCGCCCCCTAACCCCCTTCCCCCCGCGTGCGCCCCGGGCCCCAGGGCGACCCCCGGAGCCCCGCGCGGCTTGGAGAGCGGCCCGGGGGCCGGGTGCGCGCGGCGGGGCGGGGGCCGCGGGGCGTGGGCGCGGGGCCGCGGGGCGCGGGTTCCCCCGGCCGGCGCCGCCCCCCGCAACTCCCCGCCCACCGGCGGCTGCGCGCGCCGCGCCCGGCCCGGCCGCACACGCAGCGCGCTCGGGCTGCCCAGGGCGGCGGGCGGCGGCCCGGCCGGGGCTGCGGGCGGCGGCGCAGGAAGTGACAACGCCGGAGCCGCGCACGGTAAGCTCGGGGGTCCCGCCGCCCCCGCGCCCCCCGCGCCCCCCGCGCCCGCCCCGCGCGCGCCGCGCTTTTGTCCGCGGGCGTTCGCGCCCCGGCCCGGGATGCGCGCGCGCGCGGCGCCCCCCACCCCCAAACCCAGCCCGGCCGCTGTCCCTCCCCCCACCCAGCCCACCCCCGGCCGAGGGGCTCGCGGGCTGGGCGGGGGGCGGCCGGCCGGGCGGCCCGGCGTGGGCGAGTCACATTGTCGCCGGCTCCGGGCTGGCCGCCCGCTGGGGGGACTCGGCCGCTGCGCCCGGAGCCGGGCTGGGTCCCCGGGGTGCTGCGTCCCCCCCACACCGCTCCCCGTCCTGGCCCCTCGCGCGGGCACCCCCGTCCGTCCGTCCGTCCCGGCGCCCCCTCTGCACGCACGCCGTGGGGGTGGGGGGCACAATGCAAGGGGCGCGGACCCCCCGGCGCCCCCCACCCCGAGGCCCGGCGCCCCTCGCCCGCGCGCCCGGGCACCGGCGCGTCCCGAGCTCGCCGGCGCCGCGAACAAAGAGCGCTCGGCGGCGCCGATGAATGGGCTTGTGCCTCCTACAGGCCACGCCGCGCGGCCCCGGACCGCGGCCCGGTGGGCCCCCGCCCCCCGCCCCCGCCCCCGCGCCGCGCCCCCCGGCCCGGGGCCGCGCGCCCCGCAGCAGCGGCGGGCGCCGGCGTTGGGGTAGCTGCAGGGTGGGCGCGGGGGGCTGCGGCCCCCTGAGGCCCGGGAGCCGGGACGCATTGTTTCTGGGCCAGGGAAGCCTGGTTCCGACCCGGCCCGCACACACCACCAGGTCTGGGCCGGCTGGCGGAGGGCTCCCACCCAAGGCCGGCTCCCCGTCCGGGGGTCCCGGTTTTGAGCATTGGGACGGGAGGGGGTGAGCGGAGAGGAGGAATCAAGGGTCCCTGAGCCGGCCGTGGGGGGTTTTGTTCCTTGGAGGTTCATCCCTCGGGGTACCGGGCTCACCCTGGTGGGATGCTGCGGCCCCAGGGGTGCTGGGCTGGGCCCCCCCCTAGTGGGGACGGAGCCACGGAGAACCTAACCGCCTCTTGACCCCGTGCCCAGTTGGTGGGAGATTGGTCGGGGCTGGTGACCTTTAACCCCTGCTCTGCCTGCCCTTGGCCTGGGGGCCCCTGACCCAGGAGGGAGCTGGGCCGCCCTCAGGGTGCGTCCTGTTCTCTAGTCCGGAAAACTGAAGCACCTCCGGGAAAACATGCAGTCTTCTTCCAGGTGCCCTGTCCGGAGTACAAGGTGGTTTTATTTGCTTTTGATTTGGGGGCTTGGCTGCAGGTGGCTCTCCAGTGCTCCCCTGGCCGTGCTCGGTGGACCACGTGGGTGGTGGTTGGTGGTGGTGGTGTCTCGGCTCCAGCAAGCCCATTTTAAGGCGAAGGATTTCTGTTCGTTTGGGGCCACACCTGGCTGTGCCCAGGGGGCCGTCTGCAGTGGCAGGAACCAAACCTGGGTCAGCGCCCTGCAAGACGGGCGCCTGCCCCACTGCGCCGCTCTGTCTGCCCCAGACTCAGGGGGTGTCCTGGACGGACAGTCCTGCTCCTGCTCAAGGCACTCTTGCAGATCAGCCTGCAGTGCTCAAGGTTCCCAGGCCGGCGGGACCAGTGAAGCCCCCCTGCTTGGCTTGGACTGGCCCCGTCTTCCGGGCTGGTTTCAACTTTGAGAACTGCAGCAGCCCTGAAGGGACGCTGGGATGGGGGTTTCTGCTACCTTGGGATCTCCGAGTTCCCGGGCAGGGAAGCCCCCTGGTTACAGCCGAAGTTGCTTTCTTCCCATCCTCCCAGCCCCGCAGGGAAGAAGCCCAGTGACCTGTGATTGGACCCGGGGGCAGCACCCGACCCGTGTGAGAGTTGAGGAGAGACCAGCTAGGGTTGCATCCCTTGCAGGGCCTGGTGCCGAGACTCCTGGGGGGTGGGGGTGGGGGCGCGTGTGCAGGCATCTCCCCCACACTGGGGCCTGGGAATGGGGGGACGGTGGGCGAGTCCCGGCCAGCCTGGCCCGGCCCTCAACGGCTCTTCCGACTGGGACTTCTGAATCCTGTGCTGGGTGGAGAAAACGTCTCTGTTCTTGCTCTTGAAAGAAAAAGAAAGTGAAATAGCCCAGGTCAGCGCCAGCCCCACCTCGGCTCCGCGGGCGCACACCTCTCTGATGTGTAATAAAAGAAGCCTGCAGGCATAATTTGTTATGTAATATGCTGATAATACAAGTTTCAGTTGTGGATGGAAAACACATGTGCCGGGTGCGGGCGCGAGATCCCCTTGGCCCCCGCCGGCTGGCCGGCCAGCCGGCCCCCGGGGGGCTACGGGATGCTACGGGGCTTTCCCAGGTTGGCCTTGAGGGGAGGATCCCCGAAGGGTGCGTTTTTCCAAGCGGCTGCCCGGAGGCTGCGTGCCTGGCCACAGCTGTCGGTTTTGTCAGGGCCTCTCTTGAAAGGACCCGTTTCTTGCCAGCGCGCCGCACATGGCCAGGCTGGAGTGCCCCCAGTGGCCTCTCTGCCGGGTCCCCCTCTCCTGCCAGCCCGGCCCAGGGCCCCGGGGCGCGCTCACCGCCCTGCGGAACCCTCTGATCAGCCTGGGCGAGAGGCTGTTCCAACTTGCCCAGAGAACACACTTTCCCAAAGCCCTGGACGCTCCCCTGATGAATTTCTGCGTGTGTTTCCTGCCCGGCTGGATGAGGTCTCCCTCCTCGACTGAGTCACCTTCGTGACGATTACCAAGGTCGGGGACCGCACGGTAATCGCTGACCCCGTTTAACAGCGGTCGCGTTGCGTGTTGCGGTGTGACCTTTGGAAGGGAACCCGGAGGCTCAGCGATGCTGACGGCCCCAGACTCAAGAGAACGTTTCTCGTTCCCGCGCTGTCCGCCGACCGGTCTAGATTCAGAGCGAGTTCTGGTTCCCGAGGGTTCTTGATTCTGACCAGGCATTGTCTCAGCTTTGTTTGAAGGTAACTTCTCTGATGTTTGATCCGAACGTCCTGGGCACGGGATTTGGGATCGGGGTTCGGGTATGGTAAAAAAAAATAAAAAGCAGGTGCTTGATGACTCGGTGAGCCGGGGCAGGGGACAGCCCGTTTCTCTCTTTAGAGATGGGGAGGTCGAGTGAGCAGCAGAGCCCACGGGAGCCAGGCGGGGAGAATCTCCCAGAGGGAACCAGGAGGCCTCAGGCCCCCTGCCAGGGCAGGGTCCCTGCCCCCCGCCCCCCGCGGGGGACCCCCTTTCAGCAGCCGCTGGAGATCCTTGAGCTCTTTGGAAAGAGCGCCTGCCTCCTGCTCCGTGGCCAGGGCTGCCTCTTTTTTCTCGCTGTTAAATGCGGGTTGATTGAGAGGGGACGTGCTGACGGGTGGGTCTGAAAGGGGCCTTAGGAAGCCCAGAAAATAAAAACACATTTGAAGGACTCGGAAGGATTTTGCATTTCAAAGGGTCCACCTTGTCGAATTTCACATCACGTCAGGGTTTACGGGGGACTGTGACAGCGGCCTGTGACAGACACTCCGCTTCTCTCTAACGGTTCTGCTCGCCGGCTGCCTCCTCCCGGGGGGAGGGGCTGTCCCTGGGGGCGCTGAGGGGCGTCTGGGTCCCCCTCACCCCCCTCCCCGGAGGCCCCTTTTCCACTGCGCTGCTCTCTGGAGGGAGGAAGCCAAGCGTGTTGGTAAACAGCTTGTTATTTTATTTCATTTTACTTTTATTAAATCAGAGCTAGATACATAGTTGCAGAGTTGTTCGCGATGGGATCTCAGTCCTATCGTTCCAACGCCCGTCCCTGTCCCTGCGTCAGCCAACGGGCATTTTCCACCACCAGTGTCCTCAGTTTCCCTCCTTCCACCCCGACCTGCCTCTAGGGCAGACACTTCTCTCTCTCTCTCTCTCTCTCTCTCTCTCTCTCTCTCTCTCTCTCTCCCCCCTCCACCCCCCCACATCTCCTTTTGGGCATTGTGGTTTACAATGCAGATACCGAAAGGTTCTCATGCATATCCCTTTACCTACTTTCAACACTCAGTTCCTGTCCCAAGTGATCATTTCCTACTATTATTGTCACTCTCTGTCCTCACGGCCCTCTGCCCCACACACACTTGCGGTGGCTTCCAACCATTGACCCGTCCTCCTGGCCCCCGTTTTCCCTGGCCTTGGATCTCAGTCTCATCCTGCTTGATTTTAGTTTTGCAAGTAACACTGTCCTCCCGTTGTTCATCGATTTGCTCGGGTGGGCACAGTAATATCTCCACTGTGAGATTTGTTGTTACTGTGTCTGGCATATCGAATACGCCACGGGGAGCTTGCCAGGCTCTGCCGTGCGGGCGAGATGCTCTCGGTAGCTTGCCGGGCTCTCCGAGAGGGGCGGAGGAATCGAACGCGGCTTGGCCAGGCTGTCTGCGCGCAAGGCAAACGCCTTATTCGGAGGCTTTTAGGAAGGGGAAGGAGGGAGCGAAAGTGAGAGAGTAAACACATTCAGGAGAGGACGCGGCCTTCTCCAAAGGCAGACTTCCCAGCGTTAGAGACGAGGGAGATGCGGGTGACACCTGTGCTCGGCCCCGAGGGCACAGGAGCACAAGGGCTCGGGCAGCATATGCGCCCTAGTTTATTTTTATATCCCACAGATGAGTGCAGCCATTCTAATTCTGTCCCTCCCCTTCTGACTTATTTCACTCAGCATGATACTCTCCATGTCCATTGATTTATAAGCAAATGACATGACTTCCCTTTTTTAACGGCTGCGTAGTATTCCGCTGTGCAGCCGTACCATAGCTTCTTTATCCAGTCTTCTGTTCTTGGGCTCTCGGGTTGTTTCCAGATTCTGGCTGTTGTGAGGAGTGTGGTAAAACAGCTCATGGGACCCCAGGACGCAGGGGCAGGCTGGCTTCTGACCGCTGGCTCCTCCGCTTGGTCCCTCCAACCGGACGTGATTCTCCCCCTGCGCTGGTATACAGGGTGTCAGCAGGAATCAGCTGAAACGGGGGCCAGAAGAACCCAGCAGTGCTCTTGGTGGTCGAGGCTTTCCCCAGTGCCCCTTACCCCCGACCAGAGCCTTTACTGCCTCCATCTCAGATGCCCCAACAGCCCTGCCATGGCTCAGAGAGGCCCAGTCACTGGCTTCAGACCACACAGCCCCGGCTCTTCTCCTGTTCTGCGGCTGCCTGGAGGCTGCTTGCTGTCGGACCATCTCTCTCTCTCTCTCTCTCTCTCTCTCTCTCTCTAATTATTTGGCCTGGCCCCAGCGACAGCCCTTTTGACACCTGAGGATTTGGGGTGGGGCTCCCTGTCTATAACCAGAGGTAGCAGCTCTCACCTCTGCGGCCATGGGGGCCGGCCCCCGGGCTGTGCTGAGATCCGGCCTCCAGAGTCTGGAAGGGATCGGGGGGTTGGGGGCAGGCCGGGTCCAGCCTGGTGCATTCGGGACAGACCCCACGTTTCCTGTGTCGGGGACCCTCAGGAACAGAGGAAGGTCTTGGAGTTTCCCATCAGCCGAGAAGAAGCCTCTGGCCCTGCAAGGTGGCTGATGGGGAAGGCAGGACCTTGCGCCCCTTCTGGACCCTTCTGGAGGCCTGGCCGTGGTGTTGCCACGTTTGTGCCTGTGTCCCTGGCCTAGAGAAAGAAGGCCACAAGGCAGCTCTCCATAGAGGGGCCACGGAACCCGCCTCCGTCCCTGGGGAGCCCTGGGGTTGGGGGCGGGGGGGTTGCGCTCTGGTCAGCTCTGTGGGAGAGGGACGGATTGTCCCTGCCCAGTGGCCAGGACTGTGGCTGCCAGGGCGTGTGTCAGCCCAGGGCTCCATAGCACCCGCCTGAGTCTTGGGCCTGACCAGGCGCCCGTGGCCGGCCACTCCTTAGGTCAGGGGGCGCCTCTGAGCTTGATGCCGGCTCTGACTTGCCTCCCCGCATCTCTGGGTGCTGGTTCCCCCTCGCGCCTCTCTGCGGGAGGCCGGTTCCTCCTGGTGCCCCTGGGCCGGGGCTCCCGGCTCTGGCCTGCCTGGGGCCACTTGGTACCCTCAGATTCCGCAGCCCTGAGTCTGAGCTCGTGGGCTCCCACGGCCGCTGCCCCGGCCTGCCAGTCTCCGGGCCCGGGTGGCCACCCCCTCCCGCCGCCCAGTCGAACAGGGCCCAGCTGGGAGCGGCGGGGCCAGGCCTGGAATTCCCCTGCTGTGGCGTTTGCCTTGGCCTGGGGCCTGGGAGCGCAGGGGTGGCTCCATCTGGCTTCGAGCAGCCTCTGGAGGGCGGCGAGTGAGCGCGAGCCCATGGGGACCGCAGTCCCCCCAACCACGTGGGGTGTCCGTGTGCTGAGACCCCCCCAGGGGCGGGGGGTGGGCCGGGGGCCCCTCCAGCTGCCAGCTGGGATTCCAAGGCTGAGGGCGCGGCCCCGGGGGCCTGATCCGCGACTCTCGCCCACTTTCCTGTCTGCTGGCGCCAGCTGAAGTGCTCTCGGGGGCGGGGGCTCGGAGCCTGTCTGAGAAGCCCCTTGTGATGGGTGGGAGGGGGGAGGGGCCGCTCTGCCTTGAGGTTCTGGGGGCCAGAGGGGCGACTGGCTCTGGGCCTGCTCCTCCCGCGTCAGCTCTGGGCAGGGGTCTCTCCTCTGGGTGGGGACCTACAGGGCCTGGCTGGTGACCCTGAGCATCGTGGACTTCTGGGGCAGCCAGAAGACCGAGTCGGTGGGCCCCAGGTCGTGAAGGGCCGGGATCCAAGGGGCCACACCGAGGCCCAATCTGCCTGGCCCCCCGTGCACACGCTGACTCGCCGGGCCGTGTGGGCTTCCTTGGTGGTGAGCCGCTTCTGTTTTGGGTGGGGGGTGGGGGCACACCCTTTGGTGCTCAGCCTTCCTCGTGGCTCTGAGCTCAGGGGTCACTCCTGCTGGGCTCCGGGGACCCTAGGCGGTGCCGGGATGGAACCCATGTCCCAGACTCTGGGCCAGCTCTGGCCCCTGCGGCAAACCTCTTAGTCCGAGCGGAGGCAGCTGAGATCTGGGGCTTCTGGGCACCAGGAGTGGAACCCAGGGCCTCCTCAGGCCAGGCCTGTGCCCAGGGGAGGATACAGCCTGTCTCCCTGGAGGGACACACAGGCCCCAGGCGTCTCCTGCAGTGCTGGGCACTTCAGCACTGGGCTGGGCCCTTTCCGAGGGCTTCGCGGCGAACTCTGCTGACCAAGCTCTGCCCTCTGCCCTCCGGGGAGTCCACCTGGGCCTGGTCACTGGCCACCACCTGGAGGTGTGTGTCTCGGGCAGGAGGACGCCGCCTGTGAGATGAGCCATTGGTGGGCGGGACAGGCTACGGCCACTAACCTGCCACACCCCCGCCCCGTCCTCGGTCCATGGGTATGAGCTGGACTCAGAAGACGCACCCAGGGCCTGGCCACACCAGCTGCTGACCCTTTGCTTCCCGGTCTGTCCCGTGTGGCCGAACCCCTCGGGGACTGTCAGGCGGAGAGCACAGCCGTGGACCCGGGCCCCTGCAGGGGATCCCGGAAGGGGTGCAGGGTGGGCTCCGGAGTCTGGGAGGCGGGGGAGGAGAGGGAAGGGGCAGGGCTGGGAGGGGCCAGGTCTGAGAGCGTGGACCTTGGAGGATGGCACAGGGCACAGCCGTGCTGAGTGGGCAGGAGAGAGGGCACGGATGGGGGATGGGGCAGACTGACGTGATGATAAGAAGGAGCTGACGCATGAAAGGGGCAGGTGTGTGGCCCCCAGCCCCCAGGGAAAGCGCCCTTTGGGCAGCCTGGCCAGGTCTGGGCCTCTTGACCTTGGGGTGTCCTTGCTCCCATGGGGTGCCCGAGAATACCCACGACTTCCTGCCCGGGCCGGGGCAAGCCAAGGCCACGGGGGCCTTTTCTTTGTGGTTTCTGGGGCCGAGCCGTCGGGGCTCAGGGCTTCCTCCCGGCTCTGTGCTCAGGGCTGGGGACAAAATCCAGCTTGGCCACCCGCGTCCTGTTCCCTCTGGTCCTTCCCCCGCCCGGGATCTTCTGGCGTCGAATGAACTGACCAGTGGGGTCCGGCTGAGAGTCCTGCCCTCTGCGTCCGTTTCCCTCAAGGAGACACAGGCCGGAATGGGGGCTCTGGGGGTGACCGGCTGAGAGCTTAGGGGCAGGTGGGCCAGTCCTGGAGGTGTGAGCACAGACACCTGGGCATGCTGGCCCCGGGACTCTGGGCGAGGGGCCCGCCTCCTGCACCCCGTGGTGACTGCAGGACCCCAGGGTGTGGCGTATCCGCCCAGCGTTCCCGGGATTGCAGCCTGGGCAGGGCTTCTCGCGTCGGCGTTGGCGAGTGGCCCCTGTGGTCACGGGTTCCCAGGGCGGCAACTGTGCCCACACCTGGGATGACGGGCTGAGCGGGACGGGGCCTGGACCTGCGAGGGGCCTCCAGGGGTGGCCACGAGAATGTCGGGGAGCGGCGGCCCCGGGAAGGGCCTCAAGGGCCTCTGGGAGTACCCGGCCTGGCTGAGCCCAGGCCCCGCCCCTGCCCTGTCCACAATCTGCAGCTCGAGGGAACATTCCCAGGGTGTCCCCCCCCATGCTTGGCAGAAGGCAGTGGGCAGGGGCTGGGGGCTGTTGGGGACAGCGGATTCCCCCCTCGGCCCCTCGCTGGGCAATGCCCCCTCCTGGGCAGCTCGGGGGCAGCCTGGCCCTCCGGGGACAGGGGTGAAGGGGGGTGCCTGGGTAAGCCACGGCTCAGGGCTGGGTGGGGCGGAGAGGCCGGGAGTTGGCCTGGGCGAGGGTCCCTCTCTGAGCTCCCCCAGGGGTCCGTGCTGCGCGGGGCAGCACTCGGGACCCCTTTGGGGGGGTGTCACACCCGGCGATGCACAGGGGTTCCTCCTGGCTCTGCACTCACGAGTCACTCCTGGCAGTGCTCAGGGGACCCTATGGGATGCTGGGAATCGAACCCGGGTCGGCTGCACGCAAGGCAAATACCCTACCCGCTATGTTATCTCTCCAGCTCAGGACTCCTTTCTGACCCGCCAGTGAAGGTGACCTTGGGGTGGGCGTGATGGTTCAAGGGGAGGCTGTGCTTGGGCTGGCCGACCCCACAGATTCCCACTTCCGGTCTTGCTGCTGTGCCCAGGGTTTTTTTTTTTTTTTTTTTTCAGATTGATTTATTTATTTGTTTTGCTTTTCGGGTCACACCCGGCAATACACAGGGGTTCCTCCTGGCTCTACACTCAGGAATTACCCCTGGCAGTGCTCAGGGGGCCCTATGGGATGCTGGGAATTGAACCCAGGTTGGCTGCGTGCAAAGCAAACTCCCTCCCTGCTGTGCTATTGCTCCAGACCCTGTGCCAGGGTTTTGATTTGGGGCCACACCCGGTGATGCTCGGGTCACCCCTGTCTCTGCACTCAGCGGTCATGCCTGGGTGGCCGTGTGCCAGACAAACTCCTGACCCCTGGGCTGTGTCTCTGTCCGCTCTGCTATGTGTGCTGTGGAAGTTGCCCTTGGCCTTCCTGGATATCCAGGCGGGTGCCAGCTCCTAGGCCCTGGGCGGGGGTCGCCTGGACATCAGGTTGGACCCCTCCCGCCACTGCCAAGTGGGCCCTCAGCCTTGGCCCTCTCCCTGGTGAGGGTCTTGAGGCTCAGCCGGGACTGTGGGGTGCTCAGTACTAGGGGTTGTGAGCCCCCAGCTCACTACTAGGGGTTGGCGACCGAAGCCCCCAGGCCGAATCTGGCCCTCCGCCTGGTGGTGTAAATAAAGTTTTATTGGCAGTCGGCCCACGGCCCTGGGCATCTGTGGCCGCTTTGACGCTGCCGTGGAGTGAGAGGCAGCGCCAGGGACCAGATGGGCCCACAACCTCGTGTTCCGGCTGCCTGCCTCTTCTCAGGAAAGACGTACTGACCCGTCCGGTGCCGTCCAGCGTGCTGGACACTCTCTCGCTCATTTCTTTCCATGCACCTCCGGCGAACTGGGGTTAGCAGCTGGTGGAAGACTGAGTGTGAATGGGAGATGGCTCCGTGAAACAGTTTCCCCTTTCACGGCACCAGCCCTGGGTCCAGCGTTCCGGATTTAACGTGTAGCATCCGTGGTCCTCGAGGACCTCCCAGATGGAAGCAGGGCTGTCATTCTGGAAAGTTCCACCATTGGGTGTGACTCCACATCGGAGACACCTGTGACCAAGGACACTAGGTTGTCCCGGCCCCCAAGCATGAATTCGAAAAGTCGATTCAGCGGTGGTGAGGAAAGGTGACATGGCAGGGAGACCCGGACTAGCCCCCCGAATGCCCCTGACCACAGTCCCCAGCTTCTGGCTTGTGGGGGTCAGCGACTTCAAGGGCGCCCCAGCTTTTGTCTGTGGACGGGCCCTCAGGGATCCCTCCCTGGCCCCACGCTGCCCACCAGGCCTCATGCGCTCCCGGACACACAGGACGTGTCTTCCGTGGTCACAGAGAGGGAGCTGCTTCCCCCCTGCAGGCTGGTGGCCACCGTGTGGTCGGAGGAAGCCCGGCCCAGAGCCTGCCCCGGTCACATGCCTCCCCGCAGCGCTGAGGGCGCAGCTCTGGGCCAGGCCGAGCTCGTGGCTGACTCGGTTCCGCTCTGCTCAGACCAGGGATCTCTGTGGCAGCTGGCCAGGCCTGTGCCGTGGGTGAGGGCCAGTGTGGAGGACACGCGCCGGCGGGCCTGTGGACAGCCCCCCGTGGCCTGAGTACGGGCAGGGCCAGTGGGTGTCTGGCCTGTGGGTCTCAGGCGTCTCGAGAGGTGCTGGGTGCGGTTAAAAGTCTGACCTCTGCAGCCCCCTTTCCTGTCTCCGATGGGCTTCTGGGGTGTGGTCAGCCCCAGCGGGCTCCCTCACTGCTGGGCGAAAGCGTTTCTGAAATGCAGGAAGCAGGGCCGACAGTCCAGCGGGGGCGCAGCTGTAGGACCCGGGTCGGGTGCTTGCCTTGCTCCGGGCTGACCCTGGCTTGATCCCTGGAGTCCTACCAGGAGTGATTCCTGAGTACAGAGTAAGCCCTGAGGACCGGGGGCGGGGGGTGCCCCCCCCCCCCCCCCAACCAAGAAAAATCGAAAAAGAAATAACAAAAAAACAAACACTGTCCTCCCGTTGTTCATCGATTTGCTCGAGCGGGCCCAGTAACGTCTCCATTGTGAGACTTCTTGTTACTGTGTTCGGCATATTGAATAGTCTCAGTAGCTTGCCAGGCTCTCCGAGAGGGGCGGAGGAATCGAACCCTGCTCGGCCGGGCTGGCTGTGCGCAAGGCAAACGCCCAAAAGCAAAACTCGGGGCTGGAGCGATAGCACAGTGGGGAGGGCATTTGCCTTGCACACGGCCTACCCGGGTTCGATTCCCAGCATCCCATAGGGTCCCCCGAGCACTGCCAGGGGTGATACCTGAGTGCAGAGCCAGGAGGAACCCCTGTGCATCGCCGGGTGTGACCCAAAAAGCACACACACACACACACACACACACACACAACCCCAAAAAGCAAAAATCAGCTCTTGGGACCAGGAGGTGCTCTCAGAAGCCCCTCAGCCCCCCACATCCAGCCCTCACGGTTACCAGAAGGAGAGCAGGGAAGCAGGAAGCTGGGGTGATGAGTTTTTCCTACCCCCCTCTTGCTTTAAGACGGAAAGGAAGGGGCCGGGGAGCTGGCAGGCGTGCGCTCTGTAGGGGAGGCCCGGGTTCCCTCCTGGCACCTCCCGGGCCCCCGAGCCCCTGCCAGCTGCCGGGTACGGCCCCAAGCAAACGAATGGAAGAGCTGAGGGCTGGCCGGCCACCCTTGACTGCACGCCCCTGGGCCCCGCAGGCCTCCTGCTGACCACACTGCTGTCTGCCCACCCTTGGCCAGCGCCGGGCCGCGTTCGTGGCAGATGGACCATGCCTGGCGCTGTCAGGGCTGGCAGGATTGCAGGTGCCTTCCTGGAGCTCCTGGGCAAATCGGCCATCAGTGGGCACTTTAGCTCAGGGAGCTCTGTGCCAGCTGCCGTGCTGGCCTCCGTGCTCAGCGGGCGGGTACGTAGCCCCACCGTCGGGAAGAACCAGCTTGAGCGTCCCCCGATGAGGCCCTGGCCCGCCCGCTCCTCCCCCCCCCCCAGCCCTGCGATCGTCACCCTCCTGCCCCTCCGCGGCTCCCGTCACATTCGTGTCACCGCCTTGGGCAGAGAAGTAGGTTGCCGTGTGGGCTGACATTAACGCAGCCGCGCTCCGTGGTGCTTTCCCTCGGAGGCTGTTGTTGTGGTACAAGAAGTCTTCGTCTTTGTCCCCGGCTATTTTGAAAGAAAAGGCAGGAAACCCCCCTCTCGTTTCTATATCTTGCCTAGAAGTCATCAGAACAGAATCCTGTGTTCTGGGCAGCCCGGGGATGGAGGAAACAGCTGCTCCCTTTGCCATGACCCGGCCAGAGCCAGCCCGCTGTGGGCGTCGGCGTCCAGAGGGGGCCGGCCCAGCTGCCGCTGCTGCTGCTGTCGGCGCCTTGGCCCCGAGGATCTGGCGCACAGGCTCCTTCCTTCCCCAGCTCCGCTCCGGGGGGAAGGCCAGAGGCCCACCCGGCCCTGGGACCGTGGGTGCTGTGGCCCCCGGGGGCACGGAATCTGGGCAGGACCCACGAGCCAGGTGAGGGTGGCCGCGCATGTGTGTGTGTGTGTGTGTGTGTGTGTGTGTGTGTGTGTGTGTGAGTGCATGCGTGTCCGTGTGTGTGCATGTGCGTGCGTGCGTGTGTATGTGTGTGTGTGTGTGCGCGCGCGCATCCGTGCGTGCGGGCGGCCGGGCCTGGAGTTTCCTGGCGCTGTTCTGTGTGTGGGGGGGTTCAGGCTGTACTTTTGGGCCCAGGCCGACTCAGGTCCAGTCCCAGTGATCAGTCGGTGCTACCTGACTGGGGCCCCTCGGAGCCCGGGCTCGGCCACGCTGCCCTTCAGGCCATCCTGGAGATGCCTGGTCTGCAGCCGCGGCCTCGGTCAGGTCTGGTGGGGGCCAGCGGGGCAGGGGTGGTTGCCCCCAAGATTTCCTTGTGAGGCTTTTGTGGAGGTTTGGGTTTTTTTGCCGTTTTCCTTGCCGCTTGTCAGCCTCTCTGGCCGGCGGAGAGATGGCCCATCTCTTCGGGAAGCCTCTCTTTGGGACTTGGTGCCCGCACGGACCGCTCTGTGACATGGGGGTCGGGGGGGGGGGAGACAGCTTGGCGGGCACACCCCCACCCAGGTCGCCCCGACGCCCCCTTCTGCCTCCCCCACGCTCCCCTGCGGCGTTTTCCCTGGTTTAATCTTCTTAGCCCCAAAGGGCTGCCCTGATTTTAACAGACGCTGCTGGGGTTCTTGATTTTTATTTTTTTCTTTCAACGCAGACTCGATCTTTAGACTATCTCGGCAGATACCCGGTCCCTGTCGTGGGCAGGTAAATGCCTTCTGCCCGTGGGAGAAAGGGAACGTTCCCAGGGTAAACAGAGGCGCTCTCGGTGCCTTTGGAGCATGTCCATCACTCTGGAGACCCCGGAGTGAGCCAGGGGAAGCCCCCCACAACCCCCCGGCAGGTTTTTCTAGGCGTTGGTCCCTGTGGGTGCGGCCTCCTGCCGGCTCCCTCTTGGCGTTGGGCGGCACTTGCGTGACGTGGCCTGTCTCACCTTCACTTGTGGCCCTCGCTGGGCCCTCCCCGGCTCGGGGCGCCTCTTGCCCGCAGTGGCTCTCACCTCTGCCTGTGGCCGTTCACACTGGCCGCGGCGTGACCGGGAGTCACTTATGCCACCAGGGCCCTGAGCGAAGAGCCCAGGCTTGTCCCCCGGCCTGAGGTGGTCCTGGGGACCGTCGTGACGCCTCACAGGGCACGGTGGACACCGCAGCCCCCGAGCCAGCTCCTGGACCCCAAGGTGGTCAGTTTTCCAGGCGTTGTTGAGTGTGCCTGGCTTTTGATTGGGGTCTTGCGGTGGCCACCCGCGGCAGTGCCCAGGGGCTGTTCCTGACTCTGCGCAGTGATGACCCAGGTGTGCTGGGGACCCCACGTGGTGCCGCAGGTGCCCGAGCCCCTCAGGAAAGGGGTCCCTCGCCTCCCGCTCCCCACGTCGGACACTGGGGGCCCCTCGTGGCCCTGGCTCTCTCCGTCTCGCCGCCCGGCCAGCCTTTGCGCTTCTTGGCCTCGTCCTTCGGGCCGTTGGCTGGACCTGAGCCACGGCGCAGGGACTCCCGCTCCTGGGTCCTTCCTGTCCAGCCGGCTGCAGTGTCCGCGTCTGCTTCCTGTCCTCTCGCCCGGCAGCCCCTCTCCCACCGCGGGAACGTCCCTGGGAGCCTGGCCTGCGTGTCGCCCGCGTCCTTTAGGGATCGAAGAAGCAGGGTCCGGTCCAGAGACTGTGCGGGTGCTGGGGGGGGGGGGACAACCCTTGGCTAGCCTCAGGCCCTTCGTCAGAGACTCACTCCTCATGAGTCAGTTTGCTCATCTGTAAAATGGTCCTTCCAGGGCCCAGACAGGTCGTGCAAGTGCCTGACTTGGGTTTGAGCCCAGTGACCAGATACGACTGCCCTGAGCCCGGCCAGGAGTGACCCCTGAGCACAAAAACAAGAGCAGGAAAAGCCTCGTGGGCACCAGGGTTTTCGGGATTGAATCTACCTCGCAGAGGTTTGAACTTCCAGGCGCCTTCGGGGCCCCTGACCACTGACCTCCCCGCGGAGTTCCCGCTCCCTCGGCCTGGCTGGACTGACGCTCTGAACTTCTTTTCTTTTCCGTTCTGTGTCTCTTCCCAGAGGCGGGGGTGGGGGGCCCGTCCCCACGGTGCTGAGCGCCCACTCCCAGTTCTGTGATCAAGGGGCCATGGGTGCCTCCTGCCTACAGACCCTGCTTCCCCCGGGCCCCGCCCCCACCCTGCTCTGGGCTCCCACGGGGCCTCGGGCGCGGCTGCTGGGACCCGCCACTGCGTCTGAGCTGGCCCGAGCGGGCAGTGGGCGGCCCCGGAGTTCAGCAGCTGGCCATGGGCACGTCCATCCCCATCCCTGTTCCTGTTCTCACGTGCTCTTCCCCACTGGCCGTCGCATGAGGCATCTTCCCAGAGTCCCAGGGGGAACCAGTTGCCAAGGCGTGTACTCAGGCAGTGGGGTCCTCCCCCCCTCACCGCTGTTCCCCACTCCCTGGTGTCCAGGCTGTGTGCGGCGCCCGCCTGGCCCAGCCCTGCTGGCGCTGACCGGGACTGCGTCTCCCGCATGGTGATTCTCTGCGTCTGTCAGATGCACCTGGTGGTCGGGGCACTTTTCTGCAGTCCCTGCCCCTGCCCCCCCCGCCCTGACCCCTGCCTGGGCACCCCCACGCTGGAGCTCCAGGGAGTTTGGGTTGGTTTCCCCGGGAGAACATTCTGCTCCCCAGAGAGACTCGGCAGGGGCCGACCTGGACAGCTGCTGACTGGGCACACGCCCAGACTTCCCAGGGGTCCACCGTGTCCGGACAGAGGGGCCCTGAGCCCCGCCCCCCTGTGCCCAGCCCTCACTCTGAGGGGCACGGGGAAACTGAGGCCGGGCTCCAGGCCAGCCGAGATGTGGCCGCCCTCCCGGCTTTTCCGGGTGGGGGGGGGGGACAGTGCACCCGTCACGGTGTGAATGGGCCAGCTCTGTGCTGTGACCCGCCACCTTCTGTGCCGTCCGGCCCCCAGCTGTGCCCAGGCCAGTCCCGGCCGCCTGAGCACGCGGGACCCTGTGCCTTTGTGCTTTCATAGCGGCGCGGGCACGTGGTCAGCGCGTGCTGGGCACATGGCCGGGGACAATGGGGTGGCCGCGCCCCTGGGGGTGCGGGAACAGTGGCCCTTTGTCCTCCGGCATCTGGGAGAGCTGCGTGGCCGCAGCCAGGCCTGGGGGTTCACCGGGATGCGGCACCCTGTTTTTTCTGGCCACTGGGGAGCGGGCAGGACCCCCCAAGGTCGCCTGCCTCTGGGGGCAAGCAGACACCACCCCTGGACCTGCTGACGCTGCTTCTCTGGGAGTCGCCCTGGACCCGGCCTGCTTAGCGCCCGGCCTGTGCCTCTGTGCTCAGGAGTGTTCCTGGCCATGCTGCCATCCACCTGGGTCGGCTGCGTCTCAGGCAGGTGCCCACGCCGGACGCTTCTCTGCCTGGCACTGAGAAAATGCCTGGCCAAGCCCAGCAGTGCTTGGGGACAAGGGGACCCGGCGGTCTGCTCCAAGTGCTGTCCAGCCCTTTGTGCCACCTCCCGGGCCCCCTTGGCACCTTGATGTCCCTCCCTCCCTCTCTCCCTCTCTCTCTCCCTCCCTCTATTCTTCCCTCTCTCCCTCTCTCTCCCCCTTTCTCCCTCCCTCTCACCCTTTCTCTGTCTATTTCCCTCCCTCTCTTCCCCCCTCTCTCTTCCCTCTCTCCTCTCTCACCCTTTCTGTCTCTTTCCCTCTCTCTCTTCCTCTCTCCCTCTCTCTCTCTCCTTCCCTCTCTCTTCCCTCTCTCCTTCCCTCCTTCCCTCTGCCTCTCCCTCTCTCCATTCCCCCCTTCATCTCTTTTTTTTGGGGGGTCACACCCGGCGATGCTCAGGGGTTACTCCTGGCTCTGCACTCAGGAGTTACTCTTGGCGGTGCTCAGGGGACCATATGGGATGCTGGGAGTCGAACCCGGGTCGGCCACGTGCAAGGCAAACGCCCTCCCCGCTGTGCTATCTCTCCAGCCCTCCCCTTCCTCTCTTTTATTTTCAGCTTTTTGGAGCCATATCCAGTGGTACTCAGGGCTTACCCCTGCCTCTGCACTTAGGGGTCACTCCCGGCAAACTCGAGGGGACCGTCTGGGGTGCTGGGGATTAATCCTCAGTCAGCCACATGCACGGCAAGTGTCCCCCTACCCAGTGTACCATTACTCCAGCCCCTCTTTTTTGGGGGGGGGCACAAAAGGCAAGGGGGCCCCTCCTGGTCACATCCAGCCGACTGCTAGGGCTCAGTGTGGGCACAGGGTGAGGACACAGGGTGGGCTCAGGACCTGCCCTGCTGGGGGTCACCTGGGCGCCCAGTCATGCTCGGGGACCTCCAGGATGCAGCGTGTCGTGCTTGGGACCACTGGGTGTCGGGATGGAGCGTGGGGCGGGGGGTCTCGTGCACACGCCCCTTAACCTTCCTGAGCTCCTGGCTTGTGTGATGGGCCGCCCTAGGCCTGGCGCTGCCCCCTTGGGGCTGTCAGACTGACGCCACCAGGAGGACGGGGAGCAGAGGGCTCGTCTCCCCCTGGGCAGTTGCGGTGCCCCTGGGGCCTGGGCCGGCTGTGTCCAGGCTGGGCTGTAGGAGGGACGCCGCCTGGCTTCCTCGCTCCAGGTTCGAGTCCGACCCAGGTTCGAGCCCCCGCATTCCCCGATCCCCGGGTACTACCTGGAGGGATTCCTGAGCAGAGTCAGGAGTCACCCCTGAGCATCTCCGGCTGTGACTCAAAAACTAAAAACAAAAAACAAACAAAAAAAATTCAACGTGAATGTTCCAGGTGTGTCCAGGCTGGGCTGTGGGAGGACGTTGAATGTGTTTGTTTGTTTGTTGTTTTTTGTGTCCGGGGATGCACACGACCCCCCAGGTCCCCCCCCTAGGGGGATGTAGACACCCCGCCCCCACTGATACACACACTCTCGCCCCAGATGCAAGCACCCCCCCACCCCGGGATGCACACGCCCTCCCCCCCTCGGAAACGCTTCCCCTCACACCAAGAGCCAGTGACTTGGGTCCAGCCAGCACTGTGCTGTGGCAGGCGGCAGGCGGAGCCCTGAGCAAGTCATTCTGGCTGGGTCACCCACCGCCCGGCCGTGGCGGCAGGGTTTCAGGCGGTTTCAGGCCGAACGACATCTCCTGGGCGGCCCTTCGTGTGTGGGACGGGGACCAGGACTGGTTTCATCCAGGGATTCACACTGCGGGGGGTGTGGGGGCGAGTCCTGAGCTAAGTTTTTGGGGGAGGGGGTGTACTGCTGGCTGCTGGCAGGGCAGAGGGGCATGTCCACGTGTTCGCGGGATGTGTGAGCGTCTCCCACTCGCAGTGCCCCTGGTGTCACGGGCCTGGTTCTCCACATTCAAGCTGGGGTCCTCAGGGTGGGCCCACTCGCCGAGTACACACCTAGAATATTCACATTGGATTTGGGGGGGAGGGGCTGGAGTGATAGCACAGCGGTAGGGCGTTTGCCTTGCATGTGGCCAACCCAACCAATCTGGGTTCGATTCCTCCACCCCTCTCGGAGAGCCCGGCAAGCTGCCGAGAGCATCTCGCCGCACGGCAGAGCCTGGCAAGCTCCCCGTGACGTACTCGATATGCCAAACACAGTAACAAGAAGTCTCACAATGGAGGCGTTACTGGGCCTGCTTGAGCAAATCGATGAACAATGGGAGGACAGTGACAGTGACAGTGGTTTTTAGTTTTTGGACCACAGCCGGAGATGCTCAGGGGTGACTCCTGACTCTGCGTTCAGGAATCACTCCAGGTAGTGCCTGGGGATCGGGGAATGCGGGGGCTCGAACCTGGGTCGGGCGCGAGCAAGGCAGACTTCCTGCTGCGTGCCAGAGCAGCTCTGCGGCCCCCCCATGTCCTGTTTGGCTCTGGGGCATTCCAGCCCCCCTGCCCCTCCCCGGGCGCTGACCGTGGCCCCCTCCTGCCCTGCTTCCTTTGTGGGAGCTCGGTAAGGTCCCGCTCATTCCCGACCAGCTCCTCAGCCCTCTGCAAAGGCCGCCCTTGGCCCTGTGTCATGCCACTCCCTGTCCCTACCTCTGGGCCCTTAGGTGTTGGTTCAACTATACAAATTGGAAGTATATGGCTGTGATCGTGTTTTTTGGTATTCCTATTTTGTTTTTTTTTGTTTTTGAGTCGCACCCGGCGATGCACAGGGGTTCCTCCTGGCTCTGCACTCAGGAATGACTCCCAGCGGTGCTCGGGGGACCCTATGGGATGCTGGGAATCGAACCCGGGTCGGCCGCGTGCAAGGCAAATGCCCTCCCCGCTGTGCTATCGCTCCGGCCCCCCTCGTTTGTTTCCTCAAACATCTCCTGTCCCTGGGTGCATCTTTAATTTCGCCCTGACGCTGTCCTCTTCCTCTGGACAGCAGCAGGCTTGAGGTCACTGGCGGGGTCAGCTCTGCCGGGGCTCAGCCTCCCTCTCGTCTCCGCTCCGGCCTGTCCGAGCAGGTGCTGACGTTGGCACAGGCCGGGGCCGCGGGTGTCCGGGCGGCCGTCAGGCCCTCGCACCCGTGCGTGAGAGGAGACTCTGCCCCCGGCCAGCTGGTCCTGGGCCGGGTGGACGCTCCTGCAGGCTGCCCTTCGCATCCTGCTTCCCGGGGTTAGGACAGGGCTGCGGTCCAGATCTGGCTCTGCTCGCCCTGTGGGTGGGGACCACACGTGACAGTCCCCGGTGTGGTCCCTGCGGCTGTGGCTGGCGTGTGGCTTTGGGGTGTGGGGTGCCAGATGGCAGAGGGAACGTTCCGGGGCCTGGCCCTGAGGCCGGGCTGTGCTGTCCTTGGATCCGGCTCAGCTCTCTTGGGCCGCCCACAATCTCCCTTCCACCCACCCCACCACCCCCGGGACCCTCATGGAAAATTCTGGAAGAGGCCAGCAGCCTTCCCTGGGTGCATCTCACTGTGGTGCCGTCCGCCGAGTCATTTCCGCTCTCGCTGGAGGGCTCAGAAGGAAGTGGAGGCCCCGTGCAGATGGGGTGCCCTGCCCTGGCGGGGGAACGAAAAACCCGTCTGGCGCCTGGCGCGGCTGTCTGGCCCGGCCTGCACCCCTCGACCAGGTCTGCAGGGGGTGCCGTCGGTGGGGCCCGCAGCCCCGCTGGTGTTGGCTCTCCCTGACTTCCGGGCACGGGCTCTGGGGTCCCTTTGTGTCCCTGCACCCTGGGAGTTCTGTCCTGCCCCGGGCAGGGTCTGGGCTGGGCGCGAGGCTGTACCTGGGACCCTTGCGTCTGAGGGAAGGGGGGTCCGGCTGAGTGGAGCCCGGGGGCACCCGTCTCCTGGCCCTGCTCTCGGAGCCCCCCCCAGCGTGATGCTCAGACCCTGAGCCAGGCCCCTGCATTACTAAGGGTCCCGCGGTCGCTGTGTCCCCATGGAACTGTACGCACAGGTGGGGTCGGGCGTGTGCCGTGTCTGTGGGTCTGAGTGCGATGTCTGCGGCGGGTGGAAGGGCCTGGAGTGTGTGTGGTTATGTGTGTGTTGTGGGGGCGTGTGATGGTATTTGTGGTGTCGGGGGTTTGGGGTGTGGTTCCCACCGACGCCTCCAGGCCGGGGGTCCGCCCCCAGCCCCCCGGGACAGGGCTAGCATCTGCAGGAGGGGGTAGGAAGGAAGAAGACCATGACCACGCTCCTGGGTCCTGGGAGACGCCGATTCAGACGGTGCCACTGACCATCACTGACCACCTGTGGGAGAGGCCTGAGCTGGGAGATGATGCGTTTGTGTGTGTCCCCCTGGCTGTCCCCCGGCGAGGGCTGATACCGTGGGGCTGGGGGCACCAGGAGCCTCTGGCCTGCAGGTGGGGCCCTGTGATGTCCCTGGCTCCCCGCGCTTGACTCTGGGGAGTGAGGCTCGCAGGTGGGGTGACGGCTGGCTGAGGAGGTCCCTGGGGCCTCTGGCCTGGCCAGCTGACCCTGCTGGTGGGCACATGCTCATCCAGGACCCCTGTCCTGGCGCTTGTGGGCCTCTTGGTGTGGTCCGTAGGGCCATCGGGGATTCCTGGGGGCTGTGCCTGTCTGACGCCCTCACAGGCTGGCCCCAGGACCTTGGCACAGCCACATGTTAGGATTGTCCGGGCCCCCTGGACCGTCTGCGGAGGCCAGCGAGCAGTGTGGCCCACTGGCCCGGGCCCAAGGGGTCTCCAGCCCTGTGTCCTCCTGTGGACCTCGGGCTCTTTATTCCGTAGCACCAAAGAGTCCCCCCCCCCCCCCCACTCCAGCCCCGGGGATGGGCTTTCTGCCCCTCGGAGCTCCGTCTCCTCAGTAGGCACCGGCCAGGGGACGGAGAGGACCTCCGGCTCCAGCACCCGAGTGTTCTCCGATGGCCCCCCCCCCGCCATGTTCCAGCGACAGGTGCCCCCGAGCCTGACCACATGGGCCAGGAGAGGCCCCCACACGCTGGAAGTGGGCTTGAGAGGGCAGGAGGGGCCGTGGGGCAGGGGTTCGGGGTCACAGGTCACAGGTCACGGATCGGGCAGGGAGAGGCAGAGGGCACCCCCAGATTTGCCTTCTGGGTGGGCACGAGGCCAGCACCTCCGAGCCCCTTAGAGTCGCGGGACCCTGTGGCTGCCCGCCCACCCGGGCCCCTTCTCCCTCGTCCTTCCCGCAGTCACCCTGGTGCGGAGGGGGACGTGTCCTGAGCGGCGGCCGGACAGCCCTGCCTGGGCAGCGGCGTGCTTGGTCCGTGCGGGTGCCCCGCCTGCTTGGCGGCCGTCCCTGTTTCGTCACCTCCCCCCGGGGACAGCTCCCTTACTTCTGCAAACGCAGGCCAAGAAAGCAATAGGAAATGGTTAAAATGGGGTCCGGCCAGGGGTGGCGTTAGGGAAGTCCCAGGGCTGAGAGTGGGGCCCTGTCTCCGGCCACTTCCCTAGCGCTGGCCTGCGCCTGGGAGCCCGCCTCCTCGGAGCTGTCCTCCAGGCTGCACAGCCACTGGCTGGGTGGTGGGGGCGGTGGTGGCCGGCAGGTCTGGGGGCTGGAGCGGCACCCGGCCAGCAGGTACAGCCCTGCCCTGGGCCTCAGTTTCCCCCAGCCTGATGCGTCTGTCTGACGGGCTTGGGAGGCGCTAGAACCGCCGACAAGGGCACACACACAGCGGCACCGGGGACGGGGAAGGGCGGGCCGCGGACAGAGCTGCCCTGAGCTGGGCTGAGACCGTGACTGACCCTGGGCCATGTGAGTGACCGAGTGTGGGGGTGTATGACCAGTCTGTGTGTGTCTGACGCATGTGAGTACGTGAGCGTGTGAGCGTGTGATTGAGTGTGTGTGGCGGAGAGTGTGATACTTGGTGAGAGTGTGTGTGCCTGTGTGTGTGATTAAGCGTACGGCTGTGTGTGAGTGTGAAACAGCATGACTGCGTGGCTGTGTGTGATGGTGTGTCTGTGGGAGTGTGTGACAGTACTAAGCAAATGAGGAGATATGTGTGTAGGGAACACTTTAGGCCCCTCACGGTGGTGAGGCCACCCACCAGGAGGGCGCTGTTCGCGGGGCACCCACTTGGGATCCAGGTGGTTGGGCAGCGTGGCTGCAGGCCGGATCGGGGGCTTCCTCCGTCTGTAGGGGGGCGTTGTTGGATCTGGTGTGCATAAGGCCAGCCTAGGCTCGGTCCTGGGCCTTGTGGGGGTCACCCCCCGGTGGCGACACGGTGCCCTGGGTGGGTGCAGGGAGCAGGGTCTGGACTCTCTCGTCTTCTCCTTCCTGGTGTGGGGTCTGGGGCCCCTCCCTGCCCCCTCCCCACGCCGGGATGGGATTCACGTTGCGTCCACGGTGGTTGGTTCCGAGTCAGTCCACAGCCTCCCGGAGCCCCCACGCTGGGCTGTCCCCTCCAGCTGAGAGCAGCGTTTGCCAAGGCGGGCAGTGCCGCCTCGGTGCCATCTGACGGGGGGGACACGTCCGTTTGTGTCCATACGGGAGGTGGGTTTCAGGGGGGCACCAGATGATGGTTTTGTGGAAAGGGGTCAGGAAGCCAGAGAAGCTTCCGAGGTTTGGTCCAGAACCTTATCACCCGGCCCCTGTGGGTGACTGGGCTTGGACACCCCCCGTCCCCCCAGATCACACCACCTCTTCCCTATCTGTCCTTCCTAGGTGGACACCCCCAACCCCACCCCCGGGCGCGGCAGGCGGTCAGCGCCCCCTGACCACCCTTCTCTGCATGTGTATCGCGAGGTTGAAGTCTGCACCCCCGCCTGTCCTTGTTGTAAGGACGGGGGCCCGGTCTGGCGTTGCTTTGAGCTACGTGCGGTGGGTGTGACCCCCTGGGGTGTCCTGCTCCTCCCTGTGCCCACGTTGGTCCCTGTGGCAGGGATGTTCTCTCAGCCTTCCTCCTCACCGCACCCCTGTGAGCCGGCCCTTCCCCAGAACCCAGGAGCCTACCGGGGTCCCATCTCAGCTCATGACCACGCCTGGCAGTGCTCAGGGATCACTCCTGGTGGGCTCGGACCCAGGTCGGCCTTGTGCGAGACAAGCTCCTTCTCCGTGGACTGTGTCTCCAGCCCTGCACGCAGGTCGGCTGCCCACCTTGTGAGCCCCGGGCTCACTTGTGGGGAGCCCCCGTGGGATGCAGCTCTCAGGGTGGGAGTGGGGGGGGGCTGGCATGTTTCCGTGGCAACAGCCTTGACCTGGCCAGTTTCCCGATGGCTGCCGGGTGGCCCGGCCCGCTTGGTGGTGCTTCTACCGCTCAGGCTCAGACCTGGGGTCTGGGGACAGGAGAGGGTCCTCCCACTGGATAAATGAGTCCCTGTCCGAGCCGGCAGTGAGCCTCCCGCTGCCAGAGGGCAGGAGGAAGCGGGTTAGGGGCAAGGCCCCAGCAGCCGGGCACCCGCAAGGCCCCAGTGGCCAGTGGTCATTGGGCCCTGTGGCTGGGCCGGGCAGCAGAAGCTCAGAGAGGTGGTGCTGGCATGGCCTTGGCCAACCCCCCCGTGCCCTCTGACCCCAGGGGCTGCCCACCCTCCTTTCCCCTCCTCTTGGGTGCCATGTGGCCCCCTTACCCCCCCCCCCCCAGTACTCTGGGTGAACAGTGGAAGGTGGTTCCCTTCCGCGCCGGCTGGCCACGATGGGCCCACAGTGACACCCGCCACAAGGCGATTTGCTACCCAGCTGGCGGCAGATACCGGTGCGATTCATCTGTGCGCCGGCAGCAGATTCGGGACCGTTTCCCTGCTGGTGGTCGAGGCAGCCCTTCCCTGGTCCCTTCTCTCTCCAGCTGTGAGGGGCAGCTCTGAGCGAGGAGGGGCCGGACTGACAGATCAGGAGAGCATCCGGGTGGACGCCGGCCCCCCCACCCCGGCGGGAGCGCAGGACTGCCCCTCCCCTGCCTGGGACTCAGCGTGGCCGGACAGTACTCTGAGAGCTGGACTTGGGGCTTATTGGGGGAGGACCAAGCCGAGAGGCCCATGGCCACTTTGGAGCCGTCCAGACGCGAAGCTTCCGTGGAGGTCCTTGGGGGACTTGGGGTCGACCCCGTCGGTTGTGATGGTTCCTCATCACTTTCGTTCCCGGAGAGCCAGGGCAGGTTGGGACCACCGGGTCCCAGCTGTCCAGATCCAGGTGGGGGCCTCACGCCCCTGAGTGGGAACCCCCAGGCGTGTCCTGACCCTGTGCCTTTCTTCTGTCTCTGCAGGGAGCCGTCCACGCCCAGCCGTGTCCAGGGAGGGCCTCGCCCAGGCCGAGGGGCCTGAGGGGAGCTGCCGGCGCTGGCTCTGCCTGTGTGCGCCCCCCAAGATGGCTCGTGCCCACCCCGGGGTGGAGCCCAGCGCCTGAGGTCCTGACCATGGTGATGATCCTGAGGAAAAGCCTCGACAACCGGGCGGCGGGGTCCGCGGCACGCGGGACCCTCACCCCCGAGCTGGTATGGGCTGGGGTGCGGGTGGGGTGCGGACACAGCCCCCGTGTGTGCGGGCCGAGGGGGCAGGGGTGAGGTGGGGGTCTGCGAGGGGAGGTTAAGGGGGTCTGAGAGGGGCTGGAGCGATGGCACAGCAGGGAGGGCGTTTGTCTTGCACGCGGCCGACCCGGGTTCGATCCCCAGCATCCCGTAGGGTCCCCCGAGCACCGCCAGGAGTGATTCCTGAGTGCAGAGCCAGCAGGAGGAACCCTGAGCATTGCTAGGTGTGACCCCAAAAAGAAAAAAAAAGGCGAGGGGGGATCTGAGAGGAGAGGTGGGGGACGGGGGCATTTGGGGGAGGGGCTCTGGGGGAGGGGATGGGCCCCCGAGAGGAGGGTCAGTGGTCATCACACCTTCCTGCGCTGTCCCTGCGGGGCCTGTGCCCTCCCATGCCCCCTTCTGGGTCACTCGCTCAGCTGCTCTGGGGTGCAGCCCCTCTCCTGTCCCCCCGTGGTCAGCGCAGCTCCGGGAGGGCTCCCTGGCCTGGCTGCCGTGGGCACAGCCTCTGCTGGCCGGTACCCAGGCTCCCCCGGCCTGGCTGCTGGGCGTCGGGGCTGGAGCCGCCGGGGTGGGGCGTGGCAGATGCCCAGAGATGCCCGGGCCGGCGTATCTCCCAGGCAGGCGGGAAGGTCACAGGGCGCGGTGGGGGCTGGAGACAGGCCAGGGCACTTGCTGGGGGCCTGGGTGCCCCTCCTCGCCTCCCCGGCTGTGGAGGAGGAGGAGGAGGAGGGCAAGGAAGAGGAGGAGGAGGGGGAGGAGGAGGAGGAGGAGGGGAGGCAGCCCTTGGTCCCTTGTCCTTGGGTGTAGGGCTGAGACCGGGAGCTGCCCACCAGCTCTTCCTTTCCTGTTCTAACGTTAGCTGGGCGCTGGCCGCCGGCCCGCACGCTGACCTCGGGCCTCTCTGCGCCCACGCGCAGGACACGGCCTGGCCCCGTCGCCCAGGCTGGACCCCAGGGGTCCCCGGGGCCCCCCAGCAGGTGCCGGAAGCAGCTCTGTCCTTCCTTCTGTGGGCACACACGCGACCACCGGGACCCTGCTCCTGTGGCAGCTGTGGACACGGAGAGCCGTGTCCCTGCCACTGAGGGTCTTTTCTTCCTGGACTTCAAGGCCACACACAGCCCTTGGCGGCCCAGGCAGGCTCCAGGGTCCTTGCCAGCCTGGTTAGGCCTCAGAGGTGTGCCGTGAGCTTGGGGCTGTCCAGGCCTGGTAGGCCCCGTCCACTGGCATCTTTGCCAGAGCTGGCCCCTCACGGGGTCTCCCTCCTGCCGGCCACTGTCCCGGCCTCCTCGCATCTCGCGGTGCAGGCCGGGGGCTCACATGTGCCCTCAAGAATGAGCTCCGGTCAGCTCTGGGCTGGGGAGGCTTCGGTCAGTGTCTGCGGGCCAAGCTTGGGGCCGTGGACAGGCTACCCGGCTGTGCCTGCCGGGATCGCTCCTGGGGACAGCCTGGAAGGGCCCCGAGGTGGCCTTGAGGCAGGGTGGGCGAGCCCCGGGGGAGGCCCAGAGGCTCCTCTGACCCCTCTGGGCTGGGCTGGGGGAGCCCCAAGCCTGCCCCGGGCACAGGGCCCTGAGGCAGCTGGTGCCAGGTGCTCAGGGCCCTTATCTGGGGGGGGCAGGTGCTCCGGGCAGCCCCACCCTGACCCGGCCAGGCGTCTCAGCACATGTCCCTGCCCGCTTCTTGCCGAGTGGCCTTGCCCGGCCCTGTCTTTCAGGGCCCCTTGCGGTGAGTCTCAGCGGTGTGACATCAGCTGCAACCAGCCCTGTGTGTGTGTGTGTGTGTGTGTGTGTGTGTGTGTGTGTGTGTGCAGCCCTGTGTGTGTGTGTGTGTGTGTGTGTGTGTGTGTGTGTGTGTGTGTACACGGATGGGCAGAGCCCATGACGAGCCCCCAGAGTGTTCCCTGCTCGGGGCACCATCAGCTGAGGAGTGAGGGGCTGTTGAGAACCCCCACCCCAGCTCACTGGCAACTCTCCGGGCTTGGGGGGGACCCCCGACCCTCTCGGCGCATCTGTGTTCCCCTGAGCGGGCGGCAGCGGCTGGGGGCCCTTGGCCTGGGGTCACCACGCAAGTGAGCCGCTTTCTTGGTTCCTTCCAGCACACGCCAAAGAAGATGAGCCGCGGGCCAACGCTCTTCTCCTGCGGAGTGACGGGTGAGTGGGGCCGGCAGCGGGCACGGGGTGGGGTGGGGGGTGCCCGGGGGCCTGGTGCGGGCACCCAGTGGCGTCTCTTTCACCCGGCGGCAGCCTGTGGGGCAGAAGGCTTGTTCCACGTCGAAGATGCTCAGGGGGACAGAGTCCAAGATGAGCCCGGGAGCCACTGCTGCCCTTTGGGGGGCGCGTTTGTCACCGCGGACACCGGGGCTGGGGGGTGACACAGAGCATTTCTCCTCTTGGTTCTTCTCAGGGGCAGTCGCAGGGCCTCGGGGACGGGGACGGGGGCGTCTCCCAGGTGGACGGCTCGTGGGCGGCCGGGGAGGAGGGCTGCTTGGTGTGCCGGGCTCCCGGGGGGACGGTGCTCGTTGCTATTGGGGGCCGTGACCTTTCCACGCCTCGCCGCTCCCCCGTGACGGCTGCCCCCTGGGGACGCCGGGCGAGTCTCTGCTTCCTGTGCACTGAGGCAGAAACCACCCCGGCCCTGCCCGGTGCCAGGCGGTTGCTCCTGGCTCCGCCCCCACCCTGGCATCTGGGCGCCCTGACGGTGGGGCAGGGCCGTATCCCCACCCTCCGCAGGGCCCGGGGGCTCTGTCCACACAGAGACACTGGGGGGGGTGTGGGGGACTGGCCGTGGGCTCTTCCGTCCCCAGCCAGCCTGGGTGGGGTCACGGGGCGTGGCCCCCAGAGGAAGTGGGAACAGGGCAGCACCTGCCGGCGGGTGCACGCGGCTCCTTTTGGGGACCTTGCCTGCAGGGCGGGGTCCAACGGCTCCCCGGGGGGGTGCCGGAGGGAGAGGCTGCGGCCCAGAGCCACCCTGTGCCCTCACCCGCCATCCAGTCCAGTCCTGGCTCTGAGCCGCCTCCTCGTCTCGGCCTCAGTTTCCCCGGGGTGTGTGAGGGGATCCCAGGGGGCTGCTACCTCGTGGGGAAGTTTGCCCTGTGCCCAGTGGCCTGTGTCCTCCCTGCACCATGGGCTTGAAGGGACTTGGCTGCTGCCTGCCCTCTGCTGTGGCCCATGGCCTTGCCCCCCTCAGGCAGTGGACGCCCCGCAGGCATTGCTGAAGGTGCGGGCAGAGATAACGTAGCGGCTCCCTGGCTGACTGCGGGAGATAAAGGCCCTATGCTCCGGGCCCGGAGCCTGGGGACCAGGAGGGCCCCGTCGGGGGCAGCAGCGTCCTGGTCCCCCTGCCCTTCTTCAGGACTCCCGCAGGGCCATTCGCCTCCCAGAAACCCTCCCGCAGGGAACCGGGCATCTGCTGGCCGGCCAGCCCCACCCACGACTGTCCCCTGGGGTCCCGCGCTGAGAACACTGGGCTGAGCACAGCCACTCCGTGTCCGCTCCTCCTGACACAGCTGGGGGGCTTGTGCTGCGCTGGCCTGGGGTGTTCGAGGAGGGCGGGAGGGGGGCCTATCGCTCGCTCAGATGCTGCTCCCCTCCTGGGGGAGAAGGACCCCCTACCCCCAGCACGGCGGAGGCAGCCCCAGACCCACTAGTCGTGGGGTCTCCAGGCCACCTGTCCAGCCATGGGCCAGTCTGCCCCTGTCTGGCTCTGATTTCTGGGGGCTGCCCACAGGATTTGTTGCAGCCACGTCACTCAGGTGGGGGAGGTGCCCCTCCCTCCCACCCACCCCCACTGCCCTGCGACCAACCCCCCCCCCCCCACCCCCACCCCATGGAGCTGCCCAGGTACTGGCCCTCGACACTCACTTTCTCTCCTGGCGGGGCTGACCGGCTCACCGAACCCAGGATGTGAGTTGTGGGGTGCAGGGGACCCACGGTCTCAACACCCCCAGTGTCCCGCTCAGGCACGGAGAGGATGTGGGACCAGGAGTCGGGAAGGCCACGGGGGCCAAGTGGCCATAGGAGCAGACAGATCCGATGTAAACTAAAGCAAGGGTGGAGGGCTGGAGCCCTGGGAAGACTCGGGGAGTTGCGGTAATAAACTATTATTAACGTCAATTATTTCCCGGGCAAGAAACACAGAGACCTCTTGGAGCAGAGGGAACATCCCTAGTGTCTAAAAGGGAATTGTAAAAATATCACGGTGGGGGCCGGAGCGATAGCACAGCGGGGAGGGCGTTTGCTTTGCACGCGGCCGACCTGGGTTCGATTCCCAGCATCCCATAGGGTCCCCCAAGCACCGCCAGGAGTAATTCCTGAGTGCAGAGCCAGGAGTAACCCTTGAGCATTGCTGGGTGTGACCCCAAAAGCAAAAAAATAGATATATATATCACAGTGGGGGCTGGAGCGATAGCACAGTGGGGAGGGCGTTTGCCTTGCACGCGGCCGACCCGGATTCGATTCCCAGCATCCCATAGGGTCTCCCCCGAGCACTAGCAGGAGTGATTCCTGAGTGCAGAGTCAGGAGGAACCCTTGAGCCTCACTGGGTGTGACCCAAAAAGCAGAAAAGTATCACGGTGCCCCAAGCCGAGCCACTCGAGCCCAGGGTCGTGGCATGTTAGTTGTAAGCGACTTGGCGTTGATTCGCTCGTCTGCAATCAGCTCTGGCCTCGCAGGGCCCGGGTCCGCCCTGACTTGGTCTCTTGCCTTCCGGGGGCTGGACAGTAGAAGTTGGTCCCGGAGGTGAGGAGCGTTGTAGGCGGCTCAGGACAGACGGGCCCGTGGCTGGAGCGGAACCCACACAGCTGCCCGCCCTGCCAGGCACCCGGGAGTCCTGCGCCCGTGCCGTGCATGGGTGCGGGGGTGGGTGCTGCCTTTATGGGTTCCCTTGGCGGCAGCCGTGTGGGTCCCATCTCGCTCTTGTGGGCCTTCTGGGTAGAGAAGCTTCACACAGTTTCCTTTCCTATTTCTGGGCGGCAGACAAATGTGCGTTTGGAGTAGAACACAATGGAAGGGGTGTGGGTATTGAGGGGGGTGCCCGGGCCCTGGTGACCAGGCTGACCCGGGCCACCTCCAGCCTCGGGGCCCAGTCCTGGCGCCTGTGGGCAACCCCACCCTCAGGCCAAGTTGGCATCTGGCAGTGCCTCCAGTGGGCACTCCTTTCCGACAACACCCGGTGACTTAAAGGGTTTGTGTCACTCAGTCTCTCTCTCTCTCTCTCTCTCTCTCTCTCTCTCTCTCACACACACACACACACACACACACACACACACACACACAGACGCACATACATGCCTGACAGCGCCGGTGACTTAAAGGGTCTGTGTGACTCAGTCTCTCTCTCTCTCTCTCACACACACACACACACTCATACACAAGCCTTTCCAACAGCACTCAGTGACTTAAAGGGACTCAGAAACTCAGTCACACACACACACACACACACACACACACACACACACACACCTTTCTCACAGCACCCAGTGACTTCAAGGGTTCATGTGACTCAGTCACACACACACATACACACACACACACACGCACACACACACACGGACATACACAGACACACACAGAGCTCCATCCTCGAGCTGCCTTTGTGAGTTAGGCCCGCAAACACCTCCCCTAAGGTGGGGTGCCCGTCCCCCCCTCCTGCCTGTGTGTTCTCACTGGGAGTGGGTGGCTCAGTGCTGCAGGCGGAGACCCCCCCACAGTCCCCGTTTGGTCTGAGGTGCGGGGAGGCTCAGCGCTCACAGAGGCTGAGATGGAGGCTGGGAGGAGCCTTTGGTGCATTTGAAGTCTGGGCTGCAGGCATGGGCGTCTCAGAAGCCGCGCTCAGCCTTGGTCACCAGGAGGCAGCGGGACGAGGCACGGCCAGCTCCAGGCGCCCCGAGGGGCCAACCCAGCACTGTGCCTTCTGTGCTGTCGCCCCGGGAGGCCCCTCCAGCTCCATCCTCTCAGCCTCATCATCGTCCCTGCCTCACGGTTCCCGTGACCTGCCGGGGCTGCACTGTCAGCTCTGGGGGTCTCTGGGAGACGCCCCCTCCGAGCCCTGTGGCGGGGGCCGGCCTCACCCTGTGGACTTGACACCCCTTGCCCAGGCAGGGAGGAGAGGCCCAGGGACCCTGAAGGGCCTAGGAGTGCCGACGTGGGTTTCAGAACCTCCCGAGAGTCTCCAGCCACAGCGCGTGTTGGGGTGGGGGTGGGGGGCATGAGAGCTGCCCACTTGGGCTTCTCAGCGGCCAGCCTGGCTTGGGAGGGGGTTGCTGGTCGGAGGGGCCTTCTCCGGGGAGAAAGGGGCCGACTGTCCCCCACGCCCATGGGTGGAGCCAGGCCCTGTCACAGTCCCTCACACTTCTGGCGTGGGCCGGGGCGGCCCTCCCCAGGGCATGTGTGCCCCGAGGCGCCCGCTCAGCCTTTGTTCCCGCCTCCCAGCAAAGCCCGTCGGGGCAGATGGTGGCCAGGCTCCTGCCCTGGGTGTGGGCTGGCTGAGCTGCCCCGCCAGGCCCTTGGCTGTACTTCGGGGTTTGTTTGGGCTTCTTCGGGGGCCACGTCCAGGCGACCTGGGGGCGCCTTCCACACCCGCGGCCGTGGCCACTCGGAGCTTTGCAGCTCCTTGTTCAGGACCGTATGCCGAGGGGCGGGGGCATGTGGCAGGCGGCCGGGCCCCTCCGAGGCCTTTGGACAGCCTGCGGCCGGCCGGACGCGCGGGGCGTTTGCCATTAAAAATGAGCGTCTGTTCCTGTTCCCTTTGTTTGCTGACCTGACCCAACAATTTCTTTCTGTTCTCTGCGCTCGGAGGGGAAACAGGGGCCTAAACATAGCCCGGCTCGCTCGGCTTCTGGAAGTGATAAAGATAGAAACGGTGGGCAGCGGAGCCCACGGCCAGCTGGCCGGCCTGGACACGAGACGCCCCGGTCCCCCTCAGGCTATGCCCCTCGGAGCCAGGGGCCTTGGGGCTGTCCCCAGCCCACCCACCCTCGGGGTTTCCACTGCCTCCAGCATCCCCTGAGCCTTGGGGGAGGGGACCTTCCTGGGGACACGGCACAGGCCCAGGGACACTCTGCTCCCTCCTGCCCTCTCCAGCCCTGGGCACTGGGGCTCACGGCACAGGAGGGGCCATGCCGAGTGTCTCTGTAGAGGGGGGTCCTGTTAGGGTGGGGGTCCCGCAGGGTGGGGGTCTCGCAGCGTAGGGGTCCCGCCGGGTAGGGGTCCCACAGGGTGGGGGTCCTGCCGGATGGGGGTCTCGCAGCATAGGGGTCCCACCGGGTAGGGGTCCCACAGGGTGAGGGTCCCTCAGGGTGGGAGTTCTGCAGGGTGGGGGTCCCGCCGGGTAGGGGTCTCGCAGCGTAGGGGTCCCGCCGGGTAGGGGTCCCGCAGGGTGGGGGTCCCATGGTGGAGGTCCCGTTGGGTGGGGGTCTCAGCATGGGGGTCCCGCAGCGTGGGGGTCTCGCAGCGTGGGGGTCCTGCTGGCCTTCTCTTGGGGAGTGGACACCACATGGCCTTTCCCTTCCTAAGTCAGGCGTGGGGTCGGCGGGAACTGGCCGTGGGCTAGTGCCGCTTTTTTGTCTGACTCGTTACCTGCTGACCAAACTCTCAGCTGCTCACACCTATCGCATGGAAGCGTCTAGAAAAGAATGGGGGCTAGCGTGGGCATGCAGACGGATTCTGAGCGAATAAATGCTGCTTGTGTGACGAGGGTCTGGGCACCGGCTCGTCCATCTCGGTTAAGAGGCCAGAATGGACCGGCCGGTGCAGCACGTTCAGGAGTGAGGGTCCCACCGGGGTCCCCGCCGCGTGGGCTGGTTTCGGAGGGGCCGAGCGCCCACCCCCGCCAACCCCGTGTCTCTCTGTCCTTCGCCACCCAGAGAACGGCAGGTGGCGCGACCTGGACAGGAAGTGCCCGCTGCAGACGGAGCAGCCGAGCGCCCGCCTCTGGGAGGGCTTCCCCGAGGGCTGCCCGGACAGCGCCCTGTGGCCCCGGGAGGCCGCCGCCGCCGCCGCCTGCGCCGTGACCAGCCTCATCCAGGACCTTAGCCTCAGCGACCCCAGCGGGAGCCCCGCGGCGCCCCCCAGCAAGCGTCCCTGCCGCTCCCTGTCCTTCTCGGACGAACTGTCCGGCTGCCGGACGTCCTGGCGGCCGCTGGGCTCGCGGGTGTGGACGCCGGTGGAGAAGCGACGCTGCTACAGCGGGGGCAGCGTCCAGCGCTTCTCGGGGGGCGGCAGCCCCATGCAGCGCAGCTCCAGCTTCAGCCTGCCCTCGCGGCCCGAGGCCCCCGCGCCCCCCGCGCCCGTCCCCGCCCGGCCCGGCCCCCCGAGCGCGGCGCCCTGGAGCCCCCCGGCCGGCGGCCGGCTGGACCTGCAGCGCTCCCTGTCCTGCTCGCACGACCGCTTCTCCTTCGCGGGGGACGGGCCCCCCTCGGCCAGCAGCACCCCCGCCTCCACGCCCGAGCTGGCCCGCCGCCCCAGCGGGCTGGCCCGCAGCCGCTCGCAGCCCTGCGTCCTCAACGACAGGAAGGCGGGCGTCAAGCGGAGACGCCCCGACGAGGCTCTGGAGCCGCGGCCGTCGCTGGACCTGGCCAAGATGGCCCAGGTAAGCCTGGGCGGCGCCGGGTGGGGCTCGGGGGATGGCCGTCCGCGGTCGGCACAAGCGTCCCCTCCACCGAGGCCCAGAAATGCTCCTTTTGTGCTGGGCACGAGGGGGGGTCCCCGTTCCCCGGCACACCGCTGGGCTCATGCTGACCCCCAGAGCAGGGCCACTGGTGGTGGTTTGAGAGCTGCAGGGCCGGGGTGGGGTGCAGGCATGTCACCTGGGGTTGTCACTTGCTGAGAAACGGGGCCAGTGCCTGCCTCCCCGAGGGTCCTCGTGTCACGGGTCATTGAGGCCCTAAGTCACACACCTCGTTCCCCTGGGCAGGTGGGCCCCTGCGGGCTGGTCCTTGCACCTGGGGGGCTCCATGCACAGTCCATGGCCCTGTGCGGGCCGATCCGTGTGGGTCAGTGCCCTGAGCACGTGGGTTCACGCAGGTCCCGGCGAGTCCTGGCCCTGTGCAGAGGGACCCATGGGAGCCCCTGGGCCTTGCGGGCGGCCAGGCGGACACTCAGTATGCTCGTGTGGGGTCAGGCGGGCACTCAGCACTGCCCCTACCGGTGGACAGGCAGGCATTCAGTACTAACCTTGCAGGTGTCAGGCAGGCATTCAGTACTGCCGTGCGGAGTCAGATGGACACTCAGTACTGCCTGTGCAGGGTCAGGCGGACACTCAGTACTGCCCATGTGGGGTCAGGTGGGCACTCAGTACTGCCCCTGCTAGTGGTCAGGCAGGCATTCAGTACTAACCTTGCAGGTGTCAGGCAGGTACTCAGTACTCCCCATGCAGGGTCAGGCGGACACACAGTACTAACCTTGCAGGTGGTCAGATGGGCTCAGCACTGTCCATGAAGGCAGTCAGGCGGGTGCTCAGTACGGCCCGTGCAACCCGGCCTGGTGTGTCTGTGATAGACTCTCCCCCCTTGCTGCCCCTCCTGTCTCTCGTGTCCCTCAGAGCAAGTCTGGTGCCTGGTGTGGTGGCCACTCGCCTGGCCCGAGTGCAGACTTTTCTGCCACTTTGGTCCAAGGGCTACTACAGCCCCCGTCCTGGGCTCCCCACCCGAGGGCCATTGCAGATGGACGGGCCTCTCTGCGGTAGCCCAAGTTCTCCCGGGTCCTGATGGGGCCCATCCCGGCTCTCCCGACCTCGGTGTCCAGGTGTGGGGCGGGGGGTGGGGGTGGGCGCCGTCAGAGCTGCCTGTTGGCGGCAGGTGGGGGACGAGTCTGGTCTGTCTGGTGCTGTCTCGCGAGGACTCGGGCCTGCGGCTGGTGCAGGCAGCCCCGGAACCGTCCCCCGAGACCGTGCCCCGAGACCAGGCTCCTAGATCAGCACCCAGGGAGGTCAACGCGAGGGCAGCAGTGCGCAGCCTGGAGCCGGGCTCTGCTCTGTGCGTCTGTCCGTCCCGGGACAGCGGCCCTGATTGAGTCTCGCCCCTGGCGGGAGCCCCCAAAGGCACCCAGACCCCCCTTGGCCTCCCCAGGTGCCGTGGGTTGTGTCAGCGGCAGGAAGGTCGCGGCTGGGGCCGGCTGTTGACACAACAGCGCTGGTCCCCGGGAGAGGCGCGGCAGGAGCCTGGGGACTCGCGACTGCCTGTGACTTTCCACCTCACTCCTGAGCCCTTGTGAGCCGGGAGGTGTCCGACAGGCAGGGTCCCGGCCTCCTGGCTCCAGGCCTCGGCGATTAGAGTCAGGGCCCGGCGGGAGCCCCCAGCCTCAGGGTCTGAGTCAGGGCCAGCAGCAGGGCCAGCGTCATCCTGCTGCCCCCGGCCACGCGCTGGCCTGGGTCTGGCCGAGGGGCACTGCGGGGAGGACACACCTGCTTCCTGGGCAGGGGCAACAGCCTCGTGCCTGTCCCGGTCCCAGTGGCCAGACCCCGGGTCCCTGAGTGCTGTGTGCCCGGTCGTTGGTGCTCACATGGGCCGGGTGAGGGGGAGTCTGGGCCGCTCCAGCCACTCCCCGGCCTCCCGACTCTGCGTGGCCTCCTGCTGCCCGAGAGCTTTGTCCGAGGCAGGAGCTGGGAGCCACAGGGTCCATCTGTACCTGACGGCCCCCAGGACTCGCGCAGGGCAGGCCCCAGGGGGGTCTCTGAGCTCCCAGGTGGAGACGCTGAGTCCAGGGGCTCTGAAGGCTGAAGCTGACCCCCCAGCGCCCTTCGAACCTGGGAGCCCCGAGAATCCACGGCAGATACAGGGGAGCACGCGAGCAGGGCTGAGCACTGCCGGGGTGGCGGGACCCTCAGTGGCCACGTGGTGGGCAGCAGCTGTAGAGGAGGCAGCAGAGACCCAGGACTCCGTGAGTGCCCACCCACCACTGTCCCTGCCGGTCTGGCCTCGACTCGCTCTCAGGCCTCGGAGCCCTCGGGTGTGTGATGGAGAGCAAATCTGGGCACCGGGAGCACCTGGAGTACCCACGGCACCTGGAGCACCCATGGCACCTGGAGCACTCAGCACATGGAGTACCCATAGCAACTGGAGAACTCAGGGCACCTGGAGCACCCACTGCACCTGGAGCACCCATAGCACCTGGAGCACCCATGGCACCTGGAGCACTCAGGGCACCTGGAGCACCCATGGCAACTGGAGCACTCAGGGCATCTGGAGCACTCAGGGCACATGGAGCACCCACAGCACCTGGAGCACCCACGGCACCTGGAGCACTCAGCACATGTAGCACCCATGGCACCTGGAGCACTCAGCACATGGAGCACCCACAGCACCTGGAGCATTCAGCACATGGAGCACCCACAGCACCTGGAGCATTCAGTACATGGAGCACCCACGGCACCTGGAGCACTCAGGGCACCTGGAGCACCCATGGCAGCTGGAGCACTCAGGACATCTGGAGCACTCAGGGCACATGGAGCACCCACAGCACCTGGAGCACTCGGCACCTGGAGTGCCCACGGCACCTGGAGCACCCACGGACCTGGGTGGCTGGTGTGGGGAAGAGAGTTCATTCCTCTCAGGGAGGGGAGGGGAGAGTCCCGGGAAGGTGTGTGTCTCAGGGTCTCAGTAAGAAACGCAGGCGGGACTTGCGGGCATGGCGGCCTCTCTGCCCGTGCTGCCCAAGCAGGATGAGGTCAGGGACATCCCTCCAGCTCGCCTGACCTCATCATGCTGTCAGAGCGGTGGGGGCCGGAGCGTGACCCAGGTGAATTCCAGGCATGGGTCCGGCTCGGCCACCGCAACGGAGCAGGGCCCTGGGTGGAGTAAGATGAGCGTGTCCGGGTGGGAGCCTCCCCTCTGCACGCCAACAGAGCTCGGACACGATCGCTGGACGGCCATGGAGGACGACGCTCTCCAGAGGGCAGAAAGCACGACCAGGAAAGGCCGAGACAGACAGGAGTAAATCCTTCCTCCAGGACCCTCTGATGTGGGACCCGAGATGGCCTAGACTCCTCCCCCTGCCCTGTGGGCACTGCAGGCTCTGGGGGGTCGGACACACTCAACCCACGTCCGGTGGCAGCCACAGGACGGCCCTGAACTCCCAAGTGGAGGAGGCAGGAAAGAAGAAAGTGACACACGGTGACGTCCAAGAAGCTCTGGCCTGTGCGGCCGGGCGGGACTCGTGGGGACTCTGAGCCGAGCCCCTCTCTGACACGGTCTCCTGCTGGGCCTGGGCAGATACACGTCCTGCCCTCGGCGTGCGACCCTGGGCTGGCTGATGCTGACGGCAGGCTGCTGAACTCGGTTTACTCAGAAGAAGTTGTGGCATGTCCCCCTCACGGAGCTGGGTGTTTCCGCAGTGTCCCCCAAGCACGCCGCCTCCTTTGGGGGCCGTGGCCCTGGGAAGGCCCGTGTCCCCCCGCCCAGCGGTTCCCCACCCTGCGGCCCAGGCTCATTCAGGACTCGCCCTGAGGTCCCACACCGCCCTGCCCGATCGGGGTGCCAGAAGGTTCCGTGAGGAGTCCGTTCCCCAGACTCGTCCTGGCCCCTGCTCACTCCTCATCCTGGAGGGGCCGCGTCCAGCCGCCAGTGTGTGTCTTTGGGGCCCGTTGGGTGCAGGCCGGGTGGGAGTGACGGGGCGGGGGCTGCCTGTTGGGCCGTGACCCCACCCCACCCCCGTCTCGCTTTGCAGAGGACTTTCCTGATGAGGTGGGGACACCTCGCCACGCTGCCCCTCAAGCCAGAGCCCCGAAGCTCATGCCTGCACCGTTTTTCTCCTCCAGGGAGGGGGCGGCATTCACTTCTTTCTCTTAACAGGGAACCACTCTGAGACTCAGTTTACCAGAAAATGGGTTTGGTGATAAGAGTTGGCGTGAAACTCACATTAGGCCAAGGCACATATCAGGCACGACTGGCCCCGTGGCCAGCGTCACGTCAGCCCATCTCTGCTGTCGTCATTCCCAAGGCCCTTATCTTCACCCCCCGTCCCCATGACCCCTGCTGCCTCCATGGTCACCATCACCCCCCTCCCCACCGACGCTACCATCTTCACCATCCCAGGAATCACCGTCACCACCATCCCCGCTTACTCTGGCACAAGGCACACATGGCTCTGCGGCGGGGCCCGGTGCTCCGAGACAGGGTGGGACAGGCCCATCCCGCGGTGGCCCCCAGCTTCTGCCTCTCAGGACACTCTTGGCTGCAGCTTCCGGCGGGGTTCGGCCTCACCGTGTTGGCGGCTCCTTGGTGCTTCCCCCCGGGCGTGAGACAGGGTCTCAGACTCCTCTCGCCGCCTGTGATCACGTGCCTAAGAATAAACTCTGGCTCCACTGGGGGGACGTGGCACGGTGGGTCAGGGCATGTGTGCGTGTCCCTGGGTCAGCTGGCGAGGATGGTCAGTCGGGCTGCATGCGGGAGTGCAGTGGCCAGGCCCTCCCCGGCCCTCCCCACCTTGCAGCTGTCCCGGAGTGCCAGGTCCTGGGCACTTGCCCTCCCAGGCCCACGGGCTCTTTGTCCTGACAGATGGGGCCCCCCCTGCCTGGTGTCCAGGTCGCAGGGGCTTGGGGTGTGCAGCCAGGCTCGGGGGTCCTGAACACACCCTTTCCCGCAGAGGTGGGACCACACCCTGCATGTCCTGACAGGGGCAGAGGAGCTGCCCCACGTGAGGCAGATGGGTGCTGGACGGTGCCCCCTGCCCTCCACTGTCTGTCCCTGTGCCGCTCCACCACGCCCCATCTGTGGGGTCACAGGGTGCTGGTCGGCCCAGAACAGTGAGGACAGGGGAGAGGCGTCTGCAGAGACCCGGGTGCTGGCATTTGTCAGTGATTGGGGCGGGGGTGTCACCCAGCCTTGAGAACGGGCGCCGTGGGTCCCCCGAAGCTCCACGTCTCCGACTGCAGGGACCTGAGTTCAGGCCTGATGTATGTGTCTGCAGGGCCCCAGGCTGGCGCCAGCTGACCTTGGCTGGTGACCCCAAGGGCCCATTGTGGCACCTACTGGGGGAATCTGTGCCCGCCCCCCCTCGCACCGCCGCGCCCCGGCCCACGTACCCACCTCCCAGTGCCCCTGCTTGGTGACACTGCTCTGTCCCCCGGGCTCGGGGCCCGTGGCTCTAGGCGACCTGTTGCCCGTCCCGGGAGCAGGTCTGTCAGGGGAGCTGAGGTCACTGCCGCCTGGACGCAGCCTCTCCGCTCGGGATGGCCCAGCCCAGGCAGGGCTGATGGATGCAAAACCCACCTCGCCTCCCCGTCCTTGAGGTTCTGGGTACCAGGCACCCACTGGGGAGCAGTTAGTACCCCGCCCAGCCTTCTGCCCTCCAACAGGGTATTTTCCACCATGGTTCCAGAGCCAAGAAGTTTCCTGCTTCCTTCCCGAAACTGGGGTGCCCGGTGCTTGCAGGGGCAGGAGGATGGGCGGGGGTGTGCTGTGGGCTCCCCTCTGCATCGGCATACTCGCCGATTTCCTGTTGGCATCTGTGCCCACACCCACTTCCTTTTCCATCTGTCTCCGCCCTGTGTTCTGGGCCTTGCCCCTTTGTCTGCACCTGCAGACCTTGTGCCCACCACCCCCCCACCCCTGCCCCTGCCACCTGTCTCTGGGCACCCTCCCCCCCACCCTGCCCCGTGGTCCAGCTCTGTCTGCCTCAGAGCCCCAGGCCACAGCTGGCCATGACCCTCAGGGAGAGGGTGCTGCTTCATGCCTGCCCCCAGGGGTGGGCAGTGACTGGCCTCTAGCTCGGGTCCTACAGGAAGGGGGGCGGGGGCAACTGGCTCTTCTCAGCTGCCTCTGGGCACACGTGTCATCAGGCGTGTGTCAGCAGTGTGTGGACATGTGTGCATGCATGAGTGATGCGTTGGACACGGGTGTGCACACACGTGTGTGTGTTGAGTGATGTGGGCACGCGTGTGTGCGTTCATGTGAGCCGTGAGCACTGGGCTTGTGAGCATGGGTTTGATTTGAAGCGTGTGCCCGTGTGCGCCGAGGAGGGGTGGCACGTGAGGTGGGCACTCGTGTGCATGCGACACGAGCATGTGAGCAAGGAAGTCCGGGCGTGTGCGGTGTGCTGGCCCCCCGCGTGGTGTGGCAGTGCCTGTGTGTGGGTGTGTGTGAGCACCAGGGCGTGCCTGTGTGACGTGCAGACACGTGTCTGTCCGCGTGCGGGAGGGAAAAGGCCGCACAGGGGCCCCGGAGGGCCTGTGACTGGTCCCGGCTGGGGTCTGGGTGGGGGCTGGGTCCCCGGATCCCGCGGGGCCTCCTGCACCCGCAGCGCTGCCCCTTCGGACCCGACTCCGCAGCGCCTGCCCTGGGCCTGGTGGAGAACAGAGCGCCTCTCCCGCGCCTCCGCCCACCCGGCACCCGGGCGTCCGCGCGGCCAGGAGCAGCGCCCCTTGCGCTGGAGGCGGGCCTAGAGCGAGGGTGCGCCGGGTCCCCGGGGTGCCCTGCTAGAGCCTGCGCCGGCGCGGGCCCCGCCCACGGCGCTAGCTCCGCCCCTCGCGCCGCCTCGCCCAGCGCTGGCTCCGCCCACAGAGCTGGCCCCGCCCACGGCGCCGACACCTCCCTCCCCGGCGTAGGCTCCGCCCCTCGTTCCCGCCCGCCCCGGCCACGCCCACAGCGCAGGCCCCGCCCACGGCGCCCGCCCCCGCCCCCGCGCTGGCCCCGCCCACGGCGCCCGCCCCGCCCCGCGGGTCCCGGAAGCGCCGGTGCCAGCCCGCGGGCTGGTCCCCAGCATTTGCCCCCGTGCTGCGGGCGGGGCGCCCAGGAATGTCCTCCCACCCCCGCTGCCAGCAGGCACGGCCGCGGCCACCCGCCCTGCCCGGGCATGCCGGGACATGCTGGTGGAGCCCGCTGGCCGCCGCCGCCGCTCAGCCCCGGGCTTCCTGGCTGGGGGGACCCACGCGGGGCCCTGCACCCTGGGGTCCTGCCTGCGGGCGCTGGGCTCCCCCTGGACCCCGGGGCAGCAGAGAGTCCACCCCCCCCAGAGGCCCCCAAAGGGCATTCAGCGGGGTCGCTGGGGGAGGGCGCACCGGTCAGCTGGCTCGGGGGCGGTGGGTCTGGTCAGCTGGCTTTGGTGTCCTGGGCCTGGTCAGCTGGCCTTGGGGCAGTGGGGACAGCGGGTCTCCGGTGTTGGAGATGGGCCAAGCCCGCAGGATACCCCCAAGGTGCCCTGTGGGAAGCAGGACCTGGGGTGCAGGGGACCTGGATCCCATGCTCAGGACGCCAGGGGTGAGGGGCTTAGAGGGGGCAGCGGGGCACGTGCTGGCCAGCCTCTAGGATGCCCAGAACCGGAGCGGTCCGGCCCGTTTGGTGCGGGGCTGAAGCTCTGGCAACGAGTTCTGGAGGGGTTGTTCCCCGGCCTGGGGGAGGCAGGGCCCCCTCGTGGATTTGAGGGGCTGGGGAGCGAGGCCGGAGCTCTGCAGGGCCCCCTGCTTAGGGGGGGAGAGGGGGACTCTTAGCCACTGCCAGGGCAGCTGCTGGTTTCTGGAATTTTCCGAGCTGAGGCCTGTGGGGCAGATAAGCCGTTGTTTGTTCGCCTTCATGTTTCATGTGGTGTGCCGGGAGGGAATCCTCTTTGCCAGACTGGGAGGGAGTCCCTCGTGTGACACTTGGATCCCATCTGTGTCGGCCACGTGGGGTTGTGGGTGGGCGGAATGCACCCCCTCAGGACCCCCCGTAGGACAGCTGACACCCACAGGGGTGGCCCCACAGGACACCCGCCCACCCCAGGGGACTTCCAGTGGGGTCAGCCATGCCCTGGGATCCTGGGGCCTTCCTCAGCGACACCCACGTGCCCCCCACTGACAGCTCCCCCCTCGGGACAGGCCTTGTTTGCAGGGAGCCAGTGTGGGTGACAGCGGAGGGAACAACGGCCGTACCAGCCCCCAGGGTGGGTGGGGCCTCACAGCCCTGCAGCAGTCAGGAGCCCCTTCTTCCGGGACCCCTTCCCCAGCCCTCCCTGGGCCGTGTGTGACACGCATTTTCGACTCGGTGCTAAAGTCATTTCCAAACCGCGTGGCATAAGCCAGATTCCCGGCCCTCAGCGGTGGAAAGTGCCGTTTGGTGCTCGAGGAGCCCAGGGTGGTGGGGGTTGGTGGGTGGGACCCCCGGCCTCCCTCTGCAGCACACACGCACCCTCACGTTTGCTTCTTCAGCTGAACACCCAGACCCCCGTATGGCATGGCCAAGGCCTGACCCCTTCCCGGTGTTCCCAGCTCAGCGTCTGGCCGCAGGGCCCTCTGGGGTGGCGTGGATGCCCCCGATGGTCCCTGTGCCAAGCCCCCACCAGGGACCCCCCTCCCTTTGTCCACTGGGCACCAGCTCCAGAAGCCCAGCCTGGTGCCAGGAATAAGTTCTTGGCGCTCTGCAATTCCGTGACATTCTGGGGGGGTCAGTGCAGGCCCCTTGCTGTGATCACTGCTTCCCAGAGCTGGACTTGCGTGACTGGGGGGGGGACACACAGACCCCCAGTAGTCGGTGTCGTGGTGGGGTGCGTTGGAGAGTGGGTCCTACTCAGCTCTGAGTCGGGGTGGGCTGGGGCAGTGTGGGCTCGATCCCGCCTCTGCAGGCAGCTCGTACCCTGCCAGGAGGCCCGTGGGGGGTGGGATCTGCCTTTCTGGGGGTCCCTTGGTCAGGGGTCTGGGGTGGGACCACCCAGGGTCATGGCACGCACTGACCCTCCCCCTCTCTCTCCCGCAGAACTGCCAGACGTTCAGTAGCCTCAGCAGCCTGGGAGTGGTGGGCGTGGACGTCGGTGGCCCCCGCGCCTGGACCGCTTTGCTCTCAGCCTCGGGCCCTGGAGGCAGGACCCCAGCGGGGACCCCCGTGCCCGAGCCGCCGCCCCCCCCATCCTTCGACGACCCCCTGGCCTGCCGGGAGGAGCTGTGCTGGGAGGAGACGGACAGCGGCCCCCTGGACGATGGCTGTGGCCAGAGGTGGGAGACGGCCACGGCCTGGCGGGACCGCGCGGCCGCCGGGGGCAGCCCCTGCTCCCTGGACGGCGAGCTGGACATCGAGCAGATCGAGCAGAACTGAGGGGGCCCCGGGCGCTCCTCGCGGGAGGATGCCGGCCAGCCTGCGCCTCGGGGCGCCCACTCTCACCAGCACTGCAGGGGCCCTCGGCTCGGGGACACCCGGACCCCAGCGGGCACTCGACGGTGGGGCTCCGTCGGGGCGCGCGGCCCCTCAGCCTCCTGCTCAGGTCACTCACTGACCCCGTGCCTTCACCCCCTGCCCCCCACCTCTCCCCTGCTTCTAGTGACCCCAGAACTGCCGGCCTTAATGGCACGGGCAAGGCCCCACACCGGGTCAGAGGCTGTCGCGCCCACGTGGGGTCATCTGCTGGCCCCAGACCAGCCCCCACTGTCCCCTGGGGCCAGGGTGCCGGGGGTGGGCCTAGGGCGGCCTTGGCAGGTGCTCACGGCCCTCGGGGTCAGCCTGGCAGGCTGGCGGGCAGGTCAGGCTTGCTGTTGGGACCTGCTGGCTTGAACCTGGGCATGGCGGTCTGAGTGCCATTGGCGGGGATCCCGCCGGGCACACACTGGCACAGGTCGGGGCTTCCGTCCACCTGGAGAGGCTGCCCCAAAGCGCTGCTCGTGGCCCCCCGACCCCGGGCCGTGCCCATCTCCAGGGCCGGGGCACCTCAGGGCGTCCCCCCGAGGCACAAGCCTCGGAGCTGGATGCTCGAGGGGGGACGAGGTACTAGCCAGCGGCCCCTGGCACCGGTGGCCTTGTCCTCACCACGAAGGAGGGCACGTACCACAGGCCGCCCTCTGCTCAGGGAGGAACGTGAGTCCTCTGGAAGGCCCAGCACTGGCGAGGGAGGACCCGGGGCACCCCCCAAGCAGCGGGACCTCCCGCACCCCTCCCCCTGCCAGCCCTGGGGGTGGGGGGGGGGACGCACCCACCGGTAGGGCGGCCCCCACCAAAGGAGCCTCACTTTTGTCGGGGCCCAGGACAGGCAGAGGCGCTGGTGGCTGCAGAAGCCTCGGCCCCTCCCCTCCCCCCCCCCCCCCCCCCCCGTTTACATTCCTGCCAACCCTTTGCCTTACTCCCCGGGGTGGGGGTCCGGCCCCCCGGGAGGGGTGTCCTGTGCGGGCGCCGGTCTCAGAAAGCCTTACTGTTCACCAGAAGTTTGTAGCAGGGGAGTTTTGTGAATTTTTACACGGAAAAATAAAAGAAGTCCACGTGACAAAGAAAACCGAAGTTTCCAGATGGGTCAGGTTTCCACACGGTTCTCCTGTGGGGGTGGGAGTGAGGGGGGGTGGTCCGGGGGGGCTGTGCAGGGCAGGGAACCTCCGTGTTTCCGGGTGCACAGCGGCATCCCCGACACCGTGGAAGGTCACGAGTCGGCCCTTCCCGCCACGTCTGGGCAGAGAAGCTGCTAGAATCGGCATGGTGACGCCTTGGTGACGGACTCGGAGCCCAACTGGCCATGACATGGGGCAAGCCCACACCCCCGGGTCCTTCCGTGCCAGGCTGGGGCGGACAGCTCCACTGTGACACTCGGGGGGGCCGAAGGATCCCCCTTTTCGCATGGACAGGCCCCCACTGGACAGGACAATGCCTCTCCCAGCCCAGAACCCAGGTGTCACAGGACGCCCCCCTCCCCGGCCCCTCTCCCTTTCCTGCCCCCCTGTGGCCACCACGCTCCCTCTCTGCTGGACACGGGGTGGGGGGGCAGTGGACAGGTGTGTCCAGCTGGAATTGGGGTTCACCTGGTGGCAGTGTCCAGCCCAGGGCCTGTGCCATGGGGACCCTCAGTGGAAGATGGGGGGTAGCTGATGCCCTGTAACCCAGCCAGGAGCCCCGCAGATGCCCCAGGCCCCGCCCTGTGGGGCTGCCCCGAGGGTGTCCCAACCCTCCACAGGCCCGGCCGCCCCCACGGGGAGGGCAGGGAGGGGTTTCCAGGAGCCCCTCCCCACTCAGCAGCCCTCAGCCAGACGGGGGTCTCGGGCGCTGGAATCCTGCAGGCAGGTCCTGGGGGCCGGGGCAAGGACAGGGAGGGCCCCCCACCCCCCACGGGCCCACAGCCCAGTCAGAGTCAGCGCCTTTATTAGCTCCACGCCTCACATCGGGCTGGGGCTGGGGGCTGGGGAGGGCTCCAGGCGCTCGCCTCGCTCCCCTCCAGGCCACTGGCGGTCCCCCGGGAGCCGACTCTGCCTGCGGGAGGGGACGGCGAGTGGGGCTCAGTGTGCAGACGGGCCGGGCGCCAGGAGCGGGCTTGCAGGAAGCACCTGGCAGCCCCCCGGCCGGGGCACAGGGTGCAGGCGGGGCCGCCGCTCACTGGGCCGCGTGTTTCAGCAGCAGGTCCACGGCCGCCGCCAGGTCATCCACGTGGCCGTCGGCCGTCACCTCCGGGTGATGCTCGTCGCTGGGCCTGGGGGTGAGGCCATTGGTCAGTCAGGGACCACATGAGACCCCGAGGCGACACCAGGGCACCTCCATCCTGTCCCCCTCCCCAGGAGGAGGGTCAGGGCAGCCGCCCGTGCGCGGGGCGTCCCCAGGAGTGGCCCTGGGCTGGGGACGGTGGAATGGGGAGTCGGCGCCCGTCGCCCTCGTTCCCGAGTGTGACCCAGAGGGCAGGGGTCCAGGGCGACATGACTAGGGGCAGAGCTGCCCAAGGAGAGTGGGCGCACCCCAGAGCCGGCCAGGCGGGCAGCCTCATCCAGGTGGCACTGATGGCATGGGGCTGTCGCAGGACCCTCCCATCGAGGCTCGCGGCTCCCGGAAGGGGCAGCGGGGCCGGCCTGGGTCCAGCCCAGCGCCTCCCTCTGTGCCCTGGGAAGCCCAGACAGCACCACCGGAATCCCATCCTGCTCACACCCAGGGGCACAGCCTTTGCGGGGGTGACGGGTCCCCACTGGCCCCTAGGGCATCATGCTGACACCACAGGGGACTTGGCCTCGAAGCCGGCCCGGGCTGGTCAGTACGTGTGTGCTACCGTGGGCCTGGTGTGATGTGTCAGTCGGCACATCTCATCAAGGCCTGCCAGCCCGTGTCCCTGCTGTGCGCCCTGCGTCCTATGACACGCCCTGTCCCGTGGCCGGGAGGGTGGGGGGCAGCTCTGGAGAGGCACCCAACAGCCTCGAGCTTGGGAGATGGGTGGAATTTCCACCAGAATTGGCACAGACACACACACGACCACACCTACACACACACACACTCACACATTCCCGCAGTCACACACGACCACACATACAACCACGCACACATACACTCATTCTCACAGTCACACACATTCACACTGTCACAACCACGCAGTCACAATTAAACATACACAGTCACAATCACACAGACACACTCAAAACCACATACACGACCACACACACTCGATCTCATAATCACACACACACACACACACACACACACACGTTCACGCCTTCTCACAACCACACACAGTCGCAGTCACACACTCAGACCTACCTGGGCGGGGTCTTTGCAGGTCCCAGCACAGCCCCTGGGCAGCCCGGGCCGAGGACGCGGGTGAGTGGGTCCCCGTGGGGCGAGGCGCGGTCAGTGCACCTGGTCAGGAGCGGGCGCCTCCCTGCACCCCACACCAGGGGGGCAGAGCTGCGGCCACCCCACCCTGCGCTGGCATCTCCGGGGCACGGCCAGGTACCTGGCTGGGTGCCCGTCCACATGCCTGTACGCCCTGGAGAGGTCGGTGACTCGGTCAGGGCCCCTGGGACTGAGACTTCAAGCAGGTGCCTCCTCCAGGAAGCCCCCAAGCTTCCCCATGGGGCACCCCAGGACTCCTAAGCTGACTCCGGCCCCTCTTGAAACACCCCCGGTGCCCCGAGTGTTTGTGTGTGTATGTGATTGCATCTGCGTGACTGTGCGTGTGTCTGTGTGTGTACCTATGTCTTTGGGTGTGTGTGCCAGTGTCTGTGTGTCGGTGTGTGTTTCTGTGTCTGTGAGTGTGTGCTGTGTGTGCAGGTGAGTCTGTGCTTGTGTCTGCCAGTGTCATGGGTGTCTGTAAATGTGGTCTCTGTGTGCCTGTGTCTGTGTGTCTGTGTCTGTCTGTCCGTGTGTGCCTGTCTCTGAGTGTATGTCTGTGAGTGTTTGTGTATGTGTGTGTGTGTGTCTGTGTGTGTCCTGGTCTGGGGGGCCCCACCCAGCCAGGCGTAGATGCGGCAGGGGGTCCCCTCACCCCTTCCCCGGCTCCGTGCCTCCCTGACCTTGGGCCTAGCTGTGTGGCCAAGCCCAGGCCCGTGGCCCAGCGTGCAGGGTGGCACCATGGGTGTGTGGACACGAGGGCGGGCTCAGACCTCCCAGGGCCACCCCCGCCCAGCCTGCCGGCTCAGAGCCCACCCAGTCAGCGAGAACGGGCCTGAACCCTGCGTTCCTCCATCCTGACGGAGCGGCCGAACTTTCCTGAAAGGACTTGGCCAGTGGACCCCGAGTCAAACAACTGTGTTTGGCAGCTCTGGGCGGCCCAGGCCTGCCCGCCTCGGCGGCCGAGGCACAAGGAGCCCATTCAGAGCCTGCGCGCTCTCAGGAAGGCGGGCGCGGGGCCCCGGGACCCCCAGGTCTGCACCAAGCACCACGCCAGCCACGGGGGCCCTGAGAGAGCAGGGAGGAAACACCGCCTGGGGTGGGTCACAGCATGTGAGGGAGTGGGGGAGGGGACTGGGGGGTCCCTGACCCCCAAGGCATCTCCAGAGGGGAGGTCACTTGAGCCCTGGGGCTGGCGGTCACGCCCCACATCTGGGTGACACTGGCCCAGCCCAGGCCGCCTCCAAGACCTTCTGTTGGGAGGACCAGAGCGACGGAACAGGGTGCTGGCTTTGCACGTGGTCAACCTGGGTTCCATCCCGGCTCCCCACAGGGTCCCTGAGCCCCGCCAGGAGGCAGCCCTGCACACTGTTCACCCCTGCCCGCCCACTGCAGGCCTCCAAGGCCAGCCCCTGGAACCAAGCCAGAAGTGACGGCTGATGAAGCATCAATAAAATCTCAGAGCGGTTCCCTCCATGCTGGCCGGTTTCAGAGGGAAGTTTGAGGGGTTCAGGGCCTATGGGAGGGTCCCCAGGCACAAGAGGCCGGCTGGGCGACCTCTGGATGGCTGGAAGGGGGGGGCCCGGACACAGCCCCTGTTGGCAGGCACCCCGTATTCCAGTTCCCGCCACGCACAAGCCCAGAAGGGGTGAGGCTGCTTCCCACAGACAATCTCTGGGTGGCCTGGCGCTGCCCACCCTGGCCTGAATGGATGGGCCTGTGGGCGCACAGGGGAGACGTGGGGGCAGGCCCCCTGGGACCCTGGGGTTCCCGCGTCCCAGGGACACCGTCTCAGTCCCGAGCAGGAGACCCCCGGGGGCCGGAGCTCTGAGAATAGGCCTGGGGCCGAGGTGACCACAAACCTTGGCTTCCTGCCCCAGGGGAGGGTTCAGGGCTGTCCACTCTGCTGAGGACCCCAAAGGCATGGGGGGGACACTGCACTGGGGTGCTGCGTGGGGCACCCTCACCAGGACTGGGCAGAGCTGGGGGCCCAGGGGGCTGCCATGGCCATGGCCTGGGCTTACGGGTGGGGGACAGGGCCTGTCTCAGCCGGGCCCCTGACCCTGGCCTCCACAGACGCTGCAGAGAGCGCCACCTGCTGGTCACGAGGGGAGACACGGCCCAGGCCCCAGGGGCCTCTTCAGGCCAGGGGCACACTTCCCTGGAGAGCGTGGGACCACCCCCAGCTCAGAGGGGGCAGGGCGAGCACTGGGAGCGGGGGGCTTCCACACGCGCCATGTGGAAGCAGGGTGCCTCTGAGGGCAGGGGCCCTGCACGGGCCGGACCCCACCCTCACGGCCCGCCTTGCTGGAATCAGGCCCTGCAGGGCTGAGCGCGCGCGCGCACACACACACACACACACACACACACACACACACACCACACTGCAGGCCCTGTCCGCCCATGGGCAGATGCAGAGGCCGCGCCCTCCGGGGCCCCTGGGGCATCCTTCCAGCTGCATCCAGCCGTCGGGCAGATTCCAACCGTGTCCCTGAATCCCCCCCCCCCCACCCCGGCCCCCAGGAGGGCAGCTGGGGTGTCCGGTTCATGGCCCAGGTGGCCCAGCAGCTGTGAGTGGCTCCAGACGCGACACGGCTGTCCAGCTGTCCAGGCGCGAGAGGGCCTCAGCCCCGGGTGCCCGGCAGACAAGCTGGGCCTGGGGTCAGGCCACACACGGTGGGCAGGGGCCTCAGATGCGGGAAGGGAAGCCCCCAGCCAGCTGAGCCCCCAGCCACGGACGCGTACGCTGTGGTTATGGGGCTGTGCCCAGGGGTCACTCCGGCGGGTCTCGGCACGGATGGGGTGCCGGACGCCAGACCAGCCTGGCTGTGTCAGGCGAGCACTGCCCACCTTGTGTGGCACCTGTGACCACACCGCACACACCCGAGATGGCACAGCGGGACATCGGGCCGGCAAATGGCCTCGCCCGGAGTCTCCCTGTGCGGTCCGTCTTCCTCGTTCCCAAGTGACCACTGCCGCGCTGGGTCTGGGGTGCCTGGGCTGGACAGAGCAGTAGTGAGCAGACCAGCCGGGGATGGCCTGGTTCCCTCTTGGCTGAGGGACCGAGAGCTGTAACCACGTCAGCAACACGCGTGAGAGCTTGGGGCAGGGCTGGCCGGAGCACGGGGCCCGGGCAGGCCCACGCGTGAATCAGCAGGAAAACGAAGAGGCAGGGACATCGCCCAGCAGAGCTGCTCCTGCACCGTGGCGGGTTCGACGCCCAGGGTGACACACACACACACACACACAGACACACGGACACACAAGCACACACACACAAACACAAACACACAGACACACACACAAACAGACCCACACAAGCACACACACAGACACAAATAGACACACACAAGCACACACACAGAAACATAGACACATGCACACACGAACACATGAACACACGCGGACACACACAAAGACACACACAAGCACACACACGGACACATGAACACACACACAGACCCACACAAGCACACACACAGACACAAATAGACACATGCAAGCACACACACATGAAAACACAGACACATGCACACACGGACACATGAACACACACAGACAGACACATGAACACACACAAAAACAAACACACAGACACATACACATGGACGTATGAACACACACACAGACACACACACAAACACAGACACACCCAAGCACACACAATGGACACATGAACACACACAAACACAAACACACAGACACATACACATGGACGCATGAACACACACACACACACACATACACACATACCGACATGCAGCCACGGTGGTATAATTCATATACTAACCACACGTGGCACCCAGGAGGCTACCGGGTGAAGCATCCTCCCTGAATGGCCGCTGGGGACAGGGTCCGGAGGGGCAGGCCGACAAGAGGCTGTGCAGGGTCCTGCGCCCAGCGGAGAGTGGGCAGCAGCCCCGCAGCTACCCCTGCAGGGAAGGGGCCCCCCGGGGCCCTCGGGTGGCAGCTTTCACCCTCCTTCCACGCGTGGGAAGACCCAGGGAGCCTGACCCGCCGAGCGCCAGCCTCTGCCAGGGAACCCCAAAACGGGCCCCGACTCAGCACCTCAGCCTGGGCTCCCGGGGCAGGACCCCGACGGTCCCTCCCGGCCTGCGGGTACCCCCCGCCCCCGCCCAAGGCCCCCTGCCCCGCCTGCTGGGTGCTGTGACCCACTGTCCGGCCCACCCAGGCGGGGAAGGACAGACTCACACTCGCCACCTGCCCTCTGCACTGGTGGTGTCGGGCACCCAGCGGGTGGGCCCTGCCCTCCCCTCCTCCCTCACGCTGAGTCTCACGGATGTCAGGGGAGCAGAAAAGGGGGAGCAGCCAGCCGGGGGGAGCACCTTGGGTTCTAAGGGGAGCACCCTAGAGGGGGGCAGGTCTGGGGGCCGTACGGGACAGTGGCCCCGAGCACCAGCCTGGAGGGGCCTCCCCGAGTCCTGCAGGGGGCAGCCCACCCAGCCCCACGGCCGAGGGGTCCGGGAGCCCGAGGACTCCTGGGCAGTGAGGCTGGTCCCTGGTGGCCAGGCGGTGAGGTGAGGAAACCCCAGAGGGACCCTCCGTCCCCGAGTGAGGGCAGCAGACCCCTCTCTGCTGTCCCCCAGGGCTCCCTCCCCTGCAGGCGTCCACTGGAGCCACGGGGAGACCCACAGGGCGGGCTGCTTGGGGGGGACATGGTAGCTGCGAGGTTTCCTGCCAGTGCCATTACAGCGCCTTAATTAGCTCCGGGCCCATTGATCTATGGATTCTATTAGGTTTCTAATTGTAATTACCCGGACAGGCATATGGATTCCAATTATGCCCCAATTAAACCCCCAGCGTAGGGCGTCCAAAGCAGCCCGCGGCACCCAAGCTGCAGGCTGCCAGCCAGCCAGCCACCGCGGGGTCTTGGGGTTCTGAAGGCTGGGGGGGGGGAAGGCCTGGAGGCCCTCGGGCAGGACAGGGCAGGGCAGGGTAGGGCCTGCTCACATGGCCCCAGGCCCCGCTCCCTCTGCCCCTCAGGGCACGCCCGGGGGGTTTGCCCCCAGCCAGGCTGCAGGAGCCTGGTGCAGAGCCCATGGGCGGCAGAAAAGTTGGGGACACAGGTGGGGGGCTGCAGTCAGCGGGCAGGGGCTGAGACACAGTCCACCAGCGGGTGGAGACGGGTGCAGTGGGGTGCATCTGAGGCCACACCGGCCCTCAGGACCCTCAACCAACGGCCGGGACTCATGTGGTGGTGCCAGGCCCCCTGCCGGGCCTATCTCCAGCCCAGAAACGAGCCTGGGGCCACCCTGAGGTGCCTCGGGACCCCCGGCCTCCTCCCTTTCCAGGCCTCCCCCCAGTTCCACCCCCTTCTCTGCCCAGAACTCAGCTAAAGCCAGACTGGGCCACCGACAAAGGCCCGGGCCGACAGGGCCAGCCCCAGACCCCCGGCCCCCCCCCACCCCTGGTTGGACATGCCCCACTCCTGCCAGGCCCCGAGTCAGGCGGTGCGCAGAGGGTGCCATCTGCAGGGAGCACAGGGCAGTGCAGGCCCCACGGCCAACAGAGGGACCTGCTAGAACATTCTGGGAGGAGGGCACCCCCAGAGCACAGGGCACCAAGGGTGGGGTCTGGTGTTCCCGAGCTCGGGCATCCGAGCTCAGCTGTGACCTCCATGACCCCGGCAGCACCCGCCGTGACCTCCACCGGGCAGCGGGGTGGTTCTCCCACGCATGCCTCGAAGAGGACTTCTGCGTCCTCCCCACCCGCAGCCAAGGAGGGCAAACACCTGGGTGCCGCCGGGTGCTGTGTGGACTCTGCCTGGGCCTGCGACAAAGGGGAGGGGGCCGCCAACGCGACCCGCGTGCTCGGGCAACGCAGATGCCCAGACCCGCCTGTCACAGGGCACTGGCCAGCCCCGGGGGCGCCTGGAGGGCCCAGCAGAGACAGTCCAGCAGCAGCACCGGCCAGACCCCTCGGGGTCCCCCCATCCTGGGCCCTCAAAAGCAGGTGCCACCGAGGACGTCACCTCTGGGACACCGCACCAAGGCCCGGGTCAGGCCCCTGCCCGCATGCTCAGGGCACGGGGGAAGACGAGGATCTGGCCAGCCACCCCGTGTGGAGAACAGAGCCTGGGGGGCATCTCCCCCGCTGGGAGCCAGGGAGCAAGCCCGGGGGTCTCCGGAGCACTGGGGGGGGCTTCATGACGCAGCCACTTCCTGCTCGCCCCCACCCACACCCAGACCTCCGACCCCAAGTCCCAGTCAGGAGAGGTGGGTCAGGTCGGGGCGGATGGCTCAGCAGGCAGTGCTGAACCCCAGCCGCACTCCAGCCAGGCCTGCCAGCACAGAGCACGGCAGCTGGGGATGACGCAGACGGTGCGGCCGGAGGGTCCCGAGGTGACTGTCCCCATGGCTAAGAGCACCCGTGCCAGCACGCCCACAGGCCCGGCACCTCCCCAGACCGGCCAGTGCTCTGGCAGAACAGCAGGTGCCTGCCCCCCCACCCCAGGACCCAGTCCTCGTGGGGGCACCCAGGACCCGCCTCCAGGCTGCCCCAGCCCCGCCCCCCGGCTCACCTGAACTTGCCCGTGCGCACCTGCAGGGCCCGCATGCCGCAGCGCTGGGCCCCGCCCACGTCACCCACGATGTCGTCCCCGATCATGACGGCCTGGCAAGAGCGACGGGGGCACCCGTGAGTAATAAAGGCATGATGGGCTGGAGCGCCGGCACAGTGCGGAGGGCGCTGGCCCGGCACACAGCGGACCCGGGTTCGACCCCCGGCATCCCACAGGGTCCCCTGAGCCCGCAGGGAAGTGATCCCCTAAGCGCAGAGCCAGGCGTGACCCCCAAACCAAAACAGAGTTAAAAATAAAACAGCGTGTGGGCAGTGGAGACCGCAGGGGGCGGTTCTGGTCAGGAAGAACCTGAAAGGCGCCGAGAGCACAGCGGGGAAGGCACTGGCCCGGCATGCGGCCCACCCGGGTTCCGTCCCTGGCACCACACAGGGTCCCCTGAGCCCACCAGGAGTGATCCCCGAGTGCAGAGCCAGGAACGAGCCCTGAGCATTGCCTGGGTGGGTGCTCACGCTTGGGTGCTCACTGGGGATGCGAAGGAGGTGAGTTTGCAGCTGGCATCCGAGGCATGAGGGGTCCTCCCAAGGTGGGTGGACTGGACAGCGAGAGCATGTCGGTCATGCACTGACCCTCCGGCCCCGAGGCTGCATCCTTGTGTCCAGCAAGCTGCCGGGCGCCCCTGAGGTGGCAAACGCCCATGGGCCCGTGGTGGGTGTCGGCCATGAGCCCCAACATGCTACTTTGTTGCCAGCCCAGTGACCCTGAAGCCATCAGCTTCAGAACGTTCCCGGGTTCCAACCCAGACCCCGTCCGTGGGCACCAGTTTCTTGGACATCAAACGGATCCCCCGATCCCCATGACATCACGGGGATTCCAAGCCCCAGAGGAAAAAAAATCGCGCGCACACAGGTGTATGTGTGTGTATATGTGTGTGCACACAGGTGTGTATGTGTGTGTGTGCAGGTGTGCGCACACTTTGTGTGTGCACAGGTGTGTATGTGTGCACACGCGCAGGTGTATTTTGTGTGTACACAGGTTTTCGCGTGTATATGTGGGTTGTGTGCACAGGTGTGGTTTGTGTGTTCAGTGTGCACACGGATGTGTGCATGTGTTTTGTGTGTGCACAGGTGTTTGTGTGTGCATAGGTATGTGTGTGCACACGCGCAGGTGTATTTTGTGTGTACACAGGTTTTCGCGTGTATATGTGGGTTGTGTGCACAGGTGTGGTTTGTGTGTTCAGTGTGCACACGGATGTGTGCACGTGTTTTGTGTGTGCACAGGTGTTTGTGTGTGCATAGGTATGTGTGTGCACACGCGCAGGTGTATTTTGTGTGTACACAGGTTTTTGCGTGTATATGTGTACGTGGGTTGTGTGCACAGATATGCTCTTTTTGTGTTTTGTGTGCACACGGATGTGTGCATGTGTTTTGTGTGCGCACAGGTGTTTGTGTGTGCATAGGTGTGTGTGTGCACACTGCAGGTGTATTTTGTGTGTGCACAGGTTTTTGCATGTATATGTGTACATGTGTTGTGTGCACAGGTGTGCTGCTTGTGTGTTCTGTGTGCACACGGATGTGTGCATGTGTTTTGTGTGTGCACTGTTGTGTACGCGTGTGTGCACAGGCCTATGTCTGTGTGTGTTGTGTGCGCACAGGCCTGTACGTGCATCACCCCCACCCCGCTGGGGAGCAGGGTCGCGGCGGGACGGGGCCGGGCAGCCCACGCCCCAGGCCGGGGAAGGACAGCAGCTGTGGTTCTGCATGAAGGGCCGGTGCGCCCGGCGCGTGGGGGGCGGCGAGGCCGTCTGGCGGCGGTCGCTCCGCATACCGCATACCGAGTGGCCGCGGGCCCCAGGGGAGCGCGCGCATTTACTGCCGGTGAAGGGCAATAACCAGGCAAGGAGGAGCAATTATTGCCGAATCGTTTAGGATTTAAAAAATCATTGGCAAGAAGATAGAGGTCAAGAGGGTGCCGTCGGGGGAAATGAAGAGCCCCACCTGTCAGCCTGGGCCCCCCGTCCCCGAGCGGCCCGGGTGAGGCGGGCTGCCGAGCGCCAGGGCAGAGCAGCAGCCCTGAGAGCCGGTCTGGGTGCGGGCCAGCGAGCCCCGGCTCAGCGGAGCCCCACACCCACAGTGCTCAGGGTGCGGGGAGCACGGCCGAGGTGCAGGCATGCTTTCCCGGGGTGCCCAGAGTCTCGGGGGTTCTGGGAACTCAGACTCACTCTCCCTCTCACCGGCAGCTGCGGAGGGGTCGGGGCAGAGGGTGCAGGTCTGTATTCTTTTTTGCTTTGTTTGTTTTGGGTCACACCCAGCGATGCTCAGGGGTTCCTCCTGGCTCTGCACTCAGGAATTACTCTTGGCGGCGCTTGGGGGACCATGTGGGGTGCTGGGAATCGAACCCAGGTCAGCAGAGTGCAAAGCAAACGCCCGCCCCACTATGCTATCGCTCCTCCGGCCCCTAGGTCGGTATTCTGACCCCAGGAGCAGCCTGCAGGCTCTGGCTGTGGGTATGAGTCCCGCAACTGCCTGCAGGGGAGCACTCCTGAGCACAGAGTCAGTGGCTGCGTCATGAAGCCCCCCGGGTGCTGTCAGGTGTGGCCCCCAAATTAAAAACCAAGGGGGTTGGAGCGATCACACAGCGGGGAGGGTGTTTGCCTTGCATGCGGTCGACCCAAGTTCGATTCCCAGCATCCCATATCCCATATGGTCCCCTGAGCACTGCCAGGAGTCATTCCTGAGTGCAGAGCCAGGAGACACCCCTGAGCATTGCCAGGTGTGACCCAAAAGCAAAAAATAAATAAATAAATAAATTAAAAACCAAGTAAACTTTTAAAAAATGGAAACAGCTCTAAGGAGAAAATGTTTGGGAAAAGGAAGAGCTGAGCGTTTCCTGCAGGAATCTTCCCAGCGGGGCCGGAGCGAGAGGACAGCAGGGAGGGCGTTTGCCTTGACCTGAGTTCAATCCTCGGCATCCGATGTGTGGCCCGAGCACCGCCAGGAGTGATTCCTGATGTAGCAGGAGGAACCCCTGAGCATCGCTGGTGTGACCCAAAAGGAGAAAAAAAAAAAAAGAAAAAGAAAAAAGGAAAGAAAAAGAAAAGAAAGAAAAGAAAAGAAAAGAAAAAGAATCTTTCCAGGGGGCGGCAGGAGCCCAGGGCAGCTTCATTCAGGGGCCTGGATGCGAACTCAGCTGGGGACGGGCCGCCAGTCAGAGAGAAGCGAGGGCCCCCCAACAGCCTCTGCATGGACACTCTCCCCCACCCGAGGGTTCCAGACTGGGCACGACCCTGAAGCCAGAATCCTGCCCTGGGCAGCAGAGCCTGGTGACCCCGCTGAGGACGCCCATTCACACCCGTCCATGCCCGTCCACGCCCGTCCACTCTAAGCACAGGCCTCGGCCCCTCCTGATCTGATCTCTTTTTGTTTGTTTTTTGTTTTTTTGCTTTTTGGGTCACACCCGGCAATGCACAGGGGTTACTCCTGGCTCTGCACTTGCACTCAGGAGTTACTCCTGGCGGTGCTCAGGGGACACTATGGGATGCTGGGAATCGAACCCAGGTCGGCCGCATGCAGGGCAAACGCCTTCCCCACTGTGCTATTGCTCCAGCCCCAGTTTGTTTTTGTTTTTGAGACCACACCCTACAGTGCTCAGGGCTCACTCCTGGCTCGGTGCTCAGGGGTTGCTCCTGGCAGGCTCGGGGCCCCTCTGGGGTGCCGGGGATCCAACCTGGGTCAGAGCACATGAGGCTAGCACCCTCCCCGCTGTGCCACTGCTCCGGCCCCTCAGCACCCAGTTCCTATCCCAGGTACTGACCACTGACTACCAGGTACTGGAGCGCTGACCACTTGCTCCTGTCCCTGTCACAGGGGTCCCTTGCCTGTCCGAAGGCCCCACTGCCCTCCCCCAGCACCACCTCTAATGGAGGGCGCCCAGCGAACCCCAGAGCCGAGTGGAGGAGTCGGACCCCCACATGGTACTAGAAGAGTTCGAAGGGGGGAGCAGCCGGCGACCCCCTGCAGCCCCGCGAGGCCCCCGGGGATCACTGTGTCATGTTCTCCACCTGCCCGGATCCTTGGAACATTCCATAATAAAAAGGTCTTTTGAATTGGGGGCTGGGAGGCGGCTGGAAGGGAGGTCCCCAAGCACTGCCGGCCACCCAGGCCCAGCACTGAGGAGCCCCTGGGAAAATGCGATGTTTTGTGACTTACTGGGGGAGGCACGCCCGACTGTGCCAGGGCCCTGTGGTCAGGGGTCTCTTCTGGCGGTGCCCAGGGGGGACAGCCAGGTGGCTCTGTGTGAGGCAGGTACCGTCCCCACCGACCCAGGAAGAGCTTCTCAATTCTTAATCCACAGACTGTCCACTTATGGTTTCGCCAAGGGCGCTGCCCTGAAGCACGCACATCCGGATTATTCTAAATGGAGCAGAGAACCCCCCCTGACCCCCAGCCGTGGGGTCCATCCCGCCCCACCCAGGCTCCAGGGCCCCCCCCTCCCGGCAACCCCCAGCCTGCTTACCTGGTGGGCCCCAACACCCAGTTCTCGCAGGGCCAGCTGGAAGAACTCGGGCGACGGCTTCCCCACCACGTGGGCATCGATGCCACAGGCGTACTGCAGAGAGGAGACAGGCGTGGGCTGCCCGCCGGGAGGCCCTGACCCCGCATGGACAGCTGGACCAGGGATGTCAGATACAAACGCCATTGTGACCTGCCCAGGGGCCACCCGGGACACACTCGGGCTCCTCCACGGTGCCTCTTGCAACCCCCAACTGTCAGGGGCATTCCCGGAGGCAAGACGGCGCCTGCTGGTCCTCCGCCTCACTAGGGAGAGGGGTGAGAACCTGGGGGTCCCCACCCCACCCCAGAGAGTCTGGGGGTGCCGGGAGGCCTGGTGCGGCTGGCGGGTCAGCAGACAGAAGTGGTCAGAGAGGCGGGGGCCAGGCCCAGGGTGGGTGTGGGGGGCAGGAGGTGGCACACACGTTTGCCCCTCCCCCAAGACCTGCGGCTTCGGGGTGTGTGTGTGGGGGGGGGGCCCGACGGTACCTCGAGTGCCCTCATGTAGGCCCCCACGTCCAGCATCAGGCCCGACGTCTCCTTGTAGTAGCGGCTGGAAGAGGAGGCGGGCAGTGAGCTGGGCAGGGGCTGGGCAGCCCAGGAGTGGCCCTGCCGGCCGGGAGCCAAGTCTGGCCACCAGGCCACGGGATTGGGCTACGATAGACCCCACCCTGCTGCCACGACAGACGGGGACCCTGGGTCAAATCCATCCCAGTGCCCATCCCGCATCCCTCCCTGCATCCCTCCCTGCATCCCTGCCTGTATCTATCCCTGCATCCCTCCCTGCATCCCTGCCTGCATCCCTCCCTGCATCCCTCCCTGCATCCCTGCCTGCATCCCTCCCTGCATCCCTGCCTGTATCTATCCCTGCATCCCTCCCTGCATCCCTCCCTGCATCCCTGCCTGCATCCCTCCCTGCATCCCTGCCTGTATCCCTGCCTGTATCCCTGCCTGCATCCCTCCCTGCATCCCTCCCTGCATCCCTGCCTGCATCCCTCCCTGCATCCCTCCCTGCATCCCTGCCTGCATCCCTGCCTGTATCCCTGCCTGCATCCCTCCCTGCATCCCTCCCACATCCATCCTGATGCCTGCATACCCAAGCAGCCCGCAGCCCTGGGTCCTTAGCACTTGCTCTAGAGTCGATCGGGGGACGAGGTGAGGGGAGAATCCCTCACCAAGTCAAGTGTCAAGGACACGGGAGCGGTGACTGCGGGGGAGGGGGGCGTGGGCGGGGGAGACATGCATGCTCGGGGGTTACTGCCCACTCCCCTCTGCAGGACTGGGCACCCCCGACTCGGGCTAAGGGGAGCAGGAGTGCGCAGAGTCCCCGAGAGCAGATGGCGTGGGAGGCAGGGACAGCCCAGGCTCTGCGCCCCACCTGAGGGGGGCAAACGGGAATGGGGGCCGGGGGGACCCCCGAGAAGGAACTGCACCACGGGAGCTGCAGGGGAGGGCGCCCCGCGAAAGGTCGGGGGAACAAGTTCAGGCCAGCAGCTCCTGCTTCCCATCAGAGGGGAATGAGGGGTACCAAGCTGTGGTGGGTGCTGGGGGGCCTCTCATGGGGAGGGGACAGGTCACAGGGAAAACGGCTGCGACCCAGGTTCCAGCCCTGCCACCCCTCGGGGTCCCCGGAGCACCTCCAGGAATGATCCCGAGCACAGAGCCAGGAGTCAGCCCCGCGCATTGCAGAAAGCAAACCGCCCAATGCCCGGGGCAGTGCCGCCCGGGTGTCCCCGACTCAGCGCTGCCCGGACTGGGGTGTCCGGCCAGGACAGACGCGCGCGCACGGGAAGGGGCCTGGCCGCTGCTTTCTCTCCCGGGCTCCTGCCCGTTCCCTGGGGGTCCCGGGAAAAGGGTGACTCTGCCTGGAGCAATACCCCCCCACCCCCTTTACTCCGTTTCTCCCTCAGGAAAGCGAGAAGGCACGCAGCGGTCAGCTGTTTGCCGAGAGCGTCATCAGCGGACCGGGAGTTCCCAGGAAGACCCGGTCAGCCCGGGGGGGGGGCGGTTGGGGGGGTCGCATCTCTCTCGCTCGTCAGAGGGAGCCGGCAGAGGGGACCAGGAGATGCAGTCAGAGAGATTTTCTGCCTCCTTCTCCGGCCCCTTCCGGTAATTCCGCCCGGCCTCCTTCCAAATGACCACTTGCCCTTTCCCACAGAGCCATTAACCTTCCCGAGGCTGCCGCATAAACAGCTTAATTTTCTGACAGCCGCATGACAGAAGAAATTACAAAGGCAATTCCCACTCCGGGTCCCAGCAGATGCCAAATGTAAATCAGCCCATCCCCGCGAGGACGCGGCGCCCAGCAGACCCGGCCTGCTGCCCCCCCACACGCACGAGACCCAGGTCCCCTGCGTCAGAACCCGGAGCCAGAAGCAGCTGGTTCCCCTCTCTGGGTGCCCCAAACTGGCCCAAGCCAGGGCCCCCCCCCCCCCACACACACACCTCCTCTCACCAGGACGCAGGAAGCAGAACTAAAGGCTAAGTGGGGGGGCTGGAGTGATATCACAACGGGGAGGGTGTTTGCCTTGCACGTGGCTGATCCAGGTTCGATTCCCTGCATCCCATATAGTCCCCCAAGCATCACTAGGAGTAATTCCTGAGTGCAGGGCCAGGAGTAATCCCTGTGCATCGCCGGGTGTGATCCAAAAAGCAAAAAAAAAAAAAAAAAAAAAAAAAAAAAAGGCTAAGTGGGGCCACTTCTTCTTTCTCACCAACAAATCTTTCTGAACCATGGACCGGGATCTGGAATAATGAGAGTTTTCAAGGGAGAGAAAATGTGGGGCTGGTGTCATGGCCCAAAGGGCCAACAAGAGCCCAGAGTCAGACCAGAGCGGTCTTAGCAACAGGCCAGCAGTGATGAGCAGGAAACCCCGTATCCCCCAAAAGAGAGTTTGCACAGAAATGGGTTAGGACAGAGACTTGGGCAGAAGAGACAGTGCAGGGCCCAATGCTTGCCTTGTATGCAGCCGAGTCCCCGGCATGGCATATGGGCCCTGGAGCCCCGCCAGGAATAACCCCTGAGCACAGAATCAAGAGCACTTGCTAGGGTCTGGAGTGATAGCACAGCGGGTACGGCGTTTACCTTGCATGCTGCCAACCTGGGTTCAATTCCCAGCATCCCACATGGTCCCCCAAGCACCGCCAGGAGTTATTCCTGAGTGCATGAGTCAGAAGTAACCCCTGAGCATCGCCGGGTGTGACCCCAAAAAGGAGAAAAAAAAAGAGCACTTACTGAGCACCTCTGGGACGGGCTCCAAAACCAGAATCAGGAGGTAGGGCTAACCCTGGTGGGGGATTTGTGCTAGAATATTATGTCTAGAACTCAACTCTTAGTAACTCTGTAAAGCATGGTTCTTTACAAAATATTTTAGGAGCTGGAGTGATAGCACAGCGGGTAGGGAGTTTGCTTTGCAAGCGGCCGACCCGGGTTCGATTCCCAGCATCCCATATGGTCCCCTGAGCACCGCCAGGAGTAATTCCTGAGTGCAGAGTCAGGAGTAACCCCTGTGCATCGCTGGGTGTGACCCAAATAAGCAAAAAAAATATTTTTTTTATTTTTTAAAAAGGAGGTAGGGGCAGGAGAGATAATACAGTGGGTAAGAAACTTACCCTACATGCAGCCAGGGATTTCCCGGCACTGCTGAGGGTCCCCGGTGCCCTCCCGGAGTGAGCCCTGAGCACTGTGGGGTGTGTCCCCCAGGAAACAAAAAGAAACAAGGAAGGAGGCAGCTACTGGTGGGGGCAGTGAGGCCCACTGGGCAGAGGGTGACGCAGAGGCCAGCTGGCACCTGGACTGCAGGCGGTGGAAAGGCAGGGAACCTCTCTTGGGGGGACCACACCCAGAGATGCGCGGGGCTCTCTCCTGGCGCTGCACGCAGGAACCTTACGGGATCCTGGGAATCGAACCTGGCCACATGTGAGGCGAGCGCCCTACGGGCTATGCCGTCTCTCTGGCCCCCAACACACCATGACTCTTTTTTTTTTTTTTTTTCCATTTCGGATCACATCCAGCGATGCTCAGGGCTTCTTCCTGGCTCTGCACTCGGGAGTTACTGCCGGCGGTGCTCTGGGGACCATATGGGATGCTGGGAATCAAACCCGGGTTGGCCATGTACAAGGCAAACGCCCTCCAGCCCCTGCACTGTGACTTTTTTTTTTTTTTAATTTACTGAATCACTGTGGGAAAAGTTATAAAGCTTTCAGGTTTAAGTCTCGGTCATGCAGTTATCAAACACATTTCCCTTCACCAATACTTATTTTTCACCACGAAGAACCCCAATGAACCCCCCCTCCCAACCCTCCCAATGCCTGTGAGGCAGATGAATTCTAGTTAACACTCTATCTACTTTGATTAGAGTCACTGTTCCGACAAAAGATGCACCATTATTATTTAGAGTTTACGCCCCCCCAAATCAGACATTGCTGTAAAGGCATTGTGAAATATTTTGTTTTCTACAGCTGGTTACAAGAATCAAATGATGCCGGCCGCGCGATTTTGGATTTCTGATATTTTACTTATTAAGCCTGGAAGTATTTCTGCCGAGAGCCAGATAATTATAAGACTGGTTTCTGTGACCCTAGAGCCATGACCGTGCCAGAGAGCCACTCGTGGGGGGGGCAACTCGGGACCTCGGTAGGGCGTGAAGGACGAGCCGGTAACGCCCCCCCTTCCCATGAGGTTTCAGTCGCCCCGTCACGACCGGCTCATACCTGGCTTTCCATAAAGCTCCGAAGTGGGCTGCACTGTGACTCTTATGTGCCCGTGTTCCCCTGCTCCCCCGACCCGTCCCATGTCACCCTGTCCTATCTCCCCCCTATCCCTGCTCACCCCATCCCCCCTCACCCCATCCCCGCTCACCCCACCCCCCCTCACCTGTCCCCACTCACCCGGTCCCCAGCGAGATGAGAAGGGGCTCCCGCAGCCCCATGAGCACCTGGAAGGCCGCGTTCATGTTGCGGTAGGAGAAATCGTCCCCCGCGTCCCCAAGCACCACGCAGTTGGGGTTGGACATGTCGATCCCGTCAAACTCGGAGCGGATGCCTGCAGGAGAGGGGCAGGGGAGTCCCAGGCTGCCCCCCCAAACCCTCCCAGGACCAGGACCCCGCCTCCGACCAGTCCGCTGGTCAGGAGAGACGACGGGGTGGCTGGGACCTTTTTTTTTTTTTTTTTTTGCTTTTTGGGTCACACCCAGCAATGCTCAGGGGTTACTCCTGGCTCTGCACTCAGGAATTATTCCTGGCGGTGCTTGGGGGACCCTATGGGATGCCGGGGATCGAACCCAGGTTGGCCACGTGCAAGGCAAATGCCCTACCCTCTGTGCTATCTCTCCAGCCCGGCTGGGGCCATTTTCATGGGGGCCGCGCCTGCCGGGGCTGGGGGCCCACGCATGCCAGGCCTGTGCCCTGCCCTCAAGGTACCCCACCAGTCTCTCAGCATTTCCCAGCTGGAGCTCAAGGTGCCCCTGAGAGAACTTGGGAAGAGACAAGAGATGCCCCCCAAAACAGCAGCCTGCAGCACCAGAGCCCAGGAGGTCCCTTAGCTCAACGCCTCGGGTGGGGAGCCCCCAACGCTGCACCCAAGAGGTGACACCTGTCTGCAGGTGCAGGCTGCCAACGGGGGTCCCTGCTGGCCCTGAACTGCAGGAACCGGATACAGGTCAGCCAACCCCCTGGGACAGGTCAACAGCACGCATGCATGCAGGCACATGTACACGCACGCATATGCACACACACACACACGCCTGCGTGCACCTGAACACATACACTCCACTAGCACACACACACACAGGACACACACATAGACCTGCATGCACACACACAGAGCACACACACACACCTGCATGCATTCTAAGGACACAGGCACACACATACGCACACTTATGTGCACAATCACAATGCACACGCGTGCACACACACATGCCAAATGCACACGTGTGCACACAGATGCCTGCGTGTGTGGGGAAGCCTGAGGCCCGGCCAGGCCCCAGGGAGCACGCGAGCTCCCTCCCACCCTCTCTCCACCCCACCCCCTCATTCCATCTGGGGTCATCCCCAGCTGTGCTCAGGGACCCGTCCCGGCAGTGCTCGGGCTCCAAATGGGATCAAATCTAGGTGGGCCGGGTGCCAGGGCCCTCCCCGCCGCCCTCCGACCCTCCAGCCGGCCGCAGGGGTGGGCGGGAAGACAGACCCCGTGGCGGGGGCTGGGAGGCGAAAGCCTGGAGGGACAGGGAGGCAGGAGCCGCCCCTCTTTAGGATGCAGAAGGCGCCTTCCAGAACGCGGGGAGCGCGGGGTCACAGGGGCGTCTGGCACCCAGACGAGTCCCAGGACGTAAGCGGGTCTCAGTGGCCTGCGCTGATGGAGGTCAGGCGCAGCGTGCTGGGCGCGAGGAACCTGCGGTCTTCGCTATCACACACGCGCACCGACAGATGCACACGCACGCAAGGACAGAGCTCCACACGCAGGACTCCAGAATCCCGCAGCGCTGAGTCTCTCTCTCTCTCTCTGTCTCTCTCTCTCTCACACACACACACACACACACACAAACACACACACATGCATACGCAGGACATCAGAATCCTGCAGCACTCAGTATCATGCGTGCACACACACACACACACACACACACACACAGAGGACATGATATTCCTGCAGCACTCAGTATCACATACATACACACCCACACACCCACATACACATGCACACGCACAGGCAGGATATGATATTCCTGCACACATACACACACACATGCGCACACACACAGGACATCAGAATCCTGCAGCACTCAGTATCACACACACACACATGCACACACACACGTACACGCAGGACATGGTATTCCTGCAGCACTCAGTAACACATGCACACACACGTGAGCACGCACACACACGCACATGCACACATACACACGCACACACAGGACATCAGAAACCTGCAGCACTCAATATCATGCGTGCACACACACACACACACCTACATACACATGCACGTGCACACACACAGGCAGGATATGATATTCCTGCAGTACTCAGTATGACGTACACACACACACAGATGTACACACACACAGGACATGGTATTCCTGCAGCACTCAGTATCACGTGCACACACACACGTGAGCATGTATACACACGCACATACACACACATACACATACACACACAGGACATCAGAATCCTGCAGCGCTCAGTAACAGACACACACTCATGCATGAGCGCACACACACACACACATGCACACGCAGGACATGATATTCCTGCAGCACTCAATATCACATGCACACACACATACGCACACACACACACACACACACACACAGAGTCCTCTGGACCTGACTGGGGCCCCCGGGTGTGGGGCAGGCATGGCCGTGTCCCCCGGGAGCCACAGCAGCAACCTGGCCCCTGCAGAAGCCCCGCCCGGCCCTGCCCCCCTCCCGGACAGGGCCGCTCACCATCGTGGACGAGCAGGTGTGGGCGCAGGCCGCGCTCCTGCAGGAGCTGGCGGGCGGCCGGGGCGGGCGCGGTCACCTCCTCCTCGCTGACGTCGAAGCCGAGGGCCCGCAGGTGCCGCACCAGGGTCTCCCGCGTCTTCTGCGACTCGTTGGTGCAGAATCGAACCCTCAGTCCCGACTGCTTCAGCCTGCGGGAGAGGCCGGGCCCTGAGCGCCAGCCACGCTGGGCCCACGCCCTCCTGCCCACCCGCCCGACAGCACCCGCAGCCGGGCACAGTGCAGCCCCCAGCCCGGTTTCACTGAGTCCGAGGCCCCGGCCCGGATGCCCGAGCGACCTCTGCTCCCAGGACGCCCCACAACCAGCCGGGAGTCAGTCCATCAGCCACGGGCAGGATCGGCTGACACAGCCCCGACGGACACACACGTCATTGTGCTCCTCTCGGCGTGGCGCCATGCGATCCCTTCCTCTGCCGCCTTGCTGCCCCCCAAGGCACCCGGGAACCGGGGAGCCCCTCACGGCCAGGGGACAGCACCCCGCCCGCCCGCCTCTCCCTTCTTCTCCCACCTCTGCAGGGTGCAAACCATCCCCCACTTATAGGTGAGCTTCCTGTATCTGTCGGGGCCCTGTGAGGTCAGGAAGGGGGTCTGCAGGGTCTCCCTCCGTACCCCCAGACTCCCACACCGCGGACCCCCCAACGACAACAGGTCGGAGGGTCCTTGCTCCCCCACGAGGGTGTCCCAAGGGGGGCCAGCAGAGAGCCAGGACTCCGGGGAAACAAACATCTCCCCTGGCAGGCTGGTTGCCCCGAGAGGAGGTTTGGGGGGGTCCCCCCCGCAGGGGGAGCCAGCCCCTCCGTAGTATTTGTCTTTCCCGATCAGGGGCCCATGAATTATCAATTACGCTCAGTGGTTAATTGCCCTTCATAAAGACAGCCTCTGCGTTGTGAAATTAGGCAGTTAATACGTCGTAACTAATGACACCCCCTGTTCTCCGTGGAGGGGGGGCGCGGGCTGGCCCGGGAAGGTGTGAGTCAGACCCGAGTTAATGGGGCAGCTGCGTGAAGAAGGGGTGGGCGCAGGGGACTAATTACCGCTAATGGATGATGATGTGACCTTCGCAGAACAGCGAGCAAGCCCAGCGCGGGGACACGGGCCGCCCATCTGTGCCGTGAACCGTCGGGGGGACGACGGACTCCTGACAGAGCCCTGGCTGGATGTGACGCCGGAGAGCAGGAGGGCCGCTGGGCTGGGGGTGGGGTGTGGGGGGAGCCGTTGTCTGTCTACGCCCCCAAAACGCTTAGAAACGTCACCACGGTTCTGACCGAGCACTGGAGACAGAGAGTCCTGGCTGAGCACTTTAAGGGCGGGGCGGCCCCTGGGATCTAACCCCCACCTTTCGGGCAAGGCCGGTGCTGCCACCCAGAGCCACACCCCCCCACCTGCCTCCCTTCCCCTGCTCCTGATGGGAACCAAGGCAGCCGGAGCCGTGATGGAGACGGCCATGTGGCCTCACGGCGGCCTCATCTCTCTGCCCTGCGCGGGTAGAGGGGGGCATGGCGTCTCTCCCTGCTTCACCCCTGCGAGCTCCTGAGACAGGAACCAGGGTGCTGGGGCCGGGCAGGAGCACAGCAGGGAGAGCGCTGGCCCTGCCTGGCCCGGGGCACCCCGTAGGGTCCCCCGAGCACCGCCAGGAGTGGTTCCAGAGTGTAGAGCCAGGAGGAAGCCCTGAGCATCACGGGCCGGGGGGAGGAGTCCCCAAAAACAAAAAGGGAAAGAACCAGGGGGCCTTTCTGGAGAGGGGGAGGGGGGCTCGAGGAAGCAGAGACTGCCGACTGCCATCCCACGGTCCCACAGCTCGTGGGCCGTAGCCAGAGATGTACCCAGAGATGCAGGCAGATGGGGCTGGAGCGATAGCACAGCGGGGAGGGCGTTTGCCTTGCACGCGGCTGACGCAGGTTCGATTCCCAGCATCCCATATGGTCCCCCGAGCACTGCCAGGGGTAATTCCTGAGTGCACGAGCCAGGAGTAACCCCTGTGCATCGCAGGTGTGACCCAAAAAGCCAAAATAAAGCCATCCTGCAGGCAGAGATGGCCACACTGACCAAGGCCAGCGTCTGTGTGTGTGTGTGTGTGTGTGTGTGTGGGCGGGGGGGCACAGGGGTATGGGGGGGCACCTGCACTCGGGGACACAGAGTGAGAGAGGGAGGCCCCAGGGCTGAGGGGCCGGACGTGCTCCTCGGGGCTGAACTGGACACCCACGTCCTTCTTTGGCGGGGGGACGCGCCCCTGGTTGTGGCTGACCAGGCAATTCTGGGGCCTGAACCCGGGTCTCCCACACGCAGGGTGGACAGCCCGGCTCTCTGGGCCACCCTCTGGCCTGTCCCCTACGCTCTGTTTAAGCCCAAGGTGGACAAACTAGAGATGGGGCCTAAGTGGCCAGGCCTGGGGGACGGACCCAGCAGTGCTCAGGGCTGACTTCCGGCTCTGTGCTCAGGGGTGGCTCTTGGAGGGGGTTCGGAGGTCCACGTGTGGTGCCGGGACTCGAACCCGGGCCTTGCTCAGCTCAGTCTCCCCGCCTGAGGTGGTCTAAGAAGGCGCTGGCCATTCAGTGGGTCTCAGGAGAGGCCTGAGGACAGTGCCGGCCCACGAAGGGACAACAGTCCTGCCCTGTGAGGACACAGTGACCAGCGGCCACCTGGAGGCCCAGCTGCGAGGTCTCAGTGGAGGGGTGGGGGCACGACCCGGAGACGCCCCCTTCCTCCCGCCCCCGCTGCCCTACCCGGGCCACCGTTGGGGGGTCTCCAGAGCTGCCGCCGCGGCCCAGACGCCGGAATTCCGAGTGCCGGGAAACCTTAAGCCCGCTGGGTCACAGGAGGTGTCTGGGGGCAAGTCCAGGGGTTCCTGCCCAGGGAGGCCCAAGCAGGATGTATCGGCCTGTCCCTGAGTACCCCAAAACCAGAGCAGGGCTCTGGCCTGACAAACCCAGTTCCTAAAGCCAACGCACTGGGGTACCACTTCCTGTACCCCCTCCCGGGGGACCCCACTTCCTGCGGCCCGCCAGGTCTCTGAACTGACCTTCACCCCGAGGACAGAGCGGCCGGCCAGCTCTGAGTGACGGGGACGCCGTGGCGTGTGGACCGTCACTTGCAAATCACTTCGGACCTCACACATCTGCTGGCTGTCGGCAGCTGCCAGGGGCGCTCACCCGAAAATAATGGGCCCCCTCTCCTCAGGGCCGGGAGGCGGGCGGGCGGGCAGGGACGGCGCTGGACATCCTGGGTGACCTTGGCCAGCCTGTCGCCGGCCGCCCTCCCGGCTCCCTGTGCAGGGAACCAAGTCCCTCCCCACCCCGGGGCTCCCTCTTCTCCCCACCTGGCCCCACCTCTAGGCAGGCCCAGGCGCTCTCAGTGCCTACGTCCCCTCCTCCAGGGAGACCCCCGGGCATCCTCCTTCCCCTGGACGGCCCAGCCTGGAGGCTGCTCCGTGCCGGCCTGCAGTGAGTCCTCCCTCCTCCAGCACCGCCCCGCTGGGACCCCCAGCAGCGAAGCTTGGGCAGCACCTGCCTGGCCCACCTGCCCACTGACTCGGTTTACCAACCATGCCCCCGCCCGCCACCTCCAGTCTGGACGTCAGGCAGTTTGTGGGTGGGTCACAGGCAGAGGCGGGGTTCAGGGCCCCTACGGCAGTGCGCAGGGCCACGGCAGTGGGGCTACACCCGTGGGATGTGTGTCAGCAAGACCCTCCTCGCCACCCCCCAGAAGCCACGTGTGATGGGAAGGAGGAGGCAGTAGCCCAGGACAGGCCCTGGGACAGCCTGGGCACCGCCCAACTCCCTGCATGGCTGCAGTGGCACCCAGGGGGCACTCTGGGCGATGACCTGGGCTCCCACCCCTGCCACGGCCCACATGCTCTGGGGGGTCCCGGAGAGGAGCAGGGTGAGGGGCGCCTCTTGTCTGAAGGGAGTCCGCGAGCACTGACCCCGGGGGCAGGAGAAGGCCAGGATGACCCCCAGGGCTTAGGGGTGCGGCATGGCCACTGCGGGCCCTTTCCTCAGGGCCCCCCAGGGACCCCCACAATGATTAAGGGGCCTTTGGTAGGAAAATCTAGAAATCAGCTACAGAGACTTAAAAAAAGCGCAGTGGGGGGACAGGTCATGGGAGAGGAAGGAGTCACGGAGCGGGCGCGAGAGGGCGCGCAGGGGTGAGGGGGCGCGAGGGGGCACACTGGGTGGAGGGGGCACCCGGTGGTGCCGCCCACTGCCCTGAGCTTCCTTAGAGGCCTGTCTGGTTCAGCACGCCTCAGCCGGAGTCAAAACTCTTAAGAGATCTCACTGGCTGGGACTGTCCAGTGACAGGTGGGGGCCCCCAGGGACCATCCGCTGACAGGTGGGGGCCCCTAGTGACCGTCCAATGACAGATGGCAGGTGGGGAGCCCTGGGGGGCTGTCCAGTGGCAGGCGGGACATCTTGGGAGCTGGCCGTCCAGCGGGGGAGCGTGAGTGGGAGGGGTCTGCAGAGGGTCCACGTGGCCTCCAGGGTTGGGCTGGGCTGCGAGCCGGGGCCACTCTGACCCAGGCCCCCCGGGGGTGTGGCCAGGGTCATCAGGACCCCATGGCCCTTTATGGGCACCAGGACAGCTGAGCTCCCGGGGGCCATTCAGAGGAGGCCCAGCACAAAGGCCAGCCAGGGACATCCGCATGTGAAAGGCGACTTTTACTGCATCCTGGGGCCACGGAGCCCATCTGGGAAGGAAGCTGGAAGGACAGGAGGAAGGAAGGAAGGAGGGGGGCCCCGGCAGGCGGCCCCATAAAGCAATTTCCACCCCCTCCCCGGGCCTCAGGCCCCGCCCCGGCCACAGTGCCCGCTCAGTGCCTGTCCACTCTGTAACCCAGGGCCAGCCTCTCTGCGTCTGTCCACTCCGGCACTAGGACCAGCCCGGCTCGGCCTTCCACATGGTCCTGTGGCGCAGGGCCCAGGGGATATTCAGATTGTCCAGCCTCCTGCCGCATCCCCCGGGGCAGAGTGTGTGATTGTGGCTGTGTGGCTGTGGCTGTGTGTGTGTGTGTGTGTGTGTGTGTGTGTGTGTGTGATGGTCTCAGTGCCCGTGTGTCTGTGAGTGGGACTGTGCGTCTTGGTATGCAAGTGCGTCTGTGTGTGACTGTGTGCCTCTGCATGTGAGTCTGTGCTATGCCTGAGTGTGTGCTTGTGGTGTCTGTGGTGATTGTGTATCTGTATGTGTGTCTGTGCCTGTGAGATTGTGTGTCCCCGTGTCTCCGTGAGCCTGTGTGTGCATGTGTGTGTGTGGTGCATGAGTGTGTGTGTCTGTGAGTGTGTGAGTCTGTGTGTGTGTGCATCTGTGTATGTGTGTCTGTGTGTGTGTGAGTCTCTGTGTGTGTGCATCTCTGTGTGTGTGTGAGTCTCTGTGTGTGTATATCTGTGTGTGTGTGAGTCTGTGTGTGTGTGTATGTGTGTGTGTGTGTGTGTGTGTGTGTCTCAGGCCTGTTTCAGAAGGTTGTGGCAGATCTATTTTTTTATTTTTTAGAGGGAGGCCATGCCCAGCAGTATTGGGCCTTACTTCCACTCTGGTGAGGTTCTGGGACTCCGTGGGTGCCGGGGATCAAACCCAGATCAGCCACGTGCCAGACAAGCACCCTCCCCAGGGCTTTATCTCTGGGGGACCCCACCTCCAGCAGAGACCAGGCCCCCCTCAGGGCTCACCCCGCACCCCCAGAGATATTGGTCCCCACCCTGATGGTCCCGTTCCCCACTCCCACCAGCTCTCAGCTCTGTTTTCTTGGGTTTTTTTGGGGGGGGTCACACCCGACAAGGCACAGTGGTTCCTCCTGGCTCTGCACTCAGGAATTATTCCTGGCAATGCTCAGGGGACCATATGGGATGCTGGGAATCGAACCCGGGTCAGCTGCGTGCAAGGCAAACGCCCTCCCAGCTGTGCTATCACTCCAGCCCCTAGTTTGTTTGTTTGTTTGTTTGTTTTGGGGGTCACACCCAGCAGTGCTCAGGGGTTCCTCCTGGCTCTGCACTCAGGAATTACTCCTGGCGGTGCTTGGGGGGACCATGTGGGATCCCGGAGATCGGACCTGGGTCGGCCACGTGCAAAGCAAATGCCCTCCCCGCTGGGCTACGGCTCCTGACTCTCAGAACCATTTTCTGGACAATTCTAAGGCCGACCTGGCATGAGGGGTTTGCTCACCTGTGTTACCTCCCCTCCACCAGGGACCTGTCTGCGGTGCCAGCCCCAAGGCTCTGACCTCCTGCCCCCCATTCTGGGCCTGTTTTACCCCCAAACACAGCTCCATGGCCTCAGGCCACCCCCATGACAGAGTCATCAGCTCAGGGCCCACCAGGCACCAAAGCAGACAAAGGAGGACCCTGAGCTGAGTCCTCCTGGGGAGCCCGGACGTGCCCTCTCATGGGCCTTCCTGCCCAGCACAGCCTGCTTTGACAGATCTGCTCCCCAGCGGGGCTGGAGCAACAGCACAGAGGATAGGGCGTTTATCTTGCATGTGGCCTACCTGGCCGACCTGGGTTCGATTCCTCCGCCCCTCTCGGAGAGCCCGGCAAGCTACCGAGAGTATCTCGCCCGCACGGCAGAGCCTGGCAAACTCCCCGTGACGTATTCGATATGCCAAACACAGTCACAACAAGTCTCACAATGGAGACAATACTGGGCCCGCTTGAGCAAATCGATGAACAACGGGAGGACAGTGTTACAGTGCTCTCCAGGAGGGGTAACTCTGCAGTACCCAGAGGGTCACGACGGTGCCTGGAAACTGAGTCACAGGGGGAGTTAGGCCCCCTAAACCCCCAGCTAGAGTCCAGGAGACCAAAGCATATGTGGCTTGTGCTCCCCTGTGCAGACCACAGACCCCATCCACGTCCAGTGTTCCTGGCCCGGCCAACCACCATCCCAGCACGGACCCTGGGCTCAGGGCTGCCAGCCACAGACCCCTGGTCCCAGACGAGGGGGGGAAGTGCCAGCCCTGCCAGGCGACCCGGGGCCGGTCACGGATGTCAGGTACAGTTTCTGGGGTTTTGCTGTGGTTTTGTTTGGGGGCCACACCTGGCAGTACTCCTGGTTCTGCTTCCAGAATGACTCCTGGAGGGGACCTGGGACACCACAGAGGGCGCCAGGGATCAAACCCGGGCTAGGCACCTGCAAGGTAAACACCCTCACATCTATACCATCTCGGCGGCTCGTGTGGAAGAGTGGGGGCTGCAGAGGGCACGACGGCAAGCTGGCGTGTTAACAAAGACCGAAACGTGGAATTCGCTTCATGCAACCTTCAAATTATTATTTGCTCAAGAAAATGATGCAGGGGCTGGAGCGATAGTCCAGCGGGGAGGGCGTTTGCCTTGCATGCAGCCAATCCGGGTTCGATCCCCCAGCGTCGCATAGGGTCCCCCGAGCACCGCCAGGGGTAATTCCTGAGTGCATGAGCCAGGAGTAACCCCTGTGCATCGCCGGGTGTGACCCAAAAAGAAAAAAATTTTTAAAAAAATGATGTCGAGGCTGGAGCAATAGTCCAGCGGGGAGGGCATTTGCCTTGCACACAGCCGACCCGGGTTCGATCCCCCAGCGTCCCATAGGGTCCCCCGAGCACCGCCAGGGGTAATTCCTGAGTGCGTGAGCCAGGAAGGACCCCTGAGCATCTCTGGTGTGACCCAAAAAGATGAAAAAAAAACCAAAAGAGAGAGTAATGGAATGAGCTGAGATGCTCTCACTGTCTTACAGCACATCTCAGCTCGGAGTGCTCAGCTGCCACCCGGGCAGAGTCACCTCCGCGCCTGACAGCGCAGCTCACGGCTGCTGAGGCTGCGTCCAGGTCCGGGGTCTGCACGGAGCTGATTCTCCGTAACCAGGCGGGGGCGTGGCCTCCGTGGAGGGGCGTGGCCTCCCTGGGTGGGCGTGGCTCCGCGGTGGGCGGGGCCTCCCGCGGATGTCCCGCCCCGCGTCCGCAGCCACCCGAACCCCCTGACGCCGGTGGCGGCCATCGCGGCCCCCCTCACCTCGCCACGGCTTCCACCGAGCCCGGGATCGCCTTGCCGCCGCCCTCGCCGCCGTCGTAGAGCACTCCCGAGATGTCCAGGAGCACCCCGCGCACCCCAGCTAGCCGCTCGCCCCACGCGGCCATTGCGCCTGAAAGTGCGTCTCAGACTCGGCAGTCCCAACCGGCAGCGGCCGAGTGCGCCTGCGCCGGCGCGCGGAGGCTCCTGGGAAATGTAGTTTCTCCGGGAAGGCCACACGCTGACCCGGCCTGGAGGCCCCGCCCGGCTCCCAGCTGCTCCCAGCTGCTCCCGGGTCACCCTCGGGGGCCCCACGAGAGCAGTGGGCAGCTCTCTGGGCCGGGCAGAGGGCAAATCGAGATAACCGGGGGGCATGGGGGAAAGTGGCAGATACAGGGGACTGGTGAGATGGCACAGTGGGAGGGGCGTGTGCCTTGCAGGTGGCTGCCCAGGGTTGGGTCTGCATCCCAAATGGTCCCCTGAGCATCGCCAGGGTTGGTTCCTGAGTGCAGCATAACCCCTGAGTGTTGGATAACGCTGGCTTGTCCTTGCTCCTCCCGCAGGGAGCTTAAGTTTATTGAGTTACTCCCACAACAGTGCCCCTGAAATTCCATCAAGCGCTCATAATCCGATGTTGCTTTTCTCTTTCCTTTGTGTCATCTGCACGGTTTAGCAATTTCCTTTTCGTATAGACGCAGGAAGACCGTTGATGCTAGGCTTTTGTAACTGTCACTGTCCCTGTCCTCCCGTTGTTCATCGATTTGCTCGAGCGGGCCCGGTAACGTCTCCATTGTGACCCTTGTTACTGTGTTTGGCATATCGAATACGTCACGGGGAGCTTGCCAGGCTTTTTGTAACATGGGAGTTAATTGACTCCGAAATAATATTTACTCCTGCGCATCCATATTTACTTGGCTTAAGCCTCAGTTGCTCTTAGTTCCTCACAATTCAAAAAAAAAAAAAAAAAACGAAGGGACTGGATGTACCCAGGGCAAGCTCTAAGCTATCCTGGCATCGAAGGGAGACAAGCTAAGTGCCATAAGTCTAATAAGAGCACAGTCGGGGGCTGGAGCAATAGCACAGCGGGGAGGGCGTTTGCCTTGCACGCGGCCGACCTGAGTTCGATTCCCAGCATCCCGTATGGTCCCCTGAGCACCGCCAGGAGTGATTCCTGAGTGCAGAGCCGGGAGTAACCCCTGTGCATTGCCAAAAAGCAAAAAAAAAAAAAAAAAAAAAAAAAAAAGCACGGTCTTGGGACAAACTCTGTCATGACCCCCCAAAAGAAGTAACTGAATAAGGGCCCTGCTGGGGTTAGCAGAGACTAACCTGGCCTGAGGACTGTGACCTGGGATATATACTGAGATGTCCCCAGGAAGAGCCACCCTTTAAGCTTAATATAACTCTTACTGTGTTTATACAAAACGACTAGAAATGTTATAAGAAGTAAATTTACTATGATTGTTTAAATGGATTGCTAGCTGAGGAAAGGAGAAAGCAGTACACCCTGGGTGGAATCCCGCCTTTGAATTTCCTAGTAATCTGGACTGCTGAAACCTTGGATGAGATTCTCTTCTTGAGTTAATCTCCTAAAGGAGTGGCTTTACCTCTACTTGTTGTTATGACAATGTCCAGCCTCACCTATGTGTACCCCCACCCTTCATGGTTTCTATGTAAGTATGCTGTCAGGGGAAAGAGGGGAGGACGAGAACTGGGACTTTGGCGACTTTGGGACTTGGAGGACTAGAAGGAGGACTAGATGACGGCGATGACCGGAAGGAGAGGACTATGAGACTGTGATGAAACGAGGAAAAAAAATGTCACAAGGTAGAGGACTTTGAGATCTATGAGGTAACTAGGATGAGGGAACTGTGATGACTGGGACTCTGACCAAAACTATAACTACGATTGTGACCGCGCCGACTAGGGTTGTGCCGTAAGGGGAGAGATCGGACTGCGCTGGGGAGGAGAGAGAAATAAACTGACTACTGACCAGCCTGGGGCCCAGTTCCTGTTTCTCTGTTCCCTGGGTCCTTCATCCGTCTGTCGCTGTCATCTGGCCTGAGGAGGCGGCTCTCAGCCACTGAACCCTCGTGAGCCCACCACAGTTTTCTTTTGAAACTCACAGCCAGGGATCCGCCTCCAGCCCGCAAAACGTGGGCACTCACCATGCAGTGCCAGGGATCCATCTCCCGCACCCAAAACATGGGCACTCACCCTTTGAGCTCTCTGATGTGTTGGGTTTCTGTTGGGGCCACGTCCTGCAGTGCTCAGGAGTTACTCCATTCTCTGTGCTCAGAGCTGCGCCTAGTGGCGTTCAGGGGACCATTTGGCGGTGCTGGCGAACCGTATGGGCTGCAGGGGATCACACCAGGGCCTTGGACGTGCACAGCCCAAGCTCATGCCAACAGATGGCCTGTCTCATTCTCTCTCCAGCCAGTTCGCTGACTTTAAAGATTTTTAGCTCTGCAAGTATAAAACACAAAAACAAACACTGTCCTCCCGTTGTCCATCGATTTGCTGGAGCGGGCCCAGTAACGTTCCCATCATGAGACTTGTTGTTACTGTGTTTGGCATATTGAATACATCAAGGGTAACTTGCCAGGCTCTGCCATGCGAGCGAGATCCTCTCGGTAGCTTGCCGGGCTCTCCGAGAGGGGTGGAGGAATCGTACCTGGCTCGGCCGGGCTGGCTGCACGCAAGGCAAATGCCCTACCGCTGTGCTATCGCTCCAGCTCTGCGAGTAGAAGCAGGTAAAATTGTGTTCTTTCGTTTTGTCTTAGGGCCATACCTGGTGATGCTCAGGGGTCACTCACGGCTCCGCTCAGGAATCACCTCTGACCTGGCGGTGCTCGGGTGGGATGCCCGGGATCAGACCCAGGTCAGCCGCGTGCAAGGCAAGTGCCCTATCTGCCGTACTATCGCTCTGGCCTCAAAATCATGTTCTTTTAAGACACTCATTTTAGGGCCAAGGAGATTAGCTCAGAGCACTTGGGCACGTGCTTTGCATGCTGAGGCGTAGATGGCGGGGCAGGCAGTGACCCCTCGGCACCACAGGGGAGGGGAGGTCCCCCAGACAGACCCCCCAAAGACACAGTTTTATGGTGATTTCTGCAGGAGACTCAGGTTCCACAGCTGAAAAGTGGTACATTGAACACAATAGTAGCACTGTAGCACTGTCCTCCTGTTGTTCATCGATTTGCTCGAGCGGGCCCAGTAACGTCTCCATCGTGAGACTTGTTGTTACTGTGTTTGGCATATCGAATACATCTCAGGGAGCTTGCCAGGCTCTGCTATGCGGGCGAGATACTCTCGGTAGCTTCAGGCTCTCCGAGAGGGGCAGAGGAATCGAACCTGGGCCGACTGGGTCGGCTGCGTGCAAAGCAAACACTCTACCCGCTGTGCTATCGCTCCAGTCAATAGAAACTGCTTATTTGGATGTATACTTTAATTTTTTTTTTTTGGGTGGGGACCCCACTGTACTATATTGCTCTAGCCCTCTTTATAATTATTATTATTAATTATTATTATTATTATTTAAAGCAACATTTTAAAGGGCAGAGAGAGCCTCTGTGCAGGAGCTAGTTAAGACTCTTGGCTTGCATGCAACCCACCCCAGTGTGGTCCCTGGTGTCACATATGCCCTCGACCTCCAGAACTGCCAGGAGTGCTTGCTGACCACAGGCCTAGGATAGTCCTTGGCTGGCTCCGCTGCCAGATGGGGTCCCAAATCAACTCCCCTTTACACCCCCAATACACACACACACACACACACACACACAAAATAGAGCTTTGTGTTTCTTGGGGCTGGAGCAATAGCACAGTGGGTAGGGCATTTGCCTTGCACGCAGCTGACCTGGCTGACCCGGGTTCGATTCCTCCGCCCCTCTCGGAGAGCCTGGCAAGCTACCGAGAGTATCTCACCCGCACGGCAGAACCTGGCAAGCTCCCCGTGACATATTCAATATGCCAAACACAGTAACAACAAAGTCTCAGGATGGAGACATTAGTGGGCCCGCTCGAGCAAATCGATGAACAATGGGAGGACAGTGGCAGTGTTTCTTGCTGAGAATCATGCAGTCAGCAAGGAGGGAGGAGTTTGGGGCCTCAAACGTCAGAACAGATGCTCCACCTCTGAGCTTGCCCCAGGTTCTGGAGGAGGCTAATTTTAATTTTTGTCGGGGGGACAGCGGTCCAGCCGTCCTTAGGCTCAGTGCTGGGCAGTTGCTCCTGCTGGCGCTGGGAGGAAATGGGAGAGGAACGCAGAAGCAGGGAGCAGACCTGGGCCCTGGCCTGCAGAGCACGGACACCCGCCCTCCGAGCCCTCTCCCGGGCCCACCCCCGCTCTGTCTCAGGGAGCACTCCTGGTGGTGTTCGGGGTTTGTCGTGCCATGCAGCAAACTGGGGTGACTGGATACAAGGCAAGGGCCTCGTCCCTCTCCAAGCTCTGCGGTATTTTGTGCCGTTTCCAGCTGGTTGCAAACCGCATCCCGCATTCATCCCAGAGAGTGTCAGCCCCAGCTGCCGGCTGTGTCCAGAGGGGAAGTGGTCCGAGAGGGTCCGGCCTGACCTGGATGGGGTCTCTGCCCTTAGTGTCAGGGAGGAACGCTTCTGTGCCAGCCACCGGGCCACAGAGGATAGAGGGAGAGGAGCCCCAGCCCAGCACACAGCTCCCCACTCCTGCTGTGTGGTCAGAAATGCCTCCCCCCAAATCCATGGGTGCAAATCTACCCCCTGAGGTGACGGTAGGAGGACTCAGGGCCCTTGGGTGGTGATCCCGGTCCTGGGGACCCCGTGTGGGATTCAGTGAGTGGGTTCAACTCGCCCTCCCACCAGTGAGAGCAGGGACAAGTGTGGGAATGGGAGGCGCCCGAGTCGACCCTAAGCTGCGGACCCCCGAGCACCGACTTCCAGCCGCCACGTGAGTGATTAGGGCTGTGCCTGACATCCTGGGCTCCGATGGCGCAGACCAGGCGGATCAAGACTAAGAAAGAAGGCAGAGAGACCCGTGCAGGCCTGACTAGCCGCACCACAGCCCCTCTCAGGGGCCCTTTGTTCTGTCCTGGCTGTGGTCCCCGGAAAGTGAGAGCAGACGCACTGAGTCCCCGTGGGGTGGGGGGAGCACTTCTGTTGGTCTTGCTTTGGGGGTCACACCGGGCAATGCTCGAGGTAGCTCCTGGCTCTGCGTTACTGGGAGACCACACTGGGTGTCGGGGCTGTCCCATGCGGTGCGGGCCCCTCCCCGCTGTTCTGTCGCTCCAGCCACCAGTACTTCTGTTTGCCTGAGAGCACCCCCCGCCCCCCCCATGAGGAAGCTGCTCTTGAAGCGCTTCTTAAACTTGAGAAAGGTTCTAGACGGGCCGGGGGGATGGCTCGGCAGTGGAGGCGCTTTGCCTCGCATGTGTGAGGTCCCGGGGTCGATCCCCGGCAAAGGTACAGAAGGGTCATTCGGAAGCTTATGAAAGCAGGTTGTTGAATTTGGATCGTGGAAGGGGCCTGGCTCTGCATTTCCGAAGACGGCGCAGTGCTAGGTCTGAATTTCCCCGCTTCTCTTTCTGGCTCTGTCTCTCTCTGTCTTCTTTGTCTGTCTGCTTCCTCTCTGTCTCTGCCTCTGTCTCTGTCTCTGTCTGTCTGTCTGTCTCTCTCTCTCTCTTTCTCGGTGTGTTCAGCTAACCGCGAGCCCTTCATACATGCAAAATAAGTGCTCTACCACTGAGTGATCCCGAAGTGATGTTCAGGTTTTTTTTTTTGTTTTCTTTTGTTTGTTTGTTTTTTGCTTTTTGGGTCCCACCTGGTGATGCACAGGGGTTGCTCCTGGGCTCTGCACTCAGGAGGTACTCCTGGCAGTGCTCAAGGGACCATATGGGATGCTGGGAATCGAACCCGGGTCAGCCGCGTGCAAGGCAAAAGCCCTCCCCGCTGTGCTATCTTGCCAGCCCCGATGTGCTGGTTTTAAGGCACCCATCAATGCTTATCAGGGGGCTGGAGCGATAGCACAACGGGTCGGGCACTTACCCTTGCCTATGGGCAATCTAGGTTGTACCCCCGGCACCCCATCCGGTCCCCAGACCCCAGCAGAAGTGATCCCTAAGCGCAGAGCCTGGAGTCCTCCCTGAGCACCGCCAAGTGGCTCAGAAGCAAAAAAGTAAAATAAGAGACTGGTATCCTGTGATCCTGTGACGGTGTCCCTGGCCCTAAAAACAGCCCCGCTCCTGGAGGGTCAGTGGGTCGCGTCAGCAGCTCACGTGCCCGGGTATTTGTTCACAGCGGACGGGAGGCAGGTCAGCTGGGCAGAGTCCCTGGTGGCAGGGAAGCCCATACCGCCTGTGCAAGTGACGAGCGGCCTGGGCAAAGGTCGGAGTGGGGGCCCAGTGGGGGACACATTTCTGCAGTCAGCCTGTGTCTGGTCGCTGGGGTCCCGGCCTCCCGCCGCCACTCCAGTCCAGAGAGGGGTGCTGGCAGCTTTTTTTTTTTGGCTTTTTGGGTCACACCTGGCAATGCACAGGGGTTACTCTTGGCTCTGCACTCAGGAATTACTCCTGGCGGTGCTCAGGGGACCATATGGGATGCTGGGAATCGAACCCGGGTCGGCCGCGTGCAAGGCAAACGCCCTACCTGCTGTGCTATCGCTCCAGCCCCCGGTGCTGGCAGCTTTAACGAAGGGACCAGATTGTCCCGAGCACAGAGCGCACTCAACAGTACTTGGACCGCAGCCGCTGGAGCCGTGAGGACAGTAGAGAGCCGAGGGTAGTCCCCAGGGGCCCAGGGACATGGGCTCACATGTCCCTGCGAGCAGCTCCACACCCACGGGCCCAGTTGGGCTCTCTGGGAAATAGAAATAATTTTTTTTCCTTTTTGGGGTCATACCCAGCGATGCACAGGGGTTCCTCAGGAATTACCCCTGGTGGTGCTCGGGGAACCCTATGGGATGCTGGGAACCGAACCCGGGTTGGCCGCATGCAAGGCAAACGCCCTCCCCGCTGTGCTATCGCTCCAGCCCCGAAATAAAGAACTTGTACCAAGACCAGCAATGAGGGACCGGGATCAGCCCCAAGCCTGAGGGCTTCACAGTTCCTCGTCCCCCGGCTGCGCCAGCCCAGGCCAAGGTCAACCCTCTCCCTCTGCTCTTCCGCTCCTGCTTCTCTTCTGCTGGGCGTCAGCAGCTCTGAAGGCTGGTGTGGAGGCCCTCGTCCCCGGGCTGGCTGGCCACTTCGTTTCCCTGCTGCCTGGAGGGCCCCAGACAGGCCAGTGCCAGCTTGTTACAGACTCGGCTGAGTTTGAACTGTTGTACCCGCTGGCTTTCAGTTTGCTCCCTGCATTCCTTCCAGAGTGAGGGGCCCGGTCCGTCTGAATCAGACGGGGGCGGAGTGGGGTTCGGGTTAGGGTAGGGGACCACCATTCATTCCTTCCAGTGATCACCCCGCCTCAATCTATCTAGTTTGCTTGAATTGGTGGGGGCTATTTGGGGTCACAGCCAGCAGTACTCAGAGCTGACTCCTGGCTCTGTGCTCAGGGCTCACTCCTGGTTGTACTCAGGGCTGACTCCTGGCCCTGTGCTCAGGGCTCACCCCTGGCTCTGTGCCCAGGGATCACTCCCTGCTCTGTGCTCAGGGCTCACCCCTGGCTCTGTGCCCAGGGATCACTCCCTGCTCTGTGCTCAGGGATCACTCCTGACTCTGTGCTCAAGGATCACTCCCGGCTCTGTGCTCAGGGCTCACTCCTGGATCTGCGCTCGGGGCTCACTCCCAGCTCCATACTCAGGGCTCACTCCCGACTCTGTGCTCAGGGAACACTCCTGGTTGTGCTCAGGACTGACTCCTGGCTCTGTGCTCAGGGCTGACTCCTGGCTCTGTGCTCAGAGATCTCGTATGGTACCAGGCATTCATCCCTGTCCCACCTGCAAAGCAAGCACCTTGGCCTCTTGCTCTCTCTCTCTCTCTGGCGCCCTGCTCTCTATTCTTATGGGGTCACCCCCGGTGGTGGTCAGTGCCGGGGCTGCTCCCAGAGACGCTGCTTGTCAGTGCGGGCTGATGGCTTTGTACTCAGGCCCGGCGGTGCTGCGCCATGCCTCACCCATGTGCGTGCCGTGGTGGGGACCCACCTCTGGGCCTCGCACCTGGCTGGCGTTTTCTCTTTAAGCCATCTCTGGGCCGCTCCTTTTAACACCTGAACCTGCTGACCCCCCAGAGCTCCTACAAACACCAGCGCTGGGGGGGGGCCTGGCCAAGGAGGCAAGGCCAGACTGTACCCACACAGCCCTTCTGGCCCCCCAGCACCCACCACAGCCACCCCATCTCCACCCTTCTTCTCCCTATGCCCACAGCCTTATCCTGACTCTCGGCAGCTCACCGGACAGTGCCCACTGCCCGCTCAGCTGGCACCGGGCCCCGGGAATGCGGCTGCCTGGGTGTGGTGTGTCACCTCTGGGCCACAGGAGTGATGGCAATGCTGGGGACAGGGAAGGCCAGCGGGGTCCAGCAGGGCTGGCCATACGCTCCCGCGGCATCCCCGACGGCCTGCGCTTCCCCATCTTTTGGGGAGGGGACTGATGCTCAGGACCACGCGGCGTCAGAGATGGGGAGGGACTCCCACTCCTCTGGCGTCTCCTGCTCCTATTTCCAAGATCTCGAATCTGTTTCCTGCACAGAAAACTTCAAAGATGTCTCCAGGAGTCGGGGTCCCTGTTTTCCCGGTGGTTGGTCACTATTCCTGCGGGGTGACTGTCCCCAGGGGAGGCGGCTGACTAGGGGCTCCAATGAGGTGCTGGGGTTGACCCAGGGTCGGCTGCATGCTGGACAAGTGCCCTGAGCTCACGGATGAGCTCTCTGGACATGAGCTGGATTATTTCAAATGCAAGTCCTGGGGAACAGTCGTGTCTGTTTCGGGAGCTCGTGGGAGGTTAAAGAAAATATTCAAACACTGGAGCCGGACAGATAGTAACACGGGTGTGGTGTTTGTCTGGTGCCCAGATGACCCAGGTTCAATTCCTGGCATCGCCTATGGTCCCCCCGAACTCCAAAAAGAGTGATTCCTGAGGGAAGAGCCAGGAGTAACCCCTGAGCATCCCCAGGTGTGGTTCCCAAGCCATAATAATAATAATATTCACAATCACGACCATCCTGTTGTTCGTCGATTGCCTCGAGCAGGCCCCAGTAACGTCCCCTTTGTCCTAGCCCTGAGATTTTAAAAAGTGCCGCATTCAAGGCTCTTTCAGGGTTAGGAGAATGAGACCCATCATTGTTACTGGTATCTGGCATATTGGGTTCGCCACGGGGAGTTTGCCAGACTCTGCCCTGTGGGCAGGTTACATTCGGTAGCCTGCCAGTTTGTCCAAAGTAGGAATGAGATAATCAGATGCTTCCGGGAGCTGGGTTTTATAGTCTCTAGGTCTTGGCCGTTGATGGGATTACACGGTGCCAGGAGGCCAGTTGGTGGGTGTGACCCCTGCCTACTGGAAGGTGGAGGATCTGGGTGGAGGATGCTCAGCCCCGATCCGAGCAGGCTTGGAGATCTCAGCCCCGGGACCCGCGTGCCTTTGTTCCTTCCTTTGTTCCTCTGCCGGTACCTTCATGCGTGTGGAGAGTGGTCTCAGCATGGTGGTGGCCAGCCACCACCAATAATAGTAATAAAATAAGCAAAATCTTTTATCCAATTTTCTACTGCTCAGTATGAACCCAAGTAAGTAAATAAGCCCACTGTTTTGGTTAATACTAAAATGTCTTGGGGCCAGAGCAATCAGTACAGCAGGAGGGCTGGAGCGATAGCACAGTGGGGAGGGCTTACACACGGCCGACCCGGGTTCAATTCCCAGCATCCCATATTGTCCTTCAAGCACCACCAGGAGTAATTCCTGAGTGCAGAGCCAGGAGTAGCACCTGTGCATCGCTGGGTGTGGCCCAAGAAGAAAAAATATAGTAGTATAGCAGGGATTTGCATCAATATGTGTTGGAGGGTATGTCTTGGGGGGGGCTCCCCTGGAGTGATAGTACAGTGGGTAGGGCATTTGTCTTGCACGCACATAAACCCAGGTTTGATCCCCCGCACCCCTGAGCCCTCCAGGAGTAATTCTTTCTTTCTTTTTTTTTAAAATTTTTATTAGTGAAACACCGTAAGGTACAGTTGTAGACTTACAAATTTTTGTGCTTGGGTTCGGTTATACAATGATCGAGTCCCCATCCCTCCACCAGTGCCCATCCTCCACCACCACGGGTCCCAGCATCCCTCCCACCCCTCGTCTCCCCCATCCCACCCTGGATCTGTGGCAGGGCATTCCCCCTTGTTCTCTCTCTCTCCTTTTGGGTGCTGTGGTCTGCAAAAGAGGCATCGAGTGGCATTCCTGTTCGGTCTATAGTCTACTTTCAGCATGCTTCTCCCCTCCTGGGAGGATCCTCCCAACACCCTTTACTTGGTGCTCCCTTCTCTATCTGAGCTGCCTTTGCCCCTAGCATGTGCGGCTGGCCTCCAAGCCATGGAGTAAACCTCCTGCTACTTATCTCAGCTATTCTTGGGTGTTAGTCTCCTATTCTGTTACTTTGTGTTCCCCAGATGAATACAATCTTTCTATGTCTGTCCCTCTCTTTCTGACTCTTTTCACTTAGCATGATACTTTCCATGTAGTACCACTTGTATGTAAATTTCATGACTTCATCTTTTCCAGGAGTAATTCCTGAGCGCAGAGCCAGGAGTAACTCCCGATGTCAGGTGTGACCCAGAAACAAAACAAAAACAAAAATCCTAAGAGTGTCTGATCTGCAGCGTCCAAATCCACTCCAGTTCCCACGGCCTGGTCATCCTCAGCACTTCCTACACATTTCCGAGATACAGAAGTTGATTTTTTTTTTTATAAATTTGATGTATTTCTTTACAAGCTTCTCTAATTTTTTTTTCTTTTTGGGTCACACCCGCGATGCACAGGGGTTACTCCTGGCTCTGGACTCATGAATTACTCCTGGCGGTGCTCAGGGGACCCTATGGGATGCTGGGAATCGAACCCGGGTCAGCCGCGTGCAAGACAAATGCCCTATACTCTGTGCTACCACTCCAACACCCGCTATAATTTTCTTTACCAACCTTTTCATAGGGTTACTTTATAAACAAGAAGACATACTGATTTCCTTTGGGGCGGGGGGAAGGGGTGGTTTAGGCTGAAGCTGGCAAAGTTCAGGGGTCAGGGATCAAACCCAGGTCGACTGCATGCAAGGCAAATGCCCTTCCCGGCTGTACTATCACTCCAGGGGACCCCCCAAGACATACTGATTTCTTCAAGCCAAATCTAGCGGCTGTCATGTTAATGTTGGCTGAGGCAGCCTCCAGCCAAGGTGGGCTTCTCAGGGGACCCCATGCTTGGCAGAATTCAAAGGCCCGTGGGAAAAACGGGGCCGTCAGCCTTTAGTCTTAAAGGAACTCTGTGGCCAGAAGAGGCAGAGAGGGCGGGTCAGGAAAGCCTTCAGCAAGTGAGGCCTCTCAGGCAGGTGGCAGGTGGATGCCTTTCCAAGCCCGAAGGCAGCTCCCCCCGGGCCCCGGAGTGCTCTGATGAGGGACGCAGCTCGCTGAGGCCTGAATAAAGGGACTGTCCACACCGGGACCCCCACCGCGGACCTCCCCCTCTTTGCCGACATTCCTGCCTTCCAAATTTGGCTCTTTGGCATCTATGTCTTGCCCAAACCAGGGGGCTTCTTTGGGGAGGCGGGAGGAGAGTTACAGGAGCGTGCTGGGTCACCGTGCTCAAGGCTTAACCCCTTGTTCTGTGCTCAGGATGTACTCCTGGCACAGTGCTCAGGGACCATATGCAGTGCTGAGGATCAAAATGGGATCAACTGCATCTTAGGGGCTGGAGCAATAACACAGTGGGGAGGGCGTTTGCCTTGCACTCAGCCAACTTGGGTTCAATTCCCAGCATCCCATATGGTCCCCTGAGCACTGCCAGGAGTAATTCTTGAGTGCAGAGCCAGGAGGAACCCCTGAGCATCGCTGAGTGTCACCCAAAAACCAATAAAAGGGGCTGGAGTGATAGCACAGCGGGTAGGGTGTTTGCCTTGCACGCGGCCGACCCGGGTTCAATTCCCAGCACCCCATATGGTCCCCTGAGCACTGCCAGATGTAATTTCTGAGTGCAGAGCCAGGAGTAACCTCTGTCATTGCCAGGTGTGGCCCAAAAACCAAAAAAAAAAAAAACCTGCATTTTAACCCCAACACTCTCCCTCTGGTCCAACCCTCACAGTTTTACCTAGAGAATTTCAGTTGCACTTTATTTCAGAAACATCAGGGTTTTTTTTTGTTTTGTTTTTGTTTTGCTTTTTGGGTCACACCCGGCGATGCACAAGGGTTACTCCTGGCTCTGCACTCAAGAGTTACTCCTGGCGGTGCTCAGGGGACCATATGGGATGCTGGGAATCGAACCCGGGTTGGCTACGTGCAAGGCAAACGCCCTCCCCGCTGTGCTATTGCTCCAGCCCCAGGAACAACGTCAGGTTTTATCCAAGGTGCCACCATTGCTCTCCTCTGCAGATCTGGCAGTCCTGGGCCAGGAGATGATTAACCCAACAGCCAGAGAAACAGCTTAGCCTGGGGGAGGCCTGACTCCAGTCCCTGATGCCCAGAACCTTCAATGGTCCCCTAGCACCACCAGGAGCGATTCCCAAGCACTGGCACCTACAGGTGTGGGCCTCCCCAGACAAAAACCAAACCGCACACCCCTCCCCGGTGAGCACTGCTCAGGGTGCAGCAGCCAACTGTCTAGCTGGTGTGTGTTGGGGGGGGGCGGTGGAGGGGAATTATAGGTCTCTGGATGGGGGTCCAGATGGCTGGCGAAACTTGGCACCATCGATTTGCATCAGTACCTCCAAAATAGCCTTTGCTTTCCCCTTAAAGATACCGTCTAAACTGTGAAATTCATTAAATAGCCCCAGAAAGGGATCAGGTTATTCAACACAACATCCCTAATGGCGCGATATCTCAGCTGTCGGCGCCGATAGCGAACATTGTCTTGGAGAGTGTTATCAGCCCAGGACACCCGCTATGAATATTGATCCCGAGCTGGTTACAGTCATCACCTGCCATCGGGGCAGGTCAGGGTTGGCACCCACCTCGCATCAAAGCAATTTAAAGACAGCACTCGGGCGGAATGTTAATGCCCGCGCTGAAAAAACAAATCAACCACGCGAAGGACGGACAGTGGCTGGGTACGGATGTATTTATTAGCCGGGGATACCTGGGGCGTGAGAGAAGTCAGTCTGCGCAGGAAGGAGCAAATGAGATGGAGAGAGAGAGAGAGAGAGGTCTCACCTGCCTCCCGGTCATTTGCAGTGCAGGTGACACAACAGCCATTCCCCAAGGCCCCCTTCCTGCTGCTGGTGTCCTTGGGGGGTAGGGGTGTCCGTTCTCTCCCTTCTGATGGGGGCGAGAGTGTCCAGAGGCCAGTGTACACCCAGCTTCTGGCACCACTCAACCACGTACTGGAGATATAAGAAGGAAAATGCTTATTAGGAAAGTCCTTAAGGGGTCGGTCTGCGACAGTGCACTGTCCCAGGAACTCTGCCCCCCCCCTTTTCTTTTCTTTTCTTTTTTTTTTTTTTGCGTGTTTCCTGCAGGAGAACAGATGCAAGGAGCGCCTTGGGGAGCCCTAGAACCTCGATCTGAAAAAATACACACTGGGCTGGGTGGGAGAAGGCCGAATGAACAGAGGATCAGGAGAGGGAGGGAAGGGAAGTTAAAAAAAAAAAAAAAAGAAAAGAAAGAAACCCAGTGATCACTGGGTGAGGAAACGTGCTCAGAACAGAGAACAAAGTACCCTCCAGTGTTTCTGGGCCGCAGCTGAGACCCGGGCGGCCCACCTGGCCTGGCCTGACCTGGGCGGGCATCGCCTCTGGTGGGAGGTCCCTAGGCTGGGGTCAGAGCACTTCCTTCCCCGACTTCCTTTTAGAGCACAATCCATCTTCCCTTTAGGACTCCAGTTGGCTTGAATTTCGGGCCCAGCTTTAAAGTCGGCGGGGCGCTGAGTGGCACCTCTGGGAGGGCCGGGCGGTTTGAATGAGAAAAGCTCGCGGGCAGCTCTCAATAGCAGATGGGATTAGCTGCCCCTTTAATGAGAAGGGTTCTCCTCCCCTTCCTCCCCTTACCTGCTCAGACAATATTAATTGCCGAGCCCTTGTTTGGAAACCCCATGGGGCAGGGAAAAAAGGGCCCGCCGAGGTCCGGGGTGGTTCTGGGCTCGGAGAAGCCTCAGAATTGGCCGCGGAGTTAAAAGCGTCTCCCAGACCCATTCCCAAGCGACAAAGGGAAAGGAATGCTCAGAGGGCGTGGTGGCGGACGGTCCCAGCCCTGGGGCCCGCGGGGGTGGGGGGCTGTTCCAGGGGTCTCTTGCTTTGACCCAAAACTCAGACAAAGCCAGACAAGCACCTTTGAGCCTGTCAGGGGACTGGGGATCAAAGGGGTGATGGGCCAGAGAGGGCACGGTGAGTAGCTTCTGCTGCTCTGCACGCCGCCCACCTGGGTTTGCTCCCTAGCACTCCATGGGGTTCCCTGGGAACTGTCAGGAGTGAGCCCTGAGCACTGGCCTGGGAGTGAGCCCTGAGCACTGGCCTGGAAGTGAGCCCTGAGCACTGGCCTGGAAGTGAGCCCTGAGCATTGGCCTGGAGTGAGCCCTGAGCACTGCCCCAGGAGTGAGCCCTGAGCACTGCCATATAGGAGTGAGCCCTGAGCACTGGCCTGGAGTGAACCCTGAGCACTGGCCTGGGTGTGAGCCCTGAGCACTTCCCTGGGAGCGAGCCCTGAGCACTGGCCTGGAGTGAGCCCTGAGCACTGCCCCAGGAGTGAGCCCTGAGCACTGGCCTGGGAGTGAGCCCTGAGCACTGCCCCAGGAGTGAGCCCTGAGCACTGCCCCAGGAGTGAGCCCTGAGCACTGCCCCAGGAGTAAGCCCTGAGCACTGTCATATAGGAGTGAGCCATGAGCACTGCCCCAGGAGTGAGCCCTGAGCACTGTCATATAGGAGTGAGCCCTGAGCACTGCCCCAGGAGTGAGCCCTGAGCACTGCCATATAGGAGTGAGCCATGAGCACTGCCCTGGGAATGAGCCCTGAGCACTGTCCTGGGAGTGAGCCCTGAGCACTGCCAGGTGTGGTCCCCAAACAAAAACAGCAAAGCAACAACAACAATAAAAACAAAAGCGAAAGTGTTCCTTGATGCTGGGAGACCTCCTCCCTTTCAATGTAGGGACCTGCTAACGCCCCGAGGGGCCCCAGGCCCCAGCCACCCCTCCTGGCTTCAGGCCTTCCTGGCCTACAGTCACCCACCGGAGAAGGTCCCGGCAGCCCCGAAGATGCAGGTTCCAGTCGGTCCTCCCACCCACGCACAGCAACTCTGGACCACTCACTTGGGGTGGGGGCCACACCAGGCTCTGCCCTGGGGATCCAGTCTTTGGGGCCGTGTGGAAGGCAAGTGGGGGGGGGTCCGTGTATCACTGTTCCCCTGCCCCCCACTATCCCTCTGACTCCACTTCTCCACCTTGAATTTTTCCTCCTCCCCTTTAAAAAAAGAATATTTGGGGCTGGAGCAATAGCACAGCGGGTAGGGCGTTTGCCTTGCACGCGGCCGACCCGGGTTCGATTCCCAGCATCCCATAGGGTCCCCTGAGCACCGCCAGGGCTGATTCCTGAGCGCAGAGCCAGGGGTAACCCCTGTGCATCGCTGGGTGTGACCCAAAAATTTAAAAAATAAATAAATAAAAATAAAAAAAGAATATTTTTTAAAGTCAGTGGATTCCCCCCCCCCCCCCCTTCCCCTTTAAAACAGAGACAACAGTCTCGTCAGACTGTGCCTGGGCCCAGGGTCAGGGAAGGCTGAGAGGTGAGGAGGCCCCAGCTCCTGGGCAGGGGGCTGTCCCCGCCCGGAGATTCCGCGAAGCCATCAGGCCACCCTGAGAGTACCCCCCAGTTCAAAGCTGGGCATCCCTCGTGCAGGGGGGAAGCCCTGACCCCAGTTAGAGGAAAGAAGGGACTGAGGACAGTGGGGGGGGGGGTGGGAAAATGGGGGGGGGCAGGGAGAGGGCAGAGGAGGACGGAAGGGAGAGAGAGAGAGGGAGGGAGAGAGGAGAGAGAAAGAGAAAGAGGGAGAGAGAGGGAGAGAGAGGCAGAGAGAGAGGGAGAGAGGAACAGAGAGAGGGAAAGAGAGAGAGGGAGAGGGAGGGAGAGAGGGAGGGAGAGAGGGAGAGAGAGGAAGAGAGGGAGAAAGGAGAGAGGGAGAGAGAGGGATAGAGAGAGGAAGAGAGAGAGGGAGAGAGGAACAGAGAGAGAGAGAGAGAGAGAGAGAGAGAGAGAGAGAGACCCTGGATGAAAGCTCCAGGCCCTCCCCCTGGCCCCTGCCAACTCGGGCATCCGCGGCGGGGTCGGGGGCGCTGGCCACTCCGGGGGCGGCGGCGAGCGCGACCCGCACGTGGCGGCGTCCGGGGCGGCGGCGGTGCCAATCGGCGCGCAGCCCCCCGCGGCTCTCCCCGCCCCCCGCCTCCCGCTCCTCTTGGGCGCCGCGACCCTCCCCCGCCGCTGGACAGCTGCGAGCGAGCCCCCGGCCGGCCGGCGGGCGGCAGCGCGGGCGCGGGCATGCTGGCCGGGCAGGGCGGCGGGGCCAAGGCGGCCCCCAACGACCCCCGGATCTCCTTCTCGGTGCTGGACATCCTGGACCCGCAGAAATTCACGCGCGCGGCGCTCCCCGACGCGCGCCCCGCGCCCCGGGAGGCCAAGAAAAGTTTGGCAGAGGCCGAGCCCGGGCAGGACCTCAGCCCGGGGGAGCCGGACCCGCGGCGGGAGACCCCCGGTAAGGCCGAGCGGGGACCTTCCCGGCCGGGGGGCGTGGGGATGGAGCGAGGAGGCCGGGAGCGGCTGCGTCCCCGGCCCGGGCCGCGGGTCCCCCCCCAGCCGCGGCCACCGTGTCCAGCCTCCGGCATCCGGAGGGCGCGCGCGCCCTGGGCGCCAGGACCCGGGCTAGTGGGAAACTTCAGTCCCGGGAGGCAGCGCCCTTAGCAGCGCCCACGCTTGAGGGACTAGAGAACCGGGGGGCCGAGGCGTTGCCCGGGGGGCTTAGTGAGCCTCGGGGCTCAGGGGGACGCGTCGGGTTCTGGCCGCGACGCTCAGAGCCACCTGCAGGCGCTGCCCGTCCCCAGCCCGGCTCCTCTCCCCAGAGCCGAGCGGTGACCCGGCCGGGGCGCAGGGGTGCACGGGGGCGCAGGCTTCCGCGCCCCCTCCCTTCTCCTCCCGGGCCCTGGGGCCCACTGACTCCTGGCACTGGCGGGCGCGCGGCCAGGGTCAGGGTTTCCCCCCAGGGTCTGCAAAGACGCGGGCGCGGGTCCGGCAGGCTCAGGACGCCCCGACCGCGCTCCCGATGGTCTGGGGCTGGGGGCGCCTCCGGCAGCCGCGCCGGGCCGGGGAGGTGCGCCTGGTAATTGTTCGGATCGCCCCCTCCGAGGGGCCCCGCTCCCCGCCCCCACCCCGTGATCGATATTCTATTACCGACGCCTGCATATCTCCTGCCCACAGCTTGCAGGTACCGACTTCAAACCCCCTTTCCCTGTCTGATCCTAATATTGTTCGATTAAAACTTACCTTTAATAGATGACATCTATCGATCCGGCCCGCACAAATCTGAAACTCTATTAACACGGCAGGAGAGAGAAGATGGGAAAGGGGGAATTCCACTTTAAAAGGGGGAGGGGGCGGCTTAATAACTCCTTTTTTTTTTTTAAATCGCTCGACGCCCCCAGACCCAAAGAGGCTTCTAGAGCCCGGCCGGCCCGAAACGGACTCGGCATCTCAATGTCTTAATGCCCAGTGCTCCCGGCCCCCCGCCCCCCACCCCCAGGTGCCCAATGAGACTATTCGGGCTGGGGATGCAGGCGTCACGCGTTCACTTAAGATGCGCCCCGTGGACGCCTGCGAGGAGGAGGCGGGTGTGTGAGGGGCGAGGTGGCGCCGGGACTCCCCTGAACCCCAAGTCCGGGGAAGCGCTCCGAGGACGCGGGGTGGGGGCGCGGCTGGGGGCGACCCGCGCGCCCCGGGAGGGTTGGCGGGGGAGGCGCGGACCCGGCGGGGACCCGGTGGGCTGCTGGTCATCGCCCCCTTCTCCCGCAGATGCGTCCCCCCTGGAGGGTTCGGAGGCCGAGGAGGCCGAAGAGGAGGCGGATGAGGACCCCGAGGACGCGGGGCCGCGGCGGCGGCCGGACCGGGCGTCGCGCCCGCAGGGGGACCCGGCGCGTCCCCTCGAGGCCCGGGCGTCGGCGCCGGCGGCCGGGGCGCGCGGTGGGGCGGGCGGGGCGGGGTCCCCGGCCTCGCCGGGCTCCCCCCGGCCGCGGCGCCGGCGCCCCGAGCCCAGCTGTGCCAAGCCCCGGCGCGCGCGCACCGCCTTCACCTACGAGCAGCTGGTGGCCCTGGAGAACAAATTCCGGGCCACGCGCTACCTGTCGGTGTGCGAGCGCCTGAACCTGGCGCTGTCGCTCAGCCTCACGGAGACGCAGGTCAAAATCTGGTTCCAGAACCGCAGGACCAAGTGGAAGAAGCAGAACCCGGGCGCCGACGGCGCGGCGCAGGCGGGAGGCGGCGCGCCCCAGCCCGGGACGTCGGGGGCGGCCGCGGCGGGGCCCGGCAACGGCGGCGCGGGGGGCAGCCCGGGGCCCCCCGGGCCGGGCGCGATCCCCTTCCAGACTTTCCCCTCCTTCTCCGCCACCAACGTCCTCTTCCCGGCCGCCACCTCCTTCCCGCTGGCCGCGGCGGCGGCGGCGACTGGGGGCCCCTTCGCGCCCTTCCTGGGGCCCTCCTACCTGACCCCCTTCTACGCCCCGCACCTATGAACCCGGAGCCCCGCCGGCCCCCCGCTCGGATCTCTGTTCCACTCGCGGGCGCAGGAGCGTCAGGATCGCCCCCTCCCGGTGCGCGGGGGTCTGCGCGCCCTGCCCTGCCCACCGCCCCGGGCGCCGCCAGGGGGCAGGGGAAGCCCACCGAGCCCCGAGAGGGGCCGAGGACGCGCGGCGGCGGCTGCTACGCTCGGAGCTTCCTTCGGTCCAGGACTCTGCGGGGACGCCAGGGGAGAGAGGCCCGTGCGCCCTGCCCGCCGGCTGCTCGCGCCCGGGACGCTGGAACCGTCCAAGATCTTCGCTCTCTCCGAGGAATTTCCCTCTTCCAGTGCTGCTCTCCGCTTTCCATGCCCGGTCGGGAGCCCAAACCCCCAAGTGATGCACAAGCGAGCCAGGAGAGCTGGGTCCACCGCCCGCGGAGGGGCCCCTCCGTTTGCTCGGTGCTCCCAAGCCCACCGCCTTGGAGCCTCGTTCCCAGGAGGCCTGAGCGCTCCAGACTCCGCGCAGGCATCTTCCCGAGAGATAGATGCTACCGGATCTCCCACCCGAAATTCCTGCTGATCACGGTGACCCACTGCCCCTAGCAAGAGCCCCAGATGCACGAAAAGATCCTGACGGGACGTTGGCCCGACCGAAGAAACCTTGCCATCTAGTGCTGGTTTGGATGCTCCAATAGACACCCAATCTGGGTTCCCCGGTCTCCCCCAGTGAGCACTGCGTGAGCTAACTACAATCTTGAACTGAACTGAGTTTCCAAAAGCATAAATGGGCAATTTTAGAACTTCCGCTAAGAATCCGGTTGGAAAGAACTCTTCTCGACTCTCACAGATGTCCAGTGACCAAGCCAAAGGATGTAACAGCTGGGAGAACTCTTGGGTGGAAAGACTAAGTCTTCAGTGGATGGGGGAAAAAAAATATCCACAGTGGACTTGGCTTGTGGACGGTGGACGTCCTAATTGTTCCTTCTCTTTTATCCCTTGCGGGGAACATTGGCTTCCCTGTGGAATTCTCTCAGTCGGAAAGGTCTCCTTTTCTGTGTAAAGTGGCTCATCACCCAGATCTCCAAAACCCAGACTAGCTCAAGTGTCTCTCTCTTCTCCTCATTTGATTACTTGAAGCTCTCTGACACCCACAAGGGTACCACGGTCCTTGCTATTATTCATCATGAAACGCAACGATCAGTGGCTTCTTCTAACATAAAGGGACACCGGTTTTGTGAACAAATGTTATTTTTCCATCTCGATAGGCCCGAGTTCTGTTATCAGGGATGACAGAGAAAACATCTCCTCTTTTCCCTAAATTCACTAAGCCTTCCTCAGACGCTCATGAGCTTTGAAAACACACATTGCTTATATAGGACCAACAAATGTGAACCCTTTCCCTTCTGGTCTGAAGAAACGTTCCTCCAACAGCACACTGTGACTTTTTCTGAAAGATCAGTGGGTGCCAGCATGAGATTTAAAAAGGCAGGCACGGGAGGATAAGTCCATGGTTTTATTCACTTTACATGTTGAAAGTCAGCTTAAAAACAGTGAGTGGGTTTCCCAAAAGCCGCATTGCGTGTTTGCCGCAAGGCCCCCTGAGTTAGCATCTCTAGCTAAGACCGTCAGCTCCTGGGGGGGGGACGTGGGATCCTTTCATTCATGCGGATCCCAGAATCTCAGTCACTGCAGTGGAAGAGAGGGTCTAGGCCAGGCGCTGGAGGAAGCCACTTCCTCCCTGGTCTTGCTTCCACGGCTTGGAAGAGAGAAACGACCCAGGAGCTTCCCCTTGAGCTCCTGCTTTCCAAGGCCCCGGGCTTCCTAACCAAATCCTTACACTCCGTTTATTGCTCTTTGTCTAATAAATTCTTTTTGAAATGATTTCCTGGCGAACTATTTCCTGCTCTCGATCAGCGAGGCCTGGCGTGATTTCCCAATGGTCAGAGGTTGTAGACTTGCCTCTCTCTGCCCGCCAGCTCGAACTCACAGGAGAAGGGGTCCAGCTTCCCTAACACTGCTTTGTAAACAATCTCCCCTTCCTTCCTTACAGGTGAAGGTGCTGGGGCGCGGATGACAGGGATCGCACACATGCTTGGGTGCGGAGCGTGTGACTGGGGGCCCCACATCAGGCTGCAGTGCCTTTGGGTTTGCACTGAGTTTCCAAAAGCAAAAAATTTTAGAGCAATTTTAGAACTTCAGCTGCAGTGCCCACACACAAACTGTGGTTGGGGTGCTCACAGTGAGGGTACTGCAGTGCTCCCCAGAGACCTCACTTCCTGGCCAGGCTTTAATTAGAAACCAAAGGATTGCACCTTTTTTTTTTTTTTTGTGAGGCTCACACACACACACACACACACACACACACACACACACACAGCTTCAGTGCTCCTGGAAATGGCGTCTGATGCCGGGATGGCAGATAACAGAGCTGCCAGGTGCACACGGCCGAGTTCAGCAGAATTCTGCCGAGTGCGCGTGGAACAAAGGAGACTTGAACTTGGGATCACATGCTTCTGAGGTCAGTGCTCTGAGGCTCTGTGCTACTCCTCCTGACCCTACTCTATTTTCTTGTCTTTTTCCAACCCTGGCTAGATCTAAATAAACACAGTACTTGAGTTGGAGAGATAGCTCCATGGGTCAGGTGCTTGCCTTGCTCACAGTCAACCTGGATTTGATTCCTGGTACCACCTATGATCCCTCAGGCCTAACCCAGAGGCAGGAGTAAGCCCTGAGCACTGCCAGATATGGCCCAACTCTCCTTCCAGATAAGGTAAAGGTAAAGGTAAAGGCCCTCCCGTTGATCATCGATTTGCTCGAGCGGGCCCAGTAACGTCTCCATTGGAGACTTTGTTGTTACTGTGTCTGGCATATCGAATACTCTCGGTAGCTTGCTGGGCTCTCTAAGAGGGGCGGAGGAATCAAACTCGGGTCAGCCATGTTGGCTGCATGCAAGGCAAACGCCCTACCCGCTGTGCTATCGCTCCAGCCCCTTCCAGATAGGTGTGTATATATATATTGTTGTCTGATTTTTACTTTGGACCACCTGGCAGGCTACCGAATGTAACCTGCCCACACGGCAGAGTCTGGCAAACTCCCCGTGGCGTACCCAATATGCCAAATTCCAGTAACAATGATGGGTCTCATTCTCCTAACCTGAAAGAGCCTTGAATTATGGCACTTTTTAAAATCTCAGGGCTGGGGCTGGAGCAATAGCACAGCGGGTAGGGTGTTTGCCTTGCACGCGGCCGACCTAGGTTCGATTCCCAGCATCCCATATGGTCCCCCGAGCTCCGCCAGGAGTAATTCCTGAGTGCATGAACCAGGAGTAACTCCTGTGCATCACCGGGTGTGACCCAAAAAGAAAAAAAAATCTCAGGGCTAGGATGAAAGAGACGTTACAGGATGATCGTGATCACGATCGTGATATAATATATATGTGTGTGTGTGTGTGTGTGTGTGTAGTGTTTACCTTACATGAGTCAGCACACATATACACACCCTAAAATTCATTTCCATAGAAAAAAAAAAGAAATATTTTTACCAAACTTTTTTTTTTGTTTGTAGTGCCAGGGGTTACTCAAGACTCAGTGCTCGGGTCACTTCTATGCTCAGAGACCATAGCATGCCAAGGACGGAACCCAGGACTTCTGCAGGCAATGCTTGCACCTCAGCCCTTTGAGCCAGCCACCTGGCTTGGGGTAGTGGAGACAAATCATATCAATATTGGCCTATGGCGTTTCACGACCAAGCCCTTTTTTTTCCCCCTTTTGGGTCACACCTGGCGATTCTCTGGGGTTACTCCTGGCTCTGCACTCAGGAATTACTCCTGGAGGTGCTCGGGGGACCATATGGGATGCCAGGGATCGAACCCAGGTAGGCCACGTGCAGGACAAACACCCTACTGCTGTACTATTGTTCCAGCCCCCAAGCCCTTTTGAAAGGAGCTTTCTTTTGAGGGCTGGAGCGATAGCACAGCGGGTAGGGCGTTCGCCTTACAAGCGGCCAACATGGCCGACCCGAGTTCGATTCCTCCGCCCCTCTCGGAGAGCCCGGCAAGCTACCGAGAGTATTCGATATGCCAGACACAGTAACAACAAAGTCTCCAATGGAGACGTTACTGGGCCCGCTCGAGCAAATCGACGATCAACGGGAGGGCCTTTACCTTTACCTTTTACCTTTCTTTTGAGAGCAAATGCCTGCGAAAGAGCTCTGCGAGAGACTTCCTGGACTTGGGGACACAC